>NC_088882.1:6702865-7337210 GCF_032884065.1 Artemia franciscana
TGTGTCCCGGTGATTTGTTGATGGTGATTGCTAATCGAACATTCTTTGTGTCCCGGTCGCTTTCTCTTTGAGTGTCCCGGTCGTCATTTATATTCCCTATGTGCCGGTGTCCCGGTCGTCATTTGTGTCCCGATATCCCGGTCTGTAATTTCGTCAGTCGAAAACATGACGTCAGTCGACACACAAACATGACGTCACTCGACAGACACACACACACACAGACAACTTATTTTTATCTATATAGATATGAGGGGGTTCACCCCTCTTCAATACCTTGCTCTTTAAACTACAGCTTAAATTTTGTCCCAACTCCTTGTGAACGACCCCTGAATCACACACAAGGGCCGTAGAATAAACTGTTGAAATTACTAAAAATACTTTAGCATAAAGAGCGAGGTATTACGAGGAGGCAAACCCGTCATATGCGCGATAATTTCAATTTGTTTGAAGTTTTAATGCTGCTCCTCACTTTCAGTAGAAAAAACTTTTCATATCTATTTTTTTATTATTTTTTAAATAATGCTAGAAAATCCTGCGCCCCTTCATTGAAAGTCTCTTCCCCCATGAGAAGTTCCTCCATGGAAAGATCCTCCCACGTAACCCCCCTCAATTCTCCCCCCCCAAACCAAAAAAATTTCCCTGAAAACGTCTGTACACTTCCCAGTAACCATTACTATATGTAAATACAGGTCAAAGTTCGTAAATTGTAGCCCCTCCCATGGGGACTGTGGGGGAGTAAGTCGTCCCCAAAGACATAGTTATTAGGTTTTTCGACTATGGTGAATAAAATGGCGATCTCAGAATTTTGACCCGGTGACTTTGGGAAAAAATGAGCATGGGAGGAAGCGTAGGTGGCCTCTAATTTTTTGGACACTTAAAAAGGGCACTAGAACTTTTAATTTCCGTTAGAATGAGCCCTCTCGCGAAATTCTAGGACCACTGAATCGATACGATCACCCCTGGGAAAAAAAACTAAAACAAGAAAACAAATAAACACGCATCCGTGATTTGTCTTCTGGCAAAAAAAGCGAAATTCCACATTTTTGTAGATAGGAGCTTGAAACTTCTACATTGTGGTTCTCTGATACGCTGAATCTGATGGTGTGATTGTCCTTACGATTGTATGACTTTTAAGGGGTGTTTTCCCATATTTCCTAAAATGTGGCAAATTTTCTCAGGCTCGCGACTTCTGATGAGTAAGACCAATTGTGATACAACTTATATATTTAAAATTAACACTAAAATTTGATTCCTTTGATGTAACTATTGGTATCAAAGTTCCATTTTTTAGAGTTTTGGTTACTATTCAGCCGGGTCGCTCCTTACTACAGTTCGTTACCACGAACTGTTTGATATAGAGGAAAATATTGAGCCAAATTAAAACAGGCTATGTGTATACGGGCTGTCAAAAGGACGTAACTCAGGAAAGACTGACTATAGTAATTTGGAACTTTCTGGAAATGATGATGGAGTTGATCTACTGACCCATAAGGGAATATTTTCAAGCTACTGCTAATATAACTACCACTGCTTTCATTGCTACCTCAGCTACTATTACTGCTAACTATAACTAAAACTACTCTTTTTGTTGCGAGTGCTGCAAAGGATGAGGAATACCGAATAAACTTCTGAGGGAACGCCGAGGGAAAAGTTGAACTAAAAATATGTGCGTATGGATTGCTGATACGGGCCTATGCTGATGTTGAACTTGTTGAACAAAGTAAAGGGAAACTGTTTCATTTAGATTGTCAAAAGGATGACAGAGCAATATCTCAATAACAGCTTACATTATAAAATTAGACCTTTGTGGGCAAGTGGTGGCAAAATTTTGAAATAGCAGGAAGACAGTATTTGTATACGTTTAATAATGACTCTACGTTTACTGTAACTGATGACATTAAGGGGATTAAGATAAAACTTTTAGGGAAGGTTTAGGGGAAGTTTCAGTTAAACGAAAAAAAATTAATGCATGCAGATATTAAAAGGGCATATAAGCAATATCACAGGCAGCACTACTCTATCATAGCTGACAATATCATTGAAATTTTAAAGGAGTTAATTGGATCTGAAATTGAAAGTTCGAGTGCACATTTTAAGAGTCGAAAGTTATTGGAGGACAATCAGCTCTCCTCTTTAGCCCATAGTTTTCCAAACACTTTCAATCAAAATTTTAGCTGAACAGTCTATCATATAGTTTATCATCTCTAGGGTTAATGGGTAGGTCAACCCCCTAAATTTATGCAATTTACCCATTATGCTTAAAAACTAAATTTTGTTTTAAAATTACTTCAAAACAAACTGTTTTAATGCTGGTTGCCAATAAGACATCTCAGCAATATCCCAAGAGCGACTGAGGGCATTAAGTTCGATTTTTTGGGGCTACTTCTATTACTACTTTAACTCATTAAATTTGATTAAATCAAAAGAGTGCAAGTGTATCCAGGCTGTCAAAGAGCTTAGATAGAATTTTTCTTGAATGCTATTAAGTTTTATTTTCAGATCAACTAGATGAGGTATAAAACTAAAGTAAAGGGTGAATGCAGTAAAAGGGAAATTATGATCAGACCTTGATAAGGCATATGGGTCTTGAGCCCTACTCATAATAATTTCTGCTCGTTTTGAGTTCGGATCGGTTATTTATCGTAGTTTCTATTCGTTTTAGGTTTAATTTATTTATTGAGGCTGATTGTAGGAGTTCTAAGCTTGGCAGACTATTTTATTCTATTTTTCTTTATTTTTGGTTCAATAGAGTTCTTTTCTTGAAAAACTTATTTCGTGAGATAAATTGTTTTATACTAATCCTAGGAACAGTTTAGTGTGTGGAGTTAAAAGCTACACGGCACAATAAATGGTGCATTAGCCAAAAGATAAAATTTGCATCCTGTTGCTACTGCTTCGACTTATATTCATACTATTATCACTACCTGTACTAATACTACCACTAAGGTTACTACTACCAATTTAACTACTACTACTCCTACTACTATTATTTCTGATAGTACTACTGCTGCTACCAAAGCTAAATATATTAAGGTTTAAATTTTAGGGAATATTGAAACTCCATTGAACTAAATCGAAACTCACTGTGCCACAGAACGATAGTCAACAAAACGTTTTGGCTCCAGCAACGATTGATGTTATTAAGATGAAACTTTCAATGTGTGTTGAAATTGATGTTGAAGAAACTAGAGGTAACATGGACATAATACTCCTACTGATACTATAACTATTACTTCAATTTTGATTGTAATTGTAATCAATTTGATTGTAATCAATGAAAGGATTTATGTTTTTTCTTATCTGCTGTTTTGGGGTGACCATATATCATCATTATAAAAAGAGGCATTTAGACGTCTAATAAGGGACTAATCCTTAATTTTCAAGACCTACAATGTGACAATTTCACTTTAATGTAATTTGCAGTAATTAGGGTCCCCAAACTTGAGTTTGTACTCTTGGTGTGTTGGGTTAGGTGATCATGGTAAACTAATATGACAAGTTGGCTACAATCTCTTGAACTTGAAATAAGCCTTTGAAAATTACGAAGAGAAATTCTCAAAGTATATTTTTCCGGTTTTTTTCTCTTATAAACTGTCGTTAGATAATTATTGATGGCAATGGTTTTATGAGTATCTGAGAGTTATTTGGTATGGCACACGTGATATTCCATTCTCTTGTGACATATATCCTTTAAAAGTCTTAAAATCTACTGCGCAAGCTAAAGGTATTAATGGGAAGTTTTCCATCTACTGTCACTAGATCTAACCCTTTCGCGTACAATTCATTGATTTTTCCTAAGTAATTGTGTTGAAATATTGCGTTTTTAAAACAAATGTTTGAACTAAAGAATTCTTAGTTACAGACAGTTGGCTTCCGAGCAAAAGGAATTCATATAAAGATAGAGAAAAGTAAATGGAAAGAGAATAACTGCAGCAATAGTTAGTAAGAAATTTTGATGTTCCCAGTCACACGTTTCTTTTCGATCATCATTTCTTCCTTTAAAATGTTTTTTTTAAAACACTTCTTTCTTCCTTTAAAATGTTTTTTCCATCATTTTGCAACCTTGTTCTAAGAGGTTATCACCCAGTTCAAAAGCTTGAGCCTCTGAAATAATGGTGACGATTTTGTTATAAGCAAAAAATCCCCAAACTCTTCGTTATTATTAATATCTTGAAGACTGTAAAACGCAAAAACATTGGGTTTTAACAGTTCCAATTCACATTAAAGTTTGTATTCTGCTTTAAATTCACGTGGTCTTTGACTTCCAATTTCCCAATCGGATTCGGAAGTAAAACAAGTCTGTTAATATCGAAGAGACTACTTTTGCCTATGTACTCTGACAGAAATAATTTTGTCACCAGTAAAAAAGGTCTAGGGTTGTGCTGTGAATGAAGATGTATCTTCTCACGAAAGAAAATGGGAATGTGCTGTGTTATAGGGATAGGGTTGTTTTGTGAAGAAAGATGTATCTTCTCACAAAAGGAAATAGGAATGTGTTGCGTTATAGGAATAGGGTTGTGTCGTGAAGGAAGATGTATCTTCCCATAAAAAGAAAATAGGAATGTGTTGCGTTATAATTCAATTCAATTCATTCAATTCAATCATATATATTTAAACAAAAACACATAATTACATGAACATAATCTGCCAGGAAAGCACAAAAGTGCTTGACTTGGGCAGAAACATAACTAAAGAATAATTAAACAATCAACAAACAAAAACAACGAATCGACTGGATTTATCAAAAAAAGAGAAAAAAAGGGGGGTGACGAAGAAAAAGAAAAGAAAAAAAAGAAAAAGAAAAGAAAAGAAAAAGACCGAAAAGAGGAGGACTGCACGATATTCAAATCTAAACAGTATTTTTGTAACGACCCTTCACTGCTCGCTAAGGGAAGGTAATAAGGTTATTTAAGTCCCGGATTTCTAAGGGGATTGAATTCCAGATAGCTGGCGCAAAAAATCTAATTAAAAAAGAAGCTCTTTTTGCTGACGGTGTCTGTGGACAATGTCACATGAGTTTCGTGTTTCATAAGTATGCAAATCTTGATTTAAAGTGAATAAATTTTCAAATGACGATGAAAGGAGGTTGTTAAAATATTTAAAACAAAAAGTTGCAATCTGAAAATCCCTAGTCTTTGACACATCAAATATTTTAGTAAGTTTGAAATGGAGGTTAATGTTGAAATGGTCTTATTTTGGATGATCTGGATTCTCTTATAGCATAAGATGAAGTTGCTTGCCCATATAGAGCATCCATAAGACAAATGGGGATGAAAAATAGAATGATAAATCATTTTCAGGATTTTTTTTAGGGAAAAGGAATTTAAGACGGCGGATAACTCCAAGGGACCTTGAAAGTTTGTTACCAATCAATCTAGCATGTTCATTCCACGAAATATTCTCATCAATAATAAATCCAAGATATCTACAGGTTTTACTCTATTTGTAATATTATTTTTTACATTTAAATTGAGGTCTGTTTGGACTGATCCGATTCTAGAAAATAAAATATAATTTGTTTTACCATAAATTAGGGTTAAATACTGTGAATCAGCCCACAATATAAATTCAGTCAGAGCAATTTCCATTGTTTTAAATAAAGAAGGTAGATTTTCACATGCAACAAAAAGAAGTGCGTCATATGCAAGTATTATGATATTAGCTTCAGGTAAATAATATTTTAAATAGCCAATTTAAATGAGAAAAAGCAGTGGTCCCATTTTTGAACCTTGTGGCACTCCACTCGGTAAAAGATTGGCACTCTGATGTTGCATTTGCATTTTGTACAACTTGAGCTCTATTAATAAGATACAAACGAAACCATTTTAAAGCCACATTACGTACCAAATGATTCAAGAATTTGGAGTAATTTATCATGATCAACAGTGTCAAATGCCTTTTTAATGTCTAAAAGTAAAGCAGCGGGTATCAAACCTATATCAAATGCATCATTCACCCAGTCAACTAATTTAAGAATTGCAAGGTCCGTAGAAAGTCCTTTGCAAAAGCCAAATTGGGTATCACATAGAAGATTCTGCTCCTGGAGGTAATCATACATTCTTTTATGGACTACTTTCTCATAAATCTTCGAAAAAAAGGTAAAATAGAAATGGGTCGGTGATTACTCGGTTCATTTTTTGACTTGCCTTTGTGAAGGGGTAGCACTCAGGCTAATTTAAGTCTTTCTGGAAAAGTTCCCTCTTCAAGTGATAATTTTATCAGATGAGTCAGAATAGGAATAACAATTGTTTTATTGCTTTAACAGCTTTCAACAATACTTCATCTACTCCACAGGATTGTGATTTCATTCTCATAATTATTTTATTTATTTTATTTTCATCACAATTTGTAAAAAGGAATTCAGAAGTAACATGACGAGGTTTGATTTTGGGGACTGGTGGACTTTTTGATCTTTTAACTGCTTCATGGCACAGCTTAGAACCTTCCTCTGAAAAGTACTTGCATAAATTTTCCGCAATTTCTTTTCGATCAATTAACAATTTTTTTACTGAAAATCATCATTTTAATATGGTTCTTTTCCTTTTTATGCCCCAGTGACTCATTGATTATAATCCAAGTCCGCTTCATGTTTCCATTTATCTATTCAAACTCTTTTTCGTAATAAGCTCTTTCAGCGTACCGTTTAATTTTATTCAGCCGATTTCTATACTCTTTGAAAGTCAGGAGTTTCTCATTTGTGGGGTCTTTTAAATAATCTTTATACAGTATATTCTTCATTTTTACGAAACAAGGATACCAGTCGTCATCCATACTTTCCGAAGGTTTTTTAACTTTCTTTAAGGGGCAACATTTATCAAACTGAGCTAAAAATATATCCATAAACAAATTATAAGCCTTTTCTGCACATTTCCTTTTGAAAACTTCCGAAAAATCAACATGTTCCAAATTTACAGCCAGATTTTTCAGACTATTTTCTGATAAATCTCGATGTTTAATCTCACCTTTCGGTGGTCTCCTCTTTAAACGATCAATTTTACTCATCAACATAAGGTGGTCAGATCCATCAGTAACAAGTACATTGGCCATACAACCATTCAATAACTGCCCATCAACAAATATATTATCTATTAAAATTGCCGTAGAATGCGTTGTTATCGTTGGAATTGTTACTAAAGGGTACAAATAAGACGACAACATTGTATTAAGGAAATCAACACGATCATCTGGATGTAATAGATCAATATTGAAATCTCCCATTAACACTACCTTTTTCTTTTCTTTTGCAACTTGTGACAAAAGACTTTCAAATATATCTAAAAAATCTTTCTTTGGAAATGATGGTACTTTATATATTATTCCAAACAGTAGCTTTTCTGATCATGACGACCTGTTTCAATAAATAATGTTTCGAGTTTACTTTCAAGCCAGAGTGAAAGGTCATGTCTTACCTCATAATCTACATCACTTCTTATTAAAGCGGCTAGTCCTCCGCTCTGCATAAAAGAGCGACCTTTATATTCGTCCATATACCCTGGAACAGAAAAATCCATTACATTCATTCAGGTTCTCATCTCTCAAAAACGTTTCACATGGGCCTACAAACAATGGTTGCGATTTAAGACACTTCATTGTCCACAGTAAAGAACATTTAGCCGATTGGAATCCTTGGCAGTTCCAAAAAAGTAACGAATTTCCATTACATACATCCCATTTAGTAAGATCTTCACGTTCAACTTACGAACTAACATTAGGGTACTTTTTAATCCAGCTTTAAATCCCGACTGACCAAACAAAACATCTGAAAACACATCATCAATAACTAATCTATTTTCCTCATAATTTTTGAATCGATCACGGGACCCTGACATGACCTAAGCTCACAAAGAAATTAATAAAGAGTACAAGGAGAGACAAAAAAAGTGAAAAGCATAAATGAGAAAAAGAAACAAAAAAGTAGGGTATCGCAAGCGGAAAATGGTTGAAAGAACGAAGAGTTAGAACATGGCACTTGCACAAACTGACATGAGAAAAGCAGTAATTAAGCTGATGATCCTTCACCGATAAGATCCTTTGCACTTCGTATTTTCCTGATATTCGGACCCTGTTTGACAAAATCATTCCATCGATTGACCATGCGTTCTTTGAACCAAGTTTGTTTCTAGCCAAATCAAGCAAGTGTTTGCGCTTTCTCGTCAAGTACTCCGAAACAAATATATTAGTTTTTGCTAGTTTCGATTTTGCCATGAACACCGTTTTTGCAGCATCCAGATTACGAAACACAACACGGACGGAAGACACGTTCGAACTGTTGGAGACTGGATTTGATGGATTCTGGGACGGACGAACGCTCAGGATGTGCGAATTTGCAATATCCGGTAGTCCCATTTTTTCCCCAATAACTTGTTTCACTGATATCTCAACACTGGCTCCTTTTGCTTGCTTTAAGCCATTAAAAATAAGCGTATCCATTATCGTTTTGTGGTCCATATCATCAAGTTTTAGTTCAATCACTTCAATTATGTCTTCCAGAGATGCAATTTGGTTTTTTTTTAGCCCAGATAACATTTTTTCAAAAGCCCTGAACTTTGCCGAGTATTCAACCAAAATTGAATCATCGATTTTACAAACGAAGTCTTCTGTAACTGATGATGCTAACCCTATAGAAGGTACCGTGCTCCAATTGTCACGAACCCTTTGTTCAATTTCATTTCTCAAACCACTTCGCATATTTTCAAGTTCTTTTTGAGCATTCTCCACAACGGAGGCAAGAGAAGCCCGATCCAAGTTTAACTTTTCTAAGTAAATGTCCGGAAAAGTGGTAACTTCGCTGAATGCATTTGCTACTCCTTTGGTTTTTTTTTTGCAGCTTCATCAAAATTTTCTTGGTATAGTTCAAGCTGAGATTCTTGAACTGTTAATACCTCATGCGTGCCGTAACAGAAAACAACGTGGTGTGATCCGTTTTTCTTTTGAACAGTATCCACAATTCGAACCGTCTGTTTTGGATATCCTTTGAATTCTTCAAACGCTAGTCCTCTAATTTCAAATCCTCCAGGCATATCGGATAATTAGAAAAATATTACCTTTTAATTGCCTTTCTTATTTATAGACGTGCCTGCCTTTGTCTGTTTCTCATTAAAATTATCCAGAAAAAGTATCCAAAAAAGATTTAATTTCTTCGTCACTGAATAATTACATCCAGTACTTTTACGAAACGTACAAATTTACTCTATTGCGTAACACTGAAATCACTATTCAAAATATAATCCTTTTTCAACACTGGTCTTAACTGAACGAAGTCTGAAGGTTGTGTTGTGAAGAAAGATGTATCCTCCCATAAAAGGAAATAGAAATGTGTTGTGTTATAGGAATAGAGTTGTGTTGTGAAGGAAGATGTATCTTTTAACAAAAGGAAATAGGAATGTGCTGTGAAGGAAGATGTATCTTCTCACAAAAGGAAATGTATCTTCTCTCAAATAGAGCGTCGTTAGAATTCATATTAAATGCTTATGCTAAACAATTAAGAAAATAAATAAGCATTTGGAAAAGTTGACAGTTTTGTTTTAATTGTTAACTAAGTTCCTGGTCAAATTAAATTCCTGAGTTGTCACTTTTAATCTTTAAGACTAATTGAAAACTTTTCTTTTCATCAACGATCCAAAGTTTTTCTCACTGAAAAGAAACTACATTTCATTTGATATTTTTATGATAAAAGCTAGAGTGTATTTACGTCAACAGAATGGCATTTTAAAGATGTCGGCATTGGTGCTGAGAATATGGCACTAAACTGCATTGTATAACGATAAAAAACCTATCCGGCAAGAGCCAATCAGTTCAAAAACACTCCAAATCAATTTTCCAAAACTTCACAAAAAAGTTTTGCAAATTTCTTAGAATTCTGGCTCAAAACCCTCTTTATATCTGAAATGCTCCCCATAAACAAAGCTTTTCCTGTAACAAGTTCTTTCCTTTATCTAAGCCATTCCCTATAGCAAAGGCAGTCTCTAAAACCAAGACCTACACTAAACTCAACGGAATTTCTATGCCCAAGGCATTCTCAAAACCCAGGGCATGTTCTATGCGCAATTTTGTTTTTCACTACATGAGATATTTCCTGTATCAAATGTTTTTCCTATACCCAGGACACCTCTTATATTCAAGACCATCCTTATAACCAAGGTCTTTCCTCTATCTAGGATAGTTTTTACTTAGATCTTCCCTATACCCCAAGCCATTTCCTATACCCAAGACTCTCCCTATACTCAAGACAATCATTAACCCCAGAATCTTCCCTAATCCCAAGGTATTTTCTATTCCTAAGTCATTCTCTATATGATGCCTTAGGCACGTTCTATGTCCAAGGTTGTCTCCATCAGTAAGATATTTCCAGTATACAAGATATTCCCCAAATCCAGGGTATTCCCTCTACCAAGCCGTTTTCTAAGACCAAAAACTTTCCTGTACCCAAGGCATTTTCTTTGTCAAAAGAAATCTATATATCCAAGGGCTTCCCT
This sequence comes from Artemia franciscana, assembly GCF_032884065.1. Lineage (NCBI taxonomy): Eukaryota > Metazoa > Arthropoda > Branchiopoda > Anostraca > Artemiidae > Artemia > Artemia franciscana. The sequence goes on from NC_088882.1 coordinate 6,713,341, forward strand.
ATACTCCAAGAATTCTCTATATCCATTGCCTTTTCAATACCAAAGGCTTTTTTATAAAACCAAGACAATTTTTAATGGACCAAGTGTTCTGTGAAAAGTTTATATTTGATCCAAGGTCATTTTTCACCGAAATTTTCGTCATGACAAAGGTGTGTCTTATACTCAAGACCCTTTTAAAGTGGTTGAGCAGGCTTCGGGTATAGAATTTCTCAATAACGAAGAAATTTCCTACACCTAATATATTTTCTATACCCCAGGCCTTTCTTATGTTTAAAGTATCCCCTATGCCTAGGGCATTTTCTATACCCAGGCCTTTTTCTATATTCAAGGTCTCCCTATACCCCAAAACATTTCTTATACATACAATAGTTAATATTCTGTGTTTTCATCTAGAAGATCAGCCTCATATTGTGCCCTTAAGATTCCAAGTGAATGTTGGCTATAAATCCATTGCCATTCTCAAGGACTAGATAAGCGTGGCGTCTTAAGAGAATTAATTAAATAATTAAAAATTTTTAACTGCAATTAAGAAGCGACATTAAAACTTAAAACGAACAAAAGTTGTTCCGTATATAAAAGGGGTTGACCCTTCCTTAACGTCTGGCTCTTTACGCTAAAGTTTGACCCTTTCTCACAACTCTACTTTATAAAACAATAAAAACTTTAGCGTAAATAGCGGGGCGTTAAGGATGGGTCAACCCCTTTTTATATACGGAATAATTTCTGTTCGCTTTAAGTTTTAATGTCGCTCCTTACTTGAAGTTAAAAAAAACTTTTTTTTATTTAATTTCTGAACGTTTTTTAATTAATGAATGTTTTGATTTTGGCTCTCCGTACATAAATGATTAAAATAAAATTTGCGTATTATTTTTTTTTTGGCTAGATGGCTTTCTCATAGTTTTAATCGAAATATTTTGAGAAAAAAAGAAGCAAGGGAGGAGGCCTAGTTGCCCTCCAATTTTTTTATTATTTAAAAAGGCACCTAGAACTTTTAAGTTTATATGAACGTTTTCATTAGTAAAAAATATACGTAACCTACGAATTAACTTACGTAACGAAGTTCTATATTCGTATGTTTTTATTGCGCATACGAGGGGTTCCACCCCCTCGTCAATACCTCACTCTTTACACTAAAGCTTAAATTTTGTCCCAATTCCTTAAGAATGATCCCTGAATCCCAAGGGCCGTAGAATAAATAGTTGAAATTGCTGAAAATACTTTAGCGTAAAGAACGAGGTATTGAGAGGAAGTAAACCCCTAATATGCCCAATAATTTCTGTTCGTTTTAATTTTTAATGCTGCTCCATACTTCCAGTTGAAAAAAATTTTCATATTTGTTTTTTCATTGCTTTTTTTAAAATAATAATAGAAAATCCTGTACCCCCTTCTTTGAAATTCTCTTCCCCCATGACAAATTCCTCCATGGAAAGATCCTCCAACGTATCCCCCCTCCACTTCTCTCCCCCCCCCAAAAAAAAAAAACCCTGAAAACGTATGTACGCTTCCTAATAAACATTACTATATATAAACACAGGTCAAAGTTTGTAACTTGCAGCCCCTCCCACGGGGACTGTGGGGGAGTACGTCGTCTCCAAAGACATAGTTATCAAGTTGTTCGACTAAGATGAATAAAATAGCTATCTCCGAATTTTGATCCATTGGGGGAAAATGAGCGTGGGAGGGGGCCTAGGTGCCCTCCAATTTTCTTAGTCACTTAAAAACGACACTAGAACTTTTAATTTCTGTTAGAATGAGCCCTCTCATGACATTGTAGGACCACTGGGTCAATACGATCGCCAATGGAAAAAAAACAAATAAATACACATCCGTAATCTGTCTTCTGGCAAAAAATTCAAATTCCGTATTTTTGTAGATAGGAGCTTTAAACATCTACAATAGGATTCTCTGATGTGCTGAATCTGATGGTATGATTTTTCTTAAGATTCTATTACTTTTAGGAGGTATTTCCCCATATTTTCTAAAGTTAGGTGTCAATAAAGCCTTTCCACTCAATCCTAGGCAGTGCTGCAGCAATAACGTATTCCCATTCAGAAACTGATATAGTCTTAGTCATCCTTAAATCTCGCTCATGAGTTCTCTATATGTTTTTTTTTCAAACGTTTGTGTTTATCCACCATCTGATATACAATCGTTAACTGTCAAAGAAAAGTGCTTCGTTTTAAACGTAGGAAGTACACAAGAGTGAGCAGAAATAATATTTTACGATGCACTAGACTAGAAAAAACTCTTTGAGTAAAAGATTGAGAAATATAATAAAAAATAGACAGTGAACTTAAAAGAGAACCGAAATTATAGCAAGTTTTAGTGGCATTGCCACATCCAGAACCTCAAATTTTGAGCTTTTTGGCCCAATATATCTACTAATCCCAGATACTTCTTGACCCAGAAAAATTCACACCCACCACCCAGCAGACAGTGTCTAATAATAGCACAGAACAGAACTCTGAAAACAAAACTCTGAAAACAGATAAAAAAAGAAAGAAAACAAGGACAAAGAAAACAAAGAAAAGAGAACATGGAAAGAAAACAGAAAGAAAGAAAAGAGATAAACGAGACTAATTACAATCATGTCCCTTGTTGATGCATTTATACTTTACCGGGCTCTATTCTTCCTCTTCAATTCTATCCATCTTCTTCTACACCATAGAAAATTCTTCTTTGCTCATTTCGTCTCATTTGGGACTATAACGATGCCGATATTTTGGTTTTTCATCATCCACTACAGGTGTGACTGAATTGTATTGCATTGGAAAACCACAGCGACACTAATTTTCTATTTTTATTCATTATAAACTCACATTTGGATTTAAATCCACGCAAGGATTACGACTCATCAACTTTAAGACTAAGTCTCTCGGTAAAGGATCGTTGGTATTTGAAATTTCATCAGAAATAAGATAGTCAATTTCGACGAGATTATGGATTCAATCACGACGGCTTATGAACAATAGCAAATGCATATGTGGTAGTCAACATTTTTAAAATTCAGTCGTATCACATATGCTGCCACATCTCCAAATGTATAATTTTTATCATTATAATAAATTATATATATATATATATATATATATATATATATATATATATATATATATATATATATATATATATATATATATAAGTTGTCTGTGTGTGTATGTCGACTGACGTCATGTTTGTCGACTGACGTCATTATAAGGATTGAGCTGTATGCGTCATTAAGTTGTTTGTCGACTGACGTCATGTTTGTCAACTGATGAAAAAACATACCAGGACACAAATGACGACCGGGAAACAGAGAATATAAATTACAACCGGGAACCTCAAAGAGAAATTACAGACTGGGACACCCGGACACAAATCACGACCGGGACACAGGGAATATAGATGACGACCGAGACACGGGGACAGAGGGAATATAAATGACGACCGGGCAACTCAAAGAGAGATTACAGACTGGGATACCGGGACACAAATGACGACCAGGACACAGGGACACAACTACAACGGGAACGCCGGGGGCACAGGGGGATATATAAATGACGACAGGGACATAGGGAATGTTCGATTAGCAATCACCATCAACAAAGCTCAAGGGCAATCGTTAGAAAAATGCGGTATAGATCTGAATACGGATTGTTTTCCCATGGACAATTATTATGTTGCATGTTCAAGAGTTTGTCTGTGGGTCTGTGTGTCGAGTGACGTCATGTTTGTGTGTCGACTGACGTCATGTTTGTCGACTGACGAAATTACAGACCGGGACATCGGGACACAAATGACGACCGGGACACCGGGACATCTATATATATAAAAATAAGTTGTCTGTGGATGTATCTGTCAGGTGACGTCATTTTTGTGTGTTGACTGACGTCATGAAGTTAGTTGTCGTCATTTTTGTTATGACGATGACGTCATTAAAGATATTTAAGACATGCGTTCACGTAGAAATCTATTGATGTTTAACTTTAAAATGACTGATGACTTACAATGGCAACAGCCGAGGAAGATGCTCAAAGAGTCTATGCCAAAAAACTTGCTGCTGATAGAGAAAGTCAGAAAAGAAAGCGTGCCGAGGAATCAAAAGAACAGCAAGGAAACAGGCTTGAGGCTGATAGAGAAAGAAAGAACAGAAAGCGTGCCGAGGAACTACCAGAGCACCATGAAACCAGAATTGCTGCTAAAAGAGAAAGTGAAAAAAGAAGGCGTGCCGAGGAATCACAAGAACAGCAAGAAATCAGGCTTGCTGCTGATAGAGAAAGTAAGAAAAGAAAGCGTGCCGAGGAATCAGAGCAACCTGAAAGTCCCAGTAGACTCAATTTCAGGACGTATACAACTATCTGTTGATTTCTGTAATTTAGTGACGTCCAAAAATGAATTGATTGAAAAAGTATTTCCGAATATTCTAAAAAATTATAAAAATAATAAATGGCTAAGTGAAAGAGCGATTCTCGCACCCAAAAATATAGACGTCCACCGAATCAACAATATTGTTTTGACCAAGATTCGAGACCAGGCAGTCCTTTACAAGTCAGTCGACACAGTTTTGGAACCAAATGAAGCGGTTAATTATTCAACTGAATTTTTAAATTCCGTGGATCTTTCAGGGTTTCCACCACACGTGCTACAACTAAAAATAGGCGTACCAATAATACTTTTAAGAAATATCAACCCACCAAAGCTTTGCAATGGCCACGACTTGCCGTAAAAAAAAACAATGGAAAACCTAATAGAGGCCACAATCTTGATAGGGCCTTTTGAGGGTGAGGCTGTTCTTATTCCTTGCATTCCCATGATTCCAACGGATCTGCCTTTTCAATTTCAAAGATTGCAATTCCCAATTCGATTAGCATTTGCAATCACCATTAACAAAGCTCAAGGTCAACCATTAGAAAAATGTGGTATAGATCTTAATACTGATTGTTTTTCCCATGGACAATTGTACGTTGCATGTTCGAGGGTCGGTAAACCTGAAAATCTATTTATATGCAGCGAAAATTGGACAGCGAAGAATGTTGTATATTCGCAAGTTTTACGCAGTTAATTTGTATTGTATCTATCTATCTATCTATCTATCTATATAAAAACGAGTTGTGTGTAGGCATGTTTATTTGTTTGTAAAAAGAGCGTTTGCATATGACGTCATTATTAGTACACACGGCTTTGTATATGCACAGACAATGGGAAAGCCAAGAATGTTGTATATTCGCAATTTTTACGTAGTTTGAAACACATATATAAATCTATCTATACTCACAGATAGGACACAGGGACACAACTACAATGGCGCGTAACGACTTACGCGCGGGGGGCTTAGGGGGCGCGAAGCACCCCACCAACTAGCTGTTGGGGTGGCGCTTCGCGCCACCCCAACAGCTAGTAGGGAATATAAGTGACGACCGCGACACAAGGAATGTTCGATTCACCATCAACAATCACCATCAACAAAGCACCGGGACACAAATGACGATCGGGACACAGGGAATATAAATGACGACCAGGACACTCAAAGAGAAATTACAGACCGGGACACTGGAACACAAATGACGACCGGGACAAAAATGACGACTGAGACACCGGAACACAGGGAATAAAAATGACAACCGCGACAGTCAAAGAGAAATTACAGACTGGGACACCGGGACACAAATGACGACCGGGACACAGCGAAACAACTACAACAGGGACGCCGGGGGGCACAGAGGGACATACAAATGACGACGGGGACACGAGGAATGTTCGATTAGCAATCACCATCAACAAAGCTGAAGGGCAATCATTAGAATAATGAGGTATAGATCTGAATACAGATTGTTTTTCCCATTGACAATTATATGTTGCATGTTTAAGAGTCGGTAAACCTGACACATATATATATATATATATATATATATATATATATATATATATATATATATATATATATATATATATATATATATATATATATATATATATATACTAGCTGTTGGGGTGGCGCTTCGCGCCCCCCAAGCCCCCCCGCGCGCGTAAGTCGTTACGCGCCATATTAGTTACGCGCCATTGTAGTTGTGTCCCTATGTCCCACCTGTGAATATAGATATATATATATATATATATATATATATATATATATATATATATATATATATATATATATATATATATATATATATATATATGTATATGTTTTTAACTACGTAAAACTTGCGTATATACAACATTCTTTGCTGTCCCATTGTCTGTGCATATAAATAGATTGTCAGGTTTACCGACTCTTGAACATGCAACATATAATGGTCCATGGGAAAACAATCCGTATTCAGATCTATACCTCATGATTCTAATGATTGCTCTTGAGCTTTGTTGATGGTGATTGCTAATCGACGATTCCCTGTGTCACCGTCGTCATTTATATATCCCCGTGTGCCCCCCGGTGTCCCGGTCGTCATTTATATTCCATGTGTTCCGGTCGTCATTTATGTCCCGGTGTCCCAGTCTGTGAATTCTCTTTGAGGGTCCCGGGCGTCTTTGATATTCCTTGTGTCCCGGTGGCCCGGTCGTCATTCGTGTCCCGGTGTCCCAGTCTGTATATACATTCGTTTTTGAATTGGTCTTTTTTTTAGGTTTTAGTTTTCTGCCTTTTTTTAAGTTTTTTTTTAGTTATACCTCATGATTCTAATGATTGCCCTTGAGCTTTGTTGATGGTGATTGCTAATCGAACATTCTCTGTGTCCCCATCGTCTTTTATATATCCCCCTGTGCCCCCCGGCGTCCCCGTTGTAGTTGTGTCCCTGTGTCCCGGTCGTCATTTATATTCCCTGTGTCCCATTCGTCATTTGTATTCCGGTGTCCCAGTCTGTATATACATTCGTTTTTGAAATGGTAAATGATGAAATAAATTTTTGTATTTTTCCCCTTTTTTTCTTTTTAGTTTTTTTTTGGTTTTTACATTTTTTTAGTTTTTTTAGTTTTTTTTCTTTTTTCTTTTTAGTTTTTTTTTATTTTTATTTTTTTAGTTTTGTTTTTCTCCTTTATTTTTCTTTTTGTTTCCTTTTTTTAGTTTTTTTTATTTTTTAGTTTTTTTAGTTTTTTAGCTTTTTTAGTTTTTTTATTAGTTTTTAGTTTGTTTTTTTCTTTTTAGTTTTTTTGTAGTTTTTACCTTTTTTTTTAGTTTTTTTTACTTATGTCCTTGTCGTCATTTATACTCCCTGTGTCCCGGTCGTCATTTGTGATGGTTTGTTGACGGTGTTTTGTTGATGGTGATTGCTAATTGAACATTCCTTGTGTCCCGGTCGCTTTCTCTTTGAGTGTCCCGGTCGTCATTTATATTCCCTATGTGCCGGTGTCCTGGTCGTCATTTGTGTCCCAATGTAATTTCGTAATTTCGTCAGTCGAAAACATGACGTCAGTCGACGCAGAAACATGACGTCACCTGACACACAGACAGACAGACAACTTATTTTTATATATATCTATCTATATCTATATATATAAAAATAAGTTGTCTGTGGATCTGTGGATCTGTGGATCAGGTGACGATCCACAAAAAAGGTAAAAAACTAAAAACTAAAAAAAAAACTGAAAAAACTAAAAAAAGGCAAAAACTACAAAAAAACTAAAAACTAATAAAAAAAATAAAAAAGCTAAAAAACTAAAAAAACTAAAAAAACTAAAAAACTAAAAAAACTAAAAACTAAAAAAAAAACTTAAAAAAAGGAAAAAACTGAAAAATAGAAGAGAAAAAGAAAACTAATAAAATTAAGAATAAAATAAAAAAAAATAAAAAAGATAAAAACTAAAAAAAAAAGTAAAAAGAAAAAACGAAAAAAACTAAAAAAGCTAAAAAAAAGGTAAAAACCAATAAAAAACTAAAAAGAAAAAAAGGAAAAAAAACTAAAAAAACTAAAAACTAAAAAAAACTTAAAAAAAAGGAAAAACTGAAAAATAGAAGAGAAAAAGAAAACTAATAAAATTAAGAATAAAAATAAAAAAATAAAAAAGATAAAAACTAAAAAAAAAGTAAAAAGAAAAAACGAAAAAAACTAAAAAAGCTAAAAAAAGGTAAAAACCAATAAAAAACTAAAAAGAAAAAAAGGAAAAAAACTAAAAAAAATTTTCATCTAAAAAACTAAAAAAAAACTAAAAAAGGTAAAAACTAAAAGAACTAAAAAAGAAAAAAAAAACTAAAAAAAGGAAAAAAACTGAAAAATAAAGGAGAAAAAGAAAACTAAAAAAATATAAATAAAAATAAAAAAACTAAAAAGATAAAAACTTCAAAAAAAAACTAAAAAGAAAAAAGAAAAAAACTAAAAAACCTAAAAAAAGGTCAAAACCAATAAAAAAAAACTAAAAGGGGAACACTGGGACACAAATGACGACCGGAATACTGGGAATATAAATGACGACCGGGACACAGGGAATGTTCAATTAGCAATCACCATCAACAAATCTCAAGGGCAATCATTAGAATCATGAGGTATAGATCTGAATATGGATTGTTTTTCCCATGGACAATTATATGTTGCATGTTCAAGAGTCGGTAAACCTGACAATCTAAATAAATGACGACACTCAAAGAGAAAGCGACCGGGACAAAAGGAATGTTCGATTAGCAATCAACAAAGCACCGGGACACAGGGAGTATAAATGACGACGACCGGGACACAGGGACATAACTACAAAGGGGACGCCGGGGTGCACAGGGGGATATATAAATGACGATGGCGACTCAGGGAATGGTCGATTAGCAATCACCATCAACAAAGCTCAAGGGCAATCATTAGAATCATGAGGTATAGATCTGAATACGGATTGTTTTCCCATGGACCATTATATGTTGCATGTTCAAGAGTCGGTAAACCTGACAATCTATTTATATGCACAGACAATGGGACAGCAAAGAATGTTGTATATTCGCAAGTTTTACGTAGTTAAAAACATATATATATATATATATATATATATATATATATATATATATATATATATATATATATATATATATATATATATATATATATATATATATATATATATATATATATATATATATATATATATTCACAGGTGGGACATAGGGACACAACTACAATGGCGCGTAACTAATATGGCGCGTAACGACTTACGCGCGCGGGGGGGGGCTTGGGGGGGGGGGGCGCGAAGCGCCCCCACCAACTAGGTGTTGGGGTGGCGCGAAGCGCCACCCCAACAGCTAGTATATATATAAAAATAAGTTGTCTGTCTGTCTGTCTGTGGATCAGGTGACGTCATGTTTCTGTGTCGGCTGACGTCATGTTTTCAACTGACGAAATTACAGACCGGGACATCGGGACACAAATGACGACCGGGACACCGGCACATCTTCTATATATATAAAAATAGGTTGTCTGTCTGTCTGTGGATCAGGTGACGTCATGTTTCTGTGTCGGCTGACGTCATGTTTTCAACTGACGAAATTACAGACCGGGACATCGGGACACAAATGACGATCGGGACACCGGCACATAGGGAATATAAATGACGACACTCAAAGAGAAAGCGACCGGGACAAAAGGAATGTTCGATTAGCAATCACCATCAACAAAGCACCGGGACACAAATGACGACCGGGACACAGGGAGTATAAATGACGACCGGGACATAAGTAAAAAAAACTAAAAAAACTAAAAAAAAGGTAAAAACTACAAAAAAAACTAAAAAGAAAAAAAAACTAAAAACTAATAAAAAAACTAAAAAAGCTAAAAAACTAAAAAAAACTAAAAAAGAAAAAAAATAAAAAAGGAAAAAAATGAAAAATAAAGGAGAAAAACAAAACTAAAAAAACGAATGTATATACAGACCGGAACACCGGGATACAAATGACGACCGAGACACAGGGAATATAGATGACGACCGGGACACAGGGACACAACTACAACGGGGACGCCGGGGGGCACAGGGGGATATAAATGACGACCGGGACACCGGGACACAAGGAATATAAATGACGCCCGGGACACTCAAAGAGAAATCACAGACTGGAACACTGGGACACAAATGACGACCGGGACACAGGGACACAACTACAAAGGGGACGCCGGGGGCACAGGGGGATATATAAATGACGACAGCGACACAGGGAATGGTCGATTAGCAATCACCATCAACAAAGCTCAAGGGCAATCATTACAATCATGAGGTATAGATCTGAATACGGAAACCTAACAATCTATTTATATGCACTGACAATGGGACAGCAAAGAATGTTGTATATTCGCAAGTTTTACGTAGTTAAAAACATATATATATATATATATATATATATATATATATATATATATCTATCTATATTCACAGGTGGGACATAGGGACACAACTACAATGGCGCGTAACTAATATGGCGCGTAACGACTTACGCGCGCGGGGGGGCTTGGGGGGGCGCGAAGCGCCCCCACCAACTAGGTGTTGGGGTGGTGCCAAGCGCCACCCCAAAAGCTAGTCTATATATTTAAAAATAAGTTGTCTGTCTGTCTGTGGATCAGGTGACGTCATGTTTCTGTGTCCACTGGCGTCATGAAATTAGTTGTCGTCATTTTTGCTTTGACGGTGACGTCATTCAAGATATTTAAGACATATGTTCACGTAGAAATCTATTAATGTTTAAGTTTACAATCACTGATGAACTTACCATGGCAAAAGCCGATGAAGATGCTCAAAGAGTCTATGCCAAAAAACTTGCTGCTGATAGAGAAAGTCAGAAAAGAAAGCGTGCCGAGGAATCAAAGAACAGCAAGGAAACAGGCTTGAGGCTAAAGAACGCAAAACCGCGCAGTTAGATGAAGATCCACCTGGACAGCGAGAGTCAAAACATATCAAAACTGAAAATGATAGCGATGATGATTGGGTTTGGGATTTTGACTTGGATAAGGTCATCAATGCCTATCAGATTTTAGTTAAAAAAACAAAGGTTCGGCGACATGTATTTCATAGTGAAGCTGAAAAATAAAGAAGAAAAAGAAAACCGAAAAAAGAAAAAATGTAAAAAACTAAAAAATACTAAAAAGAAAAACACTCAAAGAGAAATTACAGACCGGGACACAAATGACGACCGGGACAGAGGGAATATAAATAACGACCGGGACACTCAAAGAGAAATTACAGACTGGGATACCGGGACACAAATGACGACCGGGACACAGGGAATATAAATGACGACCAGGACACAGGTATTTAAGAATATCGTTCAAAGACAAATTTTTAATTGTAAGAAGACCGTTGAAAGAGAAATTTCTAATTGTAAAATGACTGAAGAACCTACAATGGCAACGGTACCACCATCGAAGTAGATAACCAGTGGGTTGTTCCATATTCCCCATTATTATCAAAAACATTTAATGCACACATAAACGTTGAATACTGTAACTCCGTAAAGGCAATCAAATACATATGTAAATACGTCAACAAAGGCAGTGACATGGCAGTTTTTGGCTTGCAGCCCAAAATCAAAGATTTCGACGAAATCGTACAATATCAGGCTGGAAGATGCATAAGCAGTAATGAAGCTGTTTGGCGAATTCTTTCATTTCCGATGCATGAACGTAGTCCAGCTGTTGTTCACTTAGCGGTACATTTACAGAATGGTCAACGTGTTTATTTCTCGGAAACCAACGTGCAACAAAGAGCCCCGAATCCACCGGATACAAAATTAACAGCTTTTTTTTCGCTTTGCAAAAATGATTCTTTTGCAAAAAAACTGCTGTATACTGAAGTGCCTTCGTATTACACGTGGAATACTAAAAATAAAGTATTTGAACGTCGAAAACAGGGTAAGTCAGTCGACGGCCAACCTACCATCTTCAAAGATACCACGATAGGAAGACTCTACACCGTTCACCCCAATCAACATGAATGCTTCTTTCTACGCCTGTTTTTGGTGAATGTACCCGGTCCGACATCCTTTGAGTATTTGAGAACTGTAAACGGTACTATACATGACACTTACCGTAGTGCATGCCGAGCTCTGAATTTATTGGAGAATGACCAACACTGGGATAACTGCATCAATGACGCGTGCGAAACGTCAACCCCAAGTGAAATTCGTGCATTGTTTGGCATCATTTTAACAACTTGCTCTCCATCAGCTCCTACAGAGTTATGGGGAAAATATAAGTCAAAAATGTCCGTAGATATACTCCATCGAAAACAGTTAGAGACGTCAGATATGACTTTTGATTTTACATCAGAAATTTATAACTACACTTTAGTTATTATAGAAGATTTGTGCGTACGTATGGCAAACAAACCTCTTCAGGATTTGGGAATGCCTTCATCTAACCGTATCGCTGCTGTTTCGACATGTGTAGAATTGGATCGTGAACAATGTTACAGTACGAGTGATCTATTGTCGTATGTACAAAATAACATTTCCAAGTTAACGTCGGAACAAAAAGACATTTATGATACGATACTCAATTTCAGGACGTATACAACTACCTGCTGATTTCTGTAATTTAGTGACGTCCAAAAATGAATTGATTGAAAAAGTATTTCCGAATATTCTAAAAAATTACAAAAATAATAAATGGCTAAGTGAAAGAGCGATTCTCGCACCCAAAAATATAGACGTCCACGAAATCAACAATATTGTTTTGACCAAGATTCGAGACCAGGCAGTCCTTTACAAGTCAAACGAAACAGTTTTGGAACCAAATGAAGCGGTTAAGTATGCATGTTTGTTTGTTTGTAAAAAGAGCGTTTGCATATGACGTCATTATTAGTACATACGGCTTTGTATATGCACAGACAATGGGAAAGCCAAGAATGTTGTATATTCGCAATTTTTACGTAGTTTAACTCCTGCAGACGAAATGAATGCTTGCCTGAAAAATTCTAATTTATGGGCACACGTAAAAATATTAAAATTAACTACAAATATGCGTGTCCGATTGCAAAACGATGACTCTGGTCAAACATTTTCAGATCAATTGCTGGCAATTGGAAACGGAAAGCTCCCAGTAGTGGGAAAGCCAAAAATGTTGTATATTCGCAATTTTTACGTAGTTTGAAACACATATATAAATCTATCTATATTCACAGGTGGGACACAGGGACACAACTACAATGGCGCGTAACTAATATGGCGCGTAACGACTTACGCGCGCGGGGGGGCTTGGGGGGGCGCGAAGCGCCCCACCAACTAGGTGTTGGGGTTGCGCGAAGCGCCACCCCAACAGCTAGTATATATATATATATATATATATATATATATATATATATATCTCCCTCGTGGTGTTTTTTGCTCAAAGTTTTACGGATTACCAAAATTGCACAAACAAGGCATCCCTCTAAGACCTATTGTAGCTAGTTCAAAATCACCTGCCTCACATATTGGAAAATGGTTATGCACTGCATTTAAACCATTGCATCACTCCCAAGAATCTTATATATATATAAAAAAAAAAAAATTATCTTGTAAAAAATTGAAACAGATTCCGTGCACTTCCAGTTTCGCGATTCGTATTACAAATAAGTAAGGGGCCTTCCTATGGGAGCACCTCAATCAGGCCTACTCGCAAATATTTTCGTCGAGCATCTTGAAAATTGGACATTGGATTTGCATTTTCTTAATCATGTGTTTTGGGGACGCTTCATGGATGACGTAATTTCAGTTTGGAATCATGGCGAAAGTGAACCTAAAGGTTTGCTAGAACATTTAAATACTTACGATAGAAATCTGCTATTCACCATAGAGACCGAAACTTATGGGAAAACACCTTTTCTAGATGTATTGATAATACGTAGTGTCAATAAACTTGACTTTACGGTTTAGAGAAAATTTACACAAATAATAATAGACACCTTCACTTCAAATTTAACCACCCTCCACAGGTTAAAAGAGGAGTGGCAATATTTCTTGTGGATAGAGTACTTAATATCTGTTCAGAGCCGTATATTAAAAAAGAATTGAACTTTATTAAAGACATAATTTTTGGTAATGGGTACCCAATTTCTCTCATAAGCACTGTTATTGCTCAAAGATTAAAGATGAATTCTTCTAAAGCCTTAAATCCCACTGCAGTAAACCATTCGAATAAACCCACAAGCACGATTTGTCTATCTTATATTCCGAAAATTAGTTCAAAACTGATTTTTTTTTTTTTTTTTTTTAATAGCTTACGTGTTGTTTTCACAAGCAATTTAATTATAATGAATCTTCTTAATTGTGGTAAGGATAAAAGCCGAGTTACTCGTCTAGGAGGGGTGTATCAAATGCCATACAGTTGTGGAAATTATTACATTGGTCGAACCCACCAAAATCTAGGAAAAAGATTACAGCAACACATAGAAAGTATTGAAAAAGCATTAAAATCAAAAAATAGCTCCATACCTTTCGATTCAGCTTTAAGAAATCATATTTTTGGAAATCCAAACCATTATGTTCTATCTGATAAAACAATTCGAATTGGGAATGACCTAGGAATCAACCAAACTGTCCATGAGGCGATCGAAATCAAACGAAATTTAAATAATAACTCATCCCTAAATAGAGACTTGGGTGAATGCACACTCAACCCAATGTACACAAAATTAATTATAGAAAATAATCTTAGGAACCAATAAAACCAAACCCAATCCCAAAAAAACCACAAGATTAGCTACAGAGAAGGCAAACATCGACAATAAGAAACTATTCCAATTTTTAATAAATAGAGTTAGTGGAATAATGAACCTTGTTAGCTTGTAAAATGTTAGCTTTTATCACACAGTCTTGCCTGAACTTTTCGTTAAGAAGTAATGATGCCTAGGCTATTTTAGAAAATGGATTTTAGAAAATGGATTTTTAACCAAAAACTTTATTGTAAGTGTGTTTTTGTTTATTGTTTTCTTAGCTGAAGACAGCCCTCGATATAGGGCCGAAATATTCAAATAGCTTTCGTTTATTCACTGTCTTGGGAAAAAAGTCCTCATTATTCTCTCTTCTGTATTTGTATAATACCTTCAAATTTCCTTCATATTTCAGTTTTGTAATTCTAGTAACGAGATCAGGACAATCTTGAGTAGAATATTCTATGATAAACTTATTGTCCTCAGAGTTCAACACCTGCTCCTTCTTTGATTTGAGGCCAATCAGGATTGCAAGTGAAAGTTATAAAGCTATCTATGAGGCCAAGGCGACGGACATTAGTCAAGTCGTCTTGAAAATATTCAGCAAAGTAGTTTGTTGATGCGATAAATGAATGTGGAATTACTTTTTCTCCAAAGACTGAATTCTGTTTCAAGGCCGTTGATAAGTCGTGCAAAACCTACGTAGTTTTCAGCCGTAATGGTTCTTGGTTCAATTTTATCCGGTGGATGCGATCCCGCCCAAGACGAATATCGGTATCAACCAGATATTGTTGAAAAAGTCTTTCACCGAAACACATAGCATTAAAGCAAATTCGACCCAGGTTGGGTATTACAGGTTTTTGAAGGGATATATAAACTTTCCATCTTGACGTTGGAGCTAAGGCAATGGATAAGCTGGATAAAGGGCTCCTCAAAATGGTCGGCATTTTCCTAAATTGACAAGGTTTTTTACCACGTTGTTTTGCAACCATTTTATTTGGTAGGAAACTATACTACTACTACTACTAATAACTCACTGCAGCACCAAGTCGCCTCAGGCCAACACAGTCGCCTCAGGCCACGCTCCTTATTCAACCTAATCTATTCAAGGCCTACCTCTTTACCCCCTCCCAGGAAGTTTTCTCTTCCTTTAAATATTTACTTATGACATCCTTCCACCGCAGACGAGGACGGCCTGCCTTCCTTGCAGCCCCAGACGGTTGACCAAAAAGGACAGTCTGTCATCCTTCATCCGCAGAACGTGGCCTAGCCATCTCAACCTTTATTTCATTATAGCCCTAGAAAGCAGGATTTAACCAAATTTTTCGTACAACCTACTTTTTAAAATACGGTCAGTCAGCTGGGTACCCAGAACATTCCGTAGGCAATTTCTTCGGCAAACATCTAGTAAATTTTCGTCCGTTTTTCGGAGCGCCCATGCTTCAAAGCCATATTTGATCACTGTCATCACTGTTGCTTCCAATATTCTAATCTTGGTTTGCAGACTGATCTTCCTATTCTTCCGAACTTTTTTTTAGCTGTAAAAAAACAACCTGAATCTCAGCTATTCTACTTTTAACATCTTCACTGCTCCCACTGTCTTTACTAATCATGCTACCAAGGTAAGTAAAGCTGCCCACCTGCTCAATCTTTTCGTTGCCCAACATCGCCTTTCCGTCTTCACTTATTCCTAGCCTTAGTGACTTAGTCTTCTTAACATTAATTTTCAAACCTATTCTAGCACCCCGAACTCGCACAGCCTCTAAAAATTCATTCATTTTGCTCACACTTCCATCTAATATGCTTAAGTTATCAGCATAATCTAAGTCCAGAAGAGTTTTTCCTCCCCACTTGATATTATGGTCTTCAATTGCAGCCTCCTGTGCTCCTTAAGATGAAGTCCATCAAAATGATCCATATGAAGGGGGATAGAACACAACCCTGCTTAACTCCTGATTTAATTCAAAACCAGTTACTACCCTTGTTTCCTACATTAACTGCAGCAGTATTATTCTCGTACATAGCACAAATCACTTTAATGTATTTGTCTGGTATACCATATAAGGATAAGACCTTTGCTAAAGCTCTTTTATCAACAGAATCAAATGCTTGCTCATAATCGATAAAACTGAGGACCAAAGGTGTTTGACAACGAAGGGACTTCTCAATTATTAACCTAAGAGTGAAAACTTGGTCGACATATCCTCTGCCTTTTCTAAAACTGCACTGTTCTTCTCTTAGAACTTTATCTACAGCATCTCTCGGTCTAAAAAGAATCATATTACTAAGTAATTTGCTACCTGCAGACACCAGACTAATGCCTCGATAATTATGACACTTACTCTTGTCGCCTTTCTTAAACAGTGACTTAGTTAGGGTTTTCCTAAAATCATTACGTACTTCCCCTTTTCAATAATCATATTAATAATCCTCAGTAGCTTATTTCTAACCTCAGAGCCACCATATTCAAGAAACCCATTTATCACACTATCAGCACCTGGAGCCTTATTATTTTTTTATCCTTTTAGTACTGTCGCTAATTCTTCCTCACAAAATAAATCTTCCTTCACATCCAAGGTACCACAAACTTTTTCATTTTCATCTATATCTTCTCCTGCAACTGTATCTCGGTTTAGCACATTCTCAAAATGTTCCTCCCATCTCTCTTTAACTCTTTCCTTATCACTGATTGTGGCCTTATTCCTATCTTTAACTGGGATTAGTCTGGATTGACTACTCCCTCTCAATTTATTAGCATGCCAGTATAATATTTTACTATTATGCCGTCTAGCTGCATATTCCAGATCCTCAGCAATTTTATCCATGACATCCACTTCACATCTCCTTAGTTTATATTTTAATGCTTTTTCCACTTTCTTTAAATTCCTTTTGTTTTTATATGATCTATCACTCAGATAATTCTTGTACAAACCCCTTCTATTCTCTATAAACATAAAGGTTTTCCACTTTTATTCCTAATTGCAGTCATCCCTAAGACACCATTAGCAACTTCAAAATTTTTTTTCTAAAGTAATTCCATCCATCTTTCACATTGTAAAATTTTAAAATCTCAAGTGTTGTATTCAACCGTTACTGGAAGGTTTCTCTCAAATTTTCATCCTGGAGTCTACCAACATCATAAGTTTCCGGGAGGTAGTTACCCTTCCGAAATTCAGCTTTAAATTAACCTTAGACACTACTAGATGGTGATCTTTACTTTTAACATCAATAACAGCACTCCTACATACCTTAGTATCTTGTATTGATCCTGCTAGTCTTCGGTTTACAATAACCTAATAAGATTTGCTGTCTTACCATCACGTGAATATCATGTCAACTTATGGGCCATTTTATGACCAAACACTGTACTGGATATAACTAGGTTGTTATACCTACAAAACTGTAAGTCAGTAGCCAATACTGTTCTCTTTTCCTACCCCAAATTTACCTAGGCTAGGATACCATCTATCCATATTTCTACCAACCTTGGGCGTTAAAACCTCTCCACTTCACGCATTTTTTCGTAATCCTTGACATATTTATTTGTGCCTCGAAAAATTTCTTCCAAGAAATTTATTAGATTACAAGAGATCCCATAATTCGATGGAGAGTGTGAAACGTCCTTCAACAGCTTTATCTGGGTCTAAGAAGTATATGTTGCCATATGAAGTTAGTTCAAAATTATCTTCAGGGGTTTATAATGGATGTACCACTAAATTGATTTTGTGATAAATTTGTCCAGCTACTTTAAAGCCAAAAACATCACGACTTTTATAGTTATCATCGCTTAAGTTGAATGAAGCTAGAACAAAACATGAGTTCAAGTTTCGGGTTCGTTTATGCAACTCTGTAAACAGAAAAATGCAAACCAATTCATTTGGAAAGTTTGGTTGTGGCAATACAATTCGACCGTGCTAGCTGCAATTTTTAGGTGAATTACCTTTGCTCGCTAAGCTTTCTTCGTGAAAATGGAGGGCTCCACAATAAATACAAGCAATGTTGATGAGTCCCAATGGCTTATATATAACGTTTAAGTAGTTTACAGCATCTTTTTGAGTTTGTACTGGGTTTTGTGCCACAAATGTTGACCTCAGAGACTGCGACGACGCTGTTTTGCTAACCAAATGTTCCTTCTTCACTTTAATTTGGCATGTTCTGATGCTTACTGTTGCATGTATTCTAATCACTCAATTAGTTCCTCTGCGCATTCATGTTTCACTCGTTCTGATTCTCGCTGTCGCTGGTATTCTAAGCAACAAGTGACTTTGTTCTTACTTTTGTTTTGACACGTTCTGATCTTTGCTGTCTCATATGTTCTAGCTTCACAATTCTTTATTTTCACTTCCGTTTTGGACTTATTCTGATTCTCGCTCTCGGTTTTCTTCTAAACCAAAGTGTCTGCTCTTTACTTTCATTTTAACACGTTCTGATTCTCCCTGTTGCTCGTTTCTTATCCACGAAAGTATTTTTTCTTCATTTTCGTTTTTGACATGATCTGATTCTCACTGTTGCATGTCTTTTGGCCGTAAAATTCTTTCTTCTTCACTTCCGTTTTTATTTCGTTTGATTCTCGTTGTTACAAGTCTTCTAGCTTTTTCTCTCTTCTACATTTTAGATTTGTTTTTATCATTTCATACAATAATAATCAAACAAGAGGAAATGCATAAGAGCAAGTGTCAAGTCTTTGTTTAGCCACTCTACTCCCTCACGCGATCAGCAACCACTGCGGGCCAAATGAAAATAGATCGTTCCTGTAGAGAGTTTTCAGAAAAACATCATCAAACACAGCCTTTTATTTGTCCGTACATCCATACTTGTGGATAAACGGAAAGCCTTTGATACTATAAGTCATATAATTTTAAATGAAAATCGTCCTAATGTGGCATACGCAGTCAGGCTAATGCGTTAATACGGTCATACCTAAGAGATAAAGTTCAGTGCATTCAAATCTGTCAAATAATGTTGGGGTACCCCAAGGTTCAATTCTCGGCCCTCTGTTATTTCTAATTTATGTTAATAATATTAGTATTTCAACTGCGGACCTAGGGCTGACAGCACTATTCGTTGAAGACACAGCCTGTTTTGTTTCTGGAGTTGGTGAAGATAGCGCATAACAAAATGTAACTCTTACATTTCACAGACTAGTAGCGAGGTTTTCGGCAAATAGGCTAGCTTTTAATACTTCAAAAACTAAATTTATGGTAATTATTATAATATATTATTTTTATTATCTTATTATGTTATTATTATTATATTATGTTATTATAATATTTATTTGTCATTTGCTATAATATAGTACAATAATTGTATAGTATAGTTATAGTATACATTTATACGCACATCACAAGCCCTTCCAGGTCTAAGATGATTAAATCTTCACAGAAGTCAAAGCTCTTAGGTGAAATGAGATTTACTTTATTTGACCTCATCAAATTATTATAAATTGAATTCAATCCAAATTCGCCTGTATCTCTGTTTATGGAATAATTCTTGAATAGATTTTTTTTTTTAATTTCGATTGTTTCCCTGAACAATCGGTTGATTTTGAAATCTGTCCACCATATGTCAGATAAATCTAACGAATCAGAACCGAAAAGATCAAAGAGATTTGCTTCCGCTGTTGTACTGAAAAAAATAAGAGCAATAAACTATATGTAATCAGTTTATTGGGTATAATTTTTTTTTTTTTTTTTTATTAATGTCTTTTAGTTTTGCTACAGATGATGGACACTGTATGTGTTCATCCCTATTTTAAACTGTTATATTTTGAAAGAACAAAGACAGAGTGGCCTTCGAAGTTATCTACGTCGAATATGTTTTGATTGGTTATCTATATACTTCGTTATTTATTACTTTATTTGCGCCAAGCACACGTCTCCGTAAGATGTTGGTATGCTTAGTAGTTTTTCCTTAGAGATAAAACTAACTTTTTTAATTTATCTTCATAAGAATTTGTGAATAGTTACATGTTGCAGAATAATCTTCAAAATCAAGCCTTGTGCGGCCATGAAACCCCTGTTATTTCCAAGCAAAGGCCGTTTTTAACCACTAGCTTTTTCTAATGATCCTTTTAAAGCTTCTGTTATCTATTTACATAAAATGAGCTTATGGCAAGATTTAAGATAAAATTGCAGATGACTGGCAAGTTGAACGATACTTACTTATCTTATCCATAAAATCTTATTACTTTATTTACCCCCCCCCCCCTTCCTCCCTCGCCTGATAGATAAATATATAGCCCACTATACGTATTCCCAATCTTTTTGTTCAAAGCGATACGGTTGTAACAGAATGCGTTAAATCAGGAGTTAGAACCGAATGCTGTTGCATTACACAGTTGAAATATCTGTACTGGGCTTTATGTTTATCTAATCAGGGGGGGGGGGCAATACGCTTTTAGGAATGAGGTAAGTATTTGATTGTTTTAAAGTAGTTTTCCGAATTCTCTACGGCTTCTGGAACTTCGCCGAAGTTCCTTCTAATAAAGACCTTTCGGTGGTAAAATAGTCGGGCTTCATATTTAGGGTATCTGCACATTCACCTTTTTTTTCTAATAAACACCGTTCGGCGCTACAAAAAATTCGGGCTTCATATTAAGGACTGCGCTTTCACCGAATTTTTTCTAATAAACATCACTTGAGTCCCACAGAACATTCGGACTTCTGCCCCTTCACAGAATTTTGCTGAAATAAACACCAGCCAGTACTACGGAAAAAATGAAAAAGCTGCTAGCGACGTATTTTAAAAATTTATGTTTATATTTATTTCTCGTTATTTTTGTATTTATTCACTTATTTTACTCCCCCCTTTTTAATGTCCCTTTTTTTTTTTTTTTATGACTTGTATTTGTTTCAGTTTAGTTTGACCAGTTTTTATCGCTTTAATTTTTTAATTGACTTTTTACAGTTAAATTCTTGACAAACAAATGATTATTCATTGTTATTTTTCTTTTTCGTTGTTGTTTTTGAATTTTTGCCAGTTTTCGTGTAACCATTTGTCGCAGTGGCGGATCAAGGTGGGAGGCGCACACCCCCCTCAATTTTTCGTTGAGAGTGAATAGGTTTTCATTATTTATGGCGGGGTGGTTTCTATAACTTACTATTTTTTGTATCAGTATTTTTACAAAATTTTAATTTCAACAGATTTATTAGAACTTTAACCCTTAGCAGATTTTAGATTTAATTTACGACTATTTCCACGACCTACCTACAGCATATAATCATTGAGGTTCCCTTTAAATTGCTGGTATTTCTTCGTTCGCAAGTTTATCGAAGTAAAATATTTTGCACCCCATCAACCCCACAAAAAAAATCCTGGATCCGCCCCTAATTTGTCGACCCCTCTGTGGGCTTGTGATAGAGATTTTTTTTACTAAATATCTTATCTTTATTATCTTACCGTCACAAGTAAACACTCAAGTTAACACCATTCGATGCTACAGAGAGTTTGGGCTTGACCTTAAGGGCTTCGACCCCTCCATCAAATTTTATTCTAATAAAGACCATTTGGTGCTACAAAAACATAAAAAAGCTACTACCGACATATTTTAATAAGTCCAGGATACAAAATTCACAAAGACAAAACAATAAGCGTGAGTCACACTTGAATAAAATCAAAGTGACATAAAACTGCTAAAAAACAGGGTGAGCTACAAAAAAATGAAACAAACACAATAGTCCTTTCCACTAATTCTCGAATGTCCTTGAAGTTTACGTTAATCTTAAAAGTTACGTAATCTTCAAAGTTACGTAAAATCATAATTCGCTGTGCTCTAGCATTTGAAAATAATAAAAGACGATAAAAAAAAATTATTATCCGAAAAAAATATATTTAGACGATATTCAATTTAATTGAATGCAATATTTTTAGGAATTTTCAGTTACTTTCTCAGCAAATTTCCCAATGATTTTTCTTGAAAATGATGGCCAACTCAAGAATTTTCAGAATAGTCTATAGCGTAAAAGATGCGTTCACACTAACCACACGAATCGAAAGTAAACAGAAGTATAATGGTAACTATCCATATAACTTAAAAAAAACTCAATAACTTGCCCAATATATACATAAGTAATTTTTATAAAGCTGAAAATGTATATTTTTGGGCTGAACTATTTTTTTTACCAAGGGTATCATTTCCAAGATTTAAGTCATTTGAACTTGCAATCACGACCCCTCAATTCCATTTCCCCAGCTTTCTGATAGTCAGCAATTTTTTGGCTGATGTAGTTCGATTACATTGGCGTAATCGAAACTCGAAATGACCCGACTTTTCTTACTTTAAAAAAATATGAACACCTAACGTTCAATTTTACAAACCATTCTTTTCATTTGCTTAATTTCATACAAATTTAAGCGTCCATTGTACACCAAACTGCATAACTCTAATTCACAATAGGTGTGCAGCCAGGAAAATATACTTGAATTCGAAATTTATACTGCTGAATAATCGAAAAAAAATTCTTCTTCTTCTTGTATAATACAAAAGAAGAACCAGAATAAAATAACAAATCCTTTTGCTTTGAATCGTTCACACTTCTCGAGACTATGAAAAGAGAAAAAAGAAAAGAGAAACAATTTTTTTTGTATTTTTTAAGCGCCCATTTTACACCGAACTGTATACCTGTATATACGTTTTACATCGAACTGTATGTAAGAAAAAAGGAAGGGGGGGGGGCAAGAACGGCTATTCATATTCTAAAAAATAATTAAATAACCAAAAATTTTTAGAATGTAAGAAAAAAAACTACTAACAGAAGCAATCCCAGCTAAAGCCTATATTGATCTAAATGAATTAAATTAAATACGTAAGAAAAGTAAATGGTGCCTGACACATAGTAAGCGATGCCTAATCATTTTTCTAATAGATATAGTCATACTATAGTATAACAATATACAGTAAGATCAAAATTTTGATATTCATAACATTTAGGTAATATAAAATTGTCCTTAAGATATTGGCATTATAAATAATACCTTTCTAGTTTTTTACCTATAATATATCCATTTACAAACGACAAGTGATATAATCTGTACCCAGACAAATAAAAGCATATTATACGGATTACGTACGAACAAGTTTAAATAGTACCAGATATTATATGTAATAGAGCTAAAAAGGGGAACACGGCAACTGTCATATAATTGGGGCATTAGTAATATGGAATAAAAGAAAACGGACCAAACCAGTTGAAACAGGTACAGATAGAGTTATTTTTTCATTCGAGAAAGATGTCTTTCAAAAATTTGAAAGAGAGCCATAACTGAACTACTGAAATTTATACTTTTTTTTAATTTTTTGAGAATTACTGAGTTTTTTTTCAGTTTAGAATCACTTTCGGTTCAGTTTAAATTCCTCTTTCTATTTTACTCAGTTCAGCTAGCGATAAAGCAAGCAACAAACTACACTCTGGTTATAGCTAAGAATAATCCAATTAATTTTTTTCGGTAGCAGTTTACTGAATAGCCCCTTCTCCTACCCCCCTCCCAAAAAATAGACATTAGATTACAGGAAAGTAAAAAATCCATGAATCTAAGCCATATTTTATTATTTTAATCCACTAAACTATCTATAATCATTCAACTGGTTTGGTGCTAATAAAAGGAGAAGATAAGAATAAGAGTTTAAGCCCTTTTCTTTCCAATTGCCTCATCAATGTTGACAATATCAAATTCCAGAAGATTCTTCCCAGTGTATTCAACAAAATGACCTTCGTTGTGATCCACGCTTCTTTTGAAAACTGAAAGATAAATATATATGATTTAGAGAAGTTAAATCTATATATATATATATATATATATATAAATAAGCTGTTTGTTTGTGTGTCTGTCTGTCGACTGACGTCACAAATGACGACCGGGACACCGGGACACAGGGAATATAAATGACGACCGGGACACTCAAAGAGAAATTACAGACTGGGACACCGGGACACAAATAACGACCGGGAGACAGGGAATATAAATGACGACCAGGACACAGGGACAAAACTGCAACAGGGACGCCGGGGGCACAGGGGGGATATATAAATGACGACCGGGACACAGGGAATGTTCGATTAGCAATCACCATCAACAAAGCTCAAGGGCAAACGTAGTTAAAAACATATATATATCTATCTATATTCACAGGTGGGACACAGGGACACAACTACAATGGCGCGTAACTAATATGGCACGTAGCGACTTACGCGCGCGGGGGGGCTTGGGGGGCGCAAAGCGCCCCCACCAACAAGGTGTTGGGGTGGCGCGAAGCGCCACCCCAACAGCTATTTTCTATAATTAAAAAGAAAAGACGAGGAATTAGATCTAAAAACATATCAACCTATCAAACATGTCATTCGGAATGAATATTTCGGAATGAACATTTATTTCGGAATGAATATTCGGAATTGAGAGAATACCTTACATTCTAAATATCATGCTCTGCTGAGAACAGTTTTTATTTCCAGAGGTGAGCTTTTCACCTAAAAAATAAATCTGGCCCCAACTGGCCACTGTGGCATCCAGTATGATTGCAAATTCCAATAGTGCTATTTCTATTATCGACCCGTTAATTTGCTTTTTCCAGTAAACTAGCCTCGTAGCCTCGTAGCTAGAAAACTAGCCTCATAGACGTTTATGGGTAACACTAATCTTAATAAATCGTGTATATTTAGAATCAGCATAATAAGCCGATTCTTTTGATATTTTTTTGTTTATTAATATTCAAATTCTGTTTCAACATTAATGATATTGTTTCAATATAATGTTTCAATTCAGGATACTGGTTAAGCAGTTTTGTTCTTAGCGATGATATTATTATTTATTGTTGAGTGATATGTTGTCTTTTTATTATTTTAGTGTTGATTAAGATATAGTTGGTCTGGTGTGAAATATTGAATGGTTTTCTTATGATTATAATATGTTCGTAGGCAAAATGAGGAAAAATAAGAAGAAATAAGGAAAAAGGGTAAAAAAGGGAAAAAAATAAGGAAAAATTGAGAAAAATAAGAAAAAAATAAAGAAAAAAAAGGTAAAATAAGGAAATATTCTGTTGGCCAAACTTTTTTTTCTTTTTTTCTTTTTTTTTACGACCACCACTTCTGTACTCATCGATCGAACTATTTCTCGCTCTTCTTTTTCAATTGTCTTATACAAACTATGGCAAACTTCATTTTTAAACATCCTCTGATAATAAGTTGGTCAAAGTAAATAATGACTTTAAGCGACAGTAATTTCACCACATAGTAAGTCGAACTACTTTAATTCTTCTCTTTTAAGTTTTATACACAACCTGACGAATTTTCAAGTAACTGATGATTTTTTATTTAGCAAACTTTGGATTAACTTTCCAGTTCCTTTTACTGATCCATATCCATTTATAGCTCCTCTAATCTTCCTTTATTTCCAGTTCCTTAAATTGATCTACAAACAACTTGACAAGCTTGACTTTCAGAATACTCCGATTTTGATTAAGTCCAAGAAAAGACCAGAGGCGGTTTTAGGGGGGGGGGGACAGAAGGGCACTTGTCCTGGGTGGAGAAATTCCAAGGGCACAAAATTTAAATAGAGAATTTAAGACTTAAAATCATTTGGTAGATTTTTGAATTTTATTTTTATTAAGATGAAGTAGAGGGCGCAGTTAATAAAAGAAAACAATTAATAAACTAAAAATTGATTCATCAAAAAATATAAAATAAAATAGCAATAAGCAAATAATGACATATTGATGATTATATTAAATATTGAATAATAACCAAACAGTGAAATAATTTAAAAAATAAATAAAAAAAGTAAATAAAATTAATCAATTAATAAATTGAAAATAATTGGGATAGTAAATGAAAATGTTACTATTATTTGGCCTGGAAATTAAGTAAGACACAGGAGAGGGAGGCGGGGTTAATCAAGATTTTACCCCTCGCGCTAAAGGCCAGAGCCGCCACAGGTAAATACAGTAAGTGTCAGTAATTTTAACAGACAGTTAGTCATCCTATTTTCAGTTCCCCTCTTTTAGTTGTTTTATACGGACTAAGACAAAATTCTATTTTAAGAACGATCTGATTTTGAATAAATTAAAGTAAGTAATAACAGCAAGTGACAATGATTTTAGCTGAGAACAAATCAAACTATGTGAATTATCCTCTTTTATTTGCAGTATACACATTATGACAAATTATTTTTAATTTCCCTCGCTCTGACTTTAAGCGTGCTCTGGTTTCAACAAAAATGTTTATTTAAAAAAAATATAAAGGTAATTTTCATGAAGATGAAAAAAATCTAAAACACCGACCAGATATTTCGACAAGGACCTCTGATAGCTTGTCCTCAGCATTAAAGAAAAGAAATATTAAAGAAAAAAGCGTTAATGAAAAAGATAAAGAAAAGCATTAGCATTAAAGAAATTAAAGAAAAAGCATTAAAGAAAAAGATAAGAAAAGAAACACCAACATAAAACCCAAACCTTTTGAAGTAAACTGAAAAAGACGGAGAAAATACTGAAACAGAATCAGGGCAAGAGAGAAAGAGACAAATAAACTTATGAACAAAAATAACGCCTACAACATCTTTCAACAACCAACAGGGGAGCCCATTGGGTTGTATATGATGGTTGTTTCTATCATTATAACCTAATCATATATATTCACGCTTCACCTACAAATCAAAATTACAAAACGGAAAAACAAACAAACTTCCCAGAAGGTACCGTCTCATCTTTTTCTGAACTGTTTACCATTATCTGCTACCTTTATACCCTCCAGCAGAAACTTCCACAACTGTGGTCCTGCGAAACACAAAAATAAAGTACTACGACCCTTAGACACTATGCCTAGTTTTGCAACATTGAATGGGGTCTCCTTGAGATGATACTACAAATTTACAAAGAGGCTGGAACGGGTTAATGGTAGCAGTACAATCCCTCTTTGAGTCCTATTTTGATCTTTTGAAGCGGTGCCAACAGCGTTTTAGAAGCACCATCAAGCAATGGGGATCCAAATTTGACGATGCGTGAGAGAAGGTTGTTTAGTGAAGAAAATCCCCAGCTTTTCTATAATGGAATGGGGGGGGGGGGTAACCCTATACCCCTCCCAAAAAAAGTTTAAATTTCATAAAAATGCAAGTATAATTTAGTTTAACAAGAAATCAATTATCGATTCGACGATTTTGACTAACTTACATTTTGAATACTTTTTTTTTATTATTTCAGTAATAAAGAGAGCTATTTGTTTTGGTCAATAATTTATCGAAATCTAGCAATCTGACTATATGAACTCTGGAATGGCAAATAACAAAATTACGCCTCTAAAAACAACTACGATTGTGCTTTAGGATTTCTTCCCAAACTTTTCTGAGTTCATTTTTTAGAGGGATCTGCTGAACTGCCATAGGAGTGTTTTTGAGGTGGTTCTGACCACCCCCAAACATTGACCTACATGTTGATCATCCCATCAAGAAGTTGGTTAACATAGGTACCTAGAATCTACAATTTTGGCAACCTGAAGATAAGAGAAAAAGTCTCTACTTTGGGCTGGGATCAATATTTAGATTGGCAAGAAAGAAGGGCTACTATAGAAAAAACATTCCTGTGTTTTGTGGCCATTAGCAATTGAAAAATTCATGTTTATATTAATTCATTTTATTTAAAAAATCATTTTGTAATATATTTTCTTTATTTTCTATATTCTTTTATTTTAATCCTACTACAAGAATTGGCCTTCCCTGTGAGACCCGTGAGACTAGCTTCTGAAAGTGATTGTTTCTATTAAAATCAAGATATCGCACCCTCCTAGTATACTTTCCATTGCCACTAATACGGGGGGAATAATTGTCAAATTTTTGACTTGTTACTGATGCTTTTTTACGGTAAATATTTAATCTGACAACAATAGCAAAAATACAGTACTACTAGTTCAAATAACCACTTCTGTTTAGAAATTATAATGCCTATTGTGTCATTTGCGCTTTATTGAAAACTCTATGCATTTTAAACGGTCCTTGGAAAGAACTAATGACAATAAACTCAATATTTGATATATAAAAATATTAATCACTAAAACTCAGCAATTCAAAAATTTATTTCGCTATAATTTTTTATTTTTATGTTTCAATGTTGCAAATATAAAAGAAAATATTTATAAAATAGATCGTTTTAAGTAAAGCACAAATGACGCATTAGGTTTTTATGGTTAGGGAAGGAGCAGGGGGGACAGTAGCCAAACTCCGGTTTAAGCCAGACGATCACGTTTTATTAAGGTTACGGAAGGGGTAGTAGCTAAACTAAGTAGAAACACTGAAACGAACAAATAAACAAAACAAGCCAGAATAAATGAAAGAGTAAACAAACTAGGTAGGATAAGAATAACCTGCTAAGCGATACCTCAAAACAGATACACTTGTCTCTTGGTTCTATGATTTCCCCAAAGTTAAAAAACTTTTTAGTACCCACAGAGTAACTTACACAGAGTAATTAAGTTACCATTTGAGTATATTTACGACTGAAACTGCAATTGGTGACTATTGTGTGTAATAGATACAATATGTGAAAGAAGGGGAATTCTTTCATGACTACACTGGGCTTGGTAAGAAATAGTCTTTGAAGCTAAGTTTAAAATTTTCATAGCCAAAACAACTCTCGGGACAACTTAAGAAGCCTCCAACATATATCGTGGGATGTATTATGGTGACATGGCATAAAATTTCTACTATTTATAATAGAATATTTGCAATGGGAATTTGATATTCAGAATCAAATTTATTCGCTGTTTTTTGTGTTTTTCTTTATATGTTGCGTTGAAATTAATTTAACTTCAGTTTCTGGATTTTTTTTTTCCGTTGATAAAGACTCTCAGACGTGGACCCGTATGATTCGGGTTTTTATCGCCCATTTTTTTTTTCTCTCTCTCTTAAATTTTCCCTTGAAAGCTTTTGAATTGTAGCCAAGGCTAATAATACTGAAGTGAAAAGGTATCTTTTCGAATATATCTATTCTGAGCTCAAATTCATGCATCACTCAATTTGCTTCAAAACCTTAGCCTTTTCTTTGGACAACAGTTAACAGACCAAATCTGGAACTGAAAAAGAATATTTTCTCAAAACTTAAATTTATAAATTTAAGGCAATGCAGAGAATTAGACCGCAATACAAAAGAAAAGATTAGAATGAGTTAGAAAACGCACTTGATTCCCAGCTATGGATACCCTTCCTCCTTAAAGGACCCAAGAAAGCTTCAGAAAAGTGGGAGCCAAACATAGTCAACTCTATCCCAAGCTCTATACCATAGCAGACTTAGGTGTCCAGCAAGGACCAACCTTGGTTCAATGTCCACCGTAGATAAGGCTATCTGAGCAATAGCGACGTCTACTCTTGGAAGAGCAAAAAAATATTGATTTTAAAAAACAGGTAAAGCCCCAGTTCTAATGACTCAGCAATCCAGGGTTCATATGGGGAGATATTCGCCACCAAGCTTCAAACAGGATCTGATAAGATCATATGATCATGATCATTACAAAAAATTGTAAAAGAGGTCTTACTGTAGTTGTCTACAGTGAAAACGTCAAAAACGTTTTAACTATAGTCAAAAAACGTCAAACGCCAGTGTGGTTTAAGTGACATAAATTTTATTTAATTTAGTAAATACTTTATTTTATTTAGACTTAAAAATTAAGTAGATTAGATATATTAAATTAAGTCTATATAGATATATAGATAAGAGCTGACAACAAAAAATTGTAAAAGAGGTCTTGCTGTAGTTGTCTAAGGAAAAATCAACAACGGGAATATCCTGCAAGACCCACGGGAAAATACCAAAGCTGTTGCTGAGGAGTAAATAACTTATAATTTTTTTTAGTGAAAAACGTCATGTATCAAACGTCAAACGCCTATACGCCTATACGCCAAACGCCAGTGTGGTTTTAGTGACTGAAATTTTATTCAATTTAGTAAATATTTTATTTTATGTAGACTTAAAATTGAACTTCTTGGGGCTTTATGCATTCTCCCCCCTCTGTACAAAAAGATCCACTAAACTTCTTTCCAATAACCAAAAGATTACAATGCAGTATCTTAATATTAAAACGTTAATATTACTTCATAACGGCATATAAAACCGTTTATTGTTTATGGAACAGACACAAGTTTTGGTATGAATGTTCCACCAAATGATTCTTCGTCAAACAACGGGCAACCTGTCCATCTTTTCTACTAAAATTTGATGAAGAAAGTATAATCCTGGAGGTATATTTTTTTAATGAAAAAAGTCATATATCAAACGTCAAACGCCAATACGTCAAATACAAACGTCATTTCATCAAACGTCAAACGCCAGTGTGGTATTAGAACGTATTTATTGAAGTCAAAGAAGTGATAACAGTGAGTAACAATAATTTTGACAGACACAAGTAAAAATATTGTTAGTCCATCTCACTCTGACTTTAAGCAAGCTCTGATCTTAATTAAGACAAAGGAAGTAATGACAGTAATTTCGGTAGACATCAAGTAAAGCGCAATTAATTGAAGTAAAAAACATGTTACCATGCGCTAGGAACTGGTAAATTACCTAACAGGAAGAGAAAAGAAAAAGAACACTCACTTGGTTTTGTGATACGCTCCAGCTTGTAAATTGGCACATTCTCGCAATAGTTATTGATTAGAGGTCCAAGATACTCGGTGTCCTCAATTTCTGGGATAACTACACGGGTTGTTTCTCTAACAACATCAAGAGCACGGTCGTAATATCCTAATAATACAATATAAAATTAGCCCACCAGCATTAGTTAAAAAGCATATATAACACACTCACAAACATAAGCAGTTAAAGGTTGGGCGTTTTTTAGTCAACTAAGGTGAACATTTTGTGGAGGAATTTTTTCTGGTGGAGGGGCAACAATGAAATAAAATTGATACTTTGAATGGGAAGTTCCAAAAATTCAAGAACATTATTGATTAACCTGGGAGGGGGGAGGGAGGGAGGCACGTACACGGGAAGTTTTTAGGGTTGAGTAACAATGAAACAAAGTTGATAATTTGAATGAAAATTTCCAAAGATTCAAAAAATTAAATTATTTTTTGGAGGAGGGGAGGCACGCACACAGGAAGTTTTTAGGAGGAGCAACAATGGAACAAAATTGATAATTTGAATGTGAAGTATCCAAAGATTCAAGCAAATTATAGATTATTTTGGGGGGGGAGGAGAGGCACGCTCACGAGAAGTTTTTAGGAGGAGCAACAATGAAACAAAAGTGATAATTTGAATGTGAGGTTTCAAAGATTCAAGAAAATCATAGATTATTTTGTGGGGAGGGAAGGGACGCACACAGGAAGTTTTTAGGAGGAGCAACAATGAAACAAAATTGATAATTTGTATGTGAAGTTTCCAAAGATTCAAGAAAATTACATTATTTTTTGGGGGAGGGGAGGCACGCACACAGGAAGTTTTTAGGAGGAGCAACAATGAAACAAAATTAATAATTTGAATGTGAAGTTTCCAAAGATTCAAGAAAATTATAGATTTTTTGTGGGGGGAGGGAGGCACGCACACAGGAAGTTTTTAGTAGGAGCGACAATTAAATAAAATTGATAATTTAAATGTAAAGTACCCAAAAATTCAAGAATTTTTTTTGTGGGGGCGGGGGAGGCACGCACGCAGGTTTTTCAGGAGGGGCGACCATGAAACAAAAATTGGTAGTTTGATTGTGAAGTACCCAATATTCAAAAACACTTTAGAGTTTGTTTGGGGAAGAAGCAGGCACAGAAGCCCTCTCCCCCTCTCCCAGCGTAAATCCCCGGAAAAAATGAGACAGGTCAGAACATTGATTGTGAACACCACCTCTGTCATTCACCATTCTTTTTCCGAGTTTATTTGGGGAAGAAGCAGGCACAGAAGCCCTCCCCCCTCTCCCAGCGTACATCCCTGGAAAAAATGAGACGGGTCAGAACATTGATTGTGAATACCACTTCTGTACCGCACCATCCTCTTTCCGAGGTTGATAATCAGTCCGTTTATTCTAGCAAGATATTTTTTTTTCTTTTTTTTTACCGCAAAAATTGTCTAAATGCATCCATAACACAATCACAAACAAACCCACTTAAGGGTTGGGCATTTTTTGGTCAACTGCCCAGATTGAGGGAGTTGCTTGCACACATAGATAGTGGCACCATTGTTATAAGTTACTTTTGCCCGCTTACAACATTCAAAAAGGAAGCGGAGTAAAGAAAAAAAAAACTAAATTAAAAAAAAAGATAAATAGAAAAATAGATAATACAAAATTAATCCAAACAGCACTGGTAAATAATTTTAAATGTCAGAAAATGAAGTAAACGGTTTCAACTTCTCTTAAACACATGCTAATGAAATTCAACTTCACTTAAACTTCATTGGCACTCTAATGAATCCGCTACATCTAAAGGGCAAGGAACACAATATCTTTGCAAAATAAAACTATTCCTGTAATAGAGCAATAATCATAATAAAAACTTCGGGTAACGACAAAACCCCAAATGAATCTTTAACTCTTCTTCGGAGAAGAAGACTTCAATTCCCTTCATTCTTTTCATTACCCTTCTTCGGAGGGCAAACCTAGTCACCCTCAAGGAAAGGAGAGAACAAATTTCCTTGCGTTTTGCCGGCAATGCCGTGCATACCCCTCGTACTAATTCTCGTTTCCCTAGTGAACTTTACCCCCCCCCCCCCCAATCACCCCTCACGTTCTGTTTCAAGAAAAATCTCCCTTCTTGCCCCAAGAAGAGCTTCCACTGAAAGATATAAAAGAACGTTCATCCCTCACATAGTTTAAATTTTAAATCAATAGCCCTCCCCCCTTCTCACTCCACTTTTGTCTTATAGTTTTAGTGTTTATTTTGCAATTACAAACTTCGTAATTTTTGCTAGCTTGATTTTTGTTTAAATTTGTTTTTCCTGTTTTAGTTTTACAAGTTTTTATCGTTTGACTTTTTATTGATTGCAAATTTTATGGTTTTTTACTAACGCAAAGAGTACAGCTGGGCACAGTCCTGCCAGAAGAGATGGTAGTAAATTGCGGTGTGTCACAGGGATCAGTCTTGGGTCTACATTATGACATAAATGGATGCCTTAAACAGCTGTCAACGCCTAGGTACAATGATGACCGAAGGTTTTCTCCAAAGGAGGTGCATTAGTGTATTAGTAGTTTAAGTGTTCCTTTTTTAGGTTGTCCCAAACGCACTAATATGCGTCGGGACGTATTTTGATATTGTTAATATTATATGTAGTTGTGTTTTGTTAGTATTATATGCAGTTGTGTTTTGTTAGTATTATATAGAGATCTCTATGTTGTGTTTTTTTGTGAATCATTTGTTAATAATACAGAGGTTGTGATTGGCGCTAGAGTCGGCAAAAAAAAAAACCCTCAACGCCATCGAGGATTTTGCGACACTTGGAATTTTTTCAAGCTTTGTAATCTTTTTTTTGTCAAGAACTGAGACACGACACTGATCACTACAATAATTTTTACCAACTACATAAGTTAAATTGATTATTCTTATTATTGCAGGAAAAAAATTTCAAGTAAAGCCAAACGCTAGGCAGCACTAAATTTCTTTTTTTTTAAACTAGCACCAGTTCCCATCTTTGTAAGTTCTTATACTCTTTGGGGTATAACAACCAAT
Organism: Artemia franciscana; assembly: GCF_032884065.1. Lineage (NCBI taxonomy): Eukaryota > Metazoa > Arthropoda > Branchiopoda > Anostraca > Artemiidae > Artemia > Artemia franciscana. The sequence goes on from NC_088882.1 coordinate 6,747,526, forward strand.
GCTAGATTTAACACTTTCTTAGAATAAGCAAATACACATGATGCCATAAAAGTTATGACTAAATATAGGCTAAAATATATGTCTAAAATATAGGCTAAATATTGTATTTGTATTTCGAGCAGCCAACTAGTACTAGCTAAAAAAAGAAAAAAAACATACCTGACACTGTCATCATAAGAAGATCAAGAAAACTGGTCGGTGCCAAAACAAGGTTGAAATCCAGTGGAGCGACAAAGCACCTTTCCCCAGTGACATCAACAATTGCAGTATAGTTCTGAAAGTTAAGAAATCATAGCTGAATGATATAATTACAATAGAAGAAAAAAGACAAAGGAGAGGAATACAATATATTAAACGCAAAAAGTAATTACAAAATATTTAAACAAATATAAAATGAAAAAATTAAATAACAAGAGCTAAGAGTTCATAAGGCACTTATGAAGAGGTCGGAAGAGCCAAGAGCTTATTTCCAAAAAGTTTCATTACGATCTATCCACTCTTAAGCGTTTTCAAAGATTTCCATATTCCCCCTCCAACTCCCCCCAATGTCACTGGATCCGGTCTTCTCAACAAAAATTCTTCTCTACTATCTTGTTCGCTCACTCCCCACCAGATGGTCAAATCGGGGAAAAGACTATTTCTAACTTAATCTGGTCTGGTCCCTGATACACCTGCCAACTTTCGTCGTCCTTGCTTATCTGGAAGTGCCCAAACTAGCAAATCTCCCCCAGTTCCCCGAAAGAGAACAGATACGGTCCTGTTATTTCAATAACGTATCTAGGACATGTACTTATTCTTCCCACCAAGTTTCATACCGATCTCTACACTCTAAGGGTTTTCCAAGATTTCCGGTTCCCCCCACCAACTCCTCCCAATGTCACCGGATTCGGCCGGGCATTAACATAAGAGCTCTGAGACACGAGGTCATTCTAAATATCAAATTTCATTAGGATCTGATCACCCCTTCGTAAATCGAAGCGGTTTCGTAATTTTTTTTTTTAATTTATCTGAATTAACCACCCCCACCCTTCCAACTCCCCTAAAGAGAGCCAATCCAGTCAGGGTATGTCAATCACGTATCTAGGACTTGTGCTTATTCTTCCCACCAAATATTATCACGTCATCTCCACTCAGAGCGTTTTTCAAGGTTTCCGGTTTCCTCCTCCAACTCCTGCCAATATCACCAGATCCAGCCAGGATTTAAAATAAGAGCTCTGAGACACGAGATTCTTCAAAATATCAAATTTCATTAGGATCTAATCATCCGTTCTTAAGTTAAAAATGCCCCTTTTTTCTAATTTTTCAGAATTAGCAAATTAGGTCCACCGGACTCCCCCAAAGAGAGCGGATCCAGTCTAGTTATGTCAATCACGTATCTAGGACTTGTGTTTATGCTTCCCACCAAGCTTCATCCCGATCTCTCCACTCTAAGTGTTTTCCAAGATTTTCACCCCCCTCCAACTCCCCCAATGACAGTGGATCCGGCCGGGATTTAAAATAAGAGGTCTGAGTTACGACGTCCTTCAGAACACCGAATTCCATTAAGATTTGATCACTCGTTCATAAGTAAAAATACATCATTTTTTCTGATTTTTCCAAATTAAACCCTACCCCCAACTCCCCCAAAGAGAGCAGATCCGTTCCGGTTATTCCAATCACGTATCTAAGTCTTCTGCTTATTCTCCCCACCAATTTTCACTCCAATCTCTACACTCTAAGCGTTTCCCTATATTTCAGGTTTCCCCCTCCAACACCCCCCCAGCGTCACTGGATCTGATCGGAATTTAAAATAACAGCTCTGAATCACGATATCCTTCAAAATCTCAAATTTAATTAAGATCCGATAACCCGTTCGTAGGTTAAAAATACCTCATTTTTCCGAATTAACCGTCCCCCCACTCCCCCCCCCCCCCCCTAGATGGTAGAATCGCGGAAACGACTATTTCTAATTTAGTATGGTCTGGTTCCTGATACGCCTGCCAAATTTCGTCGTCCAAACTTATCTGGAATTGCCCAAACTAGCAAAACCGGGACCAACAGACCAACAGAGATTGCGATCGCTATATGTCATTTCGCAAATATAAAGTGCCATAAAAATTAAAAACAAATAAAAATGAATAACAAAACGAATGATGAAGTTAGATAAAAAATAAAAATATTAAATGTAAATAAATAAATATAAAAAATGTAACAAAAATATCATTACAACAGAACAAAAAAGACTAAGGAGAGGGATACAATATATTAAATACAAAAAAAAATAATTAGAGAATATTAAAAAAATATAAAATAAAAAAATTAAATTAAAAATAAAATAAATAAAAATGAATGAATTTTTTTTTAATAGATAAAAAATAGAAATATTAAATATAAATAAATGGATATACAAAATATAACAAAATACAATTACAACAGAACAAAAAAAAACAAAGGAAAGGAATACAATATATTCAATACAAAAAAAGTAATTACAAGATATTTAAATAAATATAAAACAAAAACATAAAAGGAAAATTAAAAACAAATAAAAATGAATGAAAATTTATAAAATTAGATAAAAAATAAAAATATTAAATAACATAAAAGATACAACAAAAACATAATTACAATAGAACAAAAAAAGACAAAGGAGAGGAATGTAATAAATTAAATAGAATAAAATTACAAAATATTTAAATAATTATAAAATGAATGAAAATTTATAAAATTAGATTAAAATAAATATAAAAATAGAAAATAGAACAAAAAAGACAAAGGAGAGGAATACAATATATTAAATATAAAAGTTATTATAAAATATTTAAAAAAATATATAATTAAAATTAAAAATAAATGAAAATGAATGAAAATTTATAAAATTAAATAAAAAAAATATTAAATATAAATAAAGAAATATAAAAAATATAACAAAAATATGATTACAATAGAACAAAAAAAAAAGACAAAGGAGAGAAATACAAAATATTAAATACAAAAAAGTAATTCCAAAATATTTAAATATATATAATTGAAAAACATTTAATTTTGGCTATATATTTGCACATTAGGGGGGGGGGGTTAAAGTATTCAGACTGTGTGAAGTTGGAAAACAATTCTTACTACATAATATGCAGAATAATTGTACCTGTTGCTTTGATGTTCTCATTGAAGTAACTCTAATAGCTTCTTTTCTCTACGTGGAGAAATAAATAACAAATAATTAGGTGATTTATGTTTAATGTGTTGCGGAGAATTATTATTATTATATGTATTTTTTTTTTGTATTTTTTTTTGTATATTTATGTTGATACTGTAGTTTGTATTTGCTTTGACTTGGTTTATTTTTGTTTTTTTTATTTTGTCCGTGCTCCACCTTTTTTTTTCCTCTTTGTTTTTATTTTCGTTGTGTAACATTGTACGTGCTAATATTGTAATATTCGAAGTGCTAAAGTATGCCAACAGGCATGTGTACTAGTTTGTCATATCTATTCATGTGATTCTTGCAAATGAAAAATTATCTATCTATCTATCTATTATTGGTGGTGGTTTTATATGTATTTAGTTTAGTGTTTTTTTCTTTTTATCTTGTGATGAGGAAGCCTAATTTAAATAAAGGCGATATATCCGCGTTATTTTAGTATTTCATCTCTTTTCTCTCTACTGGCCGCAGTCTGAGGTTTTTTCTTTGTTGAGTTTTATCTCTCTTTGTTGTTTGTTATGATTGTACCTAACACCATAGGCAAGCATACCCGCTATACTTTATCCTCCCCTCACCCCCGAAATATGCAAATATATAGCCCAAATTTGTTTCTAAAGTATTATATTTTTATCATACTTAGGTATATTTCATTAGGATTGAGCGTCAGAAAAACATAATAGAAGAATATTAGGCAGGTGGTACTTGATACAAGTACCATCCTTCCCACAAGAACCGTGGATTTGCCTTTCAAGTCTAGCCGTCTTCTCACGAACGTCGGCCTGCCAAGGTGCCATAGACACGAATTTCAACAGATAGCTAGCTTGCGAATAACGCCGTCTAGCAAAAATATAAAAGTAAAAGAAGAGTCTCATCCATCCAGAACCAATGAATTCTTAGAATTTCGAGTAAAGAATCAATTGAAGAAAAAAATACGACAAAAAATCCCTCTCCTTAGAATTAGGAAAATATATTTTTTTATCCCCCTTAATTACCATAAATTGGCGCCGTTATATGTAAATAGAGAACAGCATAAGAGCCAAGGGTGCATCCAGGACTTTTTATTCGGGGAAGGGAAGTACAAGAACTTTGAAAAATACATTTGGGCGCAGTTGGGCGTAAGTGTTTCCAGTTGGGCGCAAGTATTGAAAAATTGTAAAAATGCGTCCAAATCGGTGTAGCCACTATGGCAGTTAAGCTGTATTTTCCTTGAAATTCTCACTTAGAACTTGCGATCTCATCTGGAGATCACCAGAAATTTTAGAGATTTGATTTTAGTTCATTATTCTTTTTATTAGTAGCTGATTTTAAAGTACTTTGAATTTGATTTATTTAAGAAAGTTAAAAATTTAAACATTTTAGGTTTTAGTTTGACTGTTTGTTATTTCTAATTTGACTATTACTTTTTTTTTGGTTAAGTATAGACAAAAACTGCCATTGATCGGCATAGCCACGTGGGGGATTTGATTATAAAATTGTTTCTGGAATAAAAATCGGCTATGACTTTTTGAAAGTTTTGAAATATATTCACACTCTTTTACAGTGCCAAAATATGGGACAAATACTTTCTTCTACTTCTTCTATTTAAAGGAGCACCAGGCGTTTCCGCCTCACCTGGCATCTCAAATTCACATATTACGTCATATTGTGCATAACCGCAAGCTCCCCAGAATCACAACTACACAGATATGATGCATAGGTTCCACCTGTTAAAACAACACATGAGTAAATGCTCAAGTTAAATATGCCGATTATGGAAGTAAAGGACATGCAGCGTTCATGAACGATAGTCAAAAAATTGAGAATGTCGGAAAATCGTCGGCTTTGCAAAGAACTGACGCAACATATACTACCCATTCATAAATAGGATTGTTCTAGTCTTAGAGAAGTATATTCTGTCTTTCATTACAATTTGTTTCGTTCTAACCATACTGTCATTCCCCTTTGATTTTTGTGAAAGTGACAGGTAAGAAAGAAATTATTATAATACGTAAAATATAAGAAATGGTACGAAATTACTCACAAAACGGAAGTCATGAATAAATCTTCCTTGGCGATTGGCTCCAAATTTGGGCACTTCAATTTTAACGGCCTCTTCGTCATCCATGTCGATATCAATCATTTCGTCAAAGAATGTCTGCAAGTCAACAGCATTCTTGTCCATTTCGTTGAAAAGACCCGAAAGTTCGGCAGAGTCAGAATCAGCACCTTCCACAAGCTGCAAGTTGATAATGATTAAGGTTGGCCAGAGAAAATATATTACATTGGGGATCAAAAAGCCGTATTCCATAAATTAGGGAGCCTTTGGCCCACTAACACCGTATTTTACTGTATTAATAAACCATCTATCAAATAGCCTCCTTCAATCTTTTCTTTATAACTGGTAGTAAACTGATTAGTCTCTTTAAAAAAATCTGAAATTTGTCTCATAAAGAGTCCAAGGGGTATATTATCCTTGACATTTTTAAGGATCTGTAAACAAAAGATTCAGTTATCTATGAAATATTATCCTTTGTGAAATATATACAGATTTTAGAAATCTCCGAAAGATGTCAAAATGATGTGGTCATTATACTTCGCTGGATCTCGTTATTCACGTAGTGTCTGCCGCAATGCAGCAAAAGACACAAAATGCAACTCTGTCATAAAATTGATTTATGCAAGGCCATACCCAGGGGTAGAGGTTACCGTGCTTGAACCATTGCCCCCTAATTTTGTCCTAACTCATAGAACCATAACAAAAATTCATATATATGAATTTTTGATTTGTTTTTGAATTTCTGGTAAAATATCCCTTCCCCCCCCCCCCCGAATGAAAATCCTGAGCTTGCCCTTGGGTTAACGTATCAGCTTCCTCCACAAAGCAGTCTCATTTTGTGAATCTGTCCTATCCCGGTCTGAAGAAGAAATGAGCCCTTTTGTCACCATTTCCAGTGTAATATTGGTCGTTGCAATAACTAAACACACATTTTTATCCAAATTCAAAATCTAATTTGGTCCAGCAATAACTAATGTAATTTGAGTTAAACTGTGAGTTCGAATGCAACGTGGTCGATTACTTCAGGATAACGAATGTGGTAAACACGTTTCAAAGTCATTTTAACAATGTATCCAACCAGACTTGCTATTTTGGCCAGTGAGCTTGCCCATTTTGATTTTAGAAATTGTACCGAACGTCCCAATATTCGAACCAATGGCCGCATGAAATTTTAATTTTTAATCGGTAAATATACGTACTTTTTTACTTTTCTCTTCAAGTCTTCTTCTTCTTCAATAGGACTTTAGGGTTTAGATAGAATAAAAGTTTAGCTTTTAACGGATATACATATTTTAGTGTATACATAATATACCCGTATACCCGTTATTATCCCAAAAAATTTAAAGGACTTGAACAATTCTAACACTGATAAGAAGATAAAATCTTAACTGGCTGTGACGTAACAAAAAAAAGGAAAAATAAAAGAATCTACAATAATTACTAGTAATCTACTGAAGCAAGTTTTTGTGTCAAGATCATCTTCTACATATACAAAAATAAAAGAGATTGTTTCGTCATGAAAAAGATTCAATATACAATGGCATCAATTGATAGAAATGTAAGGGGAGGGGGAAGGCAAAATGCGAAAGAACGTGAGAATTTTTTCCTAATCATGAAGAATCTACAATGCAACTTCAACATTCATTCATTCTAAGATGAGACAGCGCTCTTTATTCTATTTATTCTATTATTTTTTTTATTATTTATTTTATATAGATTATTTATTATTTATTATATTATATATTATATTATTATTATATATTATATAATATTATATAATAATATATATTATATTATATTATATTTATTATATTATTTATTTATTATTATTGTTTATTCTTTCTTTGCTCTTTATTCTATTATTTATTCATTCTATGATGGGAGACAGCGCTCTTTATAATGGTGTTTCGGGACAATTTCATATAAAGTTGCGAATTACAAAAATTTAAACAAAAATTCAGCTAAATTATTAAGTGAGGTGCCTCATTTTTCTAGGACAATTATCCGTTTTTTAGAGGTTAAGAGACCGTTTTACCAGCTTGCATAGTGACAATCGTATAGTGAAGCATTACAGATGGGCTTCATGCTGGAAAAGGAGGGAATGCTTCATCTTGCGTGTCTAGTGGCTTCGGACTTTTAGGGCCGTTCTCTGAATCAGAAAGATGACAATCTGTCTTGGGAGAGAAGTTAGCGGCTTGGAAACAGGACAAAAATATTTTTACCCTGAAAAAGCGTTTTGAGGCACGCCCCCCCCCAAAAAAAAAAAAAAAGGAGCCAAAAAAAGGGTGTTAGACTTTTGTCTGTGATTGGATCAAAAATGTCTCTTACGACATTTTTCCAAGGGAAACCTGAAGCATTAAGACTATTAGAACAAAATATTGGTTCCTCCCTAAACGGGGCCCAAAAAAGAGCCCAAAAACTGTTAGTGTGGAAGGGGTGGTAATAGAAAACTAACCAAGACCTGAAAAGAAGACTAGAAGTCATTACCTTAAGTGAAGGACAATTATGCCCTGTAATGAGAGTGGAGGTTGTAGACTGCTGTTAATATTTTTTCCCTTTTAGTTGTCATTGAATTTTATTAACAAAACATTATTTTTAAAGCTTTGAACCTATATTTTTTGTAGCGTATTTGAAGCTCATTCAAAGTTAGTATCTGCATTCTGTTTGCGTGTTTGAAGTAAATTCAGTTAAATGATTTGATATTAGCTTTGTTTCAATTATAAGTAATAAAACTTGCAAATGTGAAGGACATATTTGAAGAATTGAATTTTGAAGCTCAAAAAGAACTTAGGCGTCAACAGCGCAGTCCGTTGCAGCGCCCATATTTTCTCCTTTGAAAAACCATCATCTGAAAAACATCATCTTTGAAAAACCTCATCTGAAAAACCTCTAGCCACCGAGGATGTTGAGGCGAGGATACTTAAACTTAACAGCATAAGGATAATCTAATACTTTTTATCCAATGAAAAAAAGTCAGGGGATTTCTTTTGATTTTCTTGTTAGTGTACCACCTGACTCATATTTTTCTTCAAAATGTGTAACTCATATTTTACACTCAAAATGTGTAAAATATAAAAATCATTAAATAAATAAAATACCTTCATTTCACGCATTGCAGCTGGCATATAAATGTTGCTGAAATAACTATCAAATATATAATAGTTATATATTTAATATAATTATTAAATAATGTAGTTTAGGGACTATCGTCACTATACTAAGTATTAATCATAATATAAAATTAATATAAATGTACAATTATATAAATTATACAATATACAAAAATACATAAATTATAAGAAAAAGTATTAGATAAATATAGTAATACATTCATTTCACGCACTGTAGGTGGCATGAGAATGCCGTCGAAGTAACTACTTACTATATTACAGCTTTATGTTTAATATAATTATTATTTAATACAGTTTAATGACTGTCGTCACTATACTAAATATTAATTATAACATTAAATTAATATAAATATATAAGTATATAAATTATACTCTGCATCAAAATGTATAAGATAAAATAATTAGACAAATACAATATAGTCAGGGAGCCACTCAACGAAAATGTGTCGGGTAGGTGATCAGTGAGCAGCAGAAGGTCTGACAACGGACTATGGGGTAATCGATAACGCTGATCACGAAAATGGGCGTTATATACTCGGCCGGGGGGTGCTTGACCCCGAAAATTGAAAATTTCGCGTTTTTTTTACTATTAAATCACGTTTCGGAAAAATTTCCACAATGATCGCCAAATCTTTCGTAACTGATGCCAGAAGTGACGAGTACAGTAGGGACTATCGCGAATGACCTTGAAACTTGCAATTTTAATTTTTTTTTATTCGCGCTGGAAAAGATTTCACGCCTAGATTCAGCTGGTAGCGGATAGTTTTATTATCTCAGACAGGAAGATTGCCACTATACACAACAATGACCTTGATTACAACTCTCTTTCATTCCTAATCAGAATTATTAGTAAACTTGACAAGATTATTATTCAATAAGCTTGAATAAACAAAAAAAAGATTACTATTCTAACACCTGCTACGGATTTCGTGAACGGCACTTGTTACTACAAAAGTTAAAAAGTAGCTCAGCATATCAAATTATCCATCAAGCATATCAAACTCGTCCATAAAACACTTCCCACCACAGCCACAAAGTAAATCGCAAGGTCTATTTCCAACACATGAACATTTTTTTGTACAGCGCTTGCACGAGCAGTACTGGGGGACCACACCTCCTGGAAATGCCTGAAGGGTAGACACAACTGTCCTAACCCCACCGTCTTGAAACATCCAGCCAAATTGCAGGGGATCCAGAAACTGTGACTTTGCTCGATTTGCTTGCAAAAAAATGTCCAACTGCAGGTACACGCGCTTAGCATGACACTCAAAGGCAGCGTCAGATGGTGGCAAATACTTAAGCTCCCGCCTTCGAGGGTACAAATGCACTCTTAATTCATTAAGAGAGGTAAAGTGGTCTGGGTCTTTTCCGTATGAGGCAACGACGACCTTTTTGCAAATCACACTGAATTTTTCTAGAACCGCAGGGTCGAGCTTTGACTTCTGTATCTCTTAGGACAAGCAAAGCAATCGGTTTCTCCAATCCCCATTTCTTGACAGCCTTGGCCACCACTCGTTTTCCTTTAGAAAACATGAAACCAACGGTATCACACCCTGAAAGCGTATGAAAAGGCAGATGGAGTGAACAAAATCGTTCGGTAAATTGCTGCAAAGCCGATGTATAGGCACTAAATAGCTGTGGAACCTGACATAAACTTTCCGCTTTTCACAATTTGGGTGGTTCCCAAGGAATAACTTGTAGTGATATAGCAAGACGACAACTATGTCTGTGTCATTCGCATCGACCAAAACGACATCGAAACCCCTCTCCAAACAGTCCAACATGTGTAACACAACTCTTGTATCGGCCTCTTCATGGGTACAGCTCAAACGCTCTTCAAAGTTTGTATCAGCATTTCCACTTCTGTTGAGCATCACCACTCTCATCCGGTCTCGAAAGCCTCCTGAGAGGTACACAGTGAACCCTGCTTGCAGCAGGTGAACTGAGTTTTCAAACTCACCGAATAGAAGCTCAATCAGTCTTGCCTTTGTCTTGGAATTTGAGAGCAACGAGTTCCAGTCATCTAAGTTTGAGTGTCTACCTAGAGCTACCGGAGACCTGTTTGAACATCCTCGCTGCTCATGGCAACCACCGCAGTCCTTTAGGCAGATCACCTTGCCTTCTTCGTCGGAATATCCAAAAATCCCATCATATCTATCTGCAAGGACGTGCAGCTCCTTAACGTTGCTGTTGAAAGACACAAGCGTAGAAAATGTCCGTTTTCCATAGCTCTCAACAGTTTCCGATGGATTTGGTGGATGGCTTCTGAGGTAGGGCATCAAGTCTACCACCCTTGAGTGAGTCGACTCACTGCTAATCTCGAGGTTAACGGGCCACTCGCTCAAGCTGATTTTTGTTTTCAAATACTCCAGAAGAGCTGACTTTGTTCCTGTCCAAAGCACAACCATTCCAGATATGGCACTTCTCTGGAATATAGAAGGTGCATATGGAAGAAGCTCATGGGAAAGCAAATTCTTTAGATGGTGAAGTCCTCTTTTGCCTGTAAAGTCAACACTCACCAATACCCTTTTGACAGTTTGAAGTTCAACATTGGTAAGGCTATTTACAGCACTAGAAGTATTGGTTGCTTTTTTCTGTTTCGCCTTCTCATTATTCATGACCTTTACTTTGCTAAAGGCACCTTTTTCACCGTCCAAGTAGCGATCAACCGCTCTGCTTCCAACAGATCGCACACTGAGGAGACTGTCCGCTATCTCACTATCAACTGTCTCAAGCGTATAAATATTCAGCATATCTTCGTCAGTGGATCGAAAGGGATTGAGCCTTGCTTCCAGAACAGACTTCACTTTATCAAAAGCCATGTGTTGCCGCAGAACGAAGGAAGGGTGATCTTCGTGGTGAGAGGAGTCAAACTCAGTCTGGGGAACAATGCGTAGCATCTCAGTGTATACAGACGAGACTGAGGCACAGAACGGAAGAGTTAAAGTCCACTTCACCAGTGCCAACTCATTCATGGTAATACCCGTCATTCCACCTTCCGTTTTTGAATCTAAATTAATGGTAGATTCTACAGCATGGTCTGGGGATATGCAGTTGAATTTTGCATTCAGCTTATCTTATTTCTATTCAGCTTATCTTGGAAAATCTATCTGGCCGGGTGAACCCTGACGCATTCACACTGGATAGATGCCGCTGCTTATCCGAGCTAAAAATTGGGTCAGTCCGCTTTTCTGTCAATAGTTCGAAAAAGAGAAGAGTTAGAGAATTTCTGGATCATTCATTTTGTATGACAATAAATTTCCTACAGAAGCCATTAAAAAAAAATACACCTCAGTCAGGCAAATTTTCAAGATGGATCAAGATTAATCCAAAAGAGAGATAAATTGTGTTAACTTTTTCGTCGAAATTTTGTGATTACAAATGAACGGCAAAAGATAAAAATGTTTTGAAAAGAGAATATGATTTTTTATTTAATTACCTTCGATCTGAGGCATAGCTGAACAATTTTGGAGTAACCTGTAATTTTTTATCGATTTTAATATAATTTTTGCCAGTTAAGATGGATTTTTAGGGAATTTGAAGAAATGTGGATGTCGCACCCATTTGTCGACTATATAACGCCGATTTTCGTTTTCAGCATGGTCGATTGCATTAGATTGCACACTCAAACCTTCTGCTGCTTGCTGATCACCTCAATCCTTAAATATCAACATTTCTCTCGTGTGGCTCCCTGACTAATAATGACTTCATATCACGCATTGAAGGTGGCATAGGAGTGCCGTCTTATGTATTTTATTGAACTTCTAATATAACCATTACTCAATATAGTTTAGTGATTATCGTCACTATACTAAATATTAACTATAATTTTAAATTAATATAAATATATAATTATATAAATTATGCAATGTATCAAAATGTATAAAATATAAAAACGTAATTAGATACCTTCATTTCACGCATTGCAGGTGGCATGAGAATGTCATCGAAAAGTTGAATACGTGCATTTCGTTGAGCAGTCTCCGTAGGCACGCGGCACCAGCCACGGAAACGTCCAGCCTACAATATCGGGACAGTTTAATATTCCTTGAGAAAAACAAGCATACCCTTTACACAAACCCTATGTTTCAGTTATAAAAACTGCTAAAGCAGCCATATTTCCTAGCCTCGCCATTTCCTAGCTCAATAGTTATAGGGTAAAAAATATTTTTGTCAGAAAGCACACACGCGGCGAGGAGGCTCTTTACTCTAAGTCTCAGATTTTTTTAAGCAGCAATGTTAGATGTCTTCAAATGTCAATTCTGTTGATAACTAATCCTACAAATTTGATTAAAAACCTAAGAGAGATATGACGATGAAACACCTCTAGCCCCCCACCCAAAAAAAAAAACCTTTGGAGAGGCTGTAAGAAGAATAGGGAATTGGTTATCTATGTAAGTTACTATCTCTTTTAGTGCCTCGATTAGCAAATTTTATTTTGAAAAGCCTAATGTATTAGAGTCTCTTCTAAGCTATTGCAATGACCTTGATTATAACGTTCTTATCAAAGATTGCCTAAGGATCAATTTCCTTTTTGACAAAATGCATATTTCTGAAGATTTAAGCTCCCTGAGAAACTTGCACCTACAGCAGTAACTTGAACCGAAAAACAAGATTTCCTTACAGAATCTCTTTCTTCCTTTAAAGCAAGAATTCTGACTGCTATTTATATTAGACTGCAACAAATCTTCCCTATGTGTTAAATAAACCTTGCAACAAACCTTGATAATAGTTGTACTAGAGGACTTTGGACGGATGGGTATGTTGAATACAATTAAAATAAATAGGTTTAAAAACCTTTGTGCTTTTATAGGGTCGAAACCATTCTGAGGCCCACCAAGTTAAAAACCTGAGTAAAGATATGTGTTGGTCATGCCAAAAGGTATGTGTTAACATGCCCTAAAAGTTTCAACTTCATTCCCTTACCGTTCCTGAAATATCCGACAAACACTCCTGACAAGCTTGAACGCGCATAGTGTCTTTTGATTTAGTTTAACCTCCCACTCCATGATAGTCACAACTTAATACCCATAGAACTTTTAAAAAAGCGTATTTTTTCTAATTAAACGGCCCTTGTATTTCAGGAGTGATTCTTAAATAATTAGTGAAATATCGAAGTTTAACGTAATGAATGAGGTATTGAGAAGGAGGCAACTCCCCCCATATGCGTAATAATTTCTGTCTGTTTTAAGTTCTAATGTAGCTCTTTACTTTCAATTTAAAAAACTTGTTTTTTTTACTTAAAACTTCCTGTTCAACGAGCAAAAGTTCAAATAAATCCCCAGTACTCTGACACTGCCTGACCATGGATAAACACCGTGGCTGTGGTGGTAGCTCCCAGTACTCTGACACTGCCTGACCATGGATAAACACCGTGGTTGTGGTGGTAGCTCCCAGTACTCTGACACTGCCTGACCATGGATAAACACCGTGGTTGTGGTGGTAGCTCCCAGTACTCTGACACTGCCTGACCATGGATAAACACCGTGGTTGTGGTGGCAGCTATAACCTAATAAAGTAAAAACCACGGCCCATAGTACAGATGAGAAATCTCCATTTAAAGCAGTGGCTCCCAACCGATTTTGGGCCATGATACTTACTTAATTTGTTTTTATCTTAAACCGAACTCATGATAGTTTTTTTTTTGCTATCAAAAATTGTATGTGTATTCACATGAAGGAAGCTATAAAGGCCATTAAAAAAGGCCTTAAAAGACCATTAACTTGATAGTTTTTTTTTGTGTGGTCCTCTAGGAATATTTGATAATAATAGAAAATCTTGTCTGTGTAAAAAACTTATCATACAGTTCATGACGTTATTGCAATACTATTATGGATCTAATTCACTCTTTAAAGCATATAAATGTGGCGCCATTCACACCAAACAGCATATTCTACCCTTGCTCTCGATTTTAACGAGTGATTTTTTAATAGTTTCAACAGGAAAAAGACCTTAGCTGTTTCTTAGCTGGAATTAGTCAAATACAAATCTCAGGGAATCAAACAGCAGAGGGGCTCAAAAATATTAAATAAAAGAAGCAATTTTTCAGAAGATACGTGGTTATATTCTGCTAAAAGATCATCTAAGAAGTCCTTTAACCAGAAAGTAAAGGATAAATACAAATTTCACACCTGTTAATGTAGAGCATTTTTGTACCAAAGCCTCTTTGTTCACTTCAGATATTCAAAGATATCATTTTAATATTTACAAAAGGTACTTGATATAACAGTTCCCTTTCAAATAAGCCCTTAAACAGTTCCCTGTGATGTTCCAGTGCCCTGGAAGCTTTAAAGAAAAAAGAAGAAAGAGGAGTACTACCCGTGCAAAAAAATGATTTCCTTGTGGTTCAAGGAATTTTTTTTTCAGCAAACTAGCATAGTTAATCCGTAGATCGTGACCCAAAAGATCTACATACTGTTTCTCCCTTTTCGAGATGCAATGTCCATTAAACCCAAAACGATCTCTCACTGTTTCTTACTGTTTCGAGATCTACTCACTGTTTCTCCCTTTTCGAGATGATCGTCCATAACACCCAACACCACAGCACCGTTGCCATGTTAACAAATCATGGTTAATCCGTAGATCGTGACCAAAAGATCAACTCATTGTTTCTCCTTTTTCGAAATGTATCGTCCATAACACCCGACACCACAGCACCGTTGCCATGTCTAACCTTACTATTACGAAATATATTTGTCAACAGATCATAGTTAATCCACCTAGACGGTGGATTGACAGTGCATCTCGAGAAGGGACAAACAGTGGGATTTTATTAAAAAGTCATAAAATTAATTATTTGACATTTAAATTTGATATTTGTGTGTGTGTTTTAGGTTTGTATATATGTGTATTTTAAAAGAATCTGTCAAATCTTTTAAAAGTTATTGAGCCTGGATATAAATTCTAATACTAAATACCTCTTTCTACGGAAATGCGATGTAAGATCTAGACAATTTAGATCTAGACTAGACTAGAAAATCTTTTGGGTCACGATATACGGATTAACTATGATTTGTTGACAGATATCTCTCGTAATAGTAAGGTTAGACGTGGCAACGGTGCTGCGGTGTCGGGTGTAATGGACGGTGCTTCTCGAAAAGGGAGAAACAGTGAGTAAATCTTTCAAGTCAAGATCTATGGATTAACTATGTAAGTTTGACAAAAAAATTCCTTTATAGAAATTCAGGGTGGACTAAAGAACAAAAGTTAAGAGCTCATATGGTACTTGTGACGAGGTCGGAAGAGTCCTGAGCCAAGAGCTCATATGGTATGAGCTATAGCAAAATTCTAAGAATCAATAGATAGATTTAAGGAAAATCAGAGGCTTAACACCGGTCAGGATTTAAAATAAGAGCTCTGAGACACGAGGTCGTTTTAAATATCAAAATTCATTAAGATACGATCACCGATTCGTACGTTACAAATACCTCATTTTTTCAAATTTTTCCACTCCCTTCAGCCGCCTAGATGGCCGAATCGGGAAAAACGGCTTTATCAAGTCGATTTGTGCAGGTCCCTGACACGCCAACCAATTCTTATCGTCCTACCACGTCCAGAAGCACCGAGGTTGCAAAAGCACTGGACCCCCCCCCCCGAACAGATCTGGTTCAGTTATGTCACTCACGAGCCTTGGACTTGTGCTTATTCTTCCCACCAAGTTTCATCCTGATCTCTCCACTCTAAGCCTTTTCCAAGATTTCCGCCCCCCTCCCCAACTCCCCCAATGACACTGGATCCGGTCGGGATTTAGAATAAGAGATCTGAGTTATGCGGTCCTTCTAAATATGAAATTTCATTAAGATCCGATCACTCCTTCGTAAGTGAAAAATACCATTTTTTTCTAATTTTTCAAAATTAACCCTCCCCCCAACTCCCCCAAAGAGAGCGGATCCGTTCCGGTTTATGTCAATGACGTAGCTAGGACCTGTGCTTATTTTTCCCGCCGAGTCTCATCCCGATCCCTCCACTCTAAGCATTTCCCAAGATTTTAGGTTTCCCTCTCCAACTCCCCACAATGTCACCAGATCCGGCCAGGATTAAAAATAAGAGCTCTGAGACACGATATCCTTTTAAATATTAAATTCCATTAAGATCTAATCACCCGTTCGTAAGTTGAAAATACCTCATTTTTTCTATTTTTTCCGAATTACTGCCCCCCACTCCCCCCTCCCAATAGTCGAATCGGGGAAACGACTATTTCTAATTTAACCTGGTCTGGTCCCTGATACGCCTGCCAAATTTCATCGTCCTAGCTGATCTGGAAGTACCTAAACTAGCAAAACCGGGACCAACAGACCGACAGAATTTGCGATTGCTATATGTCACTTTGCCATAAAAAGACTTATTAACCAATTTGATGCGAGTTAGACCAGTTTAGACCCAAATTTCAATAAATGCTGCTCTAACTCCCTGGGTTGTAAGTTTAAAGATGAATTTCATAAGAAAATCTTCGGAGATTTCCAAAAATGGGAAAAACACATCCAAAAATTCAAGCAATCCTAATGACAATCACGAAGATTTAATAAGAAAATTTGCAAAGATTTTCGAAAATGGGGGAAACACATCCTAAAATTCAAGCGATCCTAATGAGAATTGCGAAGGTTTAATAAGAAAATTTGCAAAGATTTTCGAAAATGGGGGAAGCAACATCCAAAAATTCAAGCGATCTTAATAAGAATCAAACCATCAGATTTAGCACATCAGAGGCATACAGTAAAGGCTTTAAGTTTCTATATAGCATTTTTGGAATTCTATATCTCTTGGTCAGAATAAACATAATGGAAGCGCGTTTTTTTCCAGGGGTGATCGTACCAAAACGATGGTCCTAGAAGATTGGAGAAGGCTCATTCACACGGAACTTAAAAGTTCTAGCACCCTTTTTAAGTAACAAAAAAGATTAGAGGATCAGAATCTCATTTCCCATACCACTTTTTTCCCATAGACATCTGATCAAATGTTGAGATAACCATTTGGTTCAGCATAGTGGAGAAGCCCAATAATTATGTCTTTGTGGATGACATGATCCCCCCAACCCTTGGGGAAAGAGCTATAAGTTGTGCATTTGCCAATTGCTAACATATAGTGTCTTTCATTGGGAAATATACGGATATTTTTCAGGGGGAATTTTCCACGGAGGGGAATTATCTGGCATGATTTGAAAGCGATCAGGAGTTGAATTAAAAAAAAAATAATTTCAAATAAAAGTAATGAGGATTACAACTTAAAACGAATAGAAATTATTCTGTATATGGGGGAGGCTGCTTCCTGCTCAATCTCTCTTTTTTTAAACCAATGTTTAACTTGTTCACAATTTTTTAAGAACGACTCCTGAAATATAAGCTCTGTTGAATTAAAATGGAGCACTTTAAAAAAAATTTAAGACTTTGGCTTACAGATAGCTGGTGCGATGTGTTAAAAAATAACGATTTGTTAAAAAATAACGATTCGTTAAAAAATAGGCAACAATTTTTAACTAGAAAGGGACTCACTTGAAACTCCGTCAGCAGTTTATTTACAAAGATTTGTGGTCAATTAGGTCGAACCATTTCTGGAGATCAATTAAAAGAAAGATTCAACCAAGCATCAACCATGGTTCAACCAAAGATTCAACCATGTATGGTTGAATCAATATCCATCAATATGGATATTGATCAAAACCATCAATATGGTTTTCAAGGTTTTTAAGAACAGTGTCAAGAAGACTAGCAAGGTAGTGTGAAGTTGATGTCTCCTTCAGGTTTCCAAATTGTTGTAAGTCTATACCTTAACGAATCTCTGCCTTTCACAAATCAAATAAGAAACCCTTGTACATTTTAAAAAAAAACTGGGGTCAAGGTGATTACTCCATACTCCAGTCATACTCCAGTAAAATCCTTCAGGTCGCCCTTTTTTTGGATTGGTCGCTAAAAATGTATAATTTACACCGAACAAAACATCATCCCAACTCTCAGAGTTAATCCAAGATCCAAAATCAAAAAGACCTTAACTTGTTATTGGGCGGTATGAAAATTCGGAAACTGATTAATTTGTTTGAAAAACTAGCAGTGGTTTCAATTGTAGCATGAAATGATAGCTACCACCAAGGGGGGGGGGTAGTTGGAGTATTGTAAAAAATTTTAAGATTGGTACAAATAACATCCAACCCGGCTCCACCTTCTTTAGTAGGGAAATAAACAATTTGTTTAACTCCTGGTCTTTGCACAGGTAAATAAGACTTAGTTTGTTTGCGTCTCCTGCTACAAAAAAGCCGACATTTGGATACTTGTCATTACAAAGTCAAGACTTGCTTGTGGCCTGTCATGAAAATTAGTATTTAGAATTCTAGACTTTAAATGCTGCATTGGACAGATGTATGAGTCCTGGTTTTGCTGGTTATTTTGTTTGGAACTAAGATCAGTAGTGTAACTCTGTAAGCTCAGCCCAAACTGACCCAATTCTGAATGGGTACCTGGCGAAATCTGGGGAGAAAACAGGGGAAGCATCGCATGATTTGCCCCCAAACACACATTGCACTCCACAAAGGCAGAAAATCAGAAAGTTGGTAACTGTGCTATGAAGACCATTGGTTAGCATAAAAAATATTTGTTCATTTGTTGTTTTTTTGTTTTAAGTTAAACTGTTTTAATTTTAATTAAAAGCATTAATTAAAAATTAATTAATTTAAAATTAATTAATTTAAACTTAATTAATTTAATTCATAAAATTAATTTAATTAATTAAAAAATTAAATTTAATCTTAATTTAATTAGTTAATTTAATTAAAATTTTGAACTAAATTAAATTGATGTTTCAGTCACCCTGTCAACACATTTGACATTGAAGATGAAGAAGAATATAGCAATACTTACATGGTGTGCTGAAAAATGTTGGTAAATGTAAATTCCCAGTGAGACACCAATGGCTGCAATAAAGAGTGCAAAGAGCCAAAGAGAAATCCAAGTAGCAACAGTCCATCTCCTAACTAGTCTATTGGCTACTATCCTTGCTTCGTCCATCTTGTGGGTCTCATTTTCATTCTCCAAATTCTTTCCCTGCAAATATACAGGATATAATTCGCTGATTGGTTGATTGCTAAATGGTTCAGGATTGCTTGGGCAGCTTGTTGTGTATTTTTATAGTGGAAAAAAAGAAGAGAAATCACCAGTGCAACAACACAAATACAGAAACAAACACAGACCACAAAACCAAATAAAACAAAGAAGAAGAAAGATAGAAGGGGAAAGGAAGACTGTTTTTCTACTTTATTACATATTTTTTTTCCATTATGAGTTTCATAGTTAACATATTTTCTGAGTTTTCCCTGCAAATATACAGGATATAATTTGCTGATTGGTTGATTGCTAAATGGTTCAGAATTGCTTGGGCAGCTTGTTGTGTATTTTTATAATTGTTTTCTATTATGAGTTTCATTTGTCTTTTGTCCTTACAGTAGTCAATAGTAAGTGTTTTACCCTTTAAAGTGCCAACATTTAATCCTTTGGCCCAGGTATACATTTTGGGAAGTTTGGTGCAAGCTTGTTACAGGAGGGTACTCCTTTGTTATTGATATATCCACTACAAGAGAAGATACCTGGCGATACAGCTCCTAAGATTAAGCCAGTTCTTTTTCAAGTACAAATAAGACAACCATTCAGTGATACCGGAAGGTTTTCTCCCCTCCCCAAAAAAAAAATTAGCACCGAACACAGGGAGCTAAAGTGAGGTGTAGAAAAAGACGTCCGTGGAAGATTTTCCTAAAGAGGTCTCATATTCCACAGAGGATATGGTGAGTTAGAAGGATTAAAATATATGACCTGTAGTTTATTTATATAATAGTGAATATACAAGGCATATGTTTAGTACAAGATGCCCGGCGGCTTTGCCGCCAGGTCCCAGTAGACGGCATGTGGCAGGCTTAATATATGGATTCTTGCTATCGCTTGTCTTCTAAACACGGAAAATTTGAGGCTTTTTTGGATGTTACAACATCCAAATGGATCTTAAATTAGAAGTAGTGCCTTTGTAAAATTACGTATTTTAATGGTCAATTAACTTTTGCCTCAGCTCATCTTTTGTCATTATGAAAGACATATTCCCAAACCTTTATTTCTTTTAAATTTCAGAGGGTGGGACAAAAACTCCTTCTTTTGCCTCAGCTTGTATTTTGTCATTATTAAAGAAATATCGCTGAACCTTTGTTTCTTTTCATTCTTAAGGTGGTGGGATAGACAGTTCTTTATGTTCCAACAATTTATCTAGTCCAGATTTTTGATTTTCTAAGGTATGGCAGGCCTGGCGACATGCGACCAGGTCCCAGCATTTGGCACATGGCAGGGTTCTATAAGTGGATTCTCACTGTCACTTGTCTTCTAAATGCAGACAATTTGAGTCTTTTCTTGATGTCATGATGTCCAAATGGACCTTAAATTAAAACTTGTGCCTTTGTAAAATTACGTTTTCCATTGGACCTTTAACTTTTGCTTCGGCTTGTCCTTTGTCATTATGAAAGACATATCGCCAAACCCTCGTTTCTTTTAATTGTTCAGGTGGTAGGACAAAAACTTAATTTTTGTCAGTATTAAAGACATATCGCCAAACCATTGTTTCTTTTAATTATTCAGGTGGTGGGACAGAAACTTCCTTATCTACCAACAATTTATCTAGTCCAGGTTTTTGATTTCCTAAAGTATGGCAGGCCCGGCAGCTTTGCCGCCGGGTCCCGGCACTCAGCACGCGGCAGGCTTCTATTTTAACTGTAAAAAAAACACTCTGAGCAGGGATGGAAAAGGTTCCAAAGCTGCAAGTAGCAGAATTTGACAGAATTCCAAAAGCTTCCAAACCTGCCAACAAATTTCACTATGCCATGAAAACTCCCAAGAAGTATTGCTACTATGCTACCCTTCTTTTTCCATGGTGGACCCTAAGTCTTGGCTTTTCTACTTTCAATATCTTCGGGACACCCACCACCTTTACAATAATACTACCAAGGTTGATGAAGATGATGACAGCTTTCCAAATGATTAATCTTTTTGTTACCCAATGTCAACTTTTTGTCTTCACTTATTACTAGCCTAAGCAACTTATTCTTATTAATATGAATATTCAAACTTATTCTGGCAACCTAAACTTACAAAACCACTGAAAGGTCCTTCCTTTTGCACTCCCTTTCGTCTAGCATGCTCAAGTCTTCCACATAATCTAAGTCCAGGGAATTTTTTCTTCCCCATTTCATTTCATATTCTCCCATTGAAAGGTCCTTTGCCTCTTAAGAAGTATTCCATCAAAATGATGCATATAAATGGGGATAGGACACAACCCTGCTTTACTCTCAATTTGATATAAAACCAGCTACTAGCTTAATTTCCTACCTTAAAAATAGTAGTGCTATGCTTGTACATGGCACAACTCACTTTAATTGTCTGGTATACCACACAAGGATATGACCTTCGTTAAGGCTGTTTTATCAGCTGAATCAAATGCTTCTTTATAATCAATAAAATTGAGGACCTCAGGTGATTAATGACTCAGCCACTCCCCAATTATTAATCAAGAGTAACAATTTGGTCACATCCCCTACCACAACTGCACTGCTCTTCCTTTAAAACTTTGTCTACAGCCTCTTTAAGTCTAAACAATATCATCATAGTAAATAATTTACTACCTACAGATACCAGGCTAATTCCTCTATAATTACCAGAGTCATTCTTATCACCTTTCTTATACAGGGGTTTAATTACGGTTTCCCATAATTGTTAGGTACTTCCCCTATTTCAAAAACCTTATTCATAATCTTTAGTAACATATTTCTTACTTCAAAGCTAAGAAACTGTTTTACCAAATTATCAGCACCTGGGACCTTTTTTCTTTTAAATCCTTTCACCACTGTCACTCGTTCTTCCTCACAACCTACATCTTCCTTCACATTGAAGGTATCACAAACTTTTTCATTATATATTTTCCTGTAACTCTATCATGATTTTGTACATTCTCAAAATTTTCTGCCCACATATGTTTAAACTCTTCAATAATCAATAAGTGTGCCCCTATTCTTATCTTTAATTGGAACAAGTCTAGATTTGACCACTCCCTCTGAATTTGTTAACATGCCAGTGTAGTATTATACTATTATGCCATCTATCAGCATATTCCAGGTCCTTGGCAATTTAAATCCAAGGCCTCCACTTCATGCCTCCTTAGCTCATATTTCAATGGTTTTCCCACTCAGATCATTCCTGTACTAGCATATCCTCCTCTCTATTAAACATAAAAAATTTTCACTAGCTGCATTCCTAACTTTCTCCCCAAATACACCATCAGGAACTTCACAAAATTTTCCCCTAAAGTTATTCCATCCATCTTCTACATCTCCCAATTTTAGACTCTCCAGTCAAGTAATCAGCTGTTCCTGGGAAATTTCTCTCAAATTCTAATTCTGAATTCTACCAACGTCATGGCTTCTCAGAAGGTAGTTACCCTTCCAATATTTTAGCTTTAAGAGGAATACCATAAACATCATTTCTGTGCCTCAACATCAGCTGACTGTCTTAAAGACAAAAGATTCATTATTGAATTTTCCCTGGGGACTACTTATCATTAAGCTTTTGTGATTTTGTGACTTGCGCCGTCCGGCTAGCAAAACATCCTACCATAGTTTACCTTTTTATTTGTGCGCGGAAGTTGGTTTTTCATGGTGAGAATGATATTGACTTATGCAGTTTTTTTCGCTCTATTTTTGAGTACCAGAATCACTCCTGTTGAAGCCGTCGCTGTGCCAAAAAATGACTTAATAAAGTTGCGTTTCCATTCTACCTTTTTGGCGCCATCTATCTTGACTACGCTAACTGCATTGCACTTACTGCGAGAAGTCACAGGTGGCGCATCGTCCACCAATGGAAACAATCCGACAGGAAAGAAACGTGGATGTCGGGCAGGGAAAAATGAAAGGAGAAGGCGTACGGGGTGTGCTATTTCGGTACTAGTGACAAGCCGTGACTATTGTTCTTCGCCAAAACAAGTGTTTGAGCAAAACCTGGTGAAAATCAAGATATCCAGAGCACCTAAAATACCGAGTCTGAAGAGATTTGACGAAACTCCCGTGTGCCCCTTCCAGGATAGCCCGCCCGTTCTTAAGCCCGAACGTCCTTTAGCTAAAAGTAAGTTGCCAAATATACTTGTGTGTAACGCTAGATCTTTGAACAACAAAACTGATGCACTTGAAGTTATTGCCAGGCAGAACAACGCCTCAATAATAATAATAAGCGAATGTTGGGACACTTCTGACGAATCGGCGCGCATCAAAGGTTACGCAAGCTACTTTAATACGCGTCACGATTGTGGCTTGAATCGTCGAGGAGGAGGCGTTGGACTTTATGTTCGTAATGACCTATCCTCAAGGCTGTTAAGTGAGCCTTTTGACTCCGACCACGAAATATTATGGACCGAATGCAAACCTGCACGTTTATCAAAAAGATTTTCATGTTTAATTGTTGCTTCGGTCTATTATTCTGAAAGTGCTAAAAACAGGAAAGACTTGATTGAACACATTCAGTTTTTCGTAGACAAAATGCGCCGCAAGCATGTCTCTCCTGGCTTTGTTATTGCCGGAGACTTCAATCAAACTAATAGGCAATGGGTTTCAAATATTTTAGATTTGCGACAAGCCGTTACAATACCTACCCATCAAAGTGGCAGCATACTGGACTTGATTTTTACCAACTTGACAGACTTTTATTACGCACCGAGATCCCTAGGACCCCTTCTGAATTCTGATCACTTTATCATCTTCTGGGAAGCCAGTTCGGCAATTCCGAAGCCAAAAAGAGTCAAGTATACGGTGCGACCACTTACTGAGGACTCGATATCTACATTTGGTCGCTGGATCGGTAATTATCAGTTTGAGGACATTTGCTCTGAACAGGATATTAATATTAAAGTCAATAAGCTGAATACTCTGCTTCAGGAGCAATTTCAGACTTGTTTTCCCGTAAAAGTCATTACTGTGAGTGACACTGATAAACCGTGGATAACCAATGATCTAAAGAATTTAATAAAAACCCGTTGTCGCCTTCATATCGCTGGTGATACCGTAGCTTCAGCCAAGTTGCGTAATCATATTGTTAAACTAAACAAGCGTGCCAAGAGGCAGTATGTGAGGGATAAAATTACTCCCTTACTCACAATAGACCCCCACAAATGGCATTCCTCAGTAAAAAGACTTACCGGTAAGACAACACTCAGAGATCTAAGGCTCCTCAAAGAGGACGGTACCTTAACCTCAGCTAATGAAGTCAATTCTTTTTTTGCTGACATTTGTACCTCATTTCCATCAATCACCAAATCAGAAATTGATACTATCATTGCTGGTGCAGAGATTGAGGACGTATGTGAGGTCTCTGAATTCACTGTTTATAAGGAACTCCTAAGACTGAAAGCGAACTGTGCGTCCTACCCAGGTGAGCTTCCAGTAAAGCTGTTACGTGAATTCGCCATTTTTCTTGCTAAGCCACTCTCTTCTATAATCAACCAATGTTTCCTTCAGCAAGTATTCCCTAGTGCTTGGAAAAGAGCATATGTCCACGTTATTCCAAAAGTAAAGTGTACAAAATCTTGTGATCAACTCCGGCCTATATCAATAACTCCGAACCTTTCTAAAGTTGCAGAAACGTTTATTTACCGCAAACTTATGTCACAGGTCTCTGCACATCTAGATCCGTATCAGTATGGATGCTTAAGAGGCAGCAGCACAACTGTTTATTTAGTACGGATGTACCATCTCATTGTCGACTGGCTCGACCGAGGAAGTGCTATAGTCGACCTTCTCCTCGTAGACTACCGAAAGGCTTTTGATCTTATTCGCCATTCCGTTGCTATCACAAATCTACGCACCATGGGTGCGCAAAAACATATTCTCCTTTTAGTGATCAATTTTTTACAAGCCCGCTATCAGTGCGTTTACAGTCTTTTCCCAGGAGATACCGACTCCGAATGGGTCGAGCTTACATGCGGAGCCCCACAAGGTACTAAGCTCGCTAGTCTACTGTTTTTGGCAGTGATAAATTTCATCCTTTCCGGCTATGAAGAAAGATTTAAGTATGTAGACGACTTGTCAGTCCTACTGAAGTACATTGTTGAGAAGTCTGAGGCTGTCCCCCAATTCTGTAACGAAATAATCAAAAACTTCAAAGATGAATGTACTGCGAACAGCCTCCAAATCAACGAAGGAAAGACTAAAATCCTTCGCTTTAATCCCCTGAAGAGAGACTTTGTGTGCCCTCCTCCTCCTTATCCTAGTGAATCTTCGGCAGTAGTGCTTGGTGTCAAGTTTAGCATC
Source organism: Artemia franciscana (assembly GCF_032884065.1). NCBI lineage: Eukaryota > Metazoa > Arthropoda > Branchiopoda > Anostraca > Artemiidae > Artemia > Artemia franciscana. The sequence goes on from NC_088882.1 coordinate 6,773,178, forward strand.
GACTGCTCTTTCAGCCTCCATGTCGATACAATTATCAAAAAGGCAAATAGTGCGATGCGGACACTTATACTAATGCGTCGATTTGGTTTTACAGTGACACAACTAAGGATAGCCTATCTTACTTACATTCGACCAATTTTAGAGTATGCATGTCCCGTATGGGGCCCACAAGTCAATAACACTATTTACCTAAGTGACCAGCTTGAGTCAATACAAAAAAGAGCAGTCAAAGTAATATTGTGCGATGCTTTTACCGAATATAAGTTAGCATTATCCACTTTACAAATTCCCTCTCTTCAAGAGCGTCGTCTCAGTTTGATCCTTGAATTTGGCCAATATCTTCTCAGAAGTGATAAATACAGATCGATACTACCACCAGTTTTAGTGAAACATCGAAGTACTAGGTTGAAGAAATTTGACAGATTAGCAGCACCTCCTTCACGCACAAATCGTTTTTCCAACTCATTCATCCCTTTCTTTCTATCAAAGTATAACAATTGTTGATTTTAAACTATTTGCCTTCTGATTTTTTTTTTTTTTGTCGTTTGATTTAATCCTTTTTTCTTTTTTGTAAGCACAAGCGCCATTTAGTTTTATGACTATGAAAGATTGTGCAAATAAAACCTATTCTATTCTATTCTATTCTAAATTTGATTGATTTTTATTGATTTTATTTGATTGATAATGGAAGATTGATAATTCAAAAAGCTTACAAATTGATCAGAAGATATTTCTTTTGAGGTGATTTTGGGCACTTTTGGGCACTTTTTGTGATTTTGGTGATTTTGGGCACTTTCCTAGCAGCTATGCTTGAATGTTTTTAGGGACAATCCTTAACTGAGTTTTAAATGAAAGTTATGCTTTGTTTAATCAGAAAAACAAAAGTTGCCCTTTCTAATGATAAAAGTTTCTCAAAAACTAAATACATCTATCTCCAACACAAAACAAGAGAAGTTACAAGGTTCTTCTAAGATTTCAGGGAAAATTTGTTGGCTTTTGCTGTTTACTTGGATTGCTTACCCAAGATCTAAATGGCAAGACTCCCTAATCAATTTTAAATAGTTTGGCCACACAAAAATCAAAAAGTTTATTATGGACAAGATAGGCTGATTCCTTATGGTATTAAATCCCTTTAAATTAACTCTAGACACTACTAGATAGTGATACCGTCTTTTAACATCAATAACAGCCCTGATATATACCCTAGTATCTTTCTGCCAGTCTCAGTTTACAATAACATAACCAATAAGACTAGCTGCCCATGGTAACCCTATGATTACCATGTTAACTCATTTGAAGAAATGATTTAGCAGATTCATGGTGGTTAGAATTGCGGCCACAGTCAGGACTCTTTTGACTTAAGAGTGGCTGTTAATAGTAAATTCTTTGTTTAATTTATATGTTTTGGATGAAAATAAAAAATGTCTATGTCTATATGTCTAACTTATGGGTCTTTTTATGACCAAATACTGTATTGGTTATAACTATATTGCTATATACATAAAATTGCTCTCAAAAGCTTTTGCAGAAACACCAAGCTGGGGAGAATGTTCTCCTCCAACAGAACTGTTAGCCTTTGGAACTGCCTCAATGAAATAACTGTGATATATATAAGCATGGATGCATTGAAGTTGTTGGTGGATAGAGAGTGACTGAACAAACCACAGTGCACTTCTTGGAATGCCACAAACAACACACCTTACTACCATCACTAAGCTGGCATATACAAGATTTGGTAAAATTCTAGTTAATTGACTTCTTGCTATCTTGGAAAGGGTTTAGGTTAGGAAAATGAAACTTTCAGGGATGGGTCTACAGGCTAAAGTATGTCCCGAGAAGGTATTTTAAAGTACCCACCTCCACTCCATGTCCCTCTAGAGATCCCTGAAATTTGCCTACATGACAGGTCTATACCTATTGAAATTTTGACAAAACAACATGTTACCCTAATTTTCAGTTACCAGTTGCCTTTTCTTTGCCTTTAGTTCTGAAAATGCAATTCCTGTTATTGAGTTTTGTTATTTTTTTTTTAAATCTAGGAAATGTATTTGCATATCTTTAAAACCTTATAAAATGGAATTGAGCAAAGTCATGAATCTGAAAACAATTTTGTTGTATTTCAATTAAGCAGAAGATCTATTTTGCAAGGTTTCACATTTATAACACACATATTTTTTAAGGTCATCAAAGGTCAGGGCCCTCTAGAGGGAGAAGGAGTGGAGGTAGTTGCTTCAAAATACCTTTCCGGGACATGCTTTAGTCTGTAGATTTATCCCTGAAAGTTTCATTTTTCCTAACCTAACCCCTTTCTGAGATAGCAAGAAGTCAATTAACTAGAATTTTGCCCAAGGTTTTGTTGTATTACTAGCATGCATGATTAAAGATAAGAGGCATTACCACAAATAAGAGTCAAGTTCCCCTCCAATCACCTTTAACCCTTAAAAGGGCACTAGAACTTACAATTTTTAATTAAATGCCTCATTTCAATACTGCATAAAACACCATCTATTGACAATTACTTTGATCTGGTTAGGCCAAGAACTTTTCCTGCCATCCACTAGTATCTTCTTGTCTGCCTTATTTACTAGCTTAACACTAGGCACATTTCTAATCCTTTCTCAATATTCTACTACATGTACTATCTTGTATATAAACCTATATCTCCCTTTTGCAAGGTTTTGAGTAACTAATAACAAAAGTGACCTTTTCATAGATGTCTAAGTTCCTGTCAAATAAGTTGCATTGAATTTCACCTCTGTTGTAAATACTGTTTCTGTAAAAAACTGAAAAAAAAAATATTGGAAAATTTTCTTTTGTCATAAAACATTGCCAAAATGGTTACTATTTGAACATAAGTTTTAAAAGAATAAACAAATGTAGGTTAGATACTTAGAAGAAAAAAATCTAAAATGAATTATTAGTAGCTATAACACTGTGTCAATCTATTGTAGGTCCAAATAGATTCTAGTCCTTATGGGATGGAAATTGAAATTTGCCCCTGAAGCAATTAACAAATTTGCTATCAGATGATGTTTGACTTTTTTTTTAGCTAAATTGTATGAATACACATAAACTTACTGTGTTTCAAAAAGAAAATTAAAAGATACTGAAAGGCCAAATCAAAGGTTGAACCTTTAAAATACAAATTAAGGTAAAACCTTGTTTGACAAAAATTTAGATAGACATAGACCTATCATCTATACAACGTTCTAAGCCCCCAAAGTGAGAAAAACAGTGTGGGTGCATGGGGCTTGATCTCAGCTTGGTAAAACTGGACCAGAGCTTGAATTCAGTTGCACACTGTTGGGCTGATGCAAGGACCTTAGTAGTCTGGAAGTTCTATTAGTAGTAAGGAAAAGGTAAAGATAGTTGCTTGATAGTCCCCATGTGTAATCACCCACCTCAGCTATTTTACCAAATAGCAAGAAGTACTTCAACTACAACTTTACTTTGTTTGTGTCTAATTGCCTTACTATTGAAGGGGGAGGAGCTCATGAAATGTACCTGAAGTTTGAATAAATTAATATAAAATGCTGAAAAAAAATGGTCTTGACAGAAAATGACTAGTCTATTTGGACCTACAAATAGATTGACACTGTGTTATAGCTGAGGGAGATATAGGCTTATATGCAAATGCATTTTTTTTTTTGCATGGGATTTTTGGCACTGATGATTCTAATTGTGTACTTTTCATTTCAATCCAGTGCTATTTTCAAGTAGTTTAAGGTTTTTTTGTTTTGAAATATCCATAATTTTTCTTAAAAAAAAAAAAAAAATTTGCTATCAAGACTAATCAAAAAAATTGTTAGTATTCCTAATCAACAAGAAATGACAATTTTTTTCTCAATAGACAGTTTTTTTTAATGTTTTTAAATTGTGGGTTATTCTTGGTTGTGGTTCATTCTTTACTAGGTTCTTCCTACTAGGGCAATGATGATTATGGTGCTTATCAAAATAAGGTTATAAAGTGTTTGATGGTGTAGGTTAGGTGAATTCACTTGAAATTCAATGGCTAATTCAGTGCCTTATCTTAATTCAATGTTTTAGTGCCTTATTTCATAGCAATAACGAGAAATAGAGGACACATCAGTACTACCCAGGCAATAATGTGATTTTCCTTGCTGTTCAAGGTGAGAGGGGGGCAGCAAGTTTTCTGCATGGGATTTTTGGCACTGGTGATTCTAATTGTGTACTTTTCATTTCAATCCAATGCCATTTTCAAGAAGTATAAGGCTATTTTTTGAAATATCCATAATTTTGATAAAAAAAAACATTTTGCTATCAAGACTAATCAAAATAATAAATAATATTCCTGATAATACAGAAATGAAAATTTTTTCTCAGTAGACAGTTTTTTGAAACATGTTTCTAAATTTTGGGTTATTCTGGGTGGTGGATCATTCTTTATTAGGTTTAGGCCACCATGATTATGGTGCTTAATAGTGTAGGTTCCAATGCCATTTTCAAGTGGTTTAAGGCTATTTTTCGAAATACACATAATTTTGATAAAAAAAAAACCATTTTGCTATCAATACTAATCAAAATGATACTTAATATTCTTCATCAACCAGAAATGAAAATTTTTTCTCAGTAGACAGTTTTTTGAAACATGTTTCTAAATTTTGGGTTATTCTGGGTGGTGGATCATTCTTTATGAGGTTTAGGCCACCATGATTATGGTGCTTAATAGTGTAGGTTCCAATGCCATTTTCAAGTGGTTTAAGGCTATTTTTCGAAATATACATAATTTTAATAAAAAAAACATTTTGCTATCAATACTAATCAAAATGATACTTAGGCTATTATTCTTCATCAACCAGAAATGATAATTTTTTTTTCAGTAGACAGCTTTTTTTAACATGTTTCTAGATTTTAATCTATTCTTGGCTGTGGATCACTCTATACTAGATTCCTCCTACTAAAGCAATCATGATTATGGTGCTTATTAAAATAAGGTAATATGTTCCTTGGTAGTGTAAGTTAGGTGAATCTGCTTGAAATTCAATGGCAGATTCAGTGCCTCATTTAAATTCAATGTTTCAGCGCCTTATTTGTTACCAATAAGAAAATACAAGGACATATCAGTACTACCCACACAATAATGTGATTTTCCTTGCTGTTCAAGGTGGGGGGGGGGGCTGTAAGTTTTCTGAATGTGATTTTTAGCACTAGTGATTTGAATTGTGTACTTTTCATTTCAATCCAATGCCATTTTCAAGTGGTTTAAGGCTATTTTTCAAAATATCCATAATTTTGATAAAAAAAAAAGGAACAATTTGCTATCAAGACTAATCAAAATAACTGTTAATATTCCTAATCATACAGAAATGATAATTTTTTCTCAGTAGACAGTTTTTTAAAACATGTTTTAAGTTTTGGGTTATTCCAGGTGGTGGATCATTCTTTATTAGGTTTAGGCCACCATGATTATAATCCTTATTAAAATAAGGCAATATGGTGCTTTATAGTATAGGTTCTAATGCCATTTTCAAGTGGTTTAAGGCTATTTTTCAAAATATACATAATTTTGATAAAAAAAACAAATTTGCTATCAAGACTAATCAAAATGATACTTAATATTCCTCATCAACCAGAAATGATAATTTTTTCTCATTAGATAGTATTTTTTTTAAACTCGTTTCTAGATTTTAGGTTATTCTGGGCTGTGGATCTCTCTTTACTAGGTTCCTCCTACTAGGGCAATGATGATTATGGTGCTTATTAAAATAAGGTGATATGTTACTTGGAAGTGCAGGTTAGGTGAACCTGCTTGAAATTCAATGGCAGATTCAGTGCCTTATTTTAACTCAATGTTTCAGTGCCTTATTGGTTACCAATAAGAAAATACGAGGACATATAAGTACTACCCATGCAATAATGTGGTTTTCCTTGCTGTTCAAGGTGAGGGGAGGGCTGTAAGTTTTCTGCATGGGACTTTTAGTACTAGTGATTTTAAGTGTGTCCTTTTCATTTCAATCTAGTGCCATTTTCAAATGGTTTAAGGTTATTTTTTTGAAATATCCATAATTTTGATCAAAAACAAGAGCTAAGAGCTCATATGGCACTTGTGACGAGGTCGGAAGAGCCAAGAGCGCATACGGTATGAGCTCTAGCAAAATTCTAAGAATCAATAGATTACTTTAAAAGGAAAATCAGAGGGTTAATGCCAGTTGGGATTTAAAATAAGAGCTCTGAGTCACGAGGTCATTCCAAATATCAAAATTCATTAAGATCCAATGACTCACTTGTAAGTTAAAAATGCCTCAATTTTTCTAATTTTTCCTCTCCCTTCAGCCCCCCAGATGGTCGAATCAGGGAAAATGACTTTATCAAGTCAATTTGTGCAGCTCCCTGACACACCTACCAGTTTTCATGGTCCTAGCACGTCCAGAAGCACCAAACTCGCCAAAGCACTGAACTTCACCACCTAACTCCACCAAAGAGAGCAGATCCAGTCCAGTTACATCAATCATGTATCTATGACATTTATAAGTGTTTTCCAAGGTTTCCCGTTTCCCCCTTCAAATCCCCCCCCAATGCCAACAGATCTGGTCGGGATTTGAAATAAGAACTCCAAGACATGAGTTCCTTCTAAATATCAGATTTCATTAGAATTTGGTCACCCATTCTTAAGTTAAAAATACCTCAATTTTTCTATTTTTTCCAAATTAACAACCCTCAGCTACCAAAATAGAATGGATCCATTCCAATTATGTCAATCTTGTATCTGTAACTTGTTCTTATTCTTCCCATCAAGTTTCATCCCAATCTTTCCACTCTAAGCATCTTCCAAGATTTCTGGTTCCCCCTCCAACCCCTTATGTCCCTGGATCCGATTCGAATTGAAAATAGAGCATCTGAGACATAAGATTCTTCTATATATCAAGTTTCATTAAGATCCAATCACCCATTTGCAAGATACCTCAATTTTCACATTTTCCAAGAATTCTGGTTTCCCCTCCAACTCCCCCAATGTCACCGCATCTGGTCGGGATTTAAAATGAAAGTTCTAAAGCACAAGATCCTTCTAGATATCAAAGTTCATTAAGATCTGATCACCCATTTGTAAGTTACAAATACCTCATTTTTTCTAATTTTTCAGAACCCCCCTAACTCCCCAAAAGAAAGCAGATCCCTTCTGGTTATGTCAATCACGTATCTAGGACTTGTGCTTATTTTTTCCACCAAGTTTCATCCCAATCCCTACACTCTAAGTATTTTCCAAGATTTTAGGCCCCCCCCCTCAACTCCCCCCAATGTCACCAGGTCTGGTTGGGATTTAAAATAAGAGCTCTGAAACTAGATATCCTTCCAAACATCAAATTTCATTAAGAACTGATCACTCCTTTGTAAGTTAAAAATAACCCATTTTTTTAATTTTTCAGAATTCCCCCCCCCCTCCCAAATCCCCCAAAGAGAGCGGATCCGTTCCGGTTATAGCAATCACGTATCTAGGACTTGTGCTTATTTTCCCTACCCAGTTTCATCCAGATCCCTCCACTCTAAGTGTTTTCCAAGATTTTAGGTTCCCCCCAACTCCCCCAATGTCAACAGATCCAGCTGGGATTTAAAATTGGAGCTCTGAGGCACAATATCCTTCCAAACATCAAATATCATTAAGATGGTCACCCGTTTTTAAGTTAAAAAATACCTCGTTTTTCTAATTTTTCTATTTTAACCATCCCCCCAATCCCCAACCCAGATGGTCAAATTGGGGAAATTTTCTGAGGGAGATTTATAGAAAAATTTCTTCAAAACAACATTTCACTATTAAGACTAATAAAATAATGATTGCTATTCCTAAATCAACAGCAAACGGCAATTTTTCTCACTAAATAGTTTTTGTTTGCTTTTTTTAAGTAAAAAAAAAACCTAAAAAAAAACTAAAAAGGTTAAAGGTTCTTTAACCTTTTGGTTACTCTGACTGTTTTAAGTATCAGGTTAACGACGCTTCTTGAATACTCAGGTCCCTGCATTGGCCCTGCAGTGCATTACTGCAGCACGATTTGATCTCTGGGTCCTGTATAACCAAGCTAAGGTCAAACCCACTGCACCACCACAGGACAAACTGTTTTGAGTCCTTTATAGGGTTCGAAATTTAAATTGTCCTAAAAGCAACTCTGAAAGATCATAAGAAAGGGCTTCAAGCGGCATATTCACTGAATAGGTATAAGTTTACCCAAAACACTTTCCTTTGGCCTCATTTGCACAATAGCCCATGACATAACTATTTCTCAGGATTCCACATTTATTAGAAGAATTGTGTAAAAACATATCAAAGGTAGGTAGTGCTGTAAAATATTGAGCAGTTCATATTATTGACCTATGAATAAAAGGAAAATACCACTCAATGCCTTTTTATACTCTTCCAAAAATAATAATTACTTTTGCAACAAATGGACTTCACCCACATATCAATATATACCAATTCAGGGTATATATTTTCACATTAGGGGGGATGGGGTAAATTTTATTTCTGATGCAAATGGATGTTAAATTTGGAGTCAGGATGAAGTTTTCACTATAGAGGTAAGTTTAAACTATACCCCCCCCCCCCCAATGTCCAAATATATAGCCAGAATTGGTATTTAGGGGTGGGAGTAAAGTTCTTTTGTGCCAAAAGCAATCGTTATATTTGGAAAGAGCATAAGAAAAGGCATCAAGTGGTATTTTCACTTTGTAGGTCAATAATATACACTGCTGAATATTTATTATAGTGCCTTCTTCAAAATATCAGTGCTTTAAAGTACTGTTGCTATTCCTTACATTTTATACATTGCACCCTTCTGGAAGCTAAACTTACTGAAAACACAACCAAATGATTTCAAAACATGCTTGAACCAACTTCTTCTACACTGGTTACATTGTCATAGCCTGGTGCTCTTTTGCTTCTATTTTCATGCTCTCTCATTTTCTTTTTAAACAAAGATGGATTTTCAATAAATAATAATAATAGACACTTTTGCATTATATGCCACTCAAGTGCTTCATTTAATTATAACCTGTTTCATTGATGCTCAATCTTGTTTCTTTGACAAAATATGACAAAAATAAAATGCATTATTATCAAAATTATGGAAACTACAGAAAAACTTATGAGAAAAAAGGCCACCCAGAACACATTCCTGTCATCAACAATTCAGCCGTCTGACCTCACTGCTGCATGCCATATATGCTCCACTAGATATGATTTCAGATGATGACAGAATGTACCTTGGTGTCATTTGTTTCTCTACTTTTTGGAACCCTATATTCTTTCTACTCATTGGGTGGATACACTGGTTTCTGGGTTGACAAAATTCTTAGAGTGGTTCAATCAAATATTTGAACCCTAATTTCTTCAGCACACTTGTTTTGTAGCCTCTTGAACAATCAGAAACAATTATTGAAATGGGTTCAATATGGAGCTGAATTGGTTTAAGTAAAGTTTTTGATTTTTGGTTGGGGATTTTTACTAAAAACCTGCCACTGGTTTCTCTGCAAAATCCACAAAGCATCCACTGTGGCAGTAACACTTGTTACTGCCACATCATTTTGCCTTTTTGTGAACAAGGTTATGTCTATTTCTACTATAAGTCTGCTTTGTCTAATTTTCCCAGTTTTTCTGCTTCACAGAGTTGCTTATTCTAATTGACAACTGTTTTGTTCAAAATGTCTAGCTCTTCACATCAGGTCATAGACAATGATTTGTAAACCAACAAATAAATGAAACAAATTGAAACAACAAATGACCTTCTACTGTGAGCAATCCACATTAGATTTTATTAATGGTAGGATCATTCCTCATAGCAGCTGCTTCAGCAGTAGTCAAGTTTGTGTTGTCAGGAAACATAATTTGCTATGGGTTAGGGAGGGGCAACTACTCTCTGCCTAAGAACCAAGTCTGCTTTCACCTGCTGAAACTTAGTGTCTTCAAAATATTGTCAAAACTAAGATAAATCTACATAATTCAAGCATCCACAGAAAAAAAACATGCATCTGTGTTTTTTCTTGCTATGGGTTAGGGAAGGACAACTCCCTGCCCCCCTCAAAACCAAGTCTGCTTTCACCTGCTGAAACTTAGTGTTTTCAAAATAATGTCAAAACTAAAATAACTACATAATTTAAGCATCCACAGACAAAAAAAAATAAATAAACATGCTTCTGCAATTTTTCTTCTGGCCAAAAAATACTAAATTCCACACTTTTGCAGATAGGAGCTTGAAACCTCTACAGTAGGGTTATTTCAATAACCCTACAATAACTCTACAGTTATGTCAATGCTTTGCATTGACATAAGAACTGGCCTCTTTCAGACATGCCTCTTTACTATATATCCAACAAGGCCTTTTATTGAAACAACATAAAGTCATGTTGTGTCCACTGATGTACTCTTTAGTTTTGGACAACACTCCCTTATCCTGAAAAAACATTACTGCCTCTTCTTCAGTCTTTGGCAAAACAAAATTTTCATTTTAACATCCATGGTATTACACTGTTCTCTATCATTTCAGACTGTAAACTAAATTTTATACATAACATTTTCCAAAATTGGTTCTTTCAGTTCTACTTAAATGAAGTACTTGAGTGGTGTATAGTCCACAATACCTAATATGGTAAAGTTCTAGTTTACCTATTTTCATCTATCTTGGAAAGGGGTTTGGCTTGAAAACTGAAAACTTTTAGGGATGGATCTACAGATTAAAGTATGTCCCAGGAAAATATTTTGAAACATATACCTCCACTCCTTCTGCCTCTAAAGGAAAGTACCCTGATGACCTTTAAAAGCTGTGTGTTATATAAGTGAAATATTGAAAACAGATCTACTGCTTAATTGAAGTAGCCTACAAGAAAACTGTTTTCAACTTCAACTGTTTTCAGCACTCCTTCTGCCTCTAAAGGGAAGTAACCTGATGATTCTTAAAAGCTTTGTGTTATAAAAGTGAAATCTTGCAAAACAGATCTTCTGCTTAGTTTAAGTATAAGGAAACTGTTTTCAGCTTCATAACTTTGCTTAATCCCTATTTATGAGGCTTCAAAAATCTGTAAATACATTTCCCATATTTCGAAAAAAAAATCATTGATATGGCCTAAATTCTACTCAAAGAGTAGGAAGTACATTTTCAAGACTGAAACCAGAGAAACAGAAACTGACAACTGAATTTTAACAAAAATATTTTTTGTCAAAATTTCAATAGGTAAATTTCTAATACTTAGAAATCAGAAGAGGGTTAACATGGAACCTAAGTAATCCATTCCCAGACTATGTTTTAGACCTACTGAAGTGATTCACTGCTGAAGTCAAATTTTCCAAACCTATCCCATTTATAAGATATCAATAAGCAGCCAAACTAGAATTTTAAACTAATAATATAGCCTAGGAATGGTATAGCATATGTAAGTAGGCAGCCTAAGAATAGAGCCTAACTTATTTCTAAATTTCATAGCATTGCCTCTTGAAGGGCCCAACCAAACAATCTATACTTGTGTATTTCAGAAAATATTACATTATTATCACTAATTTAAAGCCTGACTGTTTAGGATTCAATAAAAATTAGCCTGGGTGGAGACTTTCATCAGATTTGGCAAACTATTCATTACTAGCACAGTAATAACACAAAGTATTCAATTTACCTCTACTTTAACAACAAGGGGTGAAACATCTTCCTTTTTATCACCACTCTTTGGGTCTTTAGAAAGTTTCGTAAAGACAGTCATTTTGTTGTTTGTTTTCAAATGATTATTTAATCCAAGGTTTTCGTTCCCTTCTTCAAGCAGAAAAATACTCGACTAGAGGTGTTGATAAGGATGCAGTCTTTACTAACGGCATAGATGGCAGTAAAAGTATGTATTGATTACAGACAACAGGCTAGCTACATTTTAGAGGTTATTTTAATTTCTCACGAATGAAATTTTTCTGAGCTCTCGACTTAAGGTTTCTTCTTCATCCATTAAAGCTTTGATCTATTTTGCCTCCTGGCAGCAATTTTAATTTATTGCAGGAAAAACTTATCCTGCAATTCTGCATAGATGAGTTATGAACCAGTAGAAAATTAGATTGGCTTAATATTTGCAAGCTATATACACAGTGACAACCGTCACTATGGCTTATCTTGTAATCTGCTGGGGTGGCATAGAAAATTGTCAATCTGTTCAAAGAGCAATGCAATAGCACCGAAAGCGTTGTTATTGTAAATGATCAGCTGTCATCACGTTTTCAAATTAGAAATGGTGTTTGACAAGGCTATTCAACTATATCATGTACCATGTTCTCAACAAAACACTACTGGTGCATCCGTTTGGCATTGATTTTGTTGGATGTGTCCTGGATGTTGACTTCACTGATGATATTGCATCTCAAAAGTCTCGGTGGCATCAAAAGTGCTCCAACTCACCCTCCTGCCCTCTGAAATCTACAGAATTATATTGCCAGAATGTCACTATAGTCAAGCTGTTCATATATCTTGATTCTATTGTCTGACCAAAAGAAAATCCAGATGAAGAGATATCAACAAGTGTTGCAAAGGCAAATGCCATTTTCGGCCGTGTTCTGAGAATAAAATTCCACAAATCCCAGATCAGCCGTCTCACGAAATCTCATATATACTCTGCCTCAATAGCAACTGTTGTTTTTAACTCGTCAGTGACTTGTCCAGTGACTCAGCCACAGATAATGAAGGTTGATGCTGTCCAGTAGAAAAACCTCTGCAAAATCAAACGCATTAGATGGCTCGACAGAGTACAAGACACGGAGCTCCTCTGGCCCTTTTAATTGTCTCCCTAGTACGAGCAGCTTGATTCCTATCCTCTGCGTTGGTATGGTAATTTGCTTAGGCAGTCAACTCAAACAGCCATCAGAATTATCTTTGGCTTTGATTCAACTGCAGACGACTGAAAACGGTCCAGAGGTAGATCTTACACGAGATAGATCTTTGTCTTATTATGGCCCTCGAAATAAGAAAAGAATTACATTTTTCGTGCAACTTGTTGTTTGATATACGGTCATTCAATCAGGTACCAAACCACTCGTAGACAATTTTACTTGAAAACATCTAAAAATTCCTTTGCAGTCTTCCAAAGTAGCCACGTCTTAGAACCAAACCTCACAACCCCAATTATTGAAGCTTATGGGACTCTAATCCTGGTTCACAGATTTAACTTCCTGTTCTTCCAAACTTTGTTCAACTGTGAAAAAAGTGCCTGGGCCTCAGTTATTCTGCTTTTACAGAGATTGGTACTTCTCATATATTAATGTAAGAGTGAAAATTGGATTGATGCATCCTCTAATCTTCTTAACACACAGTTTTCTTTTATAACGTTATCTACAGCATCTCTAAGTTTAATAATTATCATCAGAATAAGTAGATTGCTTCATATAGAAACCCAGCAAATGCCACTCGTATTGCCTTTCTTATGAAGGGGTTCAACCAAAGATTTCCTAAAAAGCGCAAGGTGCTTCCACTTTTTCCAAAATAATGTTTATCATCTTCAGGAATTTATTGTTAACTTTGTAACCACCATACTTAAAAAACTCATCTACCACACTACCAGCATTGAAAGCCTCATTACTTCTTAATCCTAATAATAATAATGTCTCTAACCCTTCTTTGTGAAATGGATCTTTCTTCACTTCCAAATTGTCGCAAACTTTTTATTCATTTCTATATCATTCTCTTCAGTTTTATATCAGTTTAATTCATTATTAAAATGTCCGTCCCATCTCTTTTTAACACTTCCCTTATCAGTAATTGAGTCCCCGTTTCTACCTTTAACTACAGGTCCAGGTTAGCTTCTTTCTCTGGTAATTTCTTTGTATACAAATACAATATGTTACTATTATGCCGTCTGGCTTTACCTTCCAGATCCTTGGCAATTTTATCCATGGCCTCTACTTTGCACCTCCTCATATCCTAGTTTAATACTTTTTCTACTTTCCATAAATTCTCCTTATTTTCAAATCATCTATTGCTTAAATACTTTTTATAAAAGCCCCTTTTCTTCTATACTAAACTCAAAACATTTTTGCTAATATTTCTACCTGCGTTTCTAACTTTTCTCTGCGCTTCTAATTATTTCATCCATCTTCTACATTTTCCAGTGTTATGCTGTTTAATTTTATATTCAGCTGTTCCAGGAAAGTCTTTTTCAACTTATTATCCTTGAGTGCATCAACGTTAAAAATTCTTGGAAGGTAGTTACCTTTCCTAAACTTTAGCTTTAGATTAACCCTACACATTACTAGGGTGTGATCCTTACTTCTGACATAATCAATTGCACTCCAATATATCCTAGTACCTTGTATCGATCGTGACTGTCTTCTGTTTACGATTTATGAATAATGATTATTTATGAATAACAATTTATGAATAATGCCCAAGCAACATTGCGGTCACGCATGTGTATTAAATCAAAATTATTCAAACAAATTTCGTCTCACATCAATTGTCCACTTCTGCAGCACGAGTATGGCATTAAAACCAAAGAAAATATATAATATTCATAATATTATTCTTAAATCATCAAGTTTGATTATGCTGTGGCTCAGACAAGTCACGCCAACGAAGCCAATTGATGTGGAGAACAGACTTTTTAACTTTTTAAGGCTCATTAAAAGAATTTTGGATCTGAATAGAGCAAGATGGTGTGCCATGCTTATGGCAAAAATGGTGTGCTATACTATCAATAATGTAATTATGAATTAGTGAGATAGTGTGCCATACTATCAATAGAAAGTTTATGTATATATCTTGCTTTATACATATACGATGGAACATAATAAAGTCATCAAGCTTTCGGGCTAAATATCTTTATTTAGATTTATCTTTATTTATATCTTTATTTAGAGAGAATATCTCTCTCTATCGACAGAGATATTCTAAAAGTGACAAAATTCGTCGATATACTCTGATAATATAAAAGCAAAAATTGTTTCTGTTAATCAAAACAGCAAAAGCTCAAAATGTTTTTTGGAGTGTGTCTGACGTTGTCAACTTAGTAGTCTATGTGGAAATGATACACAGTCAGTTTTTTTTCACATGAATGATGGTTTTTCCCCTTTTAGTAGTTAGCCTACTTGCTAATTAATATCTAGAAACAATTTCTTGAAAATTGGGAATCAATAGTGATGGCTGTCATTTACTGAGGTCAGTGAGAAAAAAGTTGAGATTTCAAACAATCATTTTTGGCTTAGTTGAAACTCTGACAGCATTGGTACAGTGTTGTTAACGCTTTAAGATAAATTGTACGTCTTTTCTAGCCAAATTGTGCCCAAAAGATGCTCTGTAACACATTAATGTTCTACGTCAGTTTCCATTTCCCAGACAAGATACTAGAATAAACCGAAAGGCAAGCAACAACATACTCTATATTCAGTGGGCTCCTGTCTTGTCCTCAGCACCATTAAAAAATAATTAAATCTTTGTTGGGAAAAAGCTCCCCTACTGTTCTGTCTTTTTAGTAATCGAAGGGCTGTCCTAGACGAATTGCTATCGCAATGAAATTGTATTCTTTAAAGCTGGGGCTCTAATCCTGGCGTCGCCAATTATTTGGCTGCGAACTGGGGTCAGTGGCACGCTTTCATAGTTAAATCAGAGCAAATCCAGCTCTAAATGAGTACCCGAATAAATTTGGAGAAGGTAAAGAGGAAGGGTATATGAAAGCAGAGGATGGATCGAAGCCACCACCTTCCTCCCCTGAAGGACCATGATTCTATTCCCTAGGAAGTTATGCACAAATTATGGAGAACAGATTTCGCCTTATCTTAATTCATTTGATCAGTTCTCTCGTATCTGCAGGATCACAAGGCAGCAACGATTGACTTCTACTTAAGACGATCTGGGCCGATGCCTGTAGCTCATCAAGGGGTAACTGCAAGGGGTCTCTTCCTTGCCAAGAGAGCGGCCTAGCCTCATCCGTTGCCTACCAATCCTCACCCGGGTATACCGCGCCTTCTTTTCTTTTCTTAGTCTTTCTTTCCTTTGTATTCAAATACAAACTTTTATTGTATAATAGCATACAAAAATAAGAATGAATCACAACTTAAACACAATCACAAGGAAAAGTTAAATCATAAATGTAACTTAAAAGATAAAAAGAAACACTCAGACGAGGGCCTAAAGCATAAAGCAAAATTTCATAATGGTAAAATAATTTTGCATATACACAAGATTCAGCGCATATTTTAATAATGTTTTCATTAGATTAAAATTTTCAATGGATTATTCAATAGGTTATTAAGCTATATTCCAGTGATTCGCCTTCAAATTGAAAAAAATTGACATAGAAAACTTTGGAGACCACACTACCTTTCCGTGACGGAAATATAACAGCTCAAAATAGGGATGAAACCTTTTAATTGACAGTGAAACAAATATAAAATTTGTAACTGGATATACTGAACACACACACAGCTTTCCTTATCAGAAGTAAAACTAAAATACATTAATAAAAACAAACAAAATTTATACCCAATAAACTAATTACATATAGTTTATTGCTCTTATTGTTTCAATGCAACAGCGTTTTTTCACCTAAGAGTTTTGACCTCTGTCCACCTGATGTGTCTGATAAATCTATTGAACCGGAACCGAAAAGATTAAGGAGATTTAATTCCACTGTTGCATTGAAAAAAATAAGAGCAATAAACCCTATGTATGTATAATTTTTTTTTTGTTTTCATTAATGTCTACTAGTTTTACTGCTGATGATAGATACTCTATAAATGTCCGAAATATCCAGTTAAAAATTCATATTTGTTTCTCTGTCAATTAAAAGCTTTCATCCCTATCTTGAACTGTCATATTTTTGAAAAAATTGAAGCAACCATTTATCCAAGTCAAAAAAAATTCTTGTATTTACATCCTAAGATCCATACTAAGTAACTTTCTGATTTCCTCTGATTTCCTATGTGTGGTTCCCATTTTTTTAACGCAAAACAGCTTGCGGACAGCGGTTGTCAGAAAATCGCAAAATGTTCTTCCAGAAACAGTTCACTGCAGCCGTTATGCAAAAAAATATTTTTAAATATTTAAAAAGCAAATACAAAGGAATAGGCTAAATCAAGTTCTAGAAGCAAAGAAAAATATTTAAAAGCTTAATATATGAAGGGCTAAGTATTACAGTCAGAGCTTTCCTGATTGTTTTAAAGGAATATTTTGTGAGAGGTCTGATGTTCACCACCACGTTACTCAGATACGAGGAAAGATTGAGGTTCCTCGATTAGTTTCAAATAGGTCTTCTTTTTCACTTAGTTACGGAGCTACAAAGTTTTGGAATAAACTGAATATTGATATCAAGGAAATAGGTAGCTTTGGCCAGTTTAAGTTTGATTTACGTGTGGAGTTGCTCGGTAGGTATACTTTTGAAACAGATTAAATAAAATAAATTTTCCATGGCTATTCATTTGTAATATTCATGTAATTTTTTGTTTGTTATTTTTCGTTGTCTTGGGGTCACGGAAGGTAATGTATTGTTTATGTTTTTTTTATGGTTGTTGGTTTCGCTATATGGTCTCATTCTCCACATTCTCTCATTCTCTATATTCACTTTTTTTTTGTCTTGAATTTAGCACAGCCTCGCAAGCTTCGCTTATGTTGTACTATTGATTAAGAATTGTTTATTTCTAATAAATTATTCTACTACTACTACTACTATTAAGTGTTGCTTGTCAAACATTATTAGAAAACTTTGGATAAACATGATTATTTTCTCAGTTACTTTAAACTTTTGGTTCTTCAAAGCTTTAACTTCAGAATAACGGATGTGATTTTCAACAGCTCAGTAGAAATATCTCAACGCAGACATTAAACCGTTGTGATACATAAACTTACAATAAAAAACGGAAGAAACGGACAGATCACGCAAAAAAGGCTGTTTTAGCGTGAAATCGCATCAGTGGGAACTCGGAGTTCGGGTTATTAGTTTAGATCCATGTGATTGGCTGACAAAAACGGTTCACTTGAAAGTCAAACAAGAGTTCAATTGAAGGAAAGGAGTAAAATCCAGAGCATTTTCTGCATTCTTTATTTGCTTTTTGTTTTTGCTATTTTACTTTTTGCACTCTTCATTTTGCATTCCTTCTAAAATAGCGCTTCTACGTGATAAACTAGGCTCGTCTTGCTTATAGTTGCTACTTTCTTCTAGAACACACCAAATAAGTAAAGAGTTACAAGTTTATTCTTCATTTTCCAACCCGCTGGGTGTACCATTCTTGTTGACATAGTGGGCACCTAAAAGAAGAATAATAAAAAAGACGCGAAAAGAAATAGATGTGTTATACTTACTCCGCCATTTACCAGTACTATAACCAAACACTTGGAAAACTATAGGCCTCCTTATTCGCCTGCAATTCCCAGTGGACTTATTGGTCATCTGTCAATCCTATGATATGGTATTCCACCTTTAAACGACAAGCAGCCATGCCTATTAGGCTTAGGTCACTTGTTCGCCTGTGAGTTCAAATAATTCCTTTACTCTACAGTTTGAATTTTTGTCCAATTCTTTAAGAAAGAATATTTAAACACAAGCGGCGATGACTTTAAATGAGAAGTATTTTTAAAAAGACGTTAAGAATTCAGCGAAAATAGTGATTCAGTCCCAAATTCAGTCCCACATTTTACGTACAAGTCCAGTGGATATTGTCCGTGACGCGTCAACCCAAAATCAATACGAATTTTCATCCCTTAGTTCTGTGACTATCTATCTTAGTTCTGCTAGTTCTTCTATCTTAGGAATGATTCATGTACAGATGGATGATAGACTTATCTATCAACAAGTGAGATGACGTCATTTTTAAACAATCCTAAATAGCACTTATGCCAGATTTTGCCTCTCACTCGGACTATCTGTGTTGGCTTTTCCTAAAGTTAATCCACGGCTTGATGACCGCAACTACTTAATTTTAACTCAAATTTTAATTGGAGGGGGATCTCCCCTCCACTACCCTGGTCCTTTACTCTACAGTTTGAATTTTTGTCCAATTCTTTAAGAAAGACTATTTAAACACAAGCGGCGATGACTTTAAATGAGAAGATTTTTAAAAAGACGTTAAGAATTCAGCGAAAAGAGTGATTCAGTCCCACATTTTACGTACAAGTCCAGTGGATATTGTCCGTGACGCGTCAACCCAAAATCAATACGAATTTTCATCCCTTAGTTCTGTGACTATCTATCTTAGTTCTGCTAGTTCTTCTATCTTAGGAATGATTCATGGACAGATGGATGATAGACTTATCTATCAACAAGTGAGATGACGTCATTTTTAAACAATCCTAAATAGCACTTATGCCAGATTTTGCCTCTCACTCGGACTATCTGTGTTGGCTTTTCCTAAAGTTAATCCACGGATTGATGACCGCAACTACTTAATTTTTACTCAAATTTTAATTGGAGGGGGATCTCCCCTCCACTACCCTGGTCCTTTACTCTACAGTTTGAATTTTTGTCAAATTCTTTTAGAAAGACTGTTTAAACACAAGCGGCGATGACTTTAAATGAGAAGTATTTTTAAAAAGACGTTAAGAATTCAGCGAAAAGAGTGATGGTTGAGGAAGGGCCAGATTCCCCATATACAGGATAATTTATGTTCGTTTTAAGTTTTAATGTTGCTGCTTACTTTTCGTTAAAAAACTTTTTTTTAATTTAACTTATCAAACTGGGTTAGGGTTCACATATTCCACAAAAACCACGGAGGTTAGGCCCTTGCTACTTTCTAGCAACAAAAAACCAAAGTGTTGCTCGGGCAATACAATTCACCCAATCTTACTTAATACGCTGCTCAATAACTAGTCCCAACGGATTTTTTTTGAGCATCCACGTTTTACGAATTTAAAAAGCTTGCCACCTTTTTTGTGGAAAAGCTAAATTAGTTTCACGTGTGTTCTTTCTTAGAATACATGATGAAAATTTCGTTTCTGTTAAGCCTTTGAGCAACGTTGATTAGAAAGTACTTTTTAATTTTTTTAAAGTGCCAAGGACATTAAATGAAAATATTTCTTTCTCCCTAGACCTATTTCACTTGAAAACCGTAATTTTCTAAGATTTTGTTAGGGCAGTATCATATTTTGCCAGTGTTGCCATGTTGAACTTCAAAACAAACAATCAAAACAGACTAGTTAAATTTGACAACGCTATTCTTCCGTAAAATTCATGCAGTAACAGTAACATTTGCTTAAACTGGTTTGGAGGATTGTGAGTAAACATTGAGCAGTTCATATTATTGACCTACAAATAAAATGAACACACCCCTAGATTTGATTTTTTATGCTCTTTCGGAATATAATAATCGCTTTTCTGGCCAATTCACCCTTGAAAATAATAATTTCATTAATTTTTTATATACAAAAATCCATTATAACATTTGTTTCAAACTTACTATTTCAGTATAAATCCATTTTGTAAGAGCTGTATTCACGAACAATTGATTGTTCAAGATTAAGTTGAATAGAATAAAAAAATTAAAAACAAATCCACCATGTTTTCTTCTTAATCTGTTAGCCCCCCTTAAAATTGCTATTTCACCTATACGTCGAAAAATATCAAAGCCAACAGAACAAACATGGCGGATGGGAAAACGGACAATTTGTTTTGAATTTTTGATCCAACTTAAATATGAAAAATCAATGCTTGCGAATTATATAACTTTAATAAAATAGATTTAATTATGAAAGACTAAGTTTGAAACCAATGTTTTGACCCTTTTTATCCCGAAAAACATCGAGTGAAATTTTAATTTCCAAGGTTCCTCAAAGGACTTAAAATTGACTTGCGAGAAAAGCGATTATTTCATACAGAAAGAGCATTCAAAAGACATCTAGTGAAATATTCATTTTATTTGTAGGTCAATAATACGAACATCTAAATATTTACCAGATTGTGTTTTGTTTATGTTTTATTTTTTTTTTATAATGTAGCGCCCTCTACTATAGAAATCGGCAGAACTGCACTTAAAGATCTTTTCTCATTAAACATTAATCTCCAGATTTGTTTCCTAATTCTGTAAGATGTATATAGCTGATTAAGTTCACACTTAACAAAATCGAACAATCAGATTTCGTTTTCACTATAAAACATGATTTTTTCGTTTTAAATTAACAAAAAATTCCTAAGCCATTTGAGAATTTGTGGAAAGTGAGAAACATGATTTTAATGGATCACAAGAACGCGCCCGAAGATTTGTCCTAAATGTTGCAAATTGTTGCATTAGATTCAAATTGCAAATATATGTTGCAAGAGTTGCTAAAGAATTAATTATAAAATCTGTTAAATCCATTTCTACCTTTTACTACATTACGGCTACAAACTGACCCGCATTCCTATTACAAAATTAGCATTGCAACTTATATTACTCTCAGAAAGCCCAAAACAATAAATATTCAAGTAAATAAAACAAAAAAATAAAATTGAAGTCTAGGGGATATCTATCACTGGTTTACAACAACAACAAAGCTATTGAGACAATCTAACTGACTGCTTTACGCAATTAAATAAAAAAACAAGTTTTTTAAATGAAAGTAAGGAGCGACATTAAAACTTAAAACGAACAGAAATTACTCCGTATATGAAAGGGGCTTTTCCTTCTCAACGCCCCGCTCTTTACGCTAAAGTTTGACTCTTTCTCTTAACTCTACATTTTGAAACAGTAAAAAACTTTAGCGTAAAGAGCGGGGCGTTGAGAAGGAAAAGCCCCTTTCATATACGGAGTAATTTCTGTTCGTTTTAAGTTTTAATGTCGCTCCTTACTTTCATTTTTTATTTAATATCTGAACGTTTTTGAATCAATGCATGTTTTGATTTTGGCTCTCCGCAGAGGAATAATTAAAACGAAATTTGTATATTTATTTTTTTTTTTTGCTAAATGGCTTTCTCATAATTTTGATCGAATGATTTTGAGAAAAAAAGAGCGGGGGAGGAAGCCTAGTTGCCCTCCGATTTACGGTTAATTAAAAAGGCAACAAGAACTTTTAATTTTTTACGAATCTTTTTATAAGTAAAAGATATACGTAACTTATAAATTAGCTTACGTAAAGAACTTTTGTATTCTCATGTTTTTATTACATATATGAGGGGGTTCGCCCCCTCATCAGTACCTCGCTCTTTACACTAAAGCTTAAATTTTGTCCCAATTCATTAAGAATGACCCCTGAATCACAAAAGCCGCAGAATAAATAGTTGAAATTACTAAAAATACTTTAGCGTAAAGAGCGAGGTATTAGGAGGAGGTGAGCCCCCTCATATGGGTAATAATTTCTGTTCGTTTTAAGTTTTAATACTGCTGCTTACTTCCAGCTGAAAAAAAAACTTTTTCATATTTAGTTTTTCATTGTTTTTTTTTTAAGTAATGCTAGTAAAACCTGCGCTCCCTTCATGGAAATTTTCTTCCTCCATGACAAATTCCTCGATGGAAAGTTCCCCCCGCATATCCCCCTCTTCTCAACCCCTGCCTCCAACCAAAAAATCCTCCTGAAAACGCCTGTACACTTCCTAATAACCATTACTATATGTAAGCACTGGTCGAAGTTTTTAACTTGTAACCCCTCCCACGGGGACTTTGAGGGAGTAAGTCGTCCCCAAAGACATAGTTCTAAGGTTTTTCGACTATGCTGAATAAAATGGCTATCTAAGAATTTTCAACCGTTGACTTTGGGAAAATAATTAGCGTGGGAGGGGGCCTAGGTGCCCTCCAATTTTTTTGGTGACTTGAAAAGGGCACTAGAACTTTTCATTTTGGTTAGAATGAGCCCTCTCGCAACATTCTAGGACAACTGGGTCGATACGATGAGCCCTGGGGAAAAGAAAAGAAAAGAAGAAAAAAAACAAAAAAAACAACAAAACAAACAAATAAACACGCATCCGTGATCTGCCTTCTGGCAAAAAATATAAAATTCCATATTTTTGCAGATAGGAGCTTGAAACTTCTACAGTAGGGTCCTCTGATACGCTGAATCTGATGGTGTAATTTTTGTTAAGATTCCATGACTTTTAGGGGGTGTTTTCCCTATTTTCTAAAATAACGCAAATTTTCTCAGGCTCGTAACTTTTGATGGGTAAAACTAAACTTGATGAAACTTATATATTTAAAATCAGCATTAAAATGCGATTCTTTTGATGTAGCTATTGGTACCAAAATTCCATTTTTTAGAGTTTTGGTTACTATTGAGCCGGGTCGCTCCTTACTACAGTTCATTACCACGAACTGTTTGACAAGTATTCGTATTTTGTTGCGTAAGCAACACTTCGGTTTTATTGTTTTTTTTTATGCCATCGGTTTTGGTTTATTCACAGAAAGTAATAAGGGTCTAACCCAGGAGCTAGAAATAATTTCTATAGGACAAATGCCTCCCAGATCCCAGTCCCCCCCAAGTGAACTCATCCCCTCCGTGTTTTGCTTCTGACCTCTTCACCCTTAATAGGGTAAATAGCAGATAGAACGGACGTTTCCAGGGGATGGGCGGGGTTATCAGGTTCGGACAAACCCCCAAAATATTTCTCTGTCTCGTAAGTCAATTGAAAAAATGCAGGTGAGAAGACCATTTTTCCTAAAAGCGAAAAATATTTATCATACTCATTTAATTGGCCTTAAAAACGCAGGTAAAATCCCTTATAATTGTTTCTTAACCCCCCCCCCCCCCGAAAAAAGCTATTTAATACGGTCTTGGCAGATAATGTCATACTTTCCTCCACGAAAGTTGATCTGAATCGAAAGAATCGCAGCACAAGTAATCGCAGTAAAAGTACGCTGAGTTGTGGAGCGCAGTTTGGCAGAACCTCTTTTGGCTGAAAATTTGTACCCCATATACTCCCTCGAAACTTCTGTTACACAGCGCAAAATGATTTTTTACGTCTGGAAGCATCCTACACCCTTCGCAAATGTAGAGGTTTCAGGTCCATATTTATGTTCCTTACCATGATTTTAACTTATAGATTAAAAAAAGTAATAAGTTTAGGGCTTTATTAAAACTGACTTAGACGCAATATATATGTATCAGATTTTAAGTTTGCGTTTTATTTATGAGACCTTAGCATTTGTGTATAGGATTGAAATGTTAATAGATGTAATTACATTAGACCTAACAGAACATAAGAACCCTATTAGATAATTATTTACGTAAACGAATATTAGCACTATCAACTAATTACATAATTAAATTAATTACTAACTACTAATTAAATAAAAAACACAGTTGCGCACACCTCCCTTCCCCCAGTCTGTTCAAAGCTTCACTCTTCACTCCCTTCCATGAAGTTATGACGCCAGATGCAAACACTGAATGCAAGTGTTGGTATCTAGTAGGAAGTGTCCAGTCTGGTGAAAGATCTGATTCAATTCCGATTGTCCCTCCACTGGTACTTAGGTCGTCATCCTGAGTACTTCCATCCATCATAAAAAGGGTCGAAGTACAAGCAATCCCTGTGGGAGAATTTGGCAATTGATGATGATACAATTGATGATGGTCAAACCATCAGAGTGTGCTATGTAGTTTGAATTGAAAATGGGACTAGGAAGACATAGGGCTTGATCGTTTAAACATGAACTTACACCAAAACAAGTGTGTGTTAGATCTTAAAAATATAGTAATTTTACCACAAAGTTGTAAAAAACCTGATATCGAATAAAGAGCTTTTTTAAGGACAAGTATCCAAACCTAAGCATATGCAAAAAAATAATTCCTCTGGGCTACAAGGACTAAATTGTTGAGGCAAAGCGAAAATATTCAAGGGAAAAGCGCATGAGCAATAAAAAGGATACAGAACACATATTCATATTCTTTGGGTTGGTTTTGAATTCCGTGGAAGAATTTAAATAATGACGAAGACCACACTGCCTTTCCGTAATACAAATACAGAAGAAAGAATAATGAGGACTTTTCTTGATTAAATCTAACAAAATTTCTTGATTAAAAATCTATTTTTAAATTAGCCTAGGCATCATTACTTCTTAACAAAAAGTTCAGCCAAGACTAAAGAGGTTCATAAACTGTATTTATTAGAAATTGGAATAGTTTCTTATTGCGATGTTTCCCTTCTCTGCAGCTAATCTTGTAGTTCTTTTGGGACTGGGCTTGCTTTTATTGGTTCCTATTTTTGTTTTATTTTGAATTAAATTACTTTCTATAATTAATTTTGTGTACATAGGGTTGAGTGTGTATTCATTCACCCAAGTCTCTATTTAGGGACGTATAATTATTTAAGTTTCGTTTGATTTCGATTGCCTCGCGAACAGTTTGTTTGATTCCTAGGTCATTGCTAATTAGAATTGTTTCGTCTGAACTTTTCATTAAGAAGTAATGATGGTTATTTTAAAAATAGATTTTTAATCAAGAAATTTGTAATTAAATTCTAATTAAACGGTCTTTGTGATTCAGGCGTTATTCTTAAAGAAATGGTACATAATTTGAACTTTAGCAAACATAAAAAAAAAAAAAAAAAAAAAAAAAAAAAAAAAAAAAAAAAAAAAAAAAAAAAAAACGTGGGTGAACAATAAGTAATAGTAGTATAACTATAGTAATAGTATACAGTAATACTATAGCAATAGTATAACAGTCAGTAATAGTAATAATAATAATATAGAACAGTCAATCAGTAACATAAAACATATGCCACCGAATAGCTTAAGAAACAGGAATTGCTTTGTGTTCCTGCTTTGGTGTCTTAGTCTTTTTAATGCTTTAGTGTCTCAAACAGGGCTCTTGGTTTAGGGTTTTTGTGCCACAGCTTCTATAATGAAGACGGATTGGCATCCGATATTTCTTCATTTCTTCACTAGCTCTTAATTTCTTTCCTTTTCTCCTCTTTATCTTGTTTTATCTGCATATCTATTCAGTGTAGTTTTACAAATTATTTCTTTTATCCTGATCTTGAAGGAAATTACAGTTCGGGGGGTCGCCATTTTGGTTTTTACAAATTATTTGCAGGAGGAGCTTGGATGAAGTGACAGAGGAATCGAGATATTTTTGAGCGCCAAGAAGCATTGCCAATTTTTTCACCCCCTCTTCTTAAAAACACAAGTCTTTCATGAAGCTTCCAAATGGTGCACCAGAAGATTTTGTTCCTAGGGATAGCTAGAAGCTCGATAGCGAAGTGGCAGCTTTAGGAGATGGCAGCGAATTTATTTGCATGGTTTTTATCAAGACCTGATCGCTGCTTTAGTAGAGGGGTTTCACTCAGGAATCCCCCAATTTTTTTTTAATTCTTACCGATTGTTTTGTTTCAGCCACTTGGCCATGCAACAATTGTGAAACGAATGATTACAGTCCCCCCAAATTACGACGCAATCTTCTTTTCCACTCTTATTCTCCGCCTGACATTTCAAACAAGCATCTGAAAAAATAATAAATAAAGAGGTTAAACAAATAGAAATTATTTTATAAATAAAGCAAAGGGTTACATAACTAAGAACATGTTTTATGCTTGTAACTTTAACTCTTTTAAAACTTCCTTACTACAATATCGTACTATCGAACTAATATGTTATTTTCAAGGTAATATATTCAGTTTAAGCTAATTAATATTTGTATGCGTCAGTTGTGGACGCACGATTTTTCTTCTTTTTTTCTGGGGGGGGGGTATTCTTCAAAGCAGCACAGTATTATTTATGCAGAAATCTCGGTAACACACATAAAAATTATGATATTTAATGATGATAGAAGGTAATAAGCTTACCTAAGCTATGGATGTCAGGTGACTGATTTTTCTTCTAACGATAATTTCGACAGGACCTGTGCCTGTCATCATCAGGTTAATTCAAATTTCTTGCCGGAAAGTAAAATCACTAAATAAATAAAACTAAAAACACTGAACAACACTAATTAATTATGAGCCGAACCTGGAGTTATTGTTGTGCCATGGCCCGAATTTTGGTAGAGGCGTTGATGGCTGCTGTCCTGGTGGATCTTAAAGAGGTTGGGCCTTTAGGAAAGGGGTGGAGTCTTTTGTGAGTTTTCAATTTATGGGTGATTGGTTCCCAATTTCGCTAATATGAAACTCACCATTGTCTTTATTGATGGCTGGTTTATTTTTAGCAATTTCCAAAGCTTCTCTGATTTTCTGCTTTAAGAGTTGTGGGACAATAGCAATAAGTTGGGCTTGGTCAAACTTAATGGAGTGGGAAGGGTTTTCAAAGATATGATGGGCCAATGCAGAGAAATTATCTTCCTCCTTTAGCTTTGTCTTTTTAAGGCAGGCATCAATGGAATCAGCATGTTCTTTTAATCGGTGATGTAGAGGTCTCATGGTACGACCTATATAGGTATCACCACAACTGCAAGGAATCTCATATACCCCTGGTGGATCTGAAGTAATCTTATCCTTGCCTTTGTTCAAGAAGGAGGAAATAGTCCTTCCAGAGGGAAAAAAACACCTTAAAGCCAAGTTTAGTGAGTTTGGAACTTAAAATGTCAGTAATGCCCTTGATATAAGGTAATGACAAAAAGGGTTTATCATCTTCAATCTTAGGAGCGAAATTCTTGGTAATTCCACTCATCTTTCTCCTGAAAATAACCTTGTCAATGACTTTTCGGGGGTATCCGTTACCTATCAGAACATCTCTTATATAATCAAGTTCAGCCTTCAGCTCAAAATCAGAGGAGCACACCAGAAATGCTCTATCAACCAACGAATAGACTACAGAATTTTTAACTATAGGGTGGTTATAGGAGTCATATCTCAGATATCTATCACTATGAGTTGGCTTTCTATACACACTCAAGTCCAACCTAGTTTCTCGTTTTGTAATGAGGACATCTAAGAAGGGTAAATTGCAGTTATTTTCAAGTTCAATGGTGAACTTAATATCTGGGTCCTGCTTGTTAAAAATATTGAGAAAGGATATTAATTTGTCTTGTGCCCCATTCCAAATTATTAAGCAATCGTCAACATATCTCATGTAGAGTTGGAGATACTTGCAGTCCTGTTTGAAGATATTAGTTTCAATATGTTGTAGAAACACCTCGCTAAGAACTGGTGCCAAGGCTGATCCCATTGGTATGCCCCAAATTTGTTTATAAGTTTGATGCCTGAAAGTAAAGTAAGCATTGCTGAGACATAAAGACGTGAGAGTAATGATTTCTGTGGAGTCCAAGCAAGTCAGTTCTCTCCAGGAACCATCCTTTTCTAAAGCTGATTGTAAAGCTGGTATAAGACGCGGCAAGGGTATGCTGGTAAATAAAGATACAACATCAAAACTGCACATTGTGGTATTCTCCCCAATGTTGATGCTATTTAGCTTATCAACTACTTCTTTAGTATTTCTTATTGTGTGCTTGCTGCTGAGGGTTATGGATCTTAAAATACCAGCCAAATATCGTTCCAACTTCTGTGTGGCTGAACCTACTGTTGAGATAATAGGTCTAAGGGGTATATCTGGTTTGTGAATTTTCTTCTTTCTGGTTTGTGAAGAAAAATATGATCAGTAAAGTATTACCCCTCCGTCCTTCTCAGCGGAAATGTTGAAGATTTTTCTTGTGAGCATTTCTACAAGCTAAAGTTGGGAATCTGAACACGCTTTGATTCTCTGTATCTCTGAAAGACACATTTTTTAAAGCACCCAGTAAAATAATATCTCCTCTATTCTAGCGATAGCGGAAATTAAAATTTATTTCTACAAGCTAAAGTTGGGAATCTGAACACGCTTTGATTCTCTGTATCTCTGAAAGACACAATTTTTAAAGCACCCAGTAAAGTAATATCTCCTCTATTCTAGCGATAGCGGAAATTAAAATTTAATATAATTTTAAGGTAATTTCAACTGTTTAGAAAATAAAAGATATAAAATTAGGGACGATGAAAACGAAATTTGATTGCTTTGATTATTTTGCACTGGCGATTTTCTTAAAATCTTGGGGGGGGGGGGGTAAAGTTGGAGCCAATTTTCCCAAATCAAGTGAAAATGACAGTAAAAAATGAAAAAGATGAGCCATATAGCAGCCTACCATAAGGGTAAAGATAAACTAAAGAAAACTGACCCGTTTTTGTGGATGCTTGAATTATACAGTCTTATCTTAGTTTTGACAAGATTTTTGAAGAAAAGAAGGTACATGCGTATTACCCTGACCACACTCAAGAAGTTTGATCTATTTGATCTGTTTAAAATCAGTTTTTTCTGTGTGCAATCTCAGATAATCAGCTTAGCCCAAGTAAAAAAAAACTACTATGCAGGTATATCTTCATTAAATATTTAATACATAGAGTTGGTTAGGTTTGTTTGGCTTAGATATTTAATGTAATGTGTTCTGGGCGGTCTCCTTTCCGTAATTCTCTGCTGTAATTACCCTAATTTTGTTACTAAAGTATTATATTTTCATCATATTTAGTATATTTTAGTATATATCATGATTGACGTAACTTCAGTTCTTGAATGTGGTCAGGATAGCACGTAAGTACAGAAACTAAATTTTAGCTGGGGGCAAACTGGGGTTTGGGGGAGGGAACCAGAGGCGCCATTTAGGGGGGTCAGGGGCGGGCAAATGCCCACCCCAGTTTTCCAGGGGGCCCAAGTTTCCACTACAAAGGGCCCTTTTCCGGCCATAATTATCCATTATGTCCAACATAATCCATTCTGTTCAAACGATTTGACCTAACTGCACACCTATTAGCCAAACAGCGTAATTACCTGACGACCCTTGGGGTAATTACACTATTTGCTATTAATCATTGTAAACTTTGAAAGTAGATTAGATTCATAATAAAAGTCTTAGGTTCCGTCAAATGCCCCATGCCCACCCCAAGATTTGGCCCAAATGGTGCCTCTGGAGGGAACCGAGGTCTGGGAGGGGCAGTTGCCCCCATCCCCATAGCAAATTACGCCCCAGTTTTTTTTATTAATAGAGGAAGTTTACAAGATCAGTAAAAAATGAGCAAAAAAACAGATAATATTAAACTGATTAAGAAGGTTAAGCTTTCCTACTTTAGCGGAAAGAGCGAGGTGTTGAGGAGGAGGAGTCACTTTCTCATACGGAATAATTTCTACTCGTTTCAAATTTTAATGTCGCTCCTAACTTTCATTTGAAAAAAAAACACGTTAAAAAAAATTAATCCTTTGAAGGTACAGGTGTCTTTACGAGTCAACAGATTGTTTATGTTTTGAATCTTCACGAACGAAAAACGTTCTGAAATTTCATCCCGAGAGATCGGGATGAAACTTGGAGGGAAGAATAAGCACAAGTCCTAGATACTTCATTGACATAACTGGACTGAATACTCTCTCTTTGGTGGAGCTACAGAGGGGGAGGGGGTGTTAATTCGGAAAATTAGAAAAATTGAAGTATTTTTAACTTATGAACGGGTGACCGGATCTTAATGAAATTTGATATTTAGAAGGAACTCATATCTCACAGCTCTTATTTTAAATCCCGACCAGGTCTGGTGACATTGGGGGAAGTTGGAGGGGGAAACCAGAAATCTTGAAAAACGCTTAGAGTGGAGAGATCGGGATGAAACGTGGTGGGACAAATAAGCACATGTCTTAGATACGTGATTGACGTAAACGAACTGGATCTGCTCTCTTTGGGGAAGTTGGGGGGGGGGGTCCAGTGCTTTGGCGAATTCGGTGCTTCTGAACGCACTAGGACGATGATAATTGGTAGGCGTGTCAGGGAGCTGTACACATTGACTTTGATAACAGTCGTGTTCCCCGATTCGACCATGTGGGGGGCTGAAGGGAGAAGAAAAATTAGAAAAAACGAGGTATTTTTACCTTCAGAATGGGTGATCGGCTGTTAATAAATTTTGATATTTAGAAGGACCTCGTGTCTCAGAGCTCTTATTTTAAATCCTGACCGGCATTAAGCCTCTGATTTTCATTTTAAATCAATCTATTGATTCTTAGAATTTTGCTAGAGCTCAAGCCATATCAGCTCTTGAATCTTCCGACCTGGTTACAAGTGCCATATGAGATCTTAGCTCTTGTTGTTAAAGTTTTATTTTTTTATCATTTCTCAGCCTATGGAGTGTCTCGTAAGTCCCAAAAATCAATGAAAGTGTCTTTTAAATCATCAGACTTTCTATTTTTCTGACTAACAATTTACAACGACTAACAAAAGGGTATAATTCGATATAGGTACCACATGTTTTTAGCCGATTTTTTATTTAGCCGATTTCTACCGAGTTTTCACCCACATTCAGTTTAATTTAATTTTATTTATTTAAAGTTTAATTTAATTTTATTATTCAGTTTAATTTAATTTTATTAATTTAATTTAATTTAATTTTTTAATTTCAGGGCCACTACTGTCAAAAAATTGCAGTCTCAATAAAAAATGAAAAATGAAAATGAAAAATTTCATCAAAAATGAAAGAAAAAAATTTCTTTCATTAAAAATTGAATTCCTGATCTCTCATAATTATTAAGACACACATGACAGTATAACTTCAACTTTAAATTATCATATATCATTTCCACTGTCCTTGGTACAATAATAGCTTGCGGTCTCACGCAAGGTAAATCTGGCGCTAGCTACAATCATCAGAGACGGGTTGGATTTTTGACAGAAATAACAAATACTACCCCTAATAATTAATTTCGGAATTTAGGTTTATCTGTCACTAGGTTTGTCAGACATTAAAGAGCGTTCACCCTTACCAAATTATTTTCAAACCCTTTAAAACGCCAAATAGATCATTAATTTGGATAGGGCTTATATAGCACAAGTGACCTAAATAATTATAAAGGTCTATAGATTTTATGGTGATTCCCAATACTTTATTGCAGAGTTACCTATAACGCGCCTATTGTTCAATAGGAGAGAGCAATATTGCAATTGTTAGCTATAAGTAACTGTATCAGTAATATTAGTAACTAACCAAATAGAAATTTCAAAGGACAGGGATTTCAGCGCTGGTGTACATGTCAGGGCACCCCTTATGCCACATAGCTCCACCACGATTGACAGAGGACAATCTGGTGTATCTGATTTCTGAAATGCGGTGACCCCTCGGGAAAATAAGCAAAGAGAAATCGGGTTTTAATTTCGACAAAGCAGTGAACAATAAAAGAAATATTAAAACAAAACTACACTTTAACTAAAAAATAAAATAATCCGGGAGCCTTTCTCACCAGAAAAAAATTTACAAACGATAAAAAAGAAAAAAAATGTTTTTTTTTAACATAACAAAAAAAACCACGACAACTAAACACACGAAAAAATAAATAAATGAGAACAACTGACATTATAAACAAAACTCCTAGCACTGATGGTAATAATTTAAGACAACACCAAAGCAAATTTTTAATGAAATTTCCCCTCGGGAAATTCGCTTTAACACAGCAAGTGCGCGCCTATACTATTCATGATCTTAAAACAAAAACTATAAAGGGCCACCATTATCCTACAGAAGAGGGTGAGGGGTCGAACAGGCCCGAGAGGGAAGGTAGCGTACCTATATTAATCATATCTGTGTGAGCCTATACTCAGAGGTAGATACAAAATTAATATTAGGGGGGAGGGGGTTTGGATACAAATTTGGTTCCCTCATTGGTATTTTTCATCTCTCCAACCCTGTAACCAAAACAACTTTTAACCTTTCGGGGCGTGGGCCATGTGCCCCTAAAATAACCCCTGTTCAAGCTTCCAATATCTCTAGCTTCTCACGATTTCCTTAGATTTACCTGAAAAAAACATTTGATTTTGAACGAAATCCCCTAAAATAGTTCTTCACAAAAAACATAAATATTAAAACGAACTATAAATTGTCAAATTTTCGTTATCGTTAATTTTCAGGGATATTTCAAAGAATGTGATTCTGTCTTGTGTGACTTCAGGGAAACTCTGAAAGATTTGATGGCAGTGGAAGCGGGAGCTGGCGTATCCCCATGGAAAATTACCTTCCAGAAAAATCCGCCCGGATAATTCCGACCCATATTCCCTCTTGATAATCAAGAGGACAAGTAATAATAGTAGTGGCCCTGAAATTTTCGACTTAATACCCCCAGTCGTTCTCGAGATATTGCTCAGATGTTTTATTACCTTGTTTTATCAGGTGTTTCACAGTAATTTTTTATTTAGTTTTAAAACAACATTTAGTTTTAAAGCATCATGTGCAAATTACATTACTATTTACCCAATATCCCTAAAGACTTAGATATCGGACCGTTCTACTATACTGAACCAAAGGACTGTCAAAAAATTTTGATTGGATTGGTTTGAAAAATCAATGAGCTTGGGAGGAGGGTCGATTACCCTCCAATCGCTTTTGATTTTTAAAAAGGACACTAGAGGTTGTAATTTCCAACCGAATTAGCTCCTTTAAAAATTTCAAAAATATTGCTATCTATTACAGAGCGGCGCTGGCTATGATTATCTTTATATGCCCCTTTGAAAACCTGAACGCATATAGTTTTTTGTTAAGTTTAATTGAAACTCCATCTTAACATTTCTCAAAATTTCACCATAATACTCTTAGCATCCAGTTGCAGTAATTGTAGTGTTTAGAACTAATAGTATACACGTATTACCTTCTGGCTAGTTCAAAATCCGCCACAACTTACCCTTAAAGTTCTAACTTAATAATAATGTAAGCCACTCGTGAAATGCTGCCTTGTCAACCTTTTGAAAATCTACATGCTCATAGTTCGTTTTGATTTAGTTCAACATCCACCTAAGTATTCCTTGAATATTAAGAATCTATGCAACAAACCACTGTTTATCGAAAATTTTGATTAAATAATCGAATATTGTCCAAAATTTTACTTGAAATCCAATATTTGGATTCTCAAGCAGAAAACTGGAAAAGCAGAAAGTTACCAGCAATAAATAATTTTCAATTTCCCTTCTAACGAACATCTGGAACTATCTAGTGGGAATATGGGTAGGAATTATCTGGGGGCGGGGAACTTTCCGCTGCGGAGGGATTTCCGCGGGAGAATATACCGGAAAGGGGACTACACCCCGGGAATTTTCCTCGGGGAGATGTGCCTAAACCCACTGAAAGCACCGATGAGAACATGAACGTATGCGTGTAGAGGGGGGAGGTCTGGAACAGGCCACACCAAAATAAAATTTTTCAAAAATTGTTGGGCAGTTTTTAATCAAATTATCAAGAACTATTGTGTTTTTTTTATTGCCCCTCCTCTCACCAACAAAATCCATATTATGAGCCTAAGTGTGAATCCAACATTGGTTCAATTAGTTATACAGCTGACATGGGACACACACTCAAAATCGAGCCAAAATGAACTCATTTGCACTGACTATTGCCAAATTCCTATTTATTTATTTAAGATAGAACATTTTACTTGGAAGGCGCCAAGCAGTCTGAGGCTAGTAATATTTTGAAATTTCGATAACAGGCCCCAAGTTTCCCACGGTGGCGACAAGCAGTCTAGAATAAAAACAATAATATTTGGTTTTCAATCTGTACTGATCACAAAACAAATAAGATAAATTAGTACAAAAACTGAAACTTGTAAATATGTCTCCTGGTTGAGCACAAATAGCAGATTACATCTACATTTGAGCAATTGCGCAGTTAAATAACAAGGAAACCAGGGACACATTTTACAGGGATGGAAGGACATAAACTTCTTTTTCGGACAAAAAAAAACTTTGTACTTATCTGGAAACACATTTAAGAATTACGCTTACCTTACATCTCAGAAAATCGGTTTCATAGCTACAAAAATAAGTGACGGATGATAAAATGCATTGGACTTGAATAACTTCTGATATATATATATATATATATATATATATATATATATATATATATATATATATATATATATATATATATATATATATATATATATATATATATATATTTGCACATTAGGGGTTGGAGGGTAGCAGTGTTTTAACGCCACCGCGGTTTTCCGCCACCATATGTTTCCGCCACCTTTTAATTCAGGTAGGTCAGAATAGACATAGAAATAAGAACAGACATAGATACAGACAAACAAATAGACATAGGCATAGACACAGATATCGAGAAAAACAGAGACATAGACATAGACTTAAACTAACCTAACCTGTAAACTCTGATCCAACTAATCCTCTTGATGATGCAAGATTTCCTGGGTGGCGGAAAACCGCGGTGGCGTTAAAACACACAATTCGGTTGGAGTAGGGGTTAGGTTACCCTGGGTTAGATTTCCATAACTATGTTTACAAAGTATTATTTTATCATCACGTTTTGTTAAGTTTGATTAGGATTAACCTAAATTCCCTTTGGGCATATGTAAAATAACCTACAAGAACCAAATACTCTAATACGGGATATTTCACCCTAAATTGTATCAGCTCGTAGCATCAGAATGACTGGTTTTAAAAACAAGAGCAGATAGAGACTTTCGATTTCCGTTTTACAAAATTCATTATCTACAGTAGCCATAGTATTTCTTAAATTTCTCAAAATCACGCCCAAAAAGCTGCATTTGTCAAAACTTTTGAGGCACTTGCCAAAATACTATTTCAAGATGTTCTCAAAGTAAGGATCAGCAGGACAATGAAGGTTCAGCCGCACTTTGAAACTGATCTACATTGCCATGCTGAACTTCTTTTAAGAATAACTTAGTAATCACTTTTTGGCCATTATCGAAAAAGTGTGAACACGTCAAATATAACCTATAGTAGTGATGCCGACGATTATAAATCACTTTGTAAAAAGGATTAAAACAGACTGTTGGATTCCCTGCGTTCAGAGCCGTTTATCTTACAAGTTTTAGTTTCCAAAATCAAGAGAGAGAGAGAGAGGGGGGGGGGGGTATTTGCTTTAAAAAAATTTTTAATTGAAAGGTATTTTTCGAATCTACCGAGAGCTATGAAGTTTTGATGTGGTAACTACCCCCTGCTTCAATTTTTCCCCTGACACCAGTTATTTGTATGATCCCACATAAGTTAATGGGTTGAACTCTAGTTATTTGAAACTTAGCGAGTTTAACTAGGATATATGATAATTTAAATTAAATCAACATATTCAGATACCACCTTTTGGTTGAGGTTATCCTATTTGGGAGAGGGTCACTTGAGCCACAGCAGCCTCTAAGGCTCAAAACTCCATCAATATATCTCAAAAAGGAGGGGCGAGGTGCTCTCATAAAATTAAAATACAATAGCTTTTTTTATAACCCTTCACTTTTCCCCCTCCCCGCCCCCCAAAAATTTAAAGGCTACTTGAGAGACCACTTTTCAAAAAAAGAAAGAAAAAAAAGAGAGAAAATGTTAGAGCCTCTGCAGGTGGAGTAGTAGAGCATGGAAAATCACCATGTAATTCCCCTTCCCCCCTACAAAATGGCAAGAAGCTAATAGGCTATAAATAAATTATGTTCCTAAATTCCTGACCATTACTAAAAACTATGGAAGGGCAACTTCAGGAACAAAAATGCTCTACAGTTCCCCATTCAGCTCAACAAGACCAGGAACACTTCTCATTTTTTTCACAATTTCTTGATTAAAAGATTCAGGAAAATCTTCAAGAAAATGCTTCAAAGAAAATCACCGGGTCATTCCCGAATGAGGCGGGAAGAAGTTGTAAGAAAGGATTAAAAAAAAAGAACTTCTTGGGAGGGAGTAAAGAGTAAAGCTTAGCCTAGATTGGGGTGGAGGAACGTCCACAGCTGTGTTGGCCTCAGGCGGCTTGCTGCTGCAGTGAGTTGTTATTCAAATTAAACAAGTTTTCAAACATGATACAATGCACAGATCCCCACAGGTTCTGTGACCTGAAATGAAGGGGTAAAATACACATACTATTTAAACATCAACTCATAAATAGTTTATATGAGGAACTTGTGTATTATACGCCACTCTACGCTGTGCGAAACTCGAGAACAAACCGGTTTCTTCGTTAGTTTCTTCCAGCTTAGAGTGAGACAAGACAAAGACAAGCGACAGAATAGATGGGAAATATATAACTTGGGCTATATATTTGCAAGTGGTTGGGCGGGGGTTAGAA
Organism: Artemia franciscana; assembly: GCF_032884065.1. Classification (NCBI taxonomy): domain Eukaryota; kingdom Metazoa; phylum Arthropoda; class Branchiopoda; order Anostraca; family Artemiidae; genus Artemia; species Artemia franciscana. The sequence goes on from NC_088882.1 coordinate 6,810,036, forward strand.
GTTAAGACAGTTTGAAGTTAGAAAACAGTTCTTTCTTCAAGTAAATAATTGTACCTGATACATTTCGCATGCAGACCCACCATACTTTATCCCCACCCCCTAATGAGCAAACAAATAGCCGAAATTCATTTCTGAAGTACCAAAGAAACTAACGAAGAAACTGGTTTGTCGTCGAGTTTTACACAGCGTAAACTTGAGTGAGTGGCGTATAATACACAAGTACCGATAAGATAAACAAGAAGCGAGAGAGAGAGAGAGAGAGAGAGAGAGAGAGAGAGAGAGAGAGAGAGAGAGAGGAGAGAGAGAGAGAGAGAGAGAGAGAGAGAGAGAGAGAGAGAGAGAGAGAGAGAGAGAGAGAGAGAGAGAGAGAGAGAGAGAGAGAGAGAGAGAGAGAGAGAGAGAGAGAGAGAGAGAGAGAGAGAGAGAGAGAGAGCGTAGAATATCTAAGCAGTTAGCAGGAATTTATTCTAATCACTGGGCAAAACTAGACCGGCAATGAACGGCCAAAAATCGATCAGAAATTACAAGTTTTTTACAAGTCATTTTGAACGGATTGCCAAACGGCTGACATTCTCGATCTACAACAGTAAGGGTATTCCATATAATAACGTGTAACAGAAGGATTTAATCAATATGTTGCTGTTGGAGTAAGCGAAATTTGAACATTCTAAGAGCTACGAAGCTGATAATTCATCCGATCCGATGCAGAGGATGAAGCAAATCAAAAGGACCAGGGAGGATCATCACAGAGCTGAAGCAAAGTGAAGGATGCAGAAGAAAGAACATAAAAGCTTTTCAACATCCAGTAACGGTTTAGTTATTAAATTGCTTATTACCTCGATTAGACTTACCGTTTAATATAATTGTTAGAAAGTGGTTTACGAGTATATAAAAATTAGACATCGATATAACCCAATTAGGTGGGTTAACGGTAGGGTGTAGAATTGCGCTTCTTCAAAAGGAGACATGCTAGAACAAAAACATTTTTAGATTGCTAATATTATCCATATGGTTTGGTTCGCGTTTTTGGCAATCCCCAGCCCCCCCCCTCTAATGGTCTCATAGAGCCACCAAAAAATTACTGATTTTTATAATATGCAGCAGGTACCGTTGAATCATATTTCTTTTTTTTCATTTTTATCGGTGTTCGAACCGGTTTTCATCAATTATTACGCTATATTTTTCTACAGAGCTAAAGGCTATACGAGACCACTAGAGGGGGATGGGAATGAATTGTCAAAACTTTGAACCGAACCATAGAAATAAGCATAAAATGTGCAATCTAAAACTGTGTTTCTTTTGGTTTTAATGTCTCCTTCTGAAGAAGTACAATTCCGTACCTTTACCGGGTTACTTTATATAGGGTTCAATTTGATGTATGGGCTGAAAAGTGCGGATGGGTACGAGTAAATTCAATCAAGTACTTCAAAAATCAAATGTAAAAAGCGGACTGAACCAGTTTTGCCTGTGAACAGCTCAAACATAAAGATTACTGAGAACAATACAGAAAGGGTAGATCGAGCAAACAAGTTTAAACAATAAGAAAACCCCTGACGTCAATGCTAACGCCCTTCTACGTCAGCAAAGGACGCTAAGGAGGGGACTTCAAACTATGAATGTGAGCAAACAACAAGATAATGTGATTCGATTACTAAGAAAGCGAACAAGTAGTTCGCACAAAGTTCAAGTTTGCACGAAAAAAAAAATTGGTTAAAAAAATGATTAAAAAATTGAAAATTTGAATTAGAAGTGTTCAGCAATTTGTGCAAAATATAGGATTCGGTGACCAGCCTCCGAGGCCCCTTCCCCAACACACTTCCCTGACAAGTCTCATTTCAAAAAATAACATTCATAAGATTACGAATCACGAACGAAGTAAAGAAACTGGAAATAGAGTATTTGTGTCTTATAGCCACCACGCTCAAGTTCTGTTGAGAAGTGAAGTTTGGTTAATGCTAGTGAAATAATCGGTTTTTCAGACCATGGGGTGAAACTCATTACACTTGACCGTGAACCATACAAAAAATTTTCTCGACCCCGGCGTCTCTACCCAAAGAGTATAGAGAATGTGGGGTTCCGCAAAGTGGAGGAATAAACGGCACCGAGGCACATCCCGTCATCATGTAAAATCATACCTTACAGAGTACATGTGGCGGGCAGCAGTAACGGCAGAAGACAGAGCTCATTACAACGCAATTATTAGAGACATTTCTGCGTTCTGGGCGCATATTTCTAAGTTGTAGTTTTCATAATTTTGTTGAAAAAGTATTATATTTTCATCATATTTTGTTCTATTTCATTAGCATTAACCAAACTTCACTTCTCGACAGAACTTGAGTGCGGGGGCTATAAGACACCAAGTACTGGAAATAGTTCTAGTGTTATATTTCCAAAAATTTCGACACATAAACACAAATAACGGGAAACAGGAAACAATGTTCTTTTGATATTCCTAGTCTATTATAGACACCTTTTCCTGTGAAGGGCTGGAACGTTTTAACTTTATAAGGGGGAGTCCTACAAAGACCATTTGGGTAAGAGGACATTTATTCCCAAGTCAACATTAAAGCTAACTGTAAATTTATTATGCCCAAAAGAATTTACCAGAGATTCTGGCATATATTGCTGAACATCTAAATGAGATGCCACTGTGTCATTCGGGACCATGTACTGCTCTATACCATTTGGGACTGTGGTGCGCGTTTAGTCATCTTCCAATCGGTTTCAGTCCCTTGAAACGACTTTAAAATCTTTAATTTACTTTGCCAAGTTTTCGATAACATGCCTAAGGTCAAGGCCGTATCCAGGGGAGGGGGCAATAAGGCAGTTGTCACCCAAATAATTTGAAAAAAAACATTATATAGCCCATAGCCCTTGACTCTCCGGATGTAAAACCCTCTTGCCCCCCCCCCAACACCGTAAAAATACTGGAGCTACGCCCCTGCTGACTACTTAAGGGGCATCGCTGTCAGACGTCCCATTTGAATGGGACGTTACCCTTAAAAACCTATCTGTATATTCCTTAAGAAGAATAGTTAGCAGAAACATCCCTAGACATTTATCTAGGTAAACAATTAGGAGCATATTAGACCCAAGCCTTTCGCAGCCTGACCTTTTACTTTTACACGCTTAATTTTGCAAGAGAACCAAACCTGCAAGTAGCTAAAAAAAAAACATCGGCACTTTTTCTGTTTTTATTTCTGTTACTGTTTATGTCTAACCTGTTTCTAATTCTATTTTTCAAGAAAAAAAAAACAGCACAGAAAACAGAAACAGGACTGTTATTGTCGGACATGTTTCTGTCCTGTTTTTTCTGTTTCTGTTTTTTTTTTCGTTTTACGATGTGCTTGCATTTACACTATTGTTAAAGTTTGCTACCTTACGAGGATTGAAAGGTCTTCATGCTTTGGCCATCTCCTTCACCGAGCTGTAACCAATACTCTCAAGTTCTGGGGAGAAATTGATGTGGAGCAAGTTGTTGAATGTGAATCTGATGACAATGACGATGAATTGAAAGAAGACTCAAGTAGGGAGAAACAGATTGATGCAGACGAAAATGATCTGCTCGATGTCATAGATGAGGATATTGCTAATGCCGCGTCTGATATGGATGATTCTGACAAGTTGGATGAAGAAAGTGCATGTGATGAGTGGACTGAAACTAAACCTGACTCTTCAGGCAGCACTAGAGACACAGTTTTTATTTTATTTAGATAGCTCTTGCACCTAATGCTTTTTCAGCTAAAAAGAAGCTGTAGTATCTAGTTCTTCTAGAAGCTCTAGAAGAAGCTATTTTAGCATGGCGTAAAGTATTTTAGCACGGATAGTGCAAGCAATCCAATGTACAAGAGCAACTGATGGAAGACTCGAAACACGGTTGTTTCAAAGTGACAAGTTCAAAGTTTGATCTTCAGTTACAGCTGTTTTTTTTTATATAAAAACAGCTGTTTTCTGCTTTTCCAAAAAAAAACTAAAAAAAGTAGAAATAAGGTCGGCTATTTTTGACTGACCTGTTTCTGTTTCTGTTCTTTTTCACCTTTTTTCCCGTATTTGTTTTTCTGAGAAACAGAAGCATTGCCAATGCTTATTCTGAAGTTTAAATACTGAATGGTAAAAGTAAAACAGTTCTAAATAGGGATGAAACCTTTTAATTGACAGTGAACAGATATAAAATTTTTTAACTGGATATTTCGAGCACATATACAGTGTTCATCAACACTGCTGATGTTTTACTTCTGATGATGAACACTGTATATGTGTTCGAAATATCCAGTAAAAATTTTTTATATCTGTTCACTGTCAATTAAAAGGTTTCATCCCTATTTTGAACTGCTTTACTTTCGTCATGGAAAGGCGGTGTGGTCTTCGAAGTTATCTACAGAATGGTAAACCGGGTTTTTTGCTGATAAAACTAGGCAGACTTCTTGAGTGTGTTCTGGATAGTACGGGAGTACCAGAAAAAATTTAAAAAATGGCATTAATAAACGCAAAATAGTCCAAAAGGATAAAATATTTGATTTTCGATGTCCTTAGTACTTTTAATTAAAGCAGCCAATCTCAAAAATTGAGAACCTAGCTCCCGGAGCGTTTTGAACATAAACTGAAGGAAAAAAGCGACAAACATAGCCTACTACTTTTTATGATTAATTTATGCCTAAAACTATTATATCAAGAAAAATACGACTAAAAATTACATCTAATGGGCTAAAAATAGAGAGATTATCAGCTTAGTCACGTTGACGTGATGCTACCCTCGGGTAAACCACCCTGCACATATAAGAGCGATTTGCATCGGGTTGGGAACAATTCTTGAAAGAGCGTTGGCAAAAGTGGTCTTATACACATTACGGATACTGGAAACGGATATAGAAAAAAGGTACCTTGAGCGTGAAATAAGGATTTATATTGGGCTAAGTTATCGGAAATTTAAGGAATGGATCTATAGCCCAATTTGGGACATGTTGCACTAATTTCAAGCTCTTAATCCCACCCTCTCCGTGCCGGCAGGACTTCATTAAAGACCTCATCTTCTGAAAAACTGAACATTTTTTTTTCAAATGCAACTAAAGAGTAAATTTAAACCTCAGAAAACAATAATTTGTCCAATATAATGAGGGACTGCCCCCCTGATATCTCTCAAACCAGTGAAAATTTAGAAATGGGCCTCTTCAGAAGGAGACATCCAGTAACAAAAAGAGACAGATTCTTAGAATGCTAATACTAATACTTAGAATACTGCTTATTTTCATGGTTTGATTTACATTTTAGACAATTAATTTCCAGCCTTCTCTAATGGTCTCATATAGCCTTAGGTGGTACTTAGGTATTATACGAAACACACTCAAGAAGTGAAGTTAAGTCAATCATAATGAAATATACATTAACATGATGAAAATATAAAACTTCATTTATACAATTTAAGCTAAATATTTACAAATTGGGGGCGGGGGGACAAACCAAACCTTTGTTCCCCGTCATTCATCTTTGTGGCTATGAAACCGATTTTCTCAGACTTTAAATTCAGCAAACTTCTCGAATGTGTTTGGTATAATACAAAAGTACCCCTTAGGCTATGTAGAAAGAAGTAACATAATAATTGACGATTCAAAGGGGCTTTTCCTCCTCAACGCCCCGCTCTTAACGGTAAAGTTTCTTACTGTTTTAAAAATAGAGTTAAGAGAAAGAGCGGGGCGTCGAGGAGGAAAAGACCCTTCCATGTACGGAGTAATTTCTGTTCGTTTTAAGTTTTAATGTTGCTCCTTACTTTCATTTAAAAACTTTTTTTTATTTAATCTTTATATACTCTAGGGCTAAATGAGACCATTAGAAGGGGTCTGGCGATGAATTGTCAACAGTGCGAACAAAACCATAGGAATAAGCATAATATTAATACTCTAGATATAATGGCGTCGGGCCATTGAGCCCTTTGGGATATTGTTTTTGTTATTGCTATTTTATGAAAATAAATAGAACTTGATCTTGGACTTGATCAAGTTCAAGATCATATTATATATATATTTTTTTGTTCTAGCATGTCGCCTTCTGAAGAAGCCTAAATTTAGACATTCTCTCTTAAGCCCTTCAACTCTTCATGCTTTTGATCGGCCAATACTTTACTGAAAGCCTTTTGCAGTTTAACGTCCATATCTAATTGGTACTTATAATTATTCTATTTGCCGAGTGCCTTTTAATACATTTAAACTAAAAACTGAATTATTTAGAGCAAATCACAATAACAAGCTATTTCATTCTATGTTGCGACAATTCGTTAGGACAAACTGTTCGAAAGAATCGGTTTGCCCCAGATCATGAGAAACAACACGGTGCTTCCAAGGGCTTGACCTTGAGTCTGTGTCAAACTTGAGCTTTTTTCTCTTTTATGCTAAGGTGGCTATTTTTACTAAATCTTTGTTGCCTTCCAAATAGGTAAGGGATGGAAGAAAAACAGTGTTATAGTTTTTTAGTTTTACTGCTGATGATGAACACTGTATATGTGTTCGAAATATTCAGTTAAATAATTTTATACCTGTTCACTGTCAATTAAAAAGTTTCATCCTTATTTTGAACAGTTTTACTTTCGTCATGGAAAGGCAGTGTGGTCTCCGAAGTTATCTAGGTTAGGGGCCCGGTGAAATTGAATGTTAGGGCTCCCCATTGGAATTGGATGTTAGGGCCCAAAGTTGAATTGGATGCTTGGGCCCCCGTTGGAAATATTAGGGGACCATTGAGATTGGATGCTAGGACCCCCCCCCCCCCCCAATGGAAATGGTTGCTAGGGGTCCCTGTTGATATTAGATGCTAGGGGCCCTGGTGGAATTACTCGTTAGGTTTCTATGTCTTGACGGCTCCCTACTACCAGGCCCCTGAAGGGTTTTTCCTGCCCCTCGTAGGTCTTTGAACACTATGATGTAACAAGCAAAAGTAAACATTCCCTGTGACGTAAGAGACACCTGCATCTCTTAGAAAACATTCCTTATTTTTCTAGTCACTTTTTTTAAATATGTCCCCCACTGCTGCCGAAAACTGCATCACTACATGTGGTGGTCTGCCATCAAAAATTGAAAGTCCAGTCTTTCATAAAAATTGAATAGTCCCGTCTTTCATTCTAAAGATATATATGGTTGTATAAGTCTCCACTGAACCACTATAAATATTTTACTGCCACTGCGCTCGGTACTTTAAAGATACGAAGCTGCAGAACTCTGTTGATTCTGGTGCTTAAAAAGTCTGACAGTTTTGACAGCCACCCCCACCCTTCAGGTACAATTTTGTTTGAGCACGGACGTATACGAAAATTACAATCCAATCTTGTTAATTTTGGTCAGAAAAACTTAGAAATAAACCAAGGTACAAAATTAATCAGAAGACTGTTCTTAATAGATTGCTTGGTAAAATTCTAGTTAATTGACTTCTTGCTATCTCGGAAAGGGTTTAGGTTAGGGAAATGAAACTTTCAGGGATGGGTCTAAAGGCTAAAGTATGTCCCGGGAAGGTATTTTAAAGTACCCACCTCCACTCCTTCTCCCTCTATAGGGCCCTGAAATTTGCCTACATGACATGTACATATTGAAATTTTGACAAAACAATATTTCACCTTAATTTTCAGTTACTAGTTGATTTTTCTCTGCCTTAGTCCTGAAAATTCAATTCCTGCTATTTGAGTAAAATTTTATGCATTATTAATGTTTTTTTTTTCAAAATTTAGGAAATGTATTTGCATATCTTTTAAACCTTGTAAAATACTGAAGCTGAAAACAATTTTGTTGTATTTCAATTAAGCAGAAGATCTATCTTGCAAGGTTTCACTTTTATAACACACATATTTTTAAAGGTCATCAAAGGTCAAGGTCCTCCAGGGGGAGAAGGAGTGGAGGTAGTTACTTCAAAATACCCTCCCGGGACATGCTTTAGTCTGTAGATTCATCCCTGAAAGTTTCATTTTCCTAACCTAAACCCTTTCTGAGATAGCAAGAAGTCAATTTACTAGAATTTTACCGATTGTTTTAAAGCATTGCCGGCGTTTACCTTCTTCCCGGAAAATACATCCCCGCAGAAAATACCCCCTCAGAAATCAAACCCCCTCCCTCGGCTGGTTGGTTTCCAGTCACTTTCGACTTACAAAGGAAAACCCAAAATCGAACAGAAACTGCAATAAATAATCAAGTCAAACTTAAAACGAGCAGAACTTAACATGAGTGGGGCATGCAACCTCTAGACCAGAACATATTTACACTTTATGAAAACAAAATAAATTTTAAATATTTAACCTTTTTGACTTTAATAAAGAAAGAATTGTCAAGACTTTAAGGAATAAACATCAGTATACGTATTTTAAACGGACTATCCACGTGTTTTTTATTTTTTTTTTAGTAAAGTGTAAATTATGTTCTGGTCTTAAGAAGGCATGGGGGTCACAGCCCTACTCATGTTCATTTTTGAGCCCTACTTGTTTTGAGCTATTATGAAAGTGAAGAGTAACATTAAACCCCAAAATTAGCAGAATTTATTCCTGATAGGAGGGAAAATTCTTCTTCCTCATCTTCACCTCCATCACATGGTCACATAACCTTTGGAGGGTGCTTGTTACATCAGAAACTGAGAGTATAGTTTTTTTTTTAAGTCAAAAGTTACTGAAGACCAACCGGCCCTGAGGGGTATTTTCCAAGGGGGGATATTTTTCGGGTGGTATTTCCAACGGGCGAATATTTTTAGGGGGTTAACGCCTACCCTCGTTTAAAGATACAAAGTTATAGGGATATTTGTTGATTATAGGGCTTAAAAGGGGGCATGTTTTCAACAGACCTCTCAGGTTCAATTGCATAGGAGCAGACGCGTATACGACAATCCATACATTTTAATATAAGATTAAATCAGTCAAACGTTTTAATCCGCAAGCAGAAAAACTGAAAGAAACTTCGCAATTATTTTTATAATTAATATAATAAGACGTATAGGAAAACTAATATAAAGGGAAATTTAAAAATGCAACAAAAGGCGAATAATACGAAAAAGAATATTAGAAATTACAGTTCAAATAAAAACAATATTTTTTGAGGATATACGAGTACCAAGTAACCTCTCGACCTCTTGTGAGTACCTACTTTAAGGTTGAATTTTGTCCTGTTTAAGCAACTGCTGATACTAACTAAACCCATTTAAAGCTATTCACGAACAAAGCACACTAAGTCTATTTCAATAAACATACTTATATTATGTGCATTATTCTGTAATTGGTGTACATTTTCTATGTTCTTCAAGCATAATAAAAATTATTGATATTGTAGGCTATGTTTATAGTTAATACGATTTTTTTAAATTTTATAATTTTTTTCACTAGTTGCCCACAGCAGAAAGGCGCTACTCCCATCTTATCTTAAAATAAACTACAAATACATAAAAACATTAAACGCATTAAACAAATCATCACAATTTACAATATTTTTCTACATACACAATACAAATATATATAAACTTAAAAATAAATTACATTCACTCTCAAACCATTGGGCCTTGCATTATTGGACAGCTAAAACCATTGTCAATACGATTTGTTTAAACCGTATGTAAACATATGTAAGGGATCTGTTGGTTCTTTACAAGCATATCAAGTCTGCTTAGAGAGGGGAGGGAGTTAGTCTGCATGGTTTTACTGGTCAGGGAAGCCACCAAGAATTGTTCAGTAAAACTCTCGGGCCTCAGCCCTACACGAAGCCTATTCGGCATTTTGGGAAGTCAGATACAACGGAGTGTCAATATTTGACTTGTTTATCCCCTTCCTCATATTTTTAGCTAAAAACACAATTTCGCCACCTCTGCCATCAAAATCCTGCTGATTTCTCCGACAGCAAGGGGCAGGGGATTTTAAGATCCGCTTGGGTCCAAACCCCAAAGATCAGACAACTATTGAAAACACAGCACATTTCACTGAAAGAGAATTTATAGATTGAATAGTTTAGTGTGTTATGCATCCATCAACATAAAACAACTGGCAGATGCTCCCATCATAACACTCTCCCGTCTAACCTTGTTAAAAGCTCTTCTGCTCCCCTTCCAAGATATACCTACAAAGCTCTTCTGCTCCCCTTCCAAGATATACCTACAAAGTTTAAATCCATTTGTACAACCTGATTTCAGCCCAACCCGCGCTATAGGGGGTTCAATGTAGAGAATCACACCCATATAGGTTCACGTTTGTAAATTCTTTTGTTTACTTTTATAATTTAGGGGAATACCCCTACAAAAATGAACCATTCTAATGATAGTTGATTAGCCCATAGTCTTCTAAAAACAGTTCTTTGACAAGTATGGATTGAAAAATACTAAACCTTTTTCAAAGAAAGGATTTCATAATAATCTTTGTTTAAATTAAGAGAAAATAAAAGATCCGATAGCTAAGACCGATTCTTCCCTTGGGACAGCAAAACATGGGAAAGCGAAACACTGGTACGGATCAGCGCTAACCCACAATAAAAGTGAAATGAAAATTTTACGACAGAAATCCCCTCTTAAAATTAAATCACGTTACCTACAGGGAAGGTTGTGGAAAACTGGCAATTCAATTTCAAGTCAATGTGGATTTTAACCCCAAATCATTGGGTGCCAAATGAAGGGTGCCAAATCATTTTAGTGTATTAGGAATTATTTCTGTCGCTAATTATCGAAGACAGAGGAGATTAATCCGCAAGAAAACGATCCCGGTAAGATTCATTGTATTTGTCATTAGTAGGGCTGCTGAAAGAGTTTTGACCTCTATAGGAACAGGAATTATATAGGAATTATTTACAATATGAATTATTGCTGTAGCTAAATATCGAAGATAGAGGAGATTAATCCGCAAGAGAACAATCCCGGTGAGATTCATTGTATTTGTCATTAGGAGGCTGCTGAAAGAGAAATAGAATTTCAGTGGAAGGGTATGCACATTGACCTAAAAAGTTCAAACTGTGGTGAGTGGAGCATTTTGGAGTTTAACACTTCTTAGGAAACCAATAATATTTGTATGATGAACGACAAATGGATTATACAGAATCAAAATTGTGTCTTCAAACCTGCCTACAGGTTAAGTAGTTAGGGGAGGGGCTTTAGACCTACTCCCGTCCATGTTTTAAAGATGAAGCCCATATTTTGCATATTTTCACGTGACTCCATTTTCTACGGCTTAGAAGAATTTCAACCTCCCCCAGTAAGGGAATTAATTTTCTATGAGGCAGGGGTCAACTGCCACCTCTAGACCCCAGTTTGCAACCAAGCTGAAATTTGGTCTCTTCAAAAACTTGTCAAAAGTCAGATGAGCCTGCATAATTCAAGAATCCAGAAAAAAGGGTCAGTTTTCTTTAGTATATTTATGGCTTTACGGTACTGTATGGCTCATTTTTCACTGTCAGTTTCACTTGACTTGGCTCCACTTTGGCCCCACCAGGAGTTTGACAAAATTACGCCTCTGCCCACCGTACATTCCACGTCAGTAGGATCATTCCCGTACATTTTTCATTTGTAGGATCTCCACCCAGAAGACACCCGCAAAGATTGTGTAAATCCTTGCAGCAGTAATTGTAAACTTTTCTATCGAGTCCTATAAATTAAGATCAAGTTTGCAAAAATATAAAAATTTTTAGCGCGAAAAAAAAAGGAGATGTGGTTAGATTAAAAATTGAGGATGTGAGCTAGTGTCTACAGCCGCAGCCACAGCAGAATATAATGGAGGAGAAAGGGTTTGAATGTCAGGCATGACTATGCTTTGATTGTTTCTAAGCCCATCTTGGGCCAAACGAAAAGCAGAATGGGGTGGAAAGAGGTTACAAGGAAAGAATTAAAGGAGATCGGAACTTCATAAGCCGGAGCAACAAGTAAAAGTCAAAGAGCGGCAACTGGCGCTAGTGTCGATAAAAACCCTAAAGGCCGTTCTGTGACATTTGACATTTTTTCAGTGTAAAAATAAGAATAATTAATTTAATTTATGCAGTTAGTTTAGATTAGTTTAATAGTAGGTGTCTGATCTCAGTTCCTGCCAGAAAAACGATTAAAAACTTAAAAAATCGCCATGTGCCGCCAAACACTAGAAGGCGGTGATGGTTTTGTCGACAATAGCATCAGTTGCCACTCTTACAAGTTACCTATACTCTTTGAGCGGGAGTAAAAAGTGAAGCTATGGATAGACTGGAGTAAAAGAGAAGTGTATGCAAATATGTTGGCCTCAGGCGGGTTGTGGCTGTATTGAGTATTTTGTAGCATTATGTATAAAGCGTAGAATATAATATAGGTGTTTGTTACCGTGAATGTCCGAAATAGGTGAATGTTGACATTCACCAGTGAAATGTTCAAAATACCTTTTTTTCTCTTTGAATTTAGTCAGTGTTACCAGCCAACTTTTTCAGATTAATGCAACGTTTGATGACATAGCTTAAGTTTTTAACCCATTTCTGATATTTATAACCAAATTTAACCTAACCTAGCCTAAAACAAAACCTAACCTAAATTAACATGACCTATCCTAACTCTAACTGTTACCATGATAGCTTGCATAAGACTTAACAAACTGACTCGCAAAGCTAATTGAATCCAAGCAGAGAAAACGGATTTTGGACATTCACAGTAACATATATAATATAGTAAATATGGTATATAATATATTATATATTGTAGCATATTACATTAGTAGCATATTGTTTTTACTCTTTTAGATACGGCGTTCTAACTATTTTCATGATGTATCTCCTGAAAGCAGGGTAATGGAAAATTCCCAGTATCTGTTTGGTATAATATCACATAAAACCCATTTTTGAATACATTTGTAACACTGGTTCCCAATAGTACCAGATCAGATTTTTTTTTTCTGGTACATCAGAAACTTTCTATTTAAAAAGCCGTTTTCTGCAACTCATCCTTAGGAAACAGTGAAAATAGTCAAAAGCAGAAACGGAAAACAGCGAAAACAGTCAAAAGCAAAAACTAAAAACCGTGAAAACTGTCAGCGGTCTATTTTTTTACTGCGCAGATCAAAAAAATAAATGAGTTTCAACTTCAAAAGGTAAGCCCCGGGTTTTAGCAAATCAATGTGCTAAGATTTTATATGTTTTGATAGAAAACAATTTTTGCAAAAATCTGAGGACTCCGATCTTACTTCTTAGGCCGTTTTTTTTCGCAAATATCTTTATTCATTCTACTCTGATTAATGGTCTTGGGCTTCAATGACATTGTCATCAGAGTTCTCTCTGCAGTGTTTTATTTAGTAGTGAGCTTTAAGATCTTAACACTTTGATGGGGCAAAATAACGATAATCTAAGCAGATAACTTCGAAGACCACACTGCTTTTCCATGACGAAAGTATAAAAGCTGAAAAAAGGGATGAAACCTTTTAACCGACAGTGAACAGATATAAAATTTTTAACTGGATATTTCGAACACATATAGCAGTAAAACACCAGTAAACATCAGAGTTTTACTGCTGATGATGAACACTGTATATGTGTTCGAAATATCCAGTTAAAATTTTTTATATATGTTCACTGTCGATTAAAAGGTTTCATCCCTATTTTGAACTGTTATACTTTAATATAAGCAGAAAGAAGTAAGATCTTAGCACTGTGATGAGTCAAGACTCGGGTGTGTGAAGGTAATGTACCTGTCACTGTATATGTGCTCGAAATATCCAGTTAAATTTTTGTATATCTGTTCACTGTTTATTAAAAGGTTTCATCCCTATTTTAAACTGTTATACTTTAATCTAACCAGAAAGAAGTTAGATCTTAGCACTGTGATGAGTCAAGACTCGGGTGTGTGAAGGTAATGTACCTGTCACTGGTAGGCTATCGTTTCATTACCACAATCTCACTAGCCTTCTGTTATCTTTATCGGGTTTTTTAGCAGTTGCCGATAAATGATTCACTGAAAATACTTACTTTGGGGAGTTTAAAAATTAGAGGGTGATGAGTATAATTATTGACCAATTATACTTACAAAAGGAGTATTTACTAATAATAAGTCTTCTATAAACCAAAAAGACAGACTTTTTAGATTAATTCAAGGTTTGATGATGACAGGTTAGGTTCGATTAGGTTTGGTTGGGTTGATGAAGACAGGTTAGGTTTCCCATGCTCCAGATATCCTTTGAATTACTCTCAGTACAAATTATCCACCAGAAATATCTATTTACAATGTCATTCCTTGACAACCTTGTGGTAGCATCGTGAATGACACCATAACTAGAAATTCTTGAGGACTGCAGGCAGTCCCCACAGAGCAGGGCAAAATGAAAGATGGAGTTCAAGCTAGGTAATGTACCTGTCACTGGCGGGCTATCATTTCATCACGACAATCTCACTAGCATTATGTCATGTTTATCGGGAGTTTTTAGCAGTTGCAGATAAATGGTTCTCTGAAAATACTGACTTTGGGGCATTTAAAAATCAGAGGGTGACGAGTAAATTTATTGAGCAATTATACCTACAAAAGGAGTATTTCCTAATAATAAATCAGGCATAAACCAAAAAGACAGACAAAATTAGATGGCGACGTTGTTTGCAGTACATTTTTATGTTTTCAAAATTTCCAGTACGCATGATTTACAATGGTATATCTTTCTTGAATTTTAAAAAATGGAAGTGGAATTGCCATAATATAAAGTCAAAGTCATATTTATAGGTAGATGTCACCTAGTGCGTTGCCTTATCGTTGATGAGAAACTATTGTAAACACTGGCTTATTATTGCAGATCAAACAGTTTGTGGCAACAAGCTATAGTTAAGAAGCGACTAGGCACAATAGTAACCGAAACTAAAAAAAATCTATAACAATTATTACACCAAAAGAACTAACTTTTTATGCTGATTCTAAATATTTAAAAATAATTAAGCTTAATGTTACTCATCAAAAACTACAAGCCTGAGAATATTTGCATTATTTTAAAAAAAGGGAAAAACACCCCCAAATAGTCAAGCCATATAAATGAAGATCACCCCATCAGATTCAGCTAATTAGAGAGCCCTTCTATAGAGGCGACGAGCACCTCTAATAAACTTATCAATAATAAGCCATATCATTGACTTAGGTACCTTTCCAGTATTTTCTTGAATTTATAGAATTAGCATGGATTTCGATTTGCTTTAGTTTGTTCTTAATACAATTGTTTCTTTCTAATTTTCTCTCGAATACTTAAAATTAGCATCGACTTCGGATCCAAAGATGATCCTAAAAACGTGGATTTTGTATTTTCTGCCAGCAGAAAGATCATGGATCCGTGCTTTTTTTTCCAACGGGCGATCGTATTTAGCCAACGGTCCTATAAGATTGAAAAAGGGCGCAGTCATATGGAAATTAAAACTTCAAGTGCCATTTTTAAGAAACCAAAAATTTGGAGGTCAACTAGCCCCCGTCCATGCCCCTTTTCTCCCCAAAGACATCCGATCAAAATTTGAGATTGACATTCTATTCAGCAGAGTTGTAAGGTCCAATAACTATTTTCCGGGGGATAACATGACCATCCCTTTAGGCCTGGTGAAATAGACGTAAGTTATGCAATTTTCCCATTGTTTACACAAAGTATTCGTTATTGAGAAATATATGAAGAATTTTAGCGAAGATTTTACGTGTGAAGGGAAACTAGGGGGAAATTTTTCTACGGGATGTTATACACGGGAGAGGGGGAGGAGGCTTAATGGCATGACTGGTAAAACGGTCACATATTGAATAAAAGAACATGTTTTGACTTTTTTCAACTAAGTAAGGAGCAACATTATGCTTAAAGCGAGTAGAAATTATTACATATATGAGGAGAACTGTTCCTTTCTCATCTATCGCTCTTTACGCTAAAGTTTGACTTTTGTCTCAATTCTTTAAGGACGACTCCTGATAAACAGAGGCCGTTGAATTCCAATGAAAATTATCTGTAAAGATCTTTAGGAAAAGGAAGAGCAAAACTATTGGGATGGTGTAGCTCAAAACAGTTGGCTGCTCAAAACAGCCTGGGTTAAAACAGTTGGCTGTTCAAAACAGCCAGGGTTGAAACAGTTGGCTGTTCAAAACATCCAGGGTTAAAACAATTGGCTGTTCAAAACAGCCAGGGTTAAAACAGTTGGCTGTCCAAAACAGCCAGGGTTAAAACAATTGGCTGTTCAAAACAGCCAGGGTTAAAACAGTTGGCTGTTCAAAACAGCCAGGGTTAAAACAGTTGGCTGTTCAAAACAGCCACCAGGGTTAGAACAGTTGGCTGTTTAAAACACCCAGGGTTAAAACAGTTGGCTATTCAAAACAGCCAGGGTTAGAACAGTTGGCTGTTCAAAACAGCCAGGATTAAAACAGTTGGTTGTTCAAAACAGCCCGGGTTAAAACAGTTGGCCGTTCAAAACAGCCAGGGTTAAAACAGTTTGCTGTTCAAAACAGCCAGGGTTAAAACAGTTGGCTGTTCAAAACAGACAGGGTTAAAACAGTTGGCTGCTCAAAACAGCCAGCGTTAAAACAGTTGACTGCTCAAAACAGCCAACGTTAAAACAGTTGGCTGTTCAAAACTGCTAACGTTAAAATAGTTGGCTGTTCAAAAGAGCCAGCGTTTTAGAATAATTTTATTTATACAAGCAATCATAGTTTAATATAAAATTCTAAATAAATGGCGCTAGTTCTTACAACGAAACAAGAAAAAGAAAAAAAAAACACGAGACTGTAACTTATTAAATGGTGATATGTAAAAAGGAACAAACGAATTGGCGAAACAGTTTGTTCTTGGAGTAGGCAATTCCAGCCTCAATTGGTTAGCTGACCTGCTAAGCAGTTTTTCACTGCTAAGAAGAAATTGGCCAAACTTGCAGATCAAACCCAAACGACTTTAGAGAAGAGACGGTAGTTATAGGACAGATAATGCCGAGTCATAACATACATATGCGTCTGAAAGAATAACTTTAAAGGCTCTTTTTTGTAGTGACAAGTTGATCCCTTAGATAACTGGTGTTGCTGACTTGAGGTCCCCAAAGCATGCTTGAGAATTGGTCGGATGTATGTAAGATAAGCCGTCTTAAGTTGGGACACAGAAAAACCGAAGTGATGTAGTAAGATAAGGCACCATTTTCCATTGGTACCATTTACCATTGGCACCATTTACCATAGGCACCATTTACCATTAACCATTTACTATAGGCACCATTTACCATTGGCAAGCATCACACCATTTGCCTTTTTAGTATTTGTATCAACATAAGTATTAAACGAGCAATCAACGCTAAATCTAACACCGAGAATTACAGCCGAAGATACACTAGGATACGGTGGAGGAGGACCCACAAAGTCCCTCTTAAGAGGATTAAAGCGAAGGATTTTGGTTTTTCCTTCGTTGATTTGAAGGCATTTGATAGTACATTGGTCTTTAAAGTTGCTCATTATTGCATCACGTAATTGGGAAACTGCCTCAGAGTTATGAATGAGATATTTCAGAAGAACTGACAAGTCGTCTAAGTACTTAAGCCTGTCCTTAAAATCAGAAAGGACAAAGTTTTATAACAGCTAAAAACAAAAGCACTGGAAGTTTTGTGCCTTGTGAAGCGCCACACGTGAGTTCAGCCCATTCGGAGTTGATGTCTCCAGGGAAAAGGCAGTAGACGCACTGCAAACGGTCTTGCAAAAAATCGATCACTAAAAGGAGAATATGCTTGCGTGCATCCATTGCGGGTAAATTTGTCACATCTTTGAAATGGCGAATAAGGTCAAAGACTTTTCGGTAATCCATTTGGAGAAGATTAGCAATCGCACTTCCTCGGTCAAGCCAATGGACAATAGGGTGATACATTTTCACTAAGTAAACAGTCGTGCTGCTTCCTTTCAAGCATATGTACTTATATGGGTCAAGAGAAGGAGAAACCTGTGACAACAGCGCGCGGTATATAAACGTTTCTGCCACCTCCGACAGGTTCGGGGCTATTGAGATAGGTCGGAGTTAGTCGCAAGAATTGGGACCCTTCACTTTGAGTATGACGCGAACGTACATTCTTTTCCAAGTGCTAGGGAACACTTGCTCTTAGAAAAACTGGTTAATAATGGAGAAAAGTGGATTAACATCCACTTTACAACTGAAAAACAATTTTCAAGGAAGCTCACCAAAGTAGGACGCACAGTTCCTTTTCAGCTTCTGAAGTTCTTTATAAACAGCAAACTCGGAAACTTCATCTACATCATCAATCTCTGCTTCATTTATGAGAGACTCGATTTCTGAACTGGTGATTAACAAAAAGATGGTACAGATGCCAACAAAAAAGAGCTCACTTCTGAAGCCGATAACAAGGTTCCACCTTCTTTCACTCTTAAGTCACTGGGTGTCGCTTTACCGGGAAGTCTTTTTACTGACAAATGCCATTTGTGTGGATCTATCGTAAGTAAGGGCATAATTTCGTCCCTCACATATTGTCTCTCTGCTCGCCAGTTCTGTTTGACAATATGGTTCCGCAACTTGGCTGAAGCAACTGAATTGCCATTGCTGTGAAGGCGGCAGCGAGTCCTAATTAAGTCCTTGAGGTTGCTTGAGATCCATGGTTTATCAGTATCTGTAACGGTATTGCCTTAAGTCGGTAAACAAGCATGTGACGTCTCCTGAAGTAGGCTATTTAGCTCACTGACTTTGACGTTGATGTCCAGCTCGGAGCAAACATCATCAAATTCGTAGTTGCCGATCCGGCGACCAAACACAGAATTTGAATTTCTTATTAGTGGTCCTATAGCGATTTCGACTCGTTTGGTTTTGGGAAATGGTGAATTCGCTTCCCAAAAAATTATGAAAGTTATCGGAATTCTGGAGGGGTCCTAGGGACCGCGGTGCATCATAGAAGTCTGTAAGGCCTGTCAAAATCAAATCAAGAATGATAGCACTCTGATGGGTCGGTATTGCAACAATTTGCTGCAAATCCAAGATACTGGAAACCCACTGCTTGTTTGGTTAAATTCACCAGCAATCACAAAGGCAGGAGAGGCATAGTTTTGGCGCATTTTGTCTACAAAAAACTGTATGTGCTCAATAAGTTCTTTCCTGTTTCTGGTACTTTCAGGGTAATAGACCAAAGCGATTATTAGACACGAGATTCTTCTTGATAAATGTGTTGGTTTGCATTCCGTCCACGATATCTCATCGTCGGAGTCAATTGGATCGCTTGCCAGCTGTGACGGTAGATCGTCGCAAAAGTAAAGTTCTACGCCAACTCCACGGTGATTCAGACCACGGTCGCGACGAGTATTAAAGTAGTCAGTCTAGCCTTTAAATGGGCGCTGATTCAGTAGTAATGTCCCACCATTCACTTATTATTGCGATTGAGCCGTTCTTCTGTTTGATGACAACTTCGAGCTCGTCGATTTTATTGTTCAAGGAACGCGCGTTACAAACACCGAGGACGTAGAGCAGGCGGGGTTTTGTCACAGTCGCTAACCACAACCGGTTCACTACACCAAGGAGTGAGCACAGACGTTTCATGAGCAGGAAAGCCATTCACTGGTACTAGGCAACTTGGTCTACGCGACATGGCTTTAGTCTCGGTCCTAAATGAAATTAACACTGGCTTTTCATCCCCTTTTTGAGTCCACCTCCACGTTTGCCACGATGAGAGCGTTTGATAGAGGTTGTGGCTATGTTAGAGCCATCTAGCGGTGCTTTTAGAAGCCCAAATTGCAGCAAGCTACAACATGTAGACGGCGCCACCACCAAGCGAGGTGAATAAAGTTCAAATAGGGTGATCTTCTCGTATTGAATTTGCATGAAAAAATCACTAAGAAAAGTTAGGAACACTTAGTCTTTGTTTACTTGCACTATCACTGCAGGAAACTCGGGAAAAACTAGCACAAAACAAGCTAAACTGAGATGACGAAGGTCAGCTACTTCATACCACTCACAGCACCATCCCCAAATAAAGATGAATAATGCCAAGATGAATCGCCGACTCAAAAGTTTCGCCATCTACCAAAAGCTTTTTGACGACGAGTATAACGTTCTGAATATCCATTGCGACTTAAGATAGTAACTTTGACATTTATATGTTGGATCTCTCTGCAGTCCTCAGAATGATATCCAAAATTATCCAGGAGGAATATAAGAAATTTTCCGCGTGGGAATTTTCAGAAAGGGGGGGGGGGTATTTTCCGCGGGCGGAATTTTCCGGGAAAAATCATAACCACCAAGAATTTTTAGTATGTAGAATCGGTCGGCTCCATGCAGAGCCACAGGGTCAAAAACCCCCAACACCCCCCTCTCCACACTTTGTATATAAAGAGACATTCCGTTTATCTTGACTCTTGATCATATAGGGTTCTTTAGGGAAATCATACATGACTAAATGTTAACCATCAAAATTTTGTTGAATTAATTAAAGTTTATTTGAAATTTATTAAACTGTACAATTTCAACAATTTCAAATCAGGAGTTTTGAAACTTAATGAAAGTTAGCTTTACGGTAAGAATGCAACCTAAAAATATAGAATTTAGTCTTGCACAGAACATTCAGCTGCATTACTACAACTCTACTGCTACTACAACCACCTTTAGAATGAATAGGTCCATCCCTACAGATGACAACCTGACAGCTCCCTATCCACAGCGGTTAATGTTACCTCATAAGTTAAGTAAGAGCAAAGGGTTGCGCAATAATCCGTTTTGAGCAACTTTCAGACCAAATTCTTGTATTTTCACACAAACCACTTGGGATGTTTTATGCAGAAGGTTTGGAACGAAGGCGAAGTTATTTTTCCCCACCTAACATTCCCACTCACCCCCTCCCGAATCACCGTAAACACACGAAGAAAAATTCTATTCTTAGTCCTGTGGTGTCTACCCATGACAGGTATAGGATGTCTTTTATACCCTATTTGTCTAGCGGTAGAATGTAGTGGTACAGGTAATGGGGTATGACATGTTTTGTCTCTTTATTTATTTATGTTTTTTTTTAATCTCAATTCCTCTTTGTATTAGAGGCAATGAACTTGTGGCCGACAAATTATTTTTCCTGAATGTAAGACTTCAGAATGTGACATAACAGTGTGACTTAAGAGTGTGACAATAAGACTAAGACAGTATTTTATGTCGCTACTGACTATGGCTCTGTAGCTATTGTGGCGTGACTCTGTAAGCTCAGCCAGAGTTGAACCAGCCTTAAATGGTTACCCGGAAAAATATGGGGAAGGTAAATAGTAAGGGTGTGCCAAAGCAAAGAATGGCTGACTCCCAGCCCCCCATTGCATTTCCTGGCTGAAGGGCCATAAACGAAAATCACCAGTAGAGATTGAGAAAATCCAATGCCGTATTCTTTACCTTATTGAATGACTGTATTGCTTATTAATCTTTAAATTAATAAGAGGAGAACACAAGTTCAGGTATTTCTATCGGTTCTGAAATAAAGTATTCATTCGCACATATATGTCTAATGAATATATTTCAATGCTAATATGTTTCATACAATGTTAGTATATTATGCTACAATGTTAGTGTGCATGCTAGTATGTTCGCAGGATTTTTCAATGCCAAGTATTTCAGTTGCTTTAAGTTAATTATAACTTTTAACACTTAAACAAGTCTTTTCACACTAGGTTAACATAAAGTCCATATAAAATCATCATAATTAACATTTGAAATCATCACAGACATGCTCCACAAGAATTAAAAATGTGGAATCTTGTGAATATCCAAGCATTGATCAAGTGTGAAAGGATTTGTGGGAAAAATTTATTAATTTTTTTAAATTATATTATTTGCTCATCCAAAAATTCAATTTCGATGCTAACAAGTTGACTTTTCGATAATGTAATATGAACTTGCACAGTATAAAATTTTACGTAGGGTTTGAGTCTACTTGGCAACAAAATTCGCTTGGTAAGATTACATAAAGTGACGCAGTCTTAAGTTATGCTGCCTTAACAGGTTCTGTGGCAAGGGGAAAGCACTATTATGCACATCCAGTACCAGGAAGGCAGTCATACGGTATAACAAAAACATACCTGGAGGTACACAAGGCACAATCAGAGATAGGGTCGAATAAACAACGCAGTATTTCCACTTTTAGGGATTTTCCCGTAGGTATATGGAATTTGATGTCTGTTAACGGAGAGAAGAATGGAATACTTACAGGAAAGCGAGGATCTTACTAATAATGTCATATTTACCCTTCCCTTGTAATATTTACCCTAAATCACAAGAGATTTCTGTTATAAATTTAAATTTTCAGTTCGACGCAAACGCATCATCGGACCCAATTTTTTATCAAATTTCATCTGCAACTTTTTTTTTGTCTGTGATATTCGGCATTACTACTTTTTGTTTTAAGGGTTTTCCGACAAAATCCTTACGAAAAATGAAATTCTGGAGAGCCTTACTGGCCATCAAGAGAGAAATTTTTCAATTCTTGGAGAATTCCAATCTTATACCTCTTAACGATTACGAAAAAAAGGTGCCAGGTTTTTACGGTCATATACTTGGACCATGAGACTTTTGTGGCACCTAGTGGCTCTCAGGAAATTTTATTGAGTTCAAAAAGCCATCTACGTTTTTTCTAAGGAAAACTTCCAATGTTTAATGGATTATAAAAAAAGGTAGTGGAAACAATGAAACACTGCTTAATATTCAGCGACATGCTGGTAGCCATGGAACGCAGGTTCCCTGCGTTGCAATTTGCGTTGCAGCATTTGAAAAAAGGGGCAATAAGACTAATATCAGAATTTATTGTTTTAGGATGACGTCTTCCGTCTGGTCTGTGCCAAACAGTCCCACTCCAACAGCCAAAGAAAACACAGAATATGCATCGGTTTTAGAAAAGGGGGGAGACCCGTTGACAGAAGACAGTGGATGTGACTCCTCAGACCCCGGGTACTCTCCTCATTCTTGGCACAAAAGAACTCTTTCAGATAGTTCTCATTTCACAAGCAGTTCAAGTTACGCTGATACGCCGACAGATGATAGCTCAAAGAATGAAAACCCAGGACTTCCGTCAGTTGTACCCGCGACTCGGGATTGTGGGATACAAACTCAATTGTCAAGAAGTTCATCGGTTTCCACGTGTTTAGAAGAAATTATAAAAATAGAAAATTCAGAAGGTAATTAATTATCTGAGAAACGACTAATATAGACATTACCCAGAATTAATATAGACAAAACCCGCGACTAATATAGACATTACCCCCCGACTAATATAGAAATTACCCCCGACTAATATAGCTCTGACATAATTTAAGCTCTGACAATTAGAAGAAGGGAAGAGAGGTGTCTGACAATTTTTATGGAATACTGGACATTCTAGCAAGCGCAGTTCCAGGTTGATTTTTTTTGCATTTGTCCGGCTTTGGAGGACTCCCCAAAAGGAGATCCTTAGCTGCCCTTTAGGGAGGGGGTTTACCTGACATCATCAAGCCACCTGAAGTTAAATTAGCTGCATACGCTCCCCATCCAGTCCATCTATTCAAAATTTCACTCTTTTTTCTCAACCTTAGGGTGTAAAATATAAAATAACTAAAACTATTGCTTTGTAACTTGATTACTTTATGGCTTTGAATAGATTAGGATGGAGGAGTAGCGTGCGTAGCTGTATTGGCCTCAGGTGGCTTGGTGCTGCGATAAGTTGTTAGTAATGTTTTAAATAGTAGAAGACAGTGGCGCCGATTTGCGAAAATGTAGGGGGAGCCAGGAATTTTTCTTTTTTTTTAATGAAAAATATACCTAAATAGGGCAAATATATATACCCATAGGGCAAATATACCTAAAACAGGGGATAACCATAAATCTTAATTCTCTTAATTAGCAGCTATCGCAGCAACTAGGATTTAATAGGTTCCAGTTACCGCTGCAAAACATCCTTCTTGGTATTTACATTTAAGAGTGTTGAGGGGTTAATAATTAGAACGTTTAATCGACACAGAAGAAACAAAACTGCAGAAACAAAAAGAAAAAGCACTGAAGCTCATTTTGCTGGTGCTATATGTATATTGTTTTCTTTGCTATATATGTTACTGTGAAAGACCCAAATCAGAGAATGTTGAGATTCATCGGTGAATGTACAAATTCCTTTTTTCGCCTTGGATTTAGTCAGCTTTTTCAGTTTTATGCAAGGTTTGATGATGACAGGTTACGTTAGGTTATTAACCTACCTAATTTAAATTTATTTAAAAAAATTTAAGTTCAACTTCTAATTTAAAGTTATTTCTAAAAAAATTTTTTAGTACAAAAGTTACTGTATATCACTATCTCCTTTAAAAAGAGCCACTGAGCAACTCTCTATGATATTTCAGTGCCCCGATAGTTATAGAGAAGGACAAATGGAAACACGGTAATTTCGATGCAGAATGTCGTGGTTTCAGCCATTTTCCACACTGTTACAGTTACAAACTGTAACTTGGCTCAATAGGAACCGAAACTCTAAAAATGGAATATCATCAGTAGATACACCAAAAGAATCAGCTTATTATGCTGACTCAAAATATATAAAATTCATCAAATTTAGTGTTACCCAACAAAAGTTACGATCCTGAGAAAATTTGCCTGATTTTTAAAATAGGGGGGGGAACACTCCCTAAAATTTAAAGAATATTAATGAAAATCACAGCGATGAGATTCAGCGTACCAGAGAACCCTACATTAGAATTTTCAAGCTTCTATATACAAAAACGTGGAATTGTGTTATTTTGGCAGAAGACAGATCCCGCATGCGTGTTAATTTGTTTTTTTGTTGCTGTTTTTTTTAGGGAGGGATCGTGTTGAAATAATGGTCCTAGAAGATAGGGAGAGGGTGAACCCAGACGGAAATTAAAAGTTCTAGCGCCCTCTTAAGTGATCAAAGCGATTGGAAGGGACTGCCCCTTCCCCACGCCCATTTCTCGCCAAAGCTATGTGATCAAAATTTTGAGATAGCCACTTTGTTAATTATAATTGAGAGATTAAATAACTGTGTCTTTAAGGGTAAAATAACCCCCGAAGTCCGTGGTTAGAGGCCTGTAAGTTATGAAATTTTGCCAATTGTTTACCTAAAGTATTTGGTAGGTAGGTAGGTGGAAATTTAAAACCTTTTTATTACAAACATACCAATTAGTCGCAAAAAGGCCATTCTGGTCTGTAATAGCGACTACATTCATGTTACTTTAATCATCAATAATACTAACCCATTAAATACAAAAAAGAAAAGAAAAGAAAAAAACAGAAAAAAAGAGAAAAATTATCGATAGCCCACACAATTCAATACGCTTCTCTTCACCATCTTGATCATTTACCATCAAAAAATGCACTTTTAACCGGTACTTAAGCTGTGGGATACTCTCAGACTTCCTTAAATACTCTGGAAAATTGCTATTGGGAAGTATGCAGATTTTTTTTTCTTTTTTTTCTTTTCTTTGAATTAACTCTTTGAGCAGCTTCCTCGGCTGTTTCTTCTGCCATTGTAGGATTTATACTGAAATTTCTCTTTGAATCGCCCCCTTATATACTCATAATGACGTCATATATAAAGCCCTATATACTTATAATGACGTCACATGCGTACAAACAAACATACAACTTATATATATATATATATATATATATATATATATATATATATATATATATATATATATATATATATATATATATATATATATATATATATATATATATATATATAGATTATTAGATTAGATCAACAGTAGTGACAGCACAGTGACTTTGAGCAGTCCCATGACCGCTACTCCTTTATTCCTTTAATGATTTAAGTTTGAACGACGATTCCCTCAAGGCAACACGCAGGTGCATTTTACATCATAGGGAATGTTTTCTAAGAGATACAGGTGCTAATTACTCAAAAAACCTATGACGACCAGGAAAAAACCTGGTCGTCAAACGAAATCGCGCCAAATCACGATTTCTTTTGGTTGTTACGTAATAGGGAATGTTTTCTAAACAGTTCAGATGTCTGTTACGTAATAAAAAATGTTTTCTTCGAGACGCATGTACATGTTACGTAATAGAGAATGTTTTCTTCGAGACACAGGTGCTTGTTACGCAATAACACTTGTTAGAGTCCGTTAGTCAAGCGGGGAAGTTTTATTAAGACATTTTTCTTCAAGACATTTTAAGACATTCCAAGACGTTTCAAGACATTTTTTAGACGTTTTTCTTCAATATGTTTTTCAAGACCTTTCAGGGCATTTTTTAAGACATTTTTTAAAGACGTTTCAAGACATTTCAGGACTTCTTTAAGACAGTTTTTTTTCCAAGACATTTTTCTTCATGATTTTTTTTTAGTTCTTATGCAATAGGGAATGTTTACCCGTGTCAAGGATGACACATTCTAACGTGACTTGTTTCCTCAGGGCCCGAGGGGAATCCCCACTTGTAAATGAGGAGGACACGTGGGATGTTACGAAATACTTTAAGATTTCATTTTCTTTCAAGACGTTTTTCTCAGGGAACCTTTATGTTCCAAAGATTTTATGTCCACATTAGGTTTCGAAAGGGATGGACTACCATAGAATGGAGCGCTAACCAGCTGGACTTTGAAAGCCTTTCTAACATTTTGATTCGGGAATAAATTCTACATGATAACCTACAGCACGCAAGGAGAATCCCTTATTTGCGCAAAGTAGAAGGATTAAATTATTGCTTGTCTGCATAAGACTGCAATAACTGACTTGCAGGAGAAAATCGATTATTAGAAGTTGCTGACATTTGGTTTACACCAGCATTTTAAGAAATGCTAAAAAGAGTATTATCAGATAAAATTTGGGCTTGTTCATAACATATTTTTTTAGTAATAGTCTTTTACCCTATTGGAACTTGAATATGCTATCAGAGATGATATAGGAACGAGAGTATCATTACGGGTAAAATATGGCACACCTTCATACATGATAAAAAGTTTTTCTTTTCCTCTTCACTACACTGAATTTTACACTTATATTAAGAGCATTCTTGAACGAGCATACCTATGTACATAGATTACACCTAGAATGTACATAGAAAACACGATTGTCTATCGAAGTTTTATCCTGCAAAAAGAAATATAAAGAATCAAGTCTCTTGTATATACAAATCTTATTAATAAAAACAAATTAACAAGCCTTTTTAAAACACAGAAAAAGCAGTTAAACTCAACAATGGTAAAAGCAAAATGTAAAAACAACTTATAAAGGATAAAATATAAACAAAAAGAAACAAAAATTAAAAAAAGGTGGGAACCCTATCAACCAATCCTAACGGTGGGTACCCTTGCATTCAATCCCGCCGGGGGGGGGGTAGTGAGCGATTCCAACGGGGCGGAGCCCTAGCATTCAATCCTAACGGGGAGATAACACCCAATTCCAAAGTGCCCCTAGCATCCAATTCAACTGGAGCCCAAGTGAGCGATTCCAGCGAGGCCCCTAACATCCAATTCTACCGGGGTCCTAGAAACCAATTCCAATGGGAACCTAGCAAGCAATTCCAATGGGAGCCCTTGCGACCAGTTCCAATGGGGCCCTAGAAACCAACCACGCCAGAGACTCCTAGCAACCTTTTCCATCGGGGGGCCTAGCAATGACTTCCAGGGGAGAGGGGGTTGTCATTAGAGATAAATTTAAGCCATATTAGGAGCTATTTCAGAGAAGTCTTAATGAAAATGCATCGTTTCTTTGACTAGGTGTTAGATTTTAGCCCCCCCCCCCCGTCGAAAAATTCTGTTAACACCACTCACCTTAATTTTAAACTGTAGAACATGTTAGTCCAAGCAATTAACGCCACCATGGCAATATTTGGCTGGCCCGAGGAATCCCTGTGATGCATATTATCATTCCAAAGGCATTTTTACGAGAAATTGCTGACATTAATCATAATTCTAACATAATTTTACCAACTTTCTGCCGTAATTCTACCCAAAGCCAATGATACTAGTCTCTCAAATTAAGACATAAACAAATTATCACTAAAAACTGTTGAAATTACTCCTAATTCTACAAAATTCTACCGTAAATCTACCCAGAGCCAATGATAATAGTCTCTTAAATGAAGACAAACAAATTATCCCCAGAAATTACTGCCATTACTCGTAATTCTACCAATATTCTACCGTAATTCTACGCAAAGCCAATTATATTAGTCTCTTAAATGAAAACATGAATAAATTAAAACCAGAATTTAATGAAATTACTCGTAACTCTACCAAAATTCTACCCTAATTCGAACCAAAGTCAATGATACTACTGTTATAAATGAAGACATAAGCAAATTAACACCAGAAATTATTAATATTACTCGTAATTCTGCCCAAATTCTACCAAAATTTTACTACAATTCTACCCAAAGCCAGCACAAACACAGAGTCATACACACCAAAAAAGCAAAGACAGATACAGAGACATGAAAACAGATGCTCGATCATACAGGCACGGTAGGAGAAAGACAGAAAAAACACTCAATAACACAAAGACAGACACAGACATGCAAACAAACGCTCAGTCACACAGACATGGTGGGAAATAGACAAAAAACACGCACAAAAACACAAAAAGACAAAGTCAGACACAAAATACACAAAGACAGACACATAGACATGTAAACAGACGCTAAGTCACACAGACACGCTAGGATAGAAACAAAACACCAAGTCAGACACAATTACACAGAGTCAGACACACGAAAACACTACGACAGACACAGAGACACGCAAACAGACGCTGACTCACACTGGCACGGGGGGAGAGAGACAAAACCACACACAAACACACAGTCAGACACAGAAAAACACAAAGTAAGACACACAAAAACACATAACAGACACAGAGACATGCAATCAGAAGCTCGGTCAACACAAGCACGGTAGGAGAGAAAAAAAGCTCACACAAAAACACAAAGACAGACACAGAAATATGCTCAGTCACACAGGCACGATAGAAGAGAGACAAAAAACACTCAAAAACACAAAGTCGGAGAGATAAACACACAGTCAGACACGCAAAAAAAGGACAGACACAGAGACATGCAAACAGACGCTCAGTCACTCAAGCGCGGTAGTAAAGAGACAAAAATACACGCACAAAACACAAAGTCAGACACACAAGCAAAAAAATACACAGAGTAA
This sequence comes from Artemia franciscana, assembly GCF_032884065.1. NCBI lineage: Eukaryota > Metazoa > Arthropoda > Branchiopoda > Anostraca > Artemiidae > Artemia > Artemia franciscana. Next base: position 6,839,057 of record NC_088882.1, read on the forward strand.
GCCACACGAAAAAAAACACAAAGACAGAAACAGAGACATGCAAACATACACTCAGTCACACATGCACGGTGGAACAGAGCAGACTGAGCGTCTTTTTGAATGTCTCTGTGTCTGTCTTTGTGTTTTTGTGTGTGTTTCTCTCTCTCTCTCTCTCTCTCTCTCTCTCTCTCTCTCTCTTTCACCTCACCTATGTGACTTAGAGTCTGTTTGCATGTTTCTGTGTCTGTCTTTCTTTGTGTTTTTGTGTGTCTGACACTGTGTGTTTGTGGGCCTGACTGCGTTTTTTTGTGTGGGTTTTTTGTCTCTCTCCACCGTGCCCGGGAGAACTGAGCATCTGTTTACATGTCTCTTTGTCTGTCTTTGTGTTTTTACATGTGTCTGCCTCTGTGTGTTTGTGTTTTTGTGCGTCTAATTTTGTGGTTTGTGCGTGTGATGTTTGTCTCTTTGCCACCATTCTTGTGTAACTGAGCGTCTGTTTGCATGTCTCTGTGTCTGTTGTCGTGTGTCCGACTTTGTGTTTGTATGTGTATTTTTTGTCTCACTCTCTCACCAGGCTTGTGTGACCGAGTGTCTGTTTGCATGTTTCTGTGTCTGTTTTTGCGTGGCTGACTGTATTTTCGTGTGTGTTTTTGCCTCTCGCCCACCGTGCGGTATGACTGAGCGTTCGTTTGCATGTGTCTATCGTTGTGTTTTGTGGGTCTGAATTTGAGTTTTTATGTTGTTTTGTCTCTCCCACCGTGCCTGTGTGATTGAGCGCCTTTTTGCAGGTTTTTGTGGCGGTCTTTGTTCTTTTGTGTGTGTAAATCTGTGTGTTTGTGTTGGCTTTGGCTAGGATTACGGTAGAATTTGGGAAGAATTACGAGTGATGTTAATTTCTGGTGATAATTTGTTTATGACTTTTTTTAAGGTACTAGTATCATTGGCTTTGGTTAGAAATAAGATATAATTTAGGTAGAATTATGAATTTTGTCAATAATTTCTGGTGTGAATTTGTTTTTGTCTTCATTCAAGAGACTAGTATCATTGACTTTGGTTAGAGTCACGGTAGAATGTTGGTAGAATTCCAAGTAATGCCAATAATTTCTGGTGATAATTTGTTTATGTCTTCATTTAAGAGACTAGTATCAGTGGCTTTGAATAGTGTTACGGTATAAATTTGGTAGAATTATAAGTAATGTCAATAATTTTTGGTGATAATTTGTTTATGTCTTCATTTAAGAGACTACTATCAGTGACTTTGGGTAGAATTACAGTAGAATTTCGCTAGAATTTTGGTAGAATTGCGAGTAACGTCAATAATTTCTAGAGATAATTAGCTTAAGTATTCATTTAAGGAATTAGTATCAGGACCTTTGGGTAGAATTACGGTAGAATTATAGTAGAATTAGGAGTGATGTCAGTAATTTCTGGTAAAAATGCCTTTGGAATGATAATATGCATCACAGGGATGCCACGGGCCAGCCTAATATTGCCATGGTGGCGTGAATTGCTTGGACTAACATGTTCTACAAATTAAAGTTAAGGTGGGCAGTGTTAAAAGAATTTTTCGGCGGCGGGAGGGGAAGGCTGAAATCTTAACACCCAGTCAAAGTAACGATGCATTTTCATTAAGACCTCTCAGAAATATCTCTTAATAGAGCCTAAATTTGTCTCTAATAGATACCCTCCCCTGAAATTGCTTGCTAGCCCCCCCCCCCAACGATAAAAAAGGTCGCTAGGGGCTCCCAATGGGGTTGGTTCCTAGGGCCCGTTAGAAAAAGTTGTAAGCAACCCCATTGGAATTGTTTACTAGGGTACCATGAGAATTGGTTTCTAGACCCCAGTGGAATTGGATGTTAGGGGCCCCGCTTGAATTACTCGCTAGGGCCCCGGTGGAAATGAATGTTGGTCCCCCCGGTGGGATTGAACGCTAGGTCCCCCCGTCGGAAATGGTTGCGAGGGTTCCCACCTTCTTTAATACGCTGTTCCTTTTGATATTTTATCCTTTATAAGGTTTTTTACCATTTGTTTATCCGTTGTTGAGTTTCAACTACTTTTTCTGTGTTTCAATGATGCCTATAAATTTGTTTTTATTAATAAAATTTGTGTGTGCAAAAACTTTCATTTTTTAGATTTCTTCGATAGGTAATCGTTTACACAATTTAAGCACTTTGAAGCCTATGTACATAGGTATGCTCATCCAAGAATGCCCCTACTATAAGTGTAAAGTTCTAAGTAGTGAAGAGGAAAGGAGAAACTTTTCATTATGTATGAAGGTGTGCCATATTCTATACATAATGATACTCTCGCTTTAATTTAATCTCTGATAGTACATTCAAGTTCCAATAGAATAAAAGACTATTACTAAAAAACATGTCATGAACAAGCCCCAAGATTATCTGATAATACTCTCTAAAGTATTACTTAAAATGGAGCTGCATACTAAATGTAACCAATTTCATTAAATCTTTGGAATATAAAGGTTCACCGAGAAAAAATGTGTGGAAAGAAAATGAAATCTCAAAAAAAAGGCCTTGAAAGAAAATGGAAAATCTCAAAGTATTATGTAACATCCCAAGTGTGTCCTCCTCATTTACAAGCGAGGATACCCCTCGGGCCCTGAGGAAACAAGTCACGTTAGACTGCGTCATCCTTATTACTGGTAAACATTCCCTATTACGTGAGAACTAAACAAATCATGAAGAAAAACGTCTTTAAGGAAAAATATCTTTAAAATGTTTTGAAACGTCTTGAAGTGTCTGGGAAAATCTCTTAATAAAACTCCCTCGCTTGATTAATGGGCTCTAACAAGTCATATTACATAACAAGAACCTGCGTCTCTAAGAAAACATTCCCTATTACGTAACATGCACCTGCGTCTCGAAGAAAAATTCCCTATTACGTAACAGATAGCTGCATTGTTTAGAAATATTCCCTATTACGTAACAACCAAAGAATCCTGATTTGGCGGGTTCTCGTAAGTTTTTTTTCTGGCTATCATGAGTTTTTTAAGTAATTAACACATGCTTCATTTAGAAAACATTCCCTATTGCGTAAGAGAAACCTGCATCTCTTAGAAAACATTCCCTTTGATGTAACATGTACCTGCGTCTTGCCTGGAGAGAATCGTCGTTCGACTTAAGTCATTAAAGGAAGAAAGAAGTAGTGGCTATGGGCCTGCTCAAAGTCATTATGCTGTCACTACTATCAACCAATAAGAAGAGCACATAGACATGCAACATCGTCATTAGTAAAACAGATATCGTAAACTTAAAAGTAATAACATCTCAAACCTAATGAGTTATTCTCTAGTGATAACCATCCCTCCGGGCTCCTCAGAGGACTACAAACTAGTCTTTATGGGTTTCAGCGCTTTAAATTCACAACCCAGGCATAGCGACGCGCCTATCATAGGTTCCTTATATTCCTATGATAAGTGAAGCGTATGAAATAAATACATATCAATAAAATTATCCAATATATATATATATATATATATATATATATATATATATATATATATATATATATATATATATATATATGGGGATTGGAGATTGGAAATTGGATATATCCTCGTCGAGGAATCTGAAGACTTAAAATCCACATACCCCAAAAAACATCTGTATTAGGATTAAATTACAGGATATATATGCGAAACTAATGAGAAGATTGTAAAGATTTAAATATCTAAAGAAGATATTTTGAAATAAAACGATCGGTCACATATTGGACAAGCTACTTATTTCTTTATTTTTCAGTGAAATCCAGTGGCGAAAATGAAAATAATTCATTGTTCATTCCTTACTGCGAAGCAATTCATAGCATTGAACCTCTACCCATATGTAACTCTTGGCTACCCAACCCAACAACCTTTTTACAGGCAACAGCTACATGTGACTCAACCTGTTATGACAACCATCATGGAGATATTAATGAATTCAGAGAAGAAAAAGATAAAAGCCACAAACATACCGAAGGATGCCAAGCGGAAGCTCAGAAACCAAAACGGGAAGGGGAGCTGCTACCCCAAGTTCTTGCAGCTCTTGCACTGGCCATAGCGGCAATGATTGAAGGATATTCCTCTGGTTATACTTCCCCAGCTCTGGCGTCAATGACACATGAAAACTCAACAATTCCAATAGACGACCAACAGGTACAATAATTATTTTTGATCCCCCCCCCCGAAAGTAAAAAAAAAGAACGACGACGAACAAAAACGAGATAGATAATAAAAAAAGAAAAAAAAGTCATTCTAATATTTCGGCTGAGACTTCTCTCAGTCGTTTTCAGTACACGAACAAGAATTTTAAAAATGTTAAGATAATTGAAAACAGAAAAATATAAAAAGATAATCTAATTTTGTCTTTTTTTTATTGTGCTGTGGAGCTTTATCTATATTTCTTTATTCGTCTTACATTAAAATTTTTCTTCCTTTTTATTTTGCTGGGTGTGGTTTACCTTGACTTTTTTTTCATATGTTCACATATGCTAGATATGTTGACAAATCGTGCCATACTTCTTTTTGTTCGTTGTACATATTTTGACAATCCTTGAACAAGCGATATTTTGAGAATTTCAAATGCGCATTTCAGTGGCAAAATGAAAAAAAAAAAATCAAAATTGAACTGGGATTCTATATTTCTTATAACGAACCGTAATTGGGACAGAAACAGAACATATTGGGCATAAAAGCCATACATCTCAACCTGTTAAATGGAAATGAACCGTTCCCGAGGGGAGTGGGTGCATTTTTAGGACACTGTTACTAAATTTTCAAAGCCGATCCATTTGAAGAGTTATTGGAGGCAGAGGGGGGTTTATTTCGAACTGAATATATTATTTTTTCTATTGTTTGGTAAATGACGACTTATACTTATTGACGACATGACTACCTGTCCATGGATTATTCCTTATGGTTGATTGTGTATGGCTATGCTGTTTGACCTATGTGATTGTATGGATGAGTAGGGTTAAGGCCTCATTCAAGTGCTGGTCTATATTAATCACTAATTTAGGAAAACAGTCTTCCTTTTCTCCTTCTGTCTCTGTTTTTTTTTTTGTGTTTGTGCTGTTGCATTGGTGATTTCTCTTTTCATGATATATATATATATATATATATATATATATATATATATATATATATATATATATATATATATATATATATATATATATATATATATATATATATATATATATCGGATAGTGCAAGTTATAAAGCAAGCAAAAAAAGCAAGTTATATGGAAAATTAAAAATATTAAATGACAGCACGAAATCACAAGACTTCAAGGAGAGGGTATGGTATGAACCGCTCAGTTATTCCCCTAAGGGAGCACAGACGAATGCTATATAAAGTGATAATGAATCTTCACCTTATTTCAGGCTTCTTGGATTGGAAGCCTTATGCCCTTGAATGCCTTAATTGGTGGTATGCTTGGAGGAACTCTACTGGACAAATTTGGTAGAAAAAGTATACTAATGGCAGTAGGACTACCGTACATTTTGTGTAAGTACCTAAACAATTTTTTACATTTTATCCTTTTGAATGTTTTACTAACGTTTTCACTAAAGTATAGAAGGCCATGAAAATAAATCTGATTGTTTGAACTTACACAACCATATTAAAGTTAAAATAAAGGAAAACTACTACTACTAATAATAATAATAAAACTACTGTGACTACTACTACTACTGCTACTAAAACTACTGCTACTATTGCTACTATTAGTAATACTATTGCTTCTTCCACTTCTACTTTTCTTACTATTACTACTACTACTACTGCTACATGCTAAAACTACTGCTACTGCTACTACTTCTAAAACTACTACAACTATTACTTCTTCCACTTCTACTTTGACTACTACTACTACTACTACTACTACTACTACTACTACTACTACTACTACTACTACTACTACTACTACTACTACTACTACTACTACTACTACTACTACTACTACTACTACTACTACTACTACTACTACTACTACTACTACTACTACTACTACTACTACTTTACTAATACTGCTACTATTACCAATATTACTTCTCCCACTTCTACTTTGACTAACACTACTACTACTACTACTTTACTAATACTGCTACTACTGCTACTATTACTTCTTCCACTTCTAATTTGACTAATACTACTACTACTATTACTTTACTAATACTACTACTACTGCTACTATTACTTCTTCCACTTCTACTTTGACTAATATTACTACTACTACTACTACTACTGCTACTGCTACTGCTACTGCTACTGCTACTACTACTACTACTACTACTACTACTTTACTAATACTGCTACTATTACTACTATTACTTCTTCCACTTCTACTTTGACTAATACTACTACTACTACTACCTTACTAATACTGCTACTATTACTTCTTCCACTTCTACTTTGACTAATACTACTACTTTACTAATACTGCTACTACTGCTACAATTACTTCTTCCACTTCTACTTTTCTTGCTACTACTACTACTACCACTAAAACAACTGCTACTACTACTAAAACAACTAAAAAGGTGTTCGTATGGAGTCTGCAGTTTTTTGCAGTAGCGGGCACTAAATTTAAAAAGGGACCTGGGTGAAAAATCAGCAAAAAATGAGCTAAAAACACGACCCCAAACAGTTTAAGAGGGTGTAACTTTCCTTTGATAACGTAGCTGTCTAAGAATTAACAGACTGTTTATGTTTGAATTTTTAGAGACGAAAAGATTGTCAAATTTAACTCGCTAGTTTTGCTCATTTATTTTCACGGTTCAAGGTGGCAACACTGACGAGGGTATAATATAAGACTTGATAATTTTGAAACAACCAGAAGGATAATCTTATAGAATATCCATTTTCAGATATGAATAGATTTAAGATAGATATATTGGCACATATTACTTTTATTTTGATGTCCTTCGCATTATACAAATTACAAGTGACGTGGTTACGTTACAACCAAAAGGACGATTTGAAACTAGCTATATTTTTTTCTTCAAATCCTTGATTTATTAATACAAAACAAGGGTATAATAAAAAGTATTTCTAGCATGCACAGTTGCATGCATTGACTTTTTTAAAGCTTTTTCCTTGTCTGATATATAAATCATGCAAAAATCAATAATTCTATATTTTAAAGTTGAATTACAAAATTTGGTAAATAACTCGCCTGATTTTAAGTCTGAATTCAGTTTATAAAACTCTATAAGCAAGAATTGCAAGTTTTAATCATGAGACAAAAAGAGTATATAAACTCTTTATACAATATTATTTATTTTGATATATATTATATATATTATTATATATCTTTATTCAATATTTTGAGAGCAATCTTCAAGATTCACTTTCAAGTCAACATTGTAACATCATAAACTAGCATAAAAAATACAATAATCAATTTTAATGGTTATAATTACAGGCAAGTAGATTTAAAAGTTATTAATTTCCTTCGTCAGGTTTTTCAGCAACAATGATTTTTGGTTTAATTTCGATTAAGTCAATTAAGTCAATTTGATTACTCTTTTCTTTCTTTTAACTCATATTTAATAGGTTTTATTTCGGCCTTTTTCTATAGCTTTCCAACTACCGCCAAGGAAAAATGGGACCCGAATTTCGATTCCCATCTTGGGATGTTTCTGATCCATTTCAATGCAGGATTAAAATATGAGTAAGAATAATATAAGGAAATACGTATCACTTCGGAGTATGAGTAACCTACACTGCCCTTCAGTTTTCACTATAAAAGAAAGCAGAATATATAAGTTAGAAATTAAAAATTATAATTTTAAGAATTTAAAAGCTTTAAAAATTTAACTTCAGGAGGCACCAGACGGCAAGGATTTGGATCTCAAAGCAACTTCTTTAAATGGCAACTTGACAAGCGCTATAGCTCTATTTAACTTGGTTCATGATTGCCTTTGTCATGAATATTGTAATTTATCCTGGATAAAAACCATAAAAAAGATAAGCTTGGCGAGTTTACATCATTATACAAGTTAGAAAGTAAAAACGACCTTAGTCTAAGCCTTAAAAACTGAAACCTTAGGTGGCATCTATAATGAAACCTTAGGTGGCACCAGACGACAGGGATGGATTTATAGAAGATTGAATAACAACTTGAAAACTGCTATTTCTATATCAGAAATTTAATCAACTGTGATAAAACAAGAACCAGAAAAGCAAATGATAGGTGGCAGAATGCAATGGAAATATAAAATTTGGACTATATATTGGCACATTAGGGGACGGAGTTAGGGGTAAAGTATTGCTGGGATATATGCAATACATGTTAGCCACGGTTATTCTCCATATTAGGAACTGTTTTTATGGCACTTTGTATTTATACATTTTTTACAATTAAATATTTTAATTTTAATAATTTAAAGGCTTTAAAAATTTAACTTCAGGAGGCACCAAACGGCAAGGATTTGGATCTAAAAACAGCTCCTTTAAATGGCAACTTGACAAGGGCTATCGCTCTATTTAAATTGGTTCATGTTGCTATTCCCATGAATATTGTAATTTATCCTGGATTAAAACTGTAAAAAGAATAAGCTTGATGAGTTTACACCATTATACAAGCTAGAAAGTAAAAAAGATCTAAGTCTAAACCTTAAAAAATGAAACCTTAGGTGGCACCAGAGGGCAGGGATGGATCTATAGATGATTGAATAACAACTTGAAAACTGCTATTTCTACATTTACATTTACTTCGTATTGCCTTTGCCACAAATCTTGGAATGATATATTCTGGAAGAATATACAGAAAACCAAAATTAGTTTGCCTCATTCACTACAGATAAATTTAGGCAGTAGAGTCATACTCAGTAAATATGTGTCTACTATCCTCGGCGCGTGTAAAAAGCTCCTCCCATTCAACCTTCTATTAGCGACCCAATGTTTATTTCCCAGTCACTGAATAATGGTGAGAACTTGTACTATTCATAATTACGAAAGGACAAAGAAATGTGGTGAGCCGGCGAAGTGCTTCGCTACTGTCCCGTCTCATAGGTATGACTTAACTGGCTGACCTATCTGGGATTTCTAAAAGGGGGGTTTGGATGGAAATTTTTAGAAAATTAAGAAATTTCTAGAGCTAATTCCTAATGAACACTGCAACAGAGAACTAGCCGGAATTTAATAAATAGTGGGAGATAGATGGGTCACGTCATCTGTCCCCCACATATTTAAAATGTTAAATGTCACCAGTATGTAAGGCCAGATAAATTCTCCCTTGATGAGCATTGTAAATAATTTTAGACGGTATAATCACAACTCAATAATATTTGGCTACTACAGTCTTGGCACGTATAAGAGCTCCACCCATTTCCTCGCCCATCTATAGTCAGTGAATGATGGTGAGAATTTGTATTATTCGTGGTTATGAAAGCAGAAAAAAAAAATTGGGTGAGCCAGCGAAGTGGTTCGCTACTGTTCCTTATCACAGATATGACTCAACTGAGTGACCTATACAGGATTTCTAAAAAAGGGGAGGGGATGGACTAAATTTTAGAAAATACGAAAATTTCTAGAGCTAGCTTGTAATCAACGCTGCAACAGGGAAATAACCGGAATTTCATAAATAGTGGGGGAGGGATCCAAGAAGTGGCGGGAATATTTGAAATTTGCCACAGAATGTTAGACCACAAAGAGGCAGTTTAATAGTTTTAGCACAGATTATCTATTAGGTTTCGCAATAATCTACGGTTTTAGATATTAATACTGCGCCATGGAGTGTCAAAACTTTTTTTCTTGGTAAGAAAAATTGGTCCCTTGAATTTTTACTGTTTTATACTCCCTTTTTGAGCCATAAAAAGCTGACTGCGAAGACTTCCCCCTTGAAAAATTTATAGGATACTTTTCGCATACACGTGCATATTAAGAAGTGAAATTTAAGAATCGTGAAATTTACAGAAATCCCTATAAAGGAAAATAAACCAGCAAGTAATTATTTTAGTTTTAGTACTTCAAATATTTGATTATTTCCTCTTTGAACAAAGAGACAAAATTGTCAAGAACTAGTATTTCGTTATCTCCTAAGTACTGCAGAGAACAAAAATCAAAGCAATATCAATAAACATATGTGAAAAAAGGAAGTGGCAAAATTTAATTCACCTACGAGTATGCATTCATGCCAACCATTTAATTTACCTTTGAGAAAAAATTGACGAAACTATAGAACTGAGATATCAATAATAACAAGAATAATTAAATTTTACCCTTTGTACACAACAAAATGCACTGAAGAGGAGTATAAGAAAATGAAAAAAAAAATGAAAAAGACACAGACAAAAATTAAGCACAATTCTGGATATCTTTAACTTTTAAACACTCATTTAGCATCCTGTTCCAGTTCCAAAATTCGTATAAGGGTATATGGATTACCGAATTAGTTCTTTCGCCCCTTTGACTCCACAAAAAATCTTCAGAAAGAAATAAAAATATCCCCCAAACAGGTAACAACGGATTTTTCCCTAGAAAATTACTTAATTCTAATGACGTGTTGTGGAAGGTGCGGGTAACTGAGCTGCCTATCCTCAGCAGTTTAAGGCCTATAGGCCGGCCGGTACCTATACGGCTCTTCCCACTTTCTTCTGCACATTCTATAACTATTAATGAATTAACCCCCTTTCCATTGTATTCTTCATACTTTAGCACATAGATCAAAAATTATAAGATTGCACAACTAGCGACGCTAGGGACTTGATAGAAGGCAAGTAAGAGGAAAATTGACAATTCCGTTGCAGCAGTCAGCAAACCCACGTGACAGGTCATCCATTTTTTGAAAAATTTCAAAAACACCGTGCCATCAGGAAATGTAACTATTATGAGTCCAAATGGGGATACTAAGAAACTACTTGCAGAGCCTAAAGAACAACGATCGGATTTGTTTTTTCACAGATGCAGAGAAGAATTTACAAAAAGGTGTCAACAACATATGTGGTGCGAAAAACACATTATATAGCCGACCAAGGGATCCTTTATCAAATTGGTCCTTTACCTTGGCGAGAAGATCGTAAGATTTTCTTAGTTTTTCTTTCAAAGAATCAATTATAAGCTGCCTAGTGGATCTCATTGAAGTTCCAAATGGAACGCCTAAATACATAAGTGAACTGGAAGATGAGATTGCAGCGGGACTGACATGGATTGTATCATTGGAGGCAATCTCTGGTCCAAAGACAAGAAACTATGTTTCTGAAGACCGATTTCTTTCAGTCCGAGCAAACAAAATCAAGAGCGTTCTGGAGTGCTTCAAAATTATCAGCCCAGAGAAGAATATTATTGGCAAAGTGACGATTAAGTATGGTGGAGTCTGTCGTGTGACAAGTATAATAGAGTTATTAACTACTGCCAGACTAAGAACAGTACCTTGCTTAACACTATGGTGCACATGAGTACGATTACTAACAGTAACTTACAAACGTATCCGGATTGAGGACTTTCGGAATGATACTGGATTGAGGACATCCGTATCCAGATTGATATAACTGTCATACGCAGGTATAAACAAAAGGATTAACTACACTTCTAAAGAGAGACAAAATTGCTTGGGAGTGAAGGGCGGCGTCAAAGCCTTTGAACTATCAGTGGCACAAACGAAGAATCTACTTTTTGCCTTTTAATCACTTTCAAGAATCGCTAGAGAAGTCGCATGGGTATTCTGCTCACCAACAAATGCTAAGTGTCAAATTTCCAAATCAGATGTCATCACGTTATGACATGGTTCTAATAAAACTCAACTTTTACCTTGACTATCCTTAAAACTCATTCTTGGTTTTTCTTTCTATTCTTAAACCGATGTTATCGTTACCTATTTGTATCATTACAGTCATACTTATTATTTTTGTCTTCCACACGCTGGCCTACCCATAAAAAAACCAAATGTCGCTTATGTTTATGCGTGTTTATGCGTCCTCCGGAGCACTTGCTTCTCGGTCCAGCTTTGTCCAATGGTCAAGATAAGGAGCAGTTGTACTGCCTAAATTTATATACGGTGGCCTCAATAAACCCAATATTTTAATTAGGACTAAAAAATAATTGTACAAAAAAGCCGAGTTGTATGAGTAGGGAAGTACAGATTTGAAAACTAGAATTCTGAAAAAAGCGTGCCAATACTGAACATGTTTCTTCTTGAGTAAAACAGGTGTTTTTTGTTAAAAAATTACTCTGGAGTACGAGTAACTCCAAATGTCAGACTCTTTTAAAGAAGTAACTCCTTTAGATGATGTCTAAACAACTACAAATGACGCCTTAATAACAGTAAAAAGGTTCTAACAACCTAACAACATAACAACAACTATTTCTCTGTTTAGCTTGGCTTCTTATTGCCTTTGCCACAAATCTCGGGATGATATATGCTGGACGTAGTATACAAGGATTTTGTGTTGGTGTTACAACCCTCACCCTCCCTATATATCTTGGAGAAACCATTCAGCCGGAAGTCAGAGGAACTCTTGGAATTTTGCCAACAACAATTGGGAACACAGGTAAGCAACCAAACAATCTTTAATTTTAAACAAGGATACAATTTAGGAGAGAGGAAAGAGCACTCAACTATCTGCGCCAAGGGGAGAAGAAAGGAGGAAGCTCATGTCCACCTAAGAGTAATCCAAAAGATCCTCCCTACTCGAAAGACAACTTGAAAACAATGAGACAACCCACTTTTAGCCGAGAATGCCCTTGTAAGCATAAAAGTAGGAGCTGGGTAGGAACTTTGCACAACAGCTCCTTTGTAGTTAGGCAAAGAGGGACGGTCATTAGACAGGGGAAATCAGGGAGCCAATTGCCCATTTCAGAATTCAGAAACTTCATTTTTTTGCTATTTAATTACAAAAATTATATTTATTTTTGTATTTTCACTGAAAAAACAGATAAAGCAACAAAACTAAATTTTGAAAATGCATTTTGCCCCCTTCCTCCTCTCTATATTTTTGTGCATTAGCGCCACTGATTCGTAGCTGTCGATTTGTGTATACTGGTTGAATTTTATTCGAAGAGAGGACGGGAAAGGATTATATGTATTGTTAATCACAAGGTATTACATTTTATTGAGCAAATTAGTTTCAATTGATTGATTTTATTTCATGTATTAATATTAAATTTAAGCTAAATTTTTAGGCTCCATTCCGAAAATAGGAGCAAGATATTAAAATTTTTATTTTATTTATTGTAATTACATTAGCATATTAATTAATTGGATTTAGGTTGTTAATTTTACATTAAATTTTGAAGTTAAATACTAAAAAAAGTTATTCCAACCAAAAGAACAAGTTATGAATTCTAAGGTATTAACCAAATTACTACATTAGTACTAAAATTTAAATTTTAAGCGTTAATTTTAAAAATCAAGCTTGATCTGGAAAAAATCTTCTTCAGAAATTATGTGAAAACGAGCTTTAAACACCTTAGTAAGATTTTTGGAAGACAGCTAAGAATTTTGCCATTTTTTCTGTCAGAACAAAGTTTAGAACCATTTGTTGCATATAATTTACTTAATTAATCCACTTTGCATATAATTAATCCACTTCACCTCTTTTGCAAGTAATTTTGGTACTTCGTATTATACGAGAAACATTCGAGACATTACCCAGTTTTCATCCCAGTTAGTTTGCAAATATTACAATGTATAGTGATAGAATATAGTGTCTGATCATAGACGGCTATATTTTCATTAAATAATTAGTTGGTATTTTGGTTAGGTTAGAATATGTTTGTTTAGATTACGTATTTAATATAGGCTATGCTTTACCCCTACCCCAACCCCTAATGTGCAAATATATAACCTAAATTTGTTCTCAACTATTATATTTTTTACCTTACTTAGGTACATTTCATTAGAATTTACCAAACTTCACCTCTCGATTATTTCTCGCGTAACACTTAAGTGCCGTAATTTTAGATTTATATAAAAAACCTAGCTAAATTATTTCATATAATATAAACAAGGGCGTATCCAGACCTTGTGTTAATCGTAGAACTTTTATATATTATTAATATATATATATATATATATATATATATATATATATATATATATATATATATATATATATATATATATATATATATATATATATATATATGTATATATATATTATTAATATATATACTCTTGACATGAATCCACTAGCTCTTCATGGGTAGGGAGAAATTTCAACCTACTTTGGAAATACTATTTCTTTTAGGAATCCTGATGTGTTATGTGTTTGGATCTTTCATGGACTGGAAGATTATGGCCATAATAGGAGCATGCCTCCCTGTTCCATTTCTGGCTTGCATGTGGTTTGTTCCTGAAACCCCCCGATGGTACTTATCAAAAGGTTAGTAAGGCTTATTCATTAAAGATAGCTAAATCCATGCTTCTTTTATTATCTATTAAGTGCAAAAGTAGGAAGATATTGTGCTTGATAGTTTTTTAGTAAGCTCAAAAAAGTGGAAATAAAATAAAAGAGAAAAACACTATGGTCAATTATAAACAAAAAGAAATTATTGTTGTTTTTCCGAAGGGAAAATTCCGCAACACATTCTTCAAGCACTAAGTTAATTAAAAATACGTTATTCTTTCCTACCTACTTTATTCTTCCCAAGAAAAAAGTCTACTCAAATTATATATTTTATAGATTACTAGCAAGCATAGCTTCGGCTAAGGACAGCCTTGATCAGAGATAATACTAGACACCAAGAAGGAACAAATGCTCTACATCAGGCGGTCCTGTAAACCTCACGACTTCCCCGTAGTTAGATCAGGTTAATGTCAAAACTAATGTCAAAATAGGTAAATAGGTCAAACTTAAATTACAGGCCCACTGTTTCATTTATTCTCTAAAAGTTTCAAAAAAGGGGTAAAGCTTCACTTGCAGATTTTGAGCTTTAAATCGTCACTTATAACGTATTTAAAACCATGTCCGCCAACATTTCAAATTTTGAAAATGTATTTCTTTTATGAGGATTTTTTTTTTTGGGGGGGGGGGGGAATTCTTAAGCATTTATGGCAGTTTTGAGTGATTTCAGCGTATACGAAGAAGGAACAAATGCTCCGTATTAGACCGTCTAGTAAATCTCACGACTTTTCCGTTGTTAGGTCAGGCTAGGTCAAACTCAAATTACAGGACAACTGACTCCTTTATTCTCTACGAGTTTCCAAAAAAAGGGGCAAAGCTTCACTTGCAGATTTTGAGCTTTAAATCGCAACTTATACCATATTTGAATTTTTCAAATTTTGAAAATGTATTTCTTTTATAAGGAATTTCTTTGGGGGGGGAGGATTTTTAAGCGTTTATGAGAGTTTTCAGTAATCTCAGCGTATACGAAGAAGGAACATGCTCCGTATCTGGCCCTCCTGTAAATCTTACGACTTTTTCGTTGCTAGGTCAGGCTGATATCAAAACTCAATAGGTAAATAGGTCAAACTCGAATTACACTACAACTGATTCATTTATTCTCTATGAGTTTCCAAAAAAGGGGTAAAGCTTCACTTGCAGATTTTGAGCTTTAAATCGTCACTTATATTGTATTTGAAATGATGTCCACCAACATTTCAAATTTTGAAAATGTATTTCTTTTATAGGGATTTTTGGGGGGAGGATTTTTAAGCGTTTATGGCAGTTTTCAGTAATTTCAGCGTACACGAAGAAGGAACAGATGCTCCGTATCAGGCCGTCCTGTAAATCTCACGACTTTCCTTTTGTAGGTCAGGCTAATGTCAAAACTCAATAGGTAAATAGGTCAAACTCAAATTGGAGGACAACTGATGTTTCTCTACGAGTTTGCAAAAAAAGGGGTGTAACTTCACTTACAGATTTTGAGCTTTAGATTGTCACTTATATCGTATTTGAAATCATATCCGCCAACATTTCAAATTTTGAAAATGTATTTCTCTTATAAGGAATTTTTTCAGGGGGGGGGAGTGAGACTTTTAAGTGTTTATGGCAGTTTTCAGTAATTTCAGCGTATACGAAGAAGAAACAAAAGTTTTCGTATCAAGCCGTCCTCTAAACCTCTCGACTGTCCCATAGGTTATTATATTTTCCAAACAGTTCTCAGCTTTGTTGCGGGGGACGAACTCTACCCCCCCCCACTTAAAATAAATCTTGTGTATACGGTTATAACCAATAGATGATACCTGTATGTTTTAATATTTCGGCTATATAATCACAAGACATAATAAAAGAGATATTCACAACTTATCAACACAGGCAGAATTAAGTGTAGAAGACTTGAAACAAATGAGCTAAAAGAGAGTAAAAGCAGTGTTTCTACATCTTCTTTCATTTGAATAAGACTTCTCTCTAATCGGCTTCTCGATCACTCGAGAAATACCCCCTAGAATTCAGTGGAAATTATTTCCCAGAATACAAAAACGCGGAAAGATGCCCCTGGATAATTCCTCCAGAACATCTTCACATAAGAAATTTGACAAAGAGAATTTAAAAAGAATTTTATATAGTCATTCTGTCAATACTCCCCAGTGTAAAATTTTCCCTGGAATATTCACTCCCTAAAAATTTCCCTACCCAAGGAAGATTTTCCCCATAGAAATCCATCCTCAGCACAACCTCCCCCCCCCCAAAAAAATGGCTGTATGCGTCAGAATAATAAATACTATATGTAAACAATGGGCAAAGTTCACAACTTGCAGCCCATCCCCCGGAGATTGTAGGGGGTCATTTTCACCTAAAGACACAGTTATAAGACTTTTCGACTATGCTGAACAAAAAGGCTTTCTCAAAATTTTGAAAGGGGGACTTTGGGAAAAAGTGAGCGTGGGAGGGGGGCTTAGTTTCCCTCAATTCTTTGGTTACTTAAAAAGGAAACTTGAACTTTTAATTTTTGTTCGAATGAGCCATCTCACGATATTCTAGGACCGCTGGGTCTATGCGATCACCCCTGGGAAGAAAAAAACAACAACAAAAAACAAAACACGCATCCATGATCTTTCTTCTGGCAAAAAATACAATATTCCACATTTCTGCAGATATGAACTTGAAACCTCTACCGCAGGGTTTTCTGATACGCTGAATCCGATGGGTTGGTTTTCATCCAGATTCTATGAATTTTATGAGGTATTTCCCTCTTTCCGAAAATAGGACAAATATTCTCAGGCTCGTAACTTTTGATGGGTAAGACAAAGCTTGATGAAACTTATATATTCGAAATCAGCATAAAAATCCGATTCTTTTATCGTATCTATTGTCGTCAATATTCCGTTCAAGTATCAATATTCCTTACTTTGGTTTGTTACTAAGAACTGTTTAAAATGAATAAACTGGAAGAATTTTAACTATTTCAAACAGAATTGAAGTTGCTCGCTCAAACAATGATGAATCATTACGGAAATAGTGAATACAACAGAAGAACCTTATCTTAACCACAATGGTTCACTCTAAGCTGAAGTTACTCCTTCGCAAAAAAAATGTACCCTAATGGATCTGCTGAATACAATGGAAACAACTTTACACCAGAAACACCATAAACAGCTCAAACAACTTTTCTAACCCAAACCTCATTTCAGACAATGGTCGTCAAGTTAAACAATATAATAGTGATGAAAACAATGGAAGAACCATATATCAACCTTTACACCAATGGAAACAACTTTACACCAGAAACACCATAAACCGCTCAAACAACTTTTCTAACCCAAACCTCATTTCAGACAATGGTCGTCAAGTTAAACAATATAATAGTGATGAAAACAATGGAAGAACCATATATCAACCTTTACACCAATGGAAACAACTTTACACCAGAAACACCATAAACAGCTCAAACAGCTTTTCTAACCCAAACCTCATTTCAGACAATGGTCGTCAAGTTAAATAATATAATAGTGATGAAAACAATGGAAGAACCATATATCAACCTTTACACCAATGGAAACAACTTTACACCAGAAACACCATAAACCGCTCAAACAACTTTTCTAACCCAAACCTCATTTCAGACAATGATCGTCAAGTTAAACAATATAATAGTGATGAAAACAATGGAAGAACCATATATCAACCTGACAATAATATGGACAAGATAAAAGTTACGTTCACATCAGAGGCGGTTTCAGGAGAGGGACAGAGGGAGAACTTACCCCAGGCGCAGAAATTTTAAGGGCACGAAATTTCAAACAAATAATATAATGGTTATAATCATCTTGTAATTTTTGAATTTTATTAATAAGTAGAGGGCGCAGTTACTAAATATAAATAACTAATAAATTATTTATTAATTAATGATAGTTAAATTTAAAATATAATTATACAATTAAAATTATAAATTCAAAAACAATTAAAAATAAAGTATTAATTAGTAAATTGAAAATACTTCTGTTAATAAATAAATATTTTGGTTAAATTTGGCCTTAAAATTTTGCGGGAGACAGAAGATATGCCCGGGCACAAGATATGCTAGAACCGCTACTGGTTCAGACAGGATAGACAAAAATCAGCATGGTCGCTCAAACCATTCTGAGTCCTTATGAAAATTCTGAATATAGAATTCTAAAAATTCTGACAGAAAACTGTACTTTATACAATTCACCCAAGATTAAAGCTACTCATTCGAATCTTTCAGAAAACATTGAATACTAATGATTAAAAAAATATGGTCAATTTGTTGAAGATTTTGGAAAGTAATGAACATCGAGAGACTGATAGACTTTTTCTGGAATTTAATAAACAATGGTTAATAAAAAATAAAATCAAAAATCAGTGAATAATCTTAATAGCAAATATAAAAAATCAGTGGGTAAAAATAAGTTTGTAAATTTCTTTATTTAAGAAACATCTGCAGATTACAGTGTTAAAATTATAATTTAAATTAAATCTATTGAACTAAATCATATAATTATACACAATTTTTAACATTATGTAATATAATTGTCTAATGATTATATTAATTAAACTGTATTTTAGATTAATTATACAGTGTAAAAATTATATTTTTTGCTTGTGTTTAAGTTTTAAATAATTTCTTGAATGTTATTTACACAAGAAGGACCTTTATGAATTCACCACCCAGTCGCAACGTTTCCATGAACAGTGAGAAACAACTTTTTGCCCATTGAAATTCTGCTTAATCGGGCTTACAAAACGTTTATTAGTTATAATAATATAACAAATAATACAGAGCAGAAATATTTTATTTGTAGATGGGTGAAGGTGCATTTAGAAAAATTTATTTTAAAAATCCTTCTAGGAGCAAATGGAAACCATATGCATTTTGAAGACTATATCAACATCTATAAATTGATTGAAATTTGGTTGTAGATGGCAAATAATGTTACCATGCTTCTTGTAAAAAACAGGTCAGCCAAAACAAGCCAAGATGAACCAAAACAAGCCAAGATGGACCAAAACAAACATTTCTGAGTGAAATTCACGGAAGCTACAATTAAAAAATCGCTGTGAAATATACACTCACTTGATAAATTCAATAGAGAACCACATACAAAAAAAAAAAAAAAGAAAAAAAAAAAAATTTCTTAATTTGGTGATACTGGATTATCCTTAAGCTATTCAATTTTTAGCTTATTTTTGTTGGTTTTACACCCACATTTCTTTTGTAAATTTGGCATCCCATTCTACAGAAAACTACATAATTGCATATGAAGGCATTTTTATTCAAAAAATTGAATCCCTGATTATTGCTAACTTTCAAGGTATACATAGTTGTGCAAATTGTCAATTAAACAATCCAAGCACTTAAATTCCATTATTAATGTCCTTGGTGCTTCAGTTAGGTTTTCAAATATTGCTCAGCTCAATATTTTAATTTGCAGGTCGAAATGAGGAGGCTGAATCAGCCTTACAATGGCTAAGAGGAAAAAAAACGGACATATCACGTGAGCTGAAAGAAATGAAAGCAGCTCAGAAAAATCAGGAACAGAACCAAAGCCGAATAAGAGATTTAATGACTATGAGATACCTCAAGCCTCTGTTTATCTCACTTGGTCTCATGTTTTTCCAACAGCTATCTGGCGTAAACGCTGTCATATTCTACACCGAATCAATATTTGAAAAGTCTCAGAGCTCAATTAGTGCTAATTTATCTTCAATTTTTGTGGGTATTGCGAATTTTGTTGCCACAATAGGGTCTAACATAGTTATTGACAAAGTTGGAAGAAAAGTACTATTAAACATATCAGCATTGCTCATGGCTCTGTCGTTACTAGTTTCTGGCGGGTTCTACCTGGCACAACATAAGGAACATGATATTTCAGAATATGGTTGGGTACCTTTAGTAACATTCATTATATACGTTATTGCATTTTCAATTGGATATGGTCCTATACCATGGCTAATGATGGGTGAAATTTTTCCAGCGAAAATTAGAGGTTCAGCAGCCAGTGTTGCCACAGCGTTTAATTGGTCTTGCAGTTTTGTGGTTACCAAAATTTTCCAAGACTTAATGAAAAATTTCGGTGCTCATGGTACATTTTGGTGTTTCGGTGCTATTTGTGCAGTAAGCATTGTGTTTGTATTAATGTTCGTCCCAGAGACAAAGAGTCATTCATTGGAACATATTGAAGAAAAACTAATGAGAAAAAAAGTTCCAAAGAAACCAAAAGTAGAAATAACAAAACTATAAAATAACAAAACACAAGGGGATGTTGTTAATATGTCTGATTATTGGGGGGCTTCTCGTTGGACTAGTTGATATGTACAGTTTTATAATATTGTATGTACCCTGTAAATTGTTTTTAATATCTTGTAAATAAATATTAGCATTAAATATGAGTTGATATACGAAAGAATGCTTCAAATCTTAAATTTGAACCAAAGTATCTACGTCTGATCTATTTTGTCAATATGGTCATGGAAAGATATGGCCTAAGACCATGCAAAGATATAAAAGCCGATGTGGCCTTTACCTATTATATTTCTCTGCTAATATATCTAGTTAGCTATCATGTTAATTTATCGAACAGTTTACTCGGCCCAATAGTAACCAAAACACTAAAAAGAAGAATTTAGATAAAATTTAACACATTAAAAGAAATGGCTTTTTACGCAGATTTGAAATATATAGAATTCATTAGGTTTGATATTACACATCAAAAGTTACAGGGATGATAAATTGACCTAATTTGAAAAAAGGGAGGAACACCTCCAGAAAGTTACGGCTCTTTCATGTCGTAGGACGGGGCAGTTATTCCACTTACAGAGGTAGCCACATTTTACTTGGCATTTATGCAGCAAGTATCACATTTCAGTTGTCATTGTCATGGCTACGCAATTGGGGCAAACCACCACATCAAAGGTATATATACAATAGTGCGTATTCCTATCATCTCCATTAAAGAGTTTCCTGGCACATCCTGTGTTGCGCATTTCTCCTTGGCTCCTCCTTCACCCACACTCAACGACCCATTTTTATCGATGTCTGGTCGTACATGCGGTTGGGATGGTTGAAATAACTCTGACGCTAGTTCCTCCACTGACCACGTCTTTTTTAGGCGCTGTGATGTGTCACATTTCTGAAAAAAATGTGCGGTACCGTGCATGCTGTGACAAACCACTAAGGATTGCACTGATATAAACAAAAGAAAGCACAACAGTCCCCCACCATCACATTAACTTTAACCATGAAGATTGCTCGTCAGAAAGAATAACTTCTCAGTGGAACATCATGAACAATCAGTGGAACATCAAGTGGAACATCAAGAAGCTGGTAGCCGGGAAACATGTGGAGGCCGGGTGCTAACTATCATGAGCCAAAAGGAATACAGGTTTTAACAGCAAAACCCACACTGCAGCCATGCAGAGGGTACTTGATCAGAAATGACACTGGTGTGTTGGTTATGCTAGACACTAGAAAAAAACAAGCACACCTTTGCTTCCAGACTGGAATTCCTGCATTTCGGCAAATACATTTGGTAACTGTGACCTGAAGAGAAAACCATTCGAGGTGACAGGACTTAGCAAGTACACAGTGTCGATAAGAAGTTGAAAACAGAATGCAACAGGTAATACCAGGTGACCTGACATCAGTCAAAACTTTTACAGTTTTTTGTTCAACAAGAACATAACTTGTTGAAGCAGGCGATAAAGCTCTTCCGCACTGGTATAGTTACACATGGCAAATCCTTACCTGGACTCCACCATCGGCTGTTCATATCAAGAGTAGCCAGTGCAAATAGTTGTGCCCAATCTCATTCTCACCCGTGCATGTTGCTGCGAAGTATTACTACCAGCGTGTTTATTTACACGTAATTACACGGTTATGCTAAGGAACGGAGCTAATTTCCAGAAATCAGGGATGGAGACTTTCCTCAAATGAACTAGTACCCATTATAAGTAACACAATGCCCTCTCAAACTGATTAAGCGCCGCTGTAAAGGTGACGGTAAGAACACTTACCGTTTCTGAAGCATTACCTGTAGCCAGTGCTGTCAGACAAGCTGCATTAACGTTAAGCTGTATTAGCTTAAGGGGAAAAATATGTCAGCAGACATATCACATGATAAATAAATATATAGGCGAAGAAAGAGAAGCATTCGGAAAATAAAGAACGCATTAGTATAAAAAAAAACTTTATAACTGACAAAAAAATAAAACTTTATTGACTAACTAACACCTAGGCTATTTTTCTCCCTAATCACCATTAAAATATATCGCTTGATATAGATTTACAAAAGTTTTTCTACGTCTTCTGCAAACATAGTACCCACCAAGCTGTTGAACAAGTTATTGAGAGCTTCTATAAGTTCTACATCACTCCCATCACGGTTTCCAACAAAAATTCTTTATTCTCTGGGACAAATGAAGGTCGTTTGAGGCTAAGTCTGGACTGTGGCATGAATACTCAAAGACTTCCATTTAAACTTCTAAAGCAAGTCTTTTGTTAATACAGCTGAGTGAAGACACGCCTTGTTGTGGCAGTGGAGTAATTTTGGACCAACTGATTTATAAATAAAATTCTGTGAGATGATTTCATATCTTGAGATTTTCCTATATTTTTTAATACTATCCATAAAATGTATGTTTTTTTTAGTTCTTCGAAATCTACCCTTACATGAAAAGAGCCTTCGCGTAAATTGTATTAGGGCTTCTTCGTACCAATGTGATCTCTTGACAATGACCCAAATGATAAGACCTAATTACGTATTGTTGTTGTTTTTTTTTTACTTTTTTTTCAACCGCTATGTAACACCAAACGAACCTGTAACTGTTTAATATCATAGTAACCGAAAATGGAGGCGTGATTAGGTTGTTCCTGTTTTTTCCTTAGGTTTAGCTTTTCAATTTTTTATAATAATAACCGAATTTATCAAATCTCAGAATGAAGTTACAGATTGTAACTTTATAGTTGCAGAAACTCTCACCCCGTCCCCGTTCCCGTCCCCTCAACCCGTACTAAATGGTGAGAGATGAGGTGCCAGAGACGGAATGTGAAGAGAATTTTAAGAAAAATTTCTGTCCAGATTTAACTTAATTTAATTTAAATTAAATTAACAGACATGTTAATATGTTAGTAAAACAGATATGTTTTAATATAACTAAGCTTGAACTAATACATACACACACACAAAAAATCAAGAGAAAAACATCAAAGCAAACTTTTTTTTTTAACTAGCTCACAAAACTTGAAGCTTTTTCTAAGAATCAAAGGTTCATGAAACTCACACTGCATTATACTAGACCCCAAGAACTATTGCAATATATAGTCTAGTCTATACTAACCCCCGCCACAAAAAAAAGAAAAAAAAATGGCCGGCGAGCAGTTTACTAAAATTGGTAATTTTAATATTTGTGTTCTGGTATTCCACAAAGTTTAGTATTTATAATATTTAACAAATGATAATAAAATCGAATTTACTGAATTAAGTTGAATAGCCTTTGATGTACCTTTTCTGAACAAATTTTTGCCTTTTTCATTCAACGATTTTGGCTTCAAATAGACACAAAAATGCCCTCTCCCACTTCAAAAGTTTGTTTTTTTCATGTGTGCTCATGCTGCAGATACATTTATAGCAGAAGAACAGTGTGTCTTTTTTTGTTGAATTAAAATAAAAATATGGATTTTTTTTGTTGATATTCCATATTTTAAGCGATGGAGCGGGTGACAAATAAGTTATTATTGTTATTGTTATTATTAAGTTAAGTTATTATTGTACCTGCACAACAGTAGGATTATCGGATAGTATATCGTGGGCATAAAATTTGCCCCCCACCCCTACAAAGAAAATGAAAACCCTACCTAAAAATCAATCTTTGAATTTTTCATATCCCCCTCTCCATCTAAGTTTTGGGAAAGAAACACTTTTTAAGAGCAGGTTATCATCGTTTTCGAAGTATTGCTATAAAAGAAGCTAAACTTTAGTGTATTGCAAAAGGGGTACAGAGGATGGCAGTCCCACCTCCTCATGTATTGTTTGATTCTGGATGTATTCAACCTCTATTGCTACTACTGCTACTACTAACAACTCACTGCAGCACCAACCCGCTTGAAGCTCATACAGCTCTCTCCGTACTTCTCTACCCAAATTTTTTCAAAGCTTTACTCTTTATATCCTCCTAAGAATTTCCAATTTCCTTCAAATCCATCCTTACAACTTCTTCATTTGAGGAGGATTTAGTTTTGTTTAGCTTGAACTAATACACACACACACACAAAAAATGGTCGATTTTTAGTTTGTGTATCAAACCTTTCAAAAATCCTGTCTCTTTGGGCATTATTTCATATTCTCGTTATAATTGTGAACGAAAGTTGTGTTTTTTTTTTTAAACACGTAACATTGGAATTTGACATTTTAAATATATTACCGAACATTTTAGCAGTATTTAACATTTTGAAAACAAACAAGAGCTAAGAGCTCATATGGCACGCAAGACGAGGCAAGAAGAGCGAAGAGCCAAGAGATCATATGGTATGAGCTCTAGCAAAATTCTATGAATCAATAGATTGATTTAAAAGGAAAATAAGAGGCTTAATGCCGGTCAGGATTTAAAATAAAGCTCTGAGTCACGATGTCCTTCTAAATATCAAAATTCATTAAGATCCGATCACCTACGCGTATGTTAAAAATACCTAATTTTTTCAAATTTTTTCTCTCCCTTTAGCCCCCCAGATGGTCGAATCTGGAAAACGACTTTATCAAGTCAATTTGTGCGGCTCCCTGACACGCCTACCAATTTTCATCGTCCTAGCACGTCCAGAAGCACCAAACTCGTCAAATCATTGAACCTCTCCCCCCAACTCCCCCAAAGAGAGCGAATCCAGTACGGTTCCGTCAATCACGTATCAAGGACATTTGCTTATTCGATCCACCAAGCTTTATCACAATTCCTCCACTCCAAGTGTTTTCCAAGATTTCCCCCTCCAACTCCCCCCAATGTCAAAAGATCTGGTCGGGATTTGAAATAAGAGCTCTGAGACATGAATTCCTTCTAAATATCAAATTTCATTAAGATCCGATCATCTATTCGTAAAAAAAATACCCCAATTTTCACGTTTTCCAAGAATTCCGGTTTTCCCCTCCAACTCCCCCAATGTCACAAGATCTGGTCTGAATTTAAAATTAGAGCTTTAAAGCGCAAGACCCTTCTAAATATCAAATTTCATTAAGATCTGGTCACCCTTACGTAAGTTACAAATACCTCAATTTTCAAAATTACACCCCCCCCCCAAACTCCACCAAAGAGAGCAAATCCGGTCCGATTATGTCAGTCATGTGTCTTTGACAGGTTTTTATTCTTCCCATCCAGTTTCATCCTGATCTCACCGCTTTAAGTATTTTCTAAGATTTCCAGTCCCCCCCCCCAACTGGCCCCCCCAATTACGATGGATCCGGTTGAGATTGAAAATAAGAGATCTGAGTTACAAGGTACTTCCAAATCTGAAGTTTCATTAAAATCCGATCACTCCTTCGTAAGTTAAAATTACGTCATTTTTTCTAATTTTTCAGAATTAATCCCCCCCCCCCAATAGAGCAGATCCGTTCCAATTATGTAAATCACGTATCTAAGATTTCTGCTTATTTGTCCCACCAAGTTCCATCTCGATCCCTACAATCTAAGCTTTTTCCATGATTTTAGGTTCCCCCCTCCCAACTCCCCCCAATGTCATCAGATCTGTCCGGGATTTAAAATAAGAGCTCTGAGACACGATATCCTTCTAAATATCAAATTTCATTGAGATCCCATCACCCGTTCGTAAGTTAAAAATACCTGATTTTTTCTAATTTTTCAGAATTAACCCTCCCCCCCCCCCAAATACCCCAAAGAGAGCGGATCCGTTCCGGTTATGTCAATCATGTATCTAGGACTTGTGCTTATTTTTGCTACCAAGTTTCATCCCGGTCCCTCCACTCTAAGTGTTTTCCAAGTTTTAGGTTTCCCCCTCCCAATTCCCCTTTCCGATGTTACCAGATCCGGTCGGGATTTAAAATAACAGCTCTGAGACACGATATCCTTCTAAATATCAAATTTCATTGAGATCCGATAACCCGTTCGTAAGTTAAAAATACCTCATTTTTTCTAATTTTTCAGAATTAACCCCCCCCCCCCCCAACTACCCCAAAGAGAGCGGATCCGTTCCGGTTATGTCAATCATGTATCTAGGACTTGTGCTTATTTTTCCCACCAAGTTTCATCCCGATCACTCCACTCTAAGTGTTTTCCAAGTTTTAGGTTTCTCCCTCCCAACTCCCCCCCCCCATGGCACCAGATCTGTTTGGAATTTTAAATAAGAGGTCTGAGACATAATATCATTCCAAACATCAGATTTCATTAAGATCTGTGCTTATTTTTCCCACCAAGTTTCATCCCGATCACTCCACTCTAAGTGTTTTCCAAGTTTTAGGTTTCTCCCTCCCAACTCCCCCCCATGTCACCAGATCTGTTTGGAATTTTAAATAAGAGGTCTGAGACATAATATCATTCCAAACATCAGATTTCATTAAGATCCCACCACCCGCTCATAAGTTAAAAATACTTCATTTTTTCTATTTTTTCCGAATTAACCGGCCCCCCACTCCCCCCTCCAGATGGTCAAATCGGGAGAACGACTATTTCTAATTTAATCTGGTCCGGTTCCCGATACGCTGGCCAAATTTCATGGTCCTAGCTTACCTGGAAGTGCCTAAAGTAGCAAAACCGGGACCGACAGACAAACCGACAGAATTTGCGATTGCTATATGTCACTTGGTTAATACCAAGTGCCATAAAAACATAATTTACAATTTTTTTTGCCCTTTATTCAAATTATATACAAGTATCTATCCTAGACTACAATCAAAGCTAAGAGCTCATATGGCACTTGTGACGAGGTCAGAAGAGCCAAGAGCCAAGAGCTTATATGGTATGAGCTCTAGCAAGAATCAATAGATTGCTTTTTAAGGAGAATCAGAGGCTTAATGCCGGTCGAGATTTAAAATAAGAGCTCTGAGTCACGATGTCCTTCTAAATATCAAAATTCATTAAGATCCAATCACCCACTCGTAAGTTAAAAATACCTCAATTTTTCTAATTTTTCCTCTCACTTCAGCCCCCCAGATGGTCCAATCGGGGAAAACGACTTTATCAAGTCAATTTGTGCAGCTCCCTGACACGCCTACCGATTTTCATCGTCATAGCACGTCCAGAAGCACCAAACTCGCCAAAACACTGAACCTCACCACCTAACTCCACAAAAGAGAGCGGATCCAGTCCAGTTACGTCAATCACGTATCTACGACATTTATAAGCGTTTTCCAAGATTTCCGGTCTCCCCCTCAAACTCCCCCCAATGTCAAAAGATATGGTCGGGATTTGAAATAAGAACTCTGAGACATGAGTTCCTTCTAAATATCAAATTTCATTTAGATCCGGTCACCCGTTCTTAAGTTAAAAATACCTCAATTTTTCTGATTTTTCCAAATTAACAACCCCCAGCTCCCTCAGAGAGAACGCACCCGTACCAATTATGTCAACCTTGTATCTATAACTTGTGCTTATTCTTCCCATTAAGTTTCATACCGATTTCTCCACTCTAAGGGTTTTCCAAGATTTCTGTTTCCCCCCTCCAACCCTCTAAGTCCCCAGATCCGATTCAAATTGAAAATGCAGCATCTCAGACATAAGATTCTTCTATATATCAAGTTTCATTAAGATCCGATCACCCATTCGTAAGATACCTCGATTTTCACATTTTCCAAGAATTCCGCCCCCCCAACTCCCTTCAATGTCACCGGATCTGGTCGAGATTTAAAATGAGAGTTCTAAAGCACAAGATACTTCTAGATATTAGATTTCGTGAAGATCTGATCACCCGTTCGTAAGTTACAAATAGCTAATTTTTTTCTAATTTTCCCGAATTACTCCCCCCCAACTCCACCAAAGAGAGCGGATCCGGTCCCGTTAAGTCAGTCACCTATCTTGGACTTGTGCTTATTCTTTCCACCAAGTTTCATCCTGATCTCTCCACTTTAAGCGTTTTCCAAGATTTCTGGTCCCCCCCCCCACTAATGACACTGGATCCGATCGGGATTTAAAATAAGAGATCTGAGTTTCGAGGTCCTTCTAAATATGAAATGTCATTAAGATACGATTACTCCTTCGTAAGTTAAAAATACCTAATTTTTCATTTTTTTTTAGAATTAAACCCCCCCAACTCCCCCAAAGTATCTAGTATCTAGGTATCTGTATCTAGGACTTGTGCTTATTTTTCCCACCAAGTTTCATCCCGATCCCTCCATTCTAAGCGTTTTCCAAAATTTTAGATTCCCTCCCCCCAACTCACCCCAATGTCACCGGATCCGGTCGGGATTTAAAATAAGAGCTCTGAGACACGATATCCTGCCAAAAATGAAATTTCATTAAGATCCCATCACCTGTTCATAAGTTAAAAATACCTCATTTTTCTATTTTCTTCCGAATTATCCGACCCCCCACTTCCCCCCAGATGGTCAAATCGTGGAAAAGACTATTTCTAATTTAATCTGGCCTGGTCGCTCCTGCCAAATTTCATCGTCCTAGCTTACCTGAAAGTGCCTAAAGTAGCGAAACCGGGACAGACAGAACGACAGACCGACAAAATTTGCGATCGCTATATGTCACTTGGTTAATATCAAGTGCCACAAAAAAAGTGAGTGAGACACTTCTTTATACGGTAAAGGCCCAGATGATTTTACAGTGTAATTTTGTAACCGCTGTCGAAATTTTTCTTCAGACAGGATAACTCTGCTTGGTCGTGACTTGGAACGCCATCTCTAGAAACGGTCGTTATATTGTGTCAATACGAAGCGTGGAAACTATATCCGACACACCCGGATAAAAAAAAAATATTCAGTTCAATCAATTTCCTGTTTTCGACACAAAATGACCTCCCGACAATCTTTTACCTATGTAATGTTCAAACTGTCATTACTTGGATTTTTTTTTTTGCAAAAAAAAGTTGGAATCAGGACCAATGCATCAAGATATATCTGGACTTCTCTAAAATGTAGCTATATTGGCTTTTTCTTGATAAATTTAAGTTAAAATGGCAGCTAATACTATACTGACGAAACTATGTTCCAAGTGTCGAAAATTCTTGTCGTATGTAGTGGAATACCAGACCGACTAAAAACGTTCCTTCAGCCGAATTCAAATGTAGGTATTGGCTTTTATTATGAGATTCTTTTTTTAGAATATCTTGTAGTAGCCTTGTCGAAATTTTTGACAGACAGAAGCAGGCCCTGCCAAAATATAGGTGACTCTGTCGAAGAGTATCCACTCAAGCTACTGGCAGAGATATTCTCTTGTTAGTGAATGAAGGCCATCAAACGGGACTTGTGTCCCCCAGAAAGATTTGTTCTTTGTTAAATACGAGTATGTGATGGTCTCTGTATCCATGCTATTACAATAGACTGCTATTACAACAGTAATACTTTTACAATAGACATGCTATCACAATAGACAAGTATTATTGTATATTAGTAGATCAGACACGTAAGTAGATTAGTAGACAATAGACACGTATTATTGTAGATTAGTAGATTAGCATTTGCACTTAATTCTGCATTCTCAGAATGTGCAGACACTGAGTTCAAGAGAGTAGCTCCAAGAATCTTGGTGTTGTTTGTTAGTGTGTAGGAAACCTTTGGCTCAATTAAATGACTTTTTAGCAGATTAAAGAGCACTATCTCTTACTTTTTCTGGTAAATCTCCAGATTTGGCACCATGCAATCTTTTGTGGAGACACTGGAAAAGTCAGAACTTAACACACAACTGAAGAACTTAAGAATGATGAGCTGATGATGAAGAATGACTTAAGAATGATGAACTGAACTTAAGAATGATGAATAAAGAACTGATACTTAAGATACTTAAGCAGATTAAAGAGCACTATCTCTTACTTTTTCTGGTAAATCTCCAGATTTGGCACCATGCAATCTTTTGTGGGAACACTGGAAAAGTCAGAACTTAACACACAACTGAAGAACTTAAGAATGATGAACTGATGATGAAGAATGACTTAAGAATGATGAACTGAACTTAAGAATGATGAATAAAGAACTGATACTTAAGATACTTAAGCAGATTAAAGAGCACTATCTCTTACTTTTTCTGGTAAATCTCCAGATTTGGCACCATGCAATCTTTTGTGGAGACACTGGAAAAGTCAGAACTTAACACACAACTGAAGAACTTAAGAATGATGAACTGATGATGAAGAATGACTTAAGAATGATGAACTGAACTTAAGAATGATGAATAAAGAACTGATACTTAAGAACTCAGAACTGAAGCATCACGACTGAGTTTTGTATTAAGCATTTCAGGATATACAACAAATTAGCTATGCACTTAAAGTATTTAAATTGTTGAACTATGAGAAAGGGAACTAAAAGGCAGAAAATGCCCCAAAGAAGTGATGTGATTTTAATAAAAATCACGCCACAAGATTCGGCATATTAAAGAACCTTATTAAGGAGGTTTCAAGCTCTTATTTACACAAATGTAGAATTTTGTAATTTTTTTTTCAGAAGAAAGATCATAGATGTTTGTTTTTTCGTTTGTTTTTTGTCACGGGTGACAGTATCAAACCATTCGTCCTAGAAGGTTGAGAGAGGAATTATTCGAACCGAATTTCTACGTTCTAGTGCCTAATTTAAATAAAAAAAAAACTGGATCCATACCCAATTTTTCCCCAAAGACATCTGCTCAAAATATTTTAAATATCCACTTGATTCAGAATAGTTGAACGATCTAATATATATGCCTTTTGGGAAGACGTGACCCGCAAGAGCCCCTGGGGAAAGGGCTGTAATTTATGCAATTTGCCCCTAATTTACATATAGTATTGGGAAATATATGGCATTTTTGGGGGGAGGGGATTTTTCTGCAGGGAGAATTTTCCAGGCGGCAGATAGTTACCAGGGAGAAGATTCAAGGGCTAATCTTACAAAGGGGGAGGGAAGGAAATTTTCAGACATGGTGTGAAAAATGGTCAGAAATAAATAATAAAATAAGTGTTTTATGCTGAAAGTAAGGGGCAACATTAAAACTTAAAACAAACAGAAATTACACCATATTTGAGGGGGCTCTTTGTGCTAAGGTTTGACTTTTTATTGCATTTCTTTGAGAAAGACTGCTCAGACACAAGGACCATTGAATTTGACTGAGGAGCATTTTCAAAGATCTTTAAGACTTCAGTTTAAAAGCAAGGGATTAGGAAGGTGCGGCCCCCTTTATATATGTGAAGATTTTCTGTTGGTTTTAAGTTTTAATGTTGCTCCTTGCTTTCAGTATAAAACAAAAATTGTCTTTATAGTAGGCAGTGCAATAGCGCTACCTAAGTAAAGAATGATGTGGGCGCAATGTATTATTATTTTTTTTTTTTGGTCTTAGGCCAGGGCACTTCATATCGAAGGAGTTGCAGTAGAAACTTCACAAAAGGCTCATTCGATTAGAGTACCCTCATTCTAGTGCCCTTTTTAGTGGTCGAAAGTGATTGAAGGGCAACTAACCCCCCTCCCACAGCCACCCTTTCCCTAACACATCCAATCAAGATTTTGAGATAAGCATTTTGTTAAACGAAGTTAGAAAGCTTTGTCGTAGGAACTTCAAAAGTGATAATTCGATTGAAAATTGAGAGGACTAGTACCTTTTTTATTAGTTAAAAGTGACTGTCTGTCCCAATTTTTCAAGAATGGCTATTGAAACACTGGGGCCGTTTAACTAGAACAGGAAGTTTATTTTTTTTAAGAGCTAACAGCTTTAGCGTACAGAACAAGGTATTGAGAAGAGGGCAACCCTTCCTATACGGAATAAATCTTCTAAAAAGTGACCCAAATTCGATACGAGCCTGAGAAAATTTACATTATTTTAGAAAATAGGAAGAGACGCCCCCTAAAATTCATAGAATCTTAAAGAAAATCACAACATCGAATTCAGAGTATCGGAGAACCCTCCTGTAGAAGTTTCAAGCTCCTATGAGGAATTTTGTATTTTTTGCCAGAAGACAGATCACGGATGCATGTTTATTTGTTTGTATTTGATTTCTTTTTCCAGGGATGATAGTAGCAACCCAGTGATCCCAGAATGTCACAAGAGGGCTCATTGTAATGGAAATTAAAAGTTCTAGTGCCCTTTTTAAGTAACCAAGAAATTGGAGGGCACCTAGACCCCCTTCCACGCTCATTTTTACCCAAAGTCACTGGATCACAATTTTGAGAGAGCCATTTTGTTCAGCATAGGCGAAAAACCTAATAGCTATGTCTTTAAGGACAACTTAATCTCCCACAGTCCCCGGGGGAGGGGCTGCAATTTACAAACTTTGACCATTGTTTACATATAGTAATGGTTATTGGGAAGTGTACACACGTTCTCGGGGGGGAATTTTTCGTGTTGGGGTGGGGTGGGTCAAGGGGAGGGGGTTACGTGGGAGGATCTTTCCATGGAGAAATTTATCATGAGGGAAGAGAATTTCCATGAAGGGGGCGCAGGATTTTCTAGCATTATTTTAAAAGGAAACAATGAGAAAATAAAAAAAAAGTTTTTTTTTCAACTGGAAGTAAGGAGTAGCATTAAAACTTAAAACAAACAGAAATTATTACATATATAAGGGGGTTCGTCTCCTCCACAATACCTTGTCTTTTACGCTAAAGTATTTTTAGTAATGTCAACTATTTATTCTTTGGCCAAATACAGTAGACTTCATGACGTATCAACGGTTTTTTTTTGTTTTCTTTTTACATTGTCATATTTAAGTTATAAGGCAGATATCAGTTGGAAAAAAATAACCATACAATTTATTTCTTCATTACTTTTTTCAAATATAATAATTACTACCGTACTTCTACAGTCATGCCAAAGCCACGCCACCCCCCCATAAGGATGGATTGTTTGTTGATTTTTTTGATTTTTTTTTTGTCTTTTTTTCTGGTAGAACGGATAATAAGCTTGTTGATTATGTTATTTCTTCCTAATTGACCTCATTTGGAATTATGAACCAACTGCTGATGGAAAACTAGCACAAAATAATACAAGCCTACAGAACTGGTAAATTGTTGAATAAGGCCTGGGCAATATCAGGACCTATTGAGAGGGGTGACCAGAACAAGCTTCCCCAGGTACTGTGACTAGTGGAGGCAAGGGTCTTTCTCCAATTCTTTTTTTTTCGTCTAATTTCTGTCTTCCAAAATAGATTTACGGAACTGATGGTCTCTTTAGGGGCTCAAAATAAAATTTTGGGTGTGCGTGTAATTGAACCACCGTGTAACTAAACCCCAAGCATTACAACCCCTGCAATTGAACCATCAGGCAACTGAACGACGGTGCAACAGAACCCCCGTATAAATGAACTCCTGTGCAAATGAACTCCCGTGAAACTGAACCACCGTGCAACTTAAGTCAATTTAACTAATCCCTCGTGTAACTGAACCATCGTGTAATTCAACCCCATTTAACTGAACCCCCATGCAACTGTGTTCAACTGAACAACCGTGCAACTGAACCCTCGAGAACCTGAATCACCGTGCTACTATACCAACGTGAAACTGAACCACCGTGTAACTGAACCCTCGTGTAATTCAACCCCATTTAACTGGACCCCCGTGTAACTGAACCCCCATGCAACTGTGTGCAACTGAACAACCGTGCAACTGAACCCTCGAGAACCTGAATCACCGTGCTACTATACCAACGTGAAACTGAACCACCGTGTAACTGAACCCTCGTGCAACTGAACCACTGAACTTAGTTTTTCAGCAGCCTGTTCTAAAAAATATGAGGCAATATCATTGGGTAAAACACGAATTAGAATCTTTACATTTTCAACCTTGTTGGAATTGTTTATTTTTAAAGTCATACTATAAAATCAAGATAATTGACTTTATAGTCAATGATTACCTGTCAAGATTATTCATAAAAAAACTACGTTTTATTTTCGAAAAAAGATCAGATGTCACAAGCCATTTAAGCAGATTTACTTCTCTTTTCAAACAGTTCGTGGTATCGAACTGTAGTAAGGAGCGACCCGGCTTAAAAGTAAACAAAATAGCAAAAACGGAATTTTGATACCAATAGATATATTAAAAGAATCGGATTTTTATGCTCATTTTAAATATGTAAGTTTCATCAAATTTAGTCTTACTCATCAAAAGTTACGAGCCCGAGAAAAATTGCCTTGTTTTGGAAAATAGGGGGAAACACCCCCTAAAAGTCATACGATCTTAACGAAAATCACACCATCGCATTCAGCGTATCAGAAAACCCTACTGTAGAAGTGTGCAAAATGTGGAACTTAGTATTTTTTGCCAGAAGACCGATCACGGGTGCGTGTTTATTTGTTTGTTTGTTTTTTGCTTGTTTTTTTTTCTAGGGGTGATCGTATCGACCAAGTGGTCCTAGAATGTCGCAAGATGGCTCATTCTAGCGTAAATTAAAATTTCTAGTGCCCTTTTTAAGTCACAAAAAAATTTGAGGGCACCTAGGCCCCCTCCCACGCCCATTTTTTTCCAAAGTCAACGGATTAAATTTTGAGATAGCCATTTTGTTCAGCATAGTCGAAAAACATAATAACTATGTTTTTGGGGCTCACTTACTCCCCCACAGTCTCCAGGGGAGAGCCGCAAGTTACAAACTTTGACCAGCATTTACATACAGTAATGATTATTTGGAAGTGTACAGAACTTTCAGGATGAATTTTGGTTGGGAGGGAGGGGGGTTTGAGGGGAGGGGTCTACGTGGGAGGATCTTCCCTTGGAAGAATTTGTCATGGGGAAGAGAAATTCCATGAAGGGGGCACAGGATTTTCTAGCATTATTTTAAAAAAACAATGAAAAACTAAATATGAAAAAGTTTTCTCAACTGAAAGTAAGGACCAGCATTAAAACTTAAATTGCGCAGAGATTATTACGCATATGGGGGGTTCGTCTCTTCCTAAATAGCTCGATCTTTACGCTAAAGTATTCTTTAGTAATTTCAACTATTTATTCTACAGCCTTTGTGATTCAGGGGTCAATCTTAAAGAATTGGGACAAAATTAAAGCTTTAGTGTAAAGAGTGAGTATTAACGAGGGGGCAAACCCTCTCATATATATAACAAGAGCTAAGAGCTCACATGGCACTTGTGACGAGGCATGAAGAGCTAAGAGCCAAGAGATCCTATGGTATGAGATCTAACAAAATTCTATGAATCAATAGATTGATCTAAAAGGAAAATAAAAGGCTTAATGCCGGTCAGGATTTAAAATAAGAGCTCTGAGTCACGATGTCCTTCTAAATATCAAAATTCATTAAGATCCGATCACCCACTCGTATGTTATAAATACCCAATTTTTCCTCTCCCTTTAGCCCCTTTATCCTTTATCCTTTATCCAGTACGGTTCCGTATTCACCTCTCTCATATACATAACAAGAGCTAAGAGCTCACATGGCACTTGGGACGAGGCATGAAGAGCTAAGAGCCAAGAGGTCCTATGGTATGATGGTATGGTATGGTATGATCCTATGGTATGTATCAAGGACATTTGCTTATTCTATCCACCAAGCTTCATCCCGATTCATCCAACTCCACCAAAGAGAGCAGATCCGGTCCGGTTATGTCAGTCACGTATCTTAGACAGGTTTTTATTCTTCCCATCAAGTTTCATCCTGGTCTCACCGCTTTAAGTATTTTCTAAGATCTCCGGTTCCCCCCAACTGCCCCCCCCCCCAATTAAGCTGGATCCGGTTGAGATTTAAAATAAGAGATCTGAGTTACGAGGTCCTTCTAAATATGAAGTTTCATGAAGATCCGATCACTCCTTCGTAAGTAAAACTACGTCATTTTTTCTAATTTTTCAGAATTACCCCCCCCCCAATAGAGCGGATCTGTTCCAATTATGTAAATCACGTATCTAAGACTTCTGCTTATTTTTCCCACCAAGTTTCATCCCGATCCCTCCAATCTAAGCGTTTTCCATCATTTTAAGTTCCCCCACCCCAAATCCCCCCCCCAATGTCACCACATCCGTTCGGAACTTAAAATAAGAGCTTTGAGACACGATATCCTTCTAAATATCAAATTTCATCGAGATCCGATCACCGTTCGTAAGTTAAAAATACCTCATTTTTCTAATTTTTTCAGAATTACCCCCCCCCCCCCCAACTACCTCAAAGAGAGCGAATCCGTTCCAGTTATGTCAATCATGTATCTAGGACTTGTGCTTATTTTTCCCACCAAGTTTCATCCCGATCCCTCCACTCTAAGTGTTTTCCAAGTTTTAGTTTCCCCCCAACTCCCCCCCCATTGTTACAAGATCCGGTCGGGATTTAAAATAAGAGCTCTGAGACACGATATCCTTCTAAATATCAAATTTAATTGAAATCTGATCACCCATTCGTAAGTTAAAAATACCTCTTTTTTTAATTTTTCAGAATTACCCCCCCCCCCAACTACCCCAAAGAGAGCGGATCCGTTTCGGTTATGTCAACTATGTATCTAGGACTCGTGCTTATTTTTCCCACCAAGTTTCATCCCGATCCCTCCACTCTAAGTGTTTTCCAAGATTTTAGGTTTCCCCCTCCCAACTCCCCCCCCCCCCCCCGCAATACCACCAGATCCAATCGGGATTTAAAATAACAGCTCTGGGACCCGATATACTTCAAACATCAAATTTCATTAAGATCTGATCAGCCGTTCGTAAGTTAAAATACTTAAATTTTCTATTTTTCTGAATAAACGGGACCCCCACCCCCCCCCCCCCCCCAGATGGTCAAATCGAGAAAAAGACTATTTCTAATTTAATCTGGTCCGGTCCCTGATATGCCTGACAAATTTTATCGTCCTAGCTTACCTGGAAGTGCCTAAAGTAGCAAAACCGGGACCGACAGACCGACAGAATTTGCGATTGCTATATGTCACTTGTTTAATACCAAGTGCCATAATAAAAATATACGAATATAGTAGTTTGTTACGTAAGTTAAATTGTAAGTTATGTATATTTTTTACTAATAAAAACGCTCGTTAAAAATGAAAAATTCTAGTTGCCTTTTTAAGTAATCGAAAAATTGGTGGGCAACTAGGACTCCTCTCCCACCCTTTTTCTCAAAATCGTCTGATCAAAACTAAGAGAAAGCCATTTAGCAAAAAAAAAAATTAATAAGAAAATTTCGTTTTAATTATTCATTTGCGGAGAGCCAAAATAAAAACATGCATCAATTCAAAAACGTTCAGAAATTAAATTAAAAAAAATAAGTTTTTTTAACTGAAAGTAAGGAGCGACATTAAAACTTAAAACGAACAGAAATTACTCCGTGTATGAAAGGGGCTGGTCCTCCCTCAATGTCCCGCTCTTTACGCTAAAGTTATTTACTGTTTTATAAAGTAGAATTGAGAAAAAGAGTCAATTTAGCGTAAAGAGCGGGACATTGAGGGAGGAACAGCCCCTTTCATACACGGAGTAATTTCTGTTCGTTTTAAGTTTTAATGTCGCTCCTTACTTTCAGTTAAAAAAAAACTTTGTTTTATTTATTTAACTATCAGATGAGTCAAACTTTCTGAACGCTTAGTAATAGACTTCTGTGTTAAATATATTTGAAATTTGCGAATCTAGATAACGAATTTCAATCAGATACATTTGAGGAGATTGCAGCTAAAAAGGACATGGGAGAGGGACTAGTTGCACTCCAGGATTTTTTTTCAACGTTCCTTTAGCATGCCCCGAAAGTTTAAACTTCATACCCTCAGGTGTATACTCTCAGCTGTTGTTAATACATTGCAGATATGTCTTCTTGTAAAACTGGATACAAATAGTACCTTTTGATTTAGTTGAAGATGCTCCTAAACATTTTCCGAGCGATGTGACGGCTGGTACCATCAGCGATTCTAGATATTGCTGATATTTCTTTTTCACTACCAATAAAGGAAAAAAAAATGTTTTTTATTGTGTAAAGTATTCTTCTTGACATTCCTTTTAAGTTTGACCTTAATGCCCCATGTTTTTTTTTCTTTCTAGGATCAAACATACCATCTTTTCTAAAAAAAAGCAACTCACTTGTTAACAATAGGAAACTTGTATAACTTACAGCCCTTGCACCAGGTGCTGAGGGTTGAGAACCCTGGAGGCACAGTTATTTTGGCCAATGAACTGCTTTAAATAAAATGGTTTTCTCAAAATTTAGATCGGATGTGTTTAGGAAAAGAGAGGCTTGGGGTAGAAGCCTTCCGATCACTTTTGACTCTTAAAAAGTGCACTGGAACTTTTAATTTCCAATCGAATGAGCCCCCTCCAAAGTTTTTAAAAGTCAAAAGTGACTGGAGGGTAACCAGCCCCCTCCCCCCTCCACTGTTTCCTCAGGCGCATGCAATATAAACTTTTAAGATACCCATTTTGTTCAGCATGGTTGAAAAGTTCAGCAATTATGTCTATGGAAATGTCCACCCCCAGTCCTCAGGGCAATGGCCATAAGTTAGGCAATCCTTCCATTGTTCAAATATATTATATACTATAAAGAAAGGTCAGCATGTTTGGCCTTTACTTTCAAAAAAGACGAAGGGAAAGATGAAGATGAGCTTTTCAGTTGCACTAAATCGAAACACGAACGTCTGATGAAACATCGAGGGGAAAGTTGAAATAAATCAAAACGTACTATGTGGATACAGATTGCTGATACAGGCGTGTCAGCAATTTTTTTGGAACGGCTTAGCGTATCAAGATGAAACTTCTGGGGCATCTGACCAAAAGATAACATATACCTGCTACTACTATTACTACTACTAATAATACAACACTATTATTGCTACTACTGCTCCTACTACGACCTTTACTACTATGTCACTAACACCATTAAGGCTAAACATATGCAGGTGAAAATTTGACAGAATTACGAGGGGGAATTTGAAGTAAATCAAAAACACTATGTGCGTGCAGATTGTGAAAGGACATATCTCAAAAAAGGTGATAAGAAAGGTGACAAGAGTGAGTGTCGTAATTATCGAGGCATTAGTCTGGTCTCTGTAGGTAGCAAATTACTGAGTAATATGATACTCTTTAGACTGAGACATGCTGTAGACAAAGTTTTAAGGGAAGGACAATGCGGTTTTAGAAAAGGTAGAGGATGTGTCGACCATGTTTTCACTCTTAGGTTAATAATTGAGAAGTCCCTTCGTTGTCAAACACCTTTGCTCCTCAGTTTTATCGATTATGAGCAAGCTTTCGATTCTGTTGATAGAAGAGCGTTAACAAAGGTCTTATCGTTATATGGTATACCAGAAAAATACATTAAAGTGATTTGCGCTATATACGAGAATAATACTGCTGCGATTAAGGTAGGAAATGAGGTTAGCAACTGGTTTTGTATTAAATCAGGAGTTAAGCAGGGTTGTGTTCTATCCCCCTTTATATGGATCATTTTGATGGACTTCGTCTTAAGGAGCACAGGAAAGGCAATTGGAGACCATGCAATCAAATGGGGAGGAAGAATGCTCCTGGATTTAGATTATGCTGATGATTTAAGAATATTAGATGAAAGTGTGAGCAAAATGAATGAACTTTTAGAGGTTTTACCTCTAAGAGAGTTCAGGGTGCTAAAATAGGCTTGAAAATTAATGTTAAAAAGACTAAGTCACTAAGGCTAGGAATAAGTGAAGATGAACAGGTGACATTAGGTAACGAAAAGATTGATCAGGTTGGGAGCTTCAGTTACCTTGGTAGTATTATTAGTAAAGATGGTGGAAGCAGTGAAGATGTTAAAAGTAGAATAGCTAAGGCTCAGGGTGTTTTTTCACAGTTAAAAAAAGTTTGGAACAATAGAAAGATAAGTCTACAAACCAAGATTAGAATATTGGAAGCTACAGTGATGACAGTGGTCAAATATGGCTCTGAAGCATGGACGCTCTGAAAAGCAAATGAAAATTTACTGGATGTTTTCCAGAGAAATTGCCTACGGATTGTTCTGGGTACCCGGCTGACTGACCGTATTTCAAAGAGTAGGTTGTACGAAAAGTGTGGTTCAATCCCGCTTTCTGGGGCTATAATGAAAGAAAGGTTGAGATGGCTAGGCCACGTTCTTCGGATGAAGGATGACAGATTACCGAAGATTGTCCTTTTTGGCCAACCGTCTGGGGCTACACGGAAAGCAGGTCGTCCTTGTTTGGGTTGGGAGGATGTCATAAATAAAGATTTAAAGGAAATGGGAACTTCCTGGGAGGGTGTAAAGAGGGAGGCTCTAAATAGATTAGGTTGGAGGAGGAGCGTGCGTAGCTGTGTTGGCCTCAGGCGGCTTTGTGCTGCAGTGAGTTATTAGTAGTAGTAGTAGTAGCAGTATATCTCAAGAATGGATTTGGGTGTTAAGTTGCAACTTTCAGAGAATACTTAAAGGGGGAGATCAACTGACCAAAAGATAAAATGCGAATTCTACTGCAAACAC
Organism: Artemia franciscana; assembly: GCF_032884065.1. Classification (NCBI taxonomy): domain Eukaryota; kingdom Metazoa; phylum Arthropoda; class Branchiopoda; order Anostraca; family Artemiidae; genus Artemia; species Artemia franciscana. Next base: position 6,879,858 of record NC_088882.1, read on the forward strand.
TACTACCACTGCTACTATTTGCTACTACATTTGCTACAATACACAAGTATTGCAACTACTTGTCAAAGAGTGTTAAGACTAAAAGGGAGTTAAAAGGGGCCAAAAGGACACATCAACGATATGTTTGAGACGACTTACCATATCAAGATGAAACTTTCGGGGTATCATGCGGGGGATGTTCAGTGTACCAAAAGACATCACGTACATGCTACTACTGTTATTAATACTATTGCTACAACTGTTACTGCTACTACTAATACAGTACTATTGCTATTACCAATTCTCTTGCTACCACCACTACTACTATGAGACTAGTACTGTTAAGGCTAAGAGTATCAAGGCGAAAATTTGAGGCAATATTGAGGGGCGATTTCAACTAAATCAGAAGACACTATGTGTATTCAGATTGTCAAAATGGCGTGTCTCAAAAAAGGATTTGGTTATTAAGTGGAACTTTCAGAGAATCCTTAAAAGGGAAGATGAGTTGACCAAAAGGAAATATTTACACACTCAGGCCTGGATTTACCACTAGGTCCCCTAGGCCTCGACCTAGGGGCGCATAATGCCAGGGAACATAATAAATTATCACTGAGTGATTTTTTTTTCTTGACAAAAACTGGACAGATGTTATTTACTGTCAAGTGCCAGGTGCACTCTGTTGCTACAGGCACCTGTTCACAGAAAAGTTACTTTAAAACAACATAATAATTCCATGGTCACTTACAAACTGTCAGATGTCTCCCAAGAAAGGCATCTGAGAGTTCTGTATCACCTCTCTGTTTCATTACTTTTGGCTCATCAGTTGTGTTCTGTCCTTTGCTTCCACTATCCCCGAGTTTTTGGGAATACCCCCCGAAATCTTGCAAAAACGGAGCAGCAAAAACGCTTGGTTCTAGAAGCATCAAATTTTTAGGTCCAGCCCTGTGCACACTACTGCTAATACTATCACTAGTTAAATCCCGTTTACTACTAGCCTATTACTACTACTAAAACAAGTACTATTACTACTACTATTCCGAATACTACCTCTATTGCAACCAGTTGTAAGCTAAAAGCATTAAGATGAAAATTCAGGAGCTAGATGAATATATTGGTTATCACAAAAAAATATATCAGCAATGGGATAGCAAAGCTATTTGTATTAAGCTGAAACTTCCAGAACTGAATAAAAGAAATCTTCAGCTGACCAAAAGACAATATGTTAATACTGCAGTTGCTACTAGTACCAGTGCTGTTACTATTAATGCTACTAATAATATTACTGGAACTGCTGTTACAACTGTGCCAAAGGGTAGGCTATGAAGGTGGAATTTTCAAGGAATATTGAAGGTGGAAGGTTAACAGAATCACATCACGCCATCTTTATATAGGTTGTCAAAAGGGCGTATCAACAATTTTTTTTGAACAGTTCGGTTTGTGAAGTTGCAAACTAACAGGCCATATTGTGGAGGATGTTGAACTAACCAAAAGACAGCATTTGCATCCTAATGCTACTGCTTCCACTCATACTACTACTGCTACTATCATTTCTACTGCTGCTGCTACTACTGGTACTGCTACAAAAGCAAAGTGTATTAAGGTGGAAAACTCGGGAAATATTGAAATTGTATTTAACCCCCTTGTATCCCTGACCATGGAGCCTTTCGAGGGGGAATAAGCGTTTTGTAATTCCATTTTGCATTGTATTGAATAATAATAATAATAATAATAAACTTAAATAATAATAAACTGATAATAAACTTAATAGATCAATGAAAGCTGATATTTTTTGGTAATAAATGTACTCTCTGAGGTATCTCCCTCTCTCCCTACCTATAAAAAAATCAAAGAACTAACAGAAAGATGGAACTTTCTGGGGTATTTTCCTTTGGAGAAAAAAAATTTTCACTGGGAGGGGACAAGACTTACACATAAATTCCTCTTTTCCACTTTCCTTAGCACTTCTCATATAAACAAAAAAAAAATTCAAATAATATCCTCTAATTTTAAAATCCATAATTTCCAAAAGGGTTGATTTCCAGGGTAAGGTTTTCTATATGTGTGTGTGTGAGAGGGGGGATGTCCTTAATGTGGGTAGAGGGGGGGGGGAGATGCCTAGACCCGTTGACAGTGACAGGGCAAAGAAAACCCTTATTAAAAGAAATAAAAAAAGGAGAAATAAATCTTGTTTTAAGGGTTTTTGACGTCCAACTTTCTTTGTTTTTGTGACAACTAAACAGTTTTTTATGAATCATCTTGGCATTCATTTATATTATGACTTAAAAAGCCAACAATTCCAACAAGATTGGAAATGCAAAGATTTTCAATTGTGTTTTACAAAATGATATTGCCTAATATTTGTAGAATACTGAAAAACTGAGTATGTTGGTTGAGTTGCACAAGACTTCAGTTGCATGGTGGTTCAGTCGCACTGTGGTTCCATTACACAAGGGCTCAATTGCGCGAGGGTTCAGTTACATGGGGGTTTAGTTAAATGGGGGTGACTTTCACGAGGATTCAGTTAAATGGGGTTCAGTTGCACAAGGGTTCAGTTACATGAGGGTTCAGTTGCACAGGGGTTCAGTTGCATGGTGGTTCAGTTGCACAGTGGTTCAGTTGCAATCAAACCAGAATTTTGTGTTGGTAGGTAATTAGCACATTTAAAAAGAGTGGGCTATTGAAAGGTATATAAAATGGTGTGCTCGTCTTTCAGCTAATAGTTAGCCTACATTAATCAGCACTTTGGAGTGAATTAAGATCCATCTTGTTCCGTGAATCGCTACATAGAACCTCTACAATATAAAAACTCTAGTTTTATCTGTCTGTATTTACAACAATAGTAGTTATACAATAGATATTGCCTTAGGACAGTTGAGGCAAATTTTGGAGTTTCTTCTATTACATAGCTAGGTAGAATGTGAACAAACAACTTAATACATGTTCTTTTGACTGGGAAGCTAGAGATCATCTAACTGCACCTGGTCACTAAACAACAATAACAACAACTTCAACCATCAACTCTGGAGCTTTGCAAGGAAAAATTCTTAGATGGTTCCAAGCTGCAATTTCAGGCAAGGCAGTTTCCTTTTCAAATGTTATTTTGTGCCATTAAAGTGGCACCTTGTTCCTTGTTGTTTGCCACTAAAAAGTGGTTGTCAAATATTCTAAAAATACTTTAAAAGAATAAATATGTATCTTGATATTAAAGATGTATAGCTTCATTTAGTCCCCATTTCCCCTGATAGTTAAATATACAGCCCACTATAAATATTGTACTATTTTTAGAATAGTGTGTCTTTTCTTCACAACAATTGATTGGCATTGACTGCAAAATAATAAAGAAAAAATGAACCACATTAATGAAAAATATAGTTAAAATAAAAGCCATCCCTATAGCTCACTCCATTTTTGTGTAAAACAAAATAAATAAAGTACACTGTATCAATAAGGAGACAAGAGGAGGCATGAGTGTATCCATGAGGAGAGAGAGGGGAGAAGCAAAGGAATATGATTTAAGAATGAGGCAAGTAAAGATCTATGTTTGTTGTAAGGTAGTGTTCAAAATTTTTGGTTGTCATTTTCCAATAAGGACAGGATGTCATGTTAAGGGTCTCTTTTAGGAGTCGAAAAAGACTTTGGAAAGGAAGCAATTAGTGGGCTACATTTCAAGAGAGTATAAAAAACACCTCTAGTAGTGTGTTATACTTCAACTTAGCTAAATAATAGAACAAATGTTAAACATATACAAGACTCCTTAACTCAGGTAGTGCCATGGCAAATACACTACTTAATGCCTTATTTTATGCTAATAATCATTTCACTCAAAATGTACCATCCACTCTCCTTATGGTCCCATATATAGCAATAGGATACAAGTTTCTATAAAACAAAAATCAACAAAACTAAAACATCAAAGTTCGTACTTTATATGCAGCATCTTATTTTTATTAATCAAATTAATGCTTACTTGATTACACTAACGTGTAATCACAAATCATTTAAAAATAATATTCATTATTTAATGAACAAGACATTCTTTTACAACCAGATTTAGGTCTAATGGTTTTGACAGATCAAAAAACCTGTTTATAAAGAAAACAAAGTAGGGTAAAGGGACCAATGAATTGACAACACAAATTTGGAGCCAATATCAAAATTTCCCTTCAAAACAGGATAACTCTAGTTGTGACTTGGAACACCATCTCTTGAAGCCGTCATTGTACTTTGACAATGCAAAACGTGGATACAATATCCAATACACCCAGATAAGAAAAGAATATTCAATTCTATCTGTTTCCTGTTTTTGACACAAAATGAACTTCCAACATTTTTAACCATGTAATGTTCAAGCTGTCATTACTTGATTTTTTTTTTGTAAAAGAAGTTGGAATCAGTGCCAATGCATCAAGATAAATATGATTTTTCTCTAAAATGTAGCCACATTGGCTTTTCTTGATACAATTAAGTTAAAATGGCAGCTAATATTATATTGACAAAACCATGTTCCAAGTGTAGAAAATTCTTGTCTGATGTAGTCAAATACCAGACCAACTTAAAATGTTCCTTCAGCCAAATTCAAAAGTAGATATTGGCTTCTATCTAGATATTCGGTTCTTTTGAGAATCTCTTGTCATAACCTTGTCAAAATTTTTGGCAGACAGCAACAGGCCCTGTCAAAATATGGGTGACTCTGTCAAACTTCACTGAACATGTAAAACAGATTAGAAACAATTGTTGTTGAAATTCAAAGGTTCTCTGACAAAAACATAGCTGTCAAATTTACAGGTACTTGCTCAGCAACAGGAGATTTTGACGATTATTATTTGTAATAATATTTTACATGAGAAAATATTTTAAAAAAAAACAGTTTTCTTTTATATTGTAGTCTTGATGATTTGATGCTACATTTTTTATCATCTTAGGAACTGCTGCTTGGCATCATATTCATATTCTTAATACTCTTAAGCCTTTAGTCTTAAGTCTTAAGCATTATGTTAATATTCTTAAGCCACATATCACACTATATTATCACACATTATATTATAAAGACCTAGATCACACAATTACATGATTATCCAATTCTGTCCCTATAGTTGAGGCAGTTTTTTTTCAGTTTTTTTTTGCTTCCACTATCTGAATAGTGTTTTATACATTAAAAAAGTTGAAGAAAAATGAAGAAATAAAGTAAAAAGGATAGGCATGTTGAATGTACCAGGATCTCCCCCCCCCCCCACAAGCATTTCAAAACCTATCAAATTAGAAATTTGCCTACATGACAGGTAATGTAGGACAGGGGCATGTTGAATTTTGAATTCAACATGAATTCATTGGACTTATTGAATTTTGACAAAAAAAAAAACATTTTACCTTAATTTTCAGTTACCAGTTGCTTTTTCTCTTCCTTTAGTTCTGAAAATGCAATTCCTGTTATTTGAGTAGAATTCTGAGCCATATCAATGTTGTTTTTTTTGAAAATTTAGGAAGTGTATTTGCATATCTTTAAAACCTTATAAATCAGGATTGAGCAAAGTTGTGAAGCTGAAAACAATTTTGTTTTACTTCATTCAAGCAGAAGATCTATTTTGCAAGGTTTCACTTCTATAACACACATATATTTAGAGGTCATCAAAGGTCACGAACCTCTAGAGGGAGAGGGAGAAGAGGTAGGTACTTCAAAATACCTTTCTGGGATATACTTTAGTCAGTAGACCCATCCCTGAAAGTTTCATTTTCCTAACCTAACGCCTTTCTGAGATAGCAAGAAGTCAATAAACTAGAATTTTACCTTACAATCAAATGGTATTTTACCCTTTTCTCTAGCAAAAAGAAGAGAAAAAGGTATCACTTTCAAGCATCCATAAGGGCTGAAAGCTGAATTTCTGAGTAAAACAGCTATTAAATACATAGAGAGCATAAACAAGGCATCTAGTGCAGGGATGTAACTTTCTATAGGACAGGGGGGCAACTTCCTCTCTCAGACCTTAGTTTCTCACCCCCAGCTGAAAAATCTTGTCAAAATTAAACCTGCATAATTCAAACATCAACAGAAATGGGTCAGTTTTCTTTAGATTATCATTATCTGATGGGTCATGGTGCTTTATGGTTCATTTTTCAGTTTCCATTGTCATTTGAAAAAATTTGCTCTAACTTTGTCCCCCTACAGAATTATGATGGAATTATCTTACTAATCAATACTATGTTTGCCTTACTTAAGTAAGTAATGTAATAGTAAAATTCTACTTTAGCTACTTTTGGCTATCTTAGAAAGGGGTTAGCTGATGAGAATGAAACTCTCAAGGAGGGGATTACAGTCTCAAGTATGTCCCAGGAAGGCATTTTGAAGTAGCTACCTCAGCTCTTTCTCTCTCTGGAGGGGCCTGACCTTTGGTGTCCTTTAAATATAGCCTAGTTGTGTTAGGCTAGAAAAGTGAAACCTAGAAAAAATAGGTCTTCTGCTTAAGTGAAGTACAACAAGACTGTTTTCAACTTCAAAATTTTGCTCAATACCAATTTATGATATTTCAAAGATCTCCTGACCTTTGATGACCTTTAAAAATATGTTGGTTATAAAAATGAAACCTTGAAAAATAGATTTTCTGCTTAATTGAAGTACAACAAAATTGTTTTCAGCTTCATAACTTTGCTCAATTCCATTTTATAAGGTTTTAAAGATATGCAAATACATATCACAAATACTAAATTTTGAAAAAAGAAATTGATATGGCTCAGAATTCTACTCAAATAACAGGAATTGTATTTTCAGAACTACAGGCAGAGAAAAAGCAACTAGTAACTGAAAATTAAGGTGAAGTTTTGTTTTGTCACAATTTCAATAGGTATAGACCTGTCATGTAGACAAATTTCAGGGCCCTCTAAAGGGAGAAGGAGTGGAGGTGGGCACTTTAAAATACCTTCCCGGGACATACTTTAGCCTGTAGATCCATCCCTGAAAGTTTCATTTTCCTAACCTAAACTGTTTCCAAGATAGCAAGAAGTCAATTAACTAGAATTTTACCATATTCTTTTTTATGCAGCTTCTGATGTTTACTTACTCAGAAACTTAAAACTTACCCATAACTTGTACTCTACAAATTGCACATGTGTCACATTCAACATCCCACGACCACATAGCAACAGCATTCCATTTTTTCAGAGTAAACGTCTTTCCTGCTTTATTTACTTCTGTTCCAGCAATATTATCGTTTTTATCAAGATGAGATGACACTAAATTCTCTTTTTCACAAGGTTTACTAGAGGACTGGAACCGTTCCATGTTTTCAAATTTTGAAATGTCTGCTGTTACGGGGCCGACATGCTGCAAATGCATTCAGTATGTTCACTCTCCTTTTCTCAGAATCCCATCTGTAAAAAAAACTCCTCAAGAATCCCCTTGTATACAACAAAGAACACAAGAAATTCGCTGCCCTGCAACATATTTATTGTATAACTTTGCTAGGGAAAATTTTATGTGGATTCTTGTGCAAATTAAAAAAAATATTTTTTTTTTTTTTTACTGAAAATAAGCGACATTAAAACCTATAACAAACAAATATTACTCCGTATATGACAGGGGCTGACCCTCCACAACACCCAGCTCTTTACGCTATAGTTTTTATTGTTTTAAAAAGTAGAGCTGTGAGAAAGAGTCAAACTTCAGGGTAAAGAGGAGGGCGTTGAGGAGGGGACAGCCTCTTTCATATACGAAATAATTTCTATTCGTTTTAAGTTTTAATGACGCTCCTAACTTTCAGTTAAAAAGCCATATTTCTTATTTAATTTCTAAAAGTTTTTGATTTAATGCAGGTTTGGTTTTGGCTCACCATACATGAAGAATTAAAGCGAAATTTCATATAAGTCTTAATTTTTTTTGGCTAAATGGCTTTCTCAAAGTGCTGATCAGACGACTTTAAGAGAAAGGGGCAGGGGAGGAGGACTACTTTCCCTACAAGGTGTTTGGCTACTTAAAAAGGCCACTAGAGCCTCTTATCTTTTTTATGAACGTTTTTATTAGTAATAAATATGCATAATTTACAAATTACCTCACGTAACGAACTTTTATATTTGTAAATCTTTTAACATATTAAAGGGGGTTCACCCCATTGTCAGTGCCTCGCTTTTTACACTAAAGTTCGAAAATTATTCAAATTCCTTAAGAATGACCCCTTAAGCACTTAGGCCATTTAATTAGAATAAATAGCTCTTTTGAAATTACTAAAAATACTTTAGTGAAAAGAGCAAGGCATTGAGAAAGAGAGTCCTTACTTTCAGTTGAAAAAACTTGTTTTTTGTATCTAATATATCATTGTTTTAAATAATGCTGGAAATTCAACGGTGCCACCTTCATGGAAATTCTCTTCCCCCCATGATAAATTCCCCCATGGAAAGATCTTCCCACATAAAATCCTCCCCTTGACACCTCCACCCCAACCAACAGAAAAAATTCTTCTGAAAACGTCTACTACAGATCGTTACCACGAACTATTCGATACAATCACAATTTTTTATAGTGATTTAATAAGCCTGTTGTTCTTATATTATTTAAAATAAATAATTATATGAAGTACAACTAGAAAGGTTATAACCTTTTATCAAATTAGATCTGGGTCAAACAGGTTTATTTTGTTCCTGCTATATTCCTTTTCTAGCTCAAGTCCATTAAAAAACCCAAGTTTATGTCCTTTTTTAATGATTATTTCACATCTTTACCCATAAACAAATTAGCCATTGACGTGAGGCTTAGGGATAGTTAGAGCCAGGTTAGGTTTCAGATATATCCACTTCAGACTATAGCACCCTAACTGTTTAGCACACTAAGCAGTTAGTGTGCTAGACTGGTTAGACAAAGAATTAGTAAGTATCCACTTTTGTTTTGTCGTTTTTTTGAAAACCGTACTAAAATCAGCAATTCAGTGTGAGCTTTCCTTATTTTACAAATTTATTATCAACACCAAGCGCAGCTTTGAACATTTTTTGTCGCAATAAGAAGATCCTCCCTTATTCATTGTAAAATCGGATTTCTTCTTTCTTGCAACAATGCTGATGCTGATGAAACTGCATGAAGGATTGTCAGCACAATTTGTATCATTGCCTCAGAGAATATTCGACATGGAAGCACACTCCGCATCAATTGTTGCGGGCAGATAGGACTAAGGTCATTTAAAAGTCCTAAGCAACCTTGTAAACTAAAAATTCCTAAGCAGCCTTGTAAGCTAAGTTTAATTCTTTTAGCTTGTCTAATTGATCACTTACAAGTAAAGCAATTCTGACAGGGTGCCATGCACAGTGGAATCCTCCAAAATATTTTCAGTTTGTCACTAAAAATAATTGAACCAGTAAAATAACAGCGCATTGCCGCCATTTTTATTAATCTTTTTCCTCTATTCCGTAAAATATGATCGACCAAATATGTATTGAACATTAAATAGGATACAATCAGTATTTTGTAACTAATATAGTAAGTATAGTGAACTAAAGACATAAAGCAGCTGATGCGTCCACACCTAATATAGTCCATTTTTACCGAAAATCATTTTTACATGGTTTTGATGTGGTTTTTCATGCGCCGTCGTCTGTATGTAACGAAAAAATTCATCTCTATACTTTCTTAGCGAAAAAAAAAACACAAACTCGTAATAAATTTGATAATTTTAATCCGCAAATATAGGCTGTGGGCTGATAGACTTACTAAGCTTTCACTTATACAAGGTCCCAAAAAGTTTGGAAGTATAGGAAGATAACTCTAATAGCCAAGATTAGAATATTAGAGTTACATTGATCATTTCATCCACCGTCTCATATAGTCATTAAATAAAAAAAAACAAGTTTTTTTAACTGAAAGTAAGGAGTGACATTAAAAGTTAAAAAAAACAGAAATTACTTCGTATATGAAAGGGGCTGCTTCCTCATCAACGCCCCGCTCTTTACGCTAAAGCTTGACTCTTTCTCTCAACTCTACTTTTCAAAACATTAAAAATCTTTAGCGTAAAGAGAGGGGCGTTGATGAGGAAGCATCCCCTTTCATATACGAATATATTTCTGTTCCTTTTAAGTTTTAATGTCGCTCCTTACTTTCAGTTAAAAAACTTTTTTTTTTTATTTAATTTCTGAACGTTTTTGAATCAATGCATGTTTTGGCTCTCCGCAGAGGAACAATTAAAACGAAATTTGCATATTTATTTTTTTGGCTAAATGGCTTTCTCATAGTTTTGATCAAACAATTTTGAGAAAAAAAGGAGCGGGGAGGAGGCCTAGTTGCCCTCCGATTTTTTGTTACTTAAAAAGGCAACTATAACTTTTAATTTTTTACGAATGTTTTTATTAGTAAAAGATATACGTAACTTATAAATTAGCTTACGTAACGAACTTTTGTATTCTCATGTTTTTATTACATATATGAGGGGGGTTGGACCCCCTTGTCAGTACCTCGCTCTTTGCACTAAAGCTTAAATTTTGTCCCAATTCATTAATAATGACCCCTGAATCACAAAAGCCGTAGAATAAATAGTTGAAATTACTAAAAATACTTTAGCGTAAAGAGCAAGGTATTAGGAGGAGGTGAGCCCCTCATATGCGTAATAATTTCTGTTCGTTTTAAGTTTTAATGCTGCTCCTTACTTCCAGTTGGAGTTTCATATTTATTTTTTCAATGTTTTTTTTTAAATAATGCTAGAAAATCCTGCACTCCTTTCATGGAGATTTTCTTCCCCCATGACAAATTCCTCGATGGAAAGTTCCCCCAACATATCCCCCTCTTCTCAACCACTCCCCCAACCAAAAAATCCCCCTGAAAACATCTGCACACTTTCCAATAACCATTACTATATGTAAGCACTGGCCAAAATTTGTAGCTTGTAGCCCCTCCCACGGGGACTGTGGGGGAGTAAGTCGTCCCCAAAGACATAGTTATAAGGTTTTTCGACTACGCTGAATAAAATGGCTATCTCAGAATTTTGATCCTTTGACTTTGGGAAAATAATTAGTGTGGGAGGGGGCCTAGGTGCCCTCCAATTTTTTGTTCACTTAAAAAGGGCAAAAAAAATCCTGGAAAAAAACCAACAAAAAAAAAAAAAAAACAAATAAACACGCATCCGTGATCTGCCTTCTGGCAAAAAATACAAAATTCTACATTTTTGTAGATAGGAGCTTGAAACTTCTACAATAAGGTTCTCTGATAGGGTTCTACCCTGATATGAAATGGTGTGACTAGATTAAGGCATTATCTGCTAAGGAAAAATAAATTCACATAAGAAATGGAGCACATTAAAAGTTTAATAATAAATTTGGTACAATCTAAAGGTTACATCAACGTTTTTGAGATTATTAGAAGAGCTGCATGTTAGCGGAACCGTTTTTCAATAGAATCATACAACGACTGTGATGTCAGTGAATGCAGAAAATACATGATCATGGGGTTGACAGTGGTAAGGAAATGAAAGTCAACCGTCAGAAATGTGGATTGACGAAAAGGGTGCTGTTTATTTCCGTTCAACAGATCTCTCCAATGAAGTTGTTTCCTTCTCCTCAATCTAGTACGCTAACCAGTGGAATCAAACCTGAGTCATTTGGACAAAAAACTGGCAGTAACATAGGCAAAAATCTGGTCTTTAAAGTATAATCTAAGCATCATAATGCGACAAAAAGAGGTTGAATTTTTTGAGGTGGGGCGTAAATAATGGTCTGAAAGCTTATTTGATACCGACGTTGGAAGTAACTTGGATTACAGGCTAGTTCCAATCTCTTGCAGTTATCTTAGTTCCTCCAGTGTCTTCAAGACACAATGGGCGTCTTTGAGTAGCTTCTAATCTTCCCTTATGTGAGCCGCTGCGTAGATGTCGTCCAATTTAGGGATGAGAGTCGTCTAGAGGGCTCAATTGTCATGCTCGTACGTTCAACGGTAGCGTTTTCTTTGGTCTTCCTTGGTGACGGGTCTCTTTTGGTTGCTAGTGGAGGAGTATTTAAGGAAGTCTGTGAACTGGCCAATGGAGGATATATTAAGGACTAGCAGGGGCCCGGCAGCTTCGCCGCCGGGCCCCAGAACGGCACGCGGCAGGCTTCTATATATGGATTATCATTGTCAATGTGTTCTAACTGCAGACAGTTTGCTGTGATTTCATATTGCAGTTTTTTCAAAGATGTTTGATTATTAAAGCAAGTCCAATTTCTAACAATGATATCTACTAAGCTTCAAAGTTTTGGTTTTCTTTTTTAAGGTTTTTGAATTCTTGTAATCCCTGGTTTTTTAATTTTTTTTAATTTTTTTTTCTTTTTCAGTTATTTTCTTTCTTTAGTTTTTTAGTTTTTCTTTTAGTTTTTTTCTTTGTTTCTTTTTAATTTCTCTTCTAAGCCAGGATAAATATTCACGAAAACATCTTCTTCTTCAAAAAATACTTGTCTAAGGATGAAACATCTGCATAGCAAATATACCTGTGTTCTGCTGCTAACTTGAAATAAACATGCAAATGGTTTCCCTTCAGTATGTACCTTTTGATGCCTAATCGAGCTGCCTGACGTAGAAAAGGGTTGTTTGCATACTTTGAAGTCAAATAGTTTCTCTCTAGTATGTGTTCTTTGATGCACCTTTTCGACAAATGGCGAAAGAGTGTATTGTATACCTTACATTCAAATGGTTTTTTTCCAGTATGTACTTTTTGATGCCTGATCAAAAAGCTTGATTTCGGAAAGGATTTTTGCTTACGCTACATTCGACTGACTTTTCTCCAGTAAGCACTCGTTGATGTAACTTCAAATGTCCAAAATTAGAAAAGGCTTTACATACCTTACATTCAAATCTTTTTTCTCTGCTATTTACTTTCTGATGCCTATTAAGAGAGCACAATCCAGAAAAGGTTTTCTTGCAAACATATTCCAACGGTTTTTTTTGCCGGTATACATTTTTGATGGAGGTTCAAAGACCCCAACTTAAAAAAAAAACTTTTAATACAAACTTTGCATTCAAACGGCTCCTCTCCTATATGTGCTCTTTGATGCGTACTCAAAGAGTCAGGGTGACAAATGGTTTTCGTGCATACTTTACATTCAAATGCAACATCATTTCTGTTCTTTGATGTATTTCTAAACGTGAGTTGGAGGGATATCTCTTCTTACATACATTACTATCGTGAGATTTTTTGTACTTCTTACTCAGTGAGTGACTATTCGAGTGTTCATTCTGATTATTGAGTCGTGTTACTTCAGAATGCAATCTAAATTACTTCAAACAGATGGCTATAAAAGTCTCCTGTGAAGGAACTAGTGCTATGCTCTCTTCTAAGTCAAATTCAGAACTACTTGGTGAAAAATGACCCTTTAAAAGGGTGCTTCATATTCCCAATACTTTCTTTTAAACAGATAGGACACGTTTTAGCCTATATCATTTGGTGTTCCAGAATGTGAACAACAAAAATTCCGTAATCCTCAACTACTGCAGGATCATATCACACTCTATTGGCGACTGTTCCTCACAACCAGTGTCCACACAAAGATCAAGCATAAAAAAAAAGATTTTTCTGTCTTCCAATGGGCAGAAAAACGCCAAATATAAGTATCTAATTTTTCTATAGCTTTGTCCGTCAGTCTCTGCAACACAATGATTGGATTTATTTCTGAGAATATCATTTGAATAGCACCATTAGGGCCTCTGACAGTAAAACTTGTTGTTATAAACAGAAAATAAAAAAATAAATAAAGCGAATAAAAAAATTATAATTTTAGCAAACAAAATAAACGTTAAAATAGGGATAAGTCTATTTAATAGAAATTGAAAACAGACACAAAAGTCTGTATATTTGGACCATATATACAGCGATCATCACGATGTCACACTTCCGTATCTGTTTTCACTGTTAAATAAATGGACTTATCCCAATTTGAAATTTTATCTGTTCATCATGAAAAGGCAGTGTGGTCTTGGAAAACAAATACCTAATTTAAGGTATTGCGTGGAAAACAATTTTAACAAGCCATAAGGATTACTGATGTTTGTTTCTATATTCCAAGTAATTATATGTTTAATTCAGAAAGATAACCAGTTTGCTCAAATAACACGGAGGGCATATCTTAGGATTGGAATAGGGTATAAAGTAGAAACTTCCAAGGAAAATTTATGCTACTATAAAACTAAATCAAAAGGGACTACGTACATACTGATTTTCAAAAGGATGTAGTAATCTTAGAAAGTAGTTAACACAATGACGTAGTTTCACAAGCATTATAGTAAGCACTGGCTGCAGCAATATGATTCTGAGAAGTTAAGGGCAAATACATAGTATTAATTTATCAAACAAACACAAAGTAGAAACAATAGGGATTTTTTTTACAAGACAGTGGAATTCAATTCAGTGGATATTTTGGCCCTATGTCCAGGGCCGTCTTTAGCACAACACGAGAAAAAAAATATACATATAAACTTACATTTAAATGGGAGAATTGAAACTAAAAATGTTTTTAAAAACTTTTCAAAACAGCCCTAGCATCCTTATTTCAATGAAGGTCAACCAGGACTAATAAATAGAATGAAGTGAGATGATAAATTCATTCAAACAAAACTGAACAAAATGATTAAATGCAAGTTTTTAAAATAATCTTGCTTTTTTGGCAGCTTGGCTCAAAGGTCTATTTGTAACTGGCTCAATGCTAATATAAATTGGTTTAGTAAAATATTTTGTTAGAACATTTTTCTTTAAATTTGAGTATAAAGAATCTAGTGAGTACCAATATTTATACGACCACTTTTTCTATAAGAACCTTATATTACCCCAGGGCATAACTTACAGCCCTTGCCTTGAGGGCTGGTGGGGGATTTTTATCCTAAAAGACAAAATTTCCGGAGCTTTCAATTACGTTGAACATAATGATTATCTCAAAATTTTGAATGAATATATTTGGGGAAATGGTGAGTGTGGGAGGGGTGTTGGCTGCCCTCCAATCGCTTTTCACTGTTAAAAAAGGCACTAGACCCTTGATTTCTAATCTAATGAAGCCTTTTCGAAGTTCGTACGACAGCTCCATCTATACGAAGTGCCCTGGTCTAAAAAAAATGAGTAGAAATACATTGGGCCTGCATCGCTCTTTACTTAGGCAGTACTATTGCGCCACCTATGGCACTTTTTTCGTACAAATCACCTCTAAATTGGGCAAATTGAATTAATCTTTGTAAATTAGATGTTTCTTTCGCCTAGAGTCAAATCTTTTGATTCTCTAGTTATAATTTCAAATTCATGAAAAATAACTTTGAAATCTTATGCGGGTTCAGTGCTACCATTCCACACACTGGTAAATAAATACACTGGTAACTGATAAACCGGTAAATAAATCTGTTCAAACCCTTGTTTTTTTCCTCCACAATATTACCATAGCTAATTTTGTGGATTTAGCTGGTCAATATTTAGGAAATTTCACATTTTTAAGAACCTAGCTATTTGAAGTTGTGTGTTCAATTTTAAAGTAAAAAAGTTCTTATTCCCTTTTAATGCCCGTAAAGGTGATGGTATACTCGGTCCTATTATTCCTAGTCCCTTTAAAAAGCTACAATTAATTTATATTATGTATTTGTATGTCTGAGTTCAGCTCTATTGCTTATATTTGGCAGCATCTTTGAAAAAACACGTTTATGAATCTATCAGTACGTTTGGACCTTTGACTTCAGTAACTCATTGTTGAGCTATAATCGACTTCAATCGTTTTACCCTCCAAGTTCACAGCTACTCTTGTCGATTAACTTCCAATTCTAGTTGAATCTCCGAAACTCCAGCCACTGACCAAATTCAACGCCTGGTCGCGTAAAATTGCCGGGAGACGTTTGGACCTTTGACTTTAGTTATTCATTGTTGAGCTATAATCAACTTCGTGTGTTTTACCCTCCATGGTCGCAGCTACGCTTGTCCCTTGCCTTCCAACTCTAGTTGAATTTCCGTAGCTCCAGCCACTGATTAAATTCAGCACCTGGTCGCGAAAGATGTCGGGAGACACTTGGACCTTTGACTTTAGTTACTCACTGTTGAACCATTATCAACTTCGAGCGTTTTACCCTCCACGGTCACAGCTACTCTTTTCGCTTACCTTCCAACTCTAGTTGAATTTCTGTAGCTCCAGCCAATGACCAAATTCAGCACCTGGTCACGTAAGATGTCAGGAATTTTGTTAACGATTTTAGAATTTTTGACAAAGCTAATCCTACGGTATTTAATAAGGACTCCATTTAAGTTATTGTAGAAATTTGTAAGACACATAAAAATTACAAGTCCTGCGGACACAGTTATTCAAAAATCTTTGAATCGTTTTTGGGTTTGAGCCAACTACCTTCAAATGGCTCAAAGAACTGATAGACATTTGAATTACCCTTACTCTATCATCTTACGGATGATAGACTATCATCAAAAAATGAAATTAATCATTTTTATACAATTCTGAAAAAGGTACACCAGCTTTGCCTCTCACACATAGACTATATGTCTTGGCTTTACTTTAATTAACCATGGCTTATTAATAGCCATAGCCATTTTTATGCAATTCTGAAAAAGGTACACCAGCTTTGCCTCTCACAAATAGACTATATGTCTTGGCTTTACTTTATTAGCCATGGCTCTTAAGTCTTTCATCATTTCCACCAAGTTGATAATTCAACTTGGTGGATTCGAATTACTGACAAAGAATCGGCTTGTGGTTTTGATATCATGGCCAAAGTTTTTGCTCAAGTTCCAACATTTATACTCTCATGTGCATATTCATGACAGTGATGGTAATGACAGTGTAAGAGTATGGTTGTGAAGCGTATGCACTCCTAAGAGTGGAAGAGGAGTTGCTATCTATTTTCCAGAGAAGTTGCCAACACATTATTTTGGCTGCCCAACGGACTCACCGTATCTCAAATTGTCATTATTAGTCAATGATTTGTCATTATTAGTTAAATACAGTTCAGTAGATAGATCAATAGCAGACAGAGGTCAAGGTATAGGAATAAATCCCAATAGAGTGATTATTTCGCATAGCAGCAAATAATAAGACAATAAAGTAAAACATTAAAAAGGATAACTTTGAATAACATAAAAAATTAGATTTTTTTTAGCCCTAGAAGAGAACTAGACAAGCGAACAAAGTCATTATGAGCATCCCAGCATCGTGCGGTCGACAAAAATGGAAATTTTGTTGATTTTCCAAATGGAGAAAATCTGTGCATGCAGATAACTGTTTTCCACTTGGTTTTATGATTATATAAATCGTGCAATTATAAAATACATCCAGGTTAAAATGATATAACAGTAGCTATTTAATATTGTGAAAACAATGGCTACAAAAATAAAATGTTGGGAAATCGGAATCATATCTATAAGATGTCATTTTATTACAGCAAAAGAAAAACAAAACAAATAACTCAAGAAGAACTAATAAAATTTTGAATCAGATAAAATTTAAGTTTGTTTTTAAGCAGTAGGAAAAGAACGAGATATATTGATTAAGTCTGCGTGAACATCCCATCATCGTACAATGTGAACAGTCGGAGAAAACTATGATTTCTCCGTACGATATCTTTGGATGTAGACAATTGTTTTCTGTCTGCTATTATTTAAATCTTCCGATAAGGAAAATAATTTCAAATTATATAACGATAGTTATGTAATATTATGGAAATAATTGTAAACTTTTAGAAAATCAGAAGTATGTCTAAATATGTATATAATTATATTGTAGAATGCTTGTTTGGAAGCGCAACTAGTAACGGGATATCATTTTTCAGCAATTTTATTGCTTCGTTTGAATTGGCTTTTCATGGCTATTAAATGTTGAAAAATCAGCTAATCAACAATAATCTGCAGCAGAATAAATCAAGCGAAAACTTTGGCGTAGATTCAGAAAATCGGAGGGGGTGGGCAAAATTTGTTTGTATAAATCTAAAGGAGGAAAGTTTCGTTGTTTTTCAATTTTCTAAAATGAAAACAAAAAAAGGTATGTTTATAATGAAGATACCAAAAAACGGTATTTTTAAGAATCCAAGGGGCAGTGGTCTCCCAATCGGTAACCCTGGAAATGTGTATGACAGTACCTGACAAATACTGTTTCAACTTTTGTATTAGACTGACATGGCATGTACCTTTTTCTTTTTTCATGCCTGCTTACTTAGCCAAAACAATGTTTTACTAAATAAACTGTCGTTTAGTTTGTCATTCACACAAAATATTATCATCCTAAATCAAAATTAAATAAAAAAAAACAAGTTTTTTTTAGCTGAAAGTAAGGAGCGACATTAAAACTTAGAACGAACAGAAATTACTTCGTATATGAAAGAGGCTGCTTCCTCATCAACGCCCCGCTCTTTACGCTAAAGTTTTACTCTTTCTCCCAACTCTGCCTTTTAAAACAGTAAAAAACTTTAGCGTAAAGAGCGGGGCGTTTATGAGGAAGCAGCTCCTTTCATATACGAAGTAATTTCTGTTCGTTTTAAGTTTTAATGTCGCTCCTTATTTTCAGCTAAAAAAACTTATTTTTTTATTTAATTTCTGAACGTTTTTGATTCAATGCATGTTTTGATTTTGGCTCTCCGCAGAGGAATAATTAACACGAAATTTGCAAGTTTTTTTTTTTTTTTTTTTTTTTTTTTTTTTTTTTTTTTTTTTTTTTTTTTTTTTTTTTTTTTTTTTTTTTTTTGGCTAAATGGCTTTCTCATAGTTTTGATCGAATGATTTTGAGAAAAGAAGGAACGGTGGAGGAAGCCTAGTTGCCCTGCGATTTTTTGGTTACTTAAAAAAGCAACAAGAACTTTTAATTTTTTGCGAATGTTTTTATTGGTAAAAGATAAACGTAATTTATAAATTAGCTTACGTAACGAACTTTTGTAATCTCATGTTTTTATTAAATATATGAGGGGTTCACCCCCTCGTCAGTACCTCGCTCTTTACACTAAAGATTAAATTTTGTCCCAATTCATTAAGAATGACCCCTGAATCACAAAAGCCGTAGATTTCAATAGTTGAAATCACTAAAAATGCTTTAGCGTAAAGAGCGAGGTATTGGGAGGAGGTGAGCCCCTCATATGCATAATAATTTCTGTTCGTTTTAAGTTTTAATGCTGCTCCTTACTTCCAGTTGAAAAAACTTTCCATATTTATTTTTTCATTTTTTTTAAATAATGCTAGAAAATAATGCTAGAACCCCTTCCCCCAACCAAAAAATCCCCCTGAAAACGTCTGTACACTTTCCAACAAGCATTACTATATGTAAGCACTGGTCAAAGTTTGTAACTTGTAGCCCCTCCCACGGGGACTGTGGGGGAGTAAGTCGTCCCCAAAGACATAGTTATAAGGTTATTCGACTACGCTGAATAAAAAGGCTATCTCAGAATTTTGATCCGTTGACTCTGGGAAAATAATTAGCGTGGGAGGGGGCCTATGTGCCCTCCAATTTTTATGGTCACTTCAAAAGGGCACTAGAACTTTTCATTTCCGTTAGAATGAGCCCTCTTGCAAGATTCTAGGACCACTGGGTCGATACGATCACCCCTGAAAAAAAAAACAACAAACAAACAAACAAATAAACACGCATCCGTGATCTGCCTTCTGGCAAAAAATACAAAATTCCACCTTTTTATAGATAGGAGCTTGAAGCTTCTACAATAGGGTTCTCTGATACGCTGAATCTGATGGTGTGATTTTCGTTAAGATTCTATGACTTTTAGGGGGTGTTACCCCCTATTTTCTAAAATAAGGAACATTTTCTCAGGCTCGTAATTTTTGATGGGTAAGACTAAACTTGATCAAACTTATATATTTAAAATCAGCATTAAAATGCGATTCTTTTGATGTAGCTATTGGCATCAAAATTCCATTTTTTAGAGTTTTGGTTACTATTGAGCTGGGTCGCTCCTTACTACAGTTCGTTACCACGAACTGTTTGATATACTCGCTAGATATTTCATGGATATCCTTTGTTTTGGAGCAAGAACAATATTTATTGGCTTTAAAGTGGTGATTACAAATCTAAGGTTATATTGAAAGAATTATGGCAACAATCTAAATTCGTTAATTCCATTTGTCGCAATTGTTGAATGCACCACACCTTGTTGAGATCTAACTTGCTTTGTTTATGGCAGGGACCAGACGATAAATTATCCTCTCTGGCACTTATGAATCTTGGAATCACTTCTGAAAATTACCCCAATCAATTGATTACCCCATTCACTCCAATCAATCGACTACCCCAGTGACCTTCAGCCAGTCTCTGTCACGTCTTAAACCATTTCTCCAGAAGCCACCTTATCGCTCTAGGTCTTCTTTGAATTTTTGCTATAGATTAATTTTCTTCATTTCATTTGTAGTCTCCAGGAGGATTCTTACTCGTAGAAAAAAACGTCTGGACATGTCATACTTTCAGGAAAACGCAAGGTGTAGCCAATGAGCTTTCGCTGTTTTTCAATTTCAAGGAGGCACACTCGTGCCTCTATAAAGAGGCGACACACGACAATGTTAAGCGATCTTCGGTTCCAGTGGTCGCAGAGGAATGGGGAGGGATGCATTTCGTAGCCCGAGCTCCAACTAAGAAACCTGCAAAATTTCATCCCCCTCCAACTTTCCCTTCATGGGGAAAATCTGGCCAAAAGTTTCGACCCGTCAACCCTAGCCCCCCTTTAACGTTGTCCGATCGTGCTGAAATTCACAAGTTAAGGTCCCCTACGGCCCAGGAGCTTATCCGCGAAATTTCAGCTCGATCTGATAACTCCTTCCCTGTTTTCCAGAAACCACGCATTAGCTACTTAATTAACGCATTTCTCTCCATAAGAGCCCATGTTAATTTGAAATTTTTAAAAGTTATTGAGAAGTTATATTTACACACATGTAAGTGATTAGCTCAGTCGGTAGAGCGTGGGACTTTTAATCCTCTGGTCAAGGGTTCAAGTCCCTTACGGGCGGTTTTTTTTTAACAACATCAAAATAAAAGTGTGTATAATTTTGATAACACCTGGACAGCTTATCAATTGAGAGATAACAGAATATTAGCTTCTTATGAGCAAAAGAAACATTTCGGTCATTCTATCTATTTTTTTTTCTATTTTATACAATGATTTAAAAGCGGGGGGGGGGGCGGCAGCCACCCAAGTTCCTCTCCTAATTCCTGTACGAGGAGTACAGGAATTATTAAATTACATCCACCATGGATTGTAGAAAAACGTACAGAAATAATATGAAAAAAACTTCGTTTTCTTAAAGAGTTAAAGAGGCTGCGTCCCAAAGTCGAACCTTAAAACGTACAGGAATTAGAAGAGGCAGTTGGGGGGCTGCCGCCCCCCAAACCCCCAGCTTTTAAAGACTCTTTTGTACAGGTTTTTTGTTTTTTTGCTAACCCCCCGCTCTTGGCTTCGGAAAGGCCCTCTTTTAATTAACAAAAAATTGAAATGAATGAATAATGGAATAACTTCGAAAAATGTTAAACACAAGAGGACAGGAGAACCATTGCGCCGAAACTAGTAATTAGTAACAATGAAGTCCCCCCACAAAAAAAACCTGTACAAAAGAGTCTTTAAAAGCTGGGGGTTTGGGGGGCGGCAGCCCCCCAACTGCCTCTTCTAATTCCTGTACGTTTTAAGGTTCGACTTTGGGACGCAGCCTCTTTAACTCTTTAAGAAAACGAAGTTTTTTTCATATTATTCTAAAATGAAAACAAAAAAAGGCATGTTAAATTAGATATAAAAGGTATAAACAAAATTAGGCAATGTCTTTTGATGACGAGGGTATCTCTTCAGACTGACCCAGTGACTGCTTACAATGGAAGTGTTAACGGTCTATTATTTCGGAGTACGAAGGCAGCGTTGATTGGACGCATTCAAAGCTCTCGCTTCGTCTACCGGAAGCAAAAAGTAATACTGCTCAAACGGATGGTGCATAAACTTTTTTTTAGATTCCCAGAAATTTTGCTATGCGTGCTGAGATATCTTTTAGAACTTCTTATCTAAAGTGACAGTAGACCAAGTCATCTTATTAAAATCAGATTTATGCAAGGAACTTTAGTCTTGGCGATCAGAGGGCCTTGAGCAGAGAGGTCGATCCCACGTCTGCCACAGCCAGCTGTCTTAATGAAGACATTTTGAGTCTTATCATAATAGGATACTATTCGATTCTACGTGTATGTTTGTGCTTCTGAAACTTTTGTTAAGTCAAACATAGTTAAAAAATTTCTATCTTTGGGCAAAATTGTTTAAAAGTGCCTTCATTCACTTTAAGTGAAATTAGCAAAGCGCCAAAAATACACATAGAATCAAGTTATAAACAATTCTAAATCGCAATCTTTGTCCCAGGGCTGGCAATTTCCATGATCACTCCCCGTTTGCAACCGATTATTAGTATAATTGAAATATCTTTTTAAAGATAGAAGTACGGTTTGATTGGTATTTTTAATAATAATGGTAAGCTATTGGAAATGACTCTACGTAATGGTAAGTTGGGAAATTTATAATCTTATCCGGGAAGATGAATATCTGATCTTAAGAGTAAAGATAAAGAAATAAAGGGCCTACTTGTAATTTTCTTTTAGACTCTTTGTGAGATGCTTTTGACTCTTTGTGAACTTTAAGACAGGCTTTTCTTTTTATTAGCAAAATTTCAAAATTTCTTTTCTATTGGCTTTTCTTCGGGACGTAAGCTTAAGGGATATTAGCTATTTCAAAACGAACATAAAATAAAATGAAGTTAATTAAATGAACTGAAAAATAAATCAACTAAAATCTTCATAAACTAAAATATAAATCAAACAAACACTAAATCTAATCTCACTGCCACGGCTAATGGGC
Organism: Artemia franciscana; assembly: GCF_032884065.1. Taxonomy (NCBI): domain Eukaryota; kingdom Metazoa; phylum Arthropoda; class Branchiopoda; order Anostraca; family Artemiidae; genus Artemia; species Artemia franciscana. The sequence goes on from NC_088882.1 coordinate 6,902,608, forward strand.
GTATATGATATTTGCAGGCAATTGACAAAAACGAACTATTTAAGATAAGACCAACGATAGATGAACTGATTCAAAAAGGTTATTAAATGAAAAAGCAAGTTTTTTTAATTGAAAATAAGTAGCAACATTAAAACTAAAAACGAACAAAAGTTACTCCGTATATGAAAAGGGCTGTTCTCACCTCAACGCCCCACTCTTTAAGCTAAAGCTTGACTTTTTCTCTCAACTCTACTTTTTAAAACAGTAAAAAACTTTAGCGTAAAGAGCGGGGCGTTGAGGAGGAAAAGCCCCTTTCATATACGGAGTAACTTCTGTTCGTTTTTAGTTTTAATGTCACTCCTTACTTTCAGTTTAAAAAACTTGTTTTTTTTTTAATTTCTGAACGTTTTTGAATTAATGAATGTTTTGATTTTGGATCCCAGCACATGAATAATTGAAATGAAATTAGTACATTAATTTTTTTTTGGGATAAATGACTTTCTCACAGTTTTGATCAGACGATACTGAGAAAAGGAGGAGAGGAGAGGGCTTTGTTGCCCTCCAATTTTTTGGTTACTTAAAAAGGCAACTAGAACTTTTAATGTCTTATGAACGTTTTTATTAGTAAAAAAGATACATAACTTACGAATTAACTCACGTGAGAAACTTCTACATTCATATGTTTTATTACGTATATGAGGGGGCTTGCCCCCTCGTCAATACTTCGCTCTTTACACTAAAGCTTAAAATTTGTCCTAATTCCTTAAGAATGACCCCTGAATCACAAAGGCCGTAGAATAAATAGTTGAAATTACTAAAAATACATTAGCGTAAAGAGCGAGGTTTTAAGAGGAGGTGAACCCTATATGTTTAATAATTACTGTTCGTTTTAAGTTTTAATGCTGCTCCTTACTTTCAATTAGAAAAGCTTTTTCATATTTATTTTTTCATTTTTTTTTTAAGTAATGCAAGAAAATCCTGCGCCCCTCCATGGAAATTCTCTTCTCCCATGACAAATTCCTCCAAAGAAAGATCCCCCAATTTAACCCCTCCCCTAAACCCCTCCTTCCCCCAACCAAAAAATATCCCCCTAAAAACGTCTGCACACTTCCCAATAACCATTACTACATGTAAACATTGGTCAAAGTTTTTAACTTGCAGCCCCTCCCACAGGAACTGTTGGGGAATAAGTCGGCCTCAAAGACATAGCTGTTAGATTATTTGAGTATGCTGAGTAAAATGGCTATCTCAGAATTTTGATCCGATGATTTTGGAAAAAATGAGCGTGGGAGGGGGCCTAGGTGCCCATAAATTTCTGGTCCCTTAAAAAGGGCACTAGAACTTTTAATTTCCGTTAGAATAAACTCTCTTGTGAAATTCTAGGACCACTGAGTCGATACGATCACTCCTGGAAAAAAAATCAAATAAACACGCATCCGTGATCTGTCTTCTGGCAAAAGATATAAAATTCCACATTTTCGTACAAAGGAGCTTGAAACTTCCACAGTCGGATTTTCTGATACGCTGAATCTGATGGTGTGATTTTCTTTAAGATTCTATGACTTTTAGAGGGTTTTTGCCCCCATTTTCTAAAATAAGGCAAATTTTCTCAGGCTCGTAAGTTTTGATGGGTAAGACTAAACTTGATGAAACATATATATTAAAATTAGCATTAAAATGTGATTCTTTTGATGTAACTATTGGTATCAAAATTACCCTTTTTAGAGGTTCGGTTACTATTGAGCCGGTCGCTCCTTACTACATTTCGCTATCACGAACTGTTTGATACCAAATATTGTGCTGGAATACAATAAGGAACAGTGGCTCGCTGGACATACAATGAAAAAAAGCCGTCAATTCCATCAATTTCAGCATTCGAAGTAGAATACTAATGGAAGTGTCAATTATAATTATTATATGCTATTTAAATTATAATTATTATAATTATATATAATTCTATTATATATATTATTATATATTATTATAATTCTATAGTATATAATTATTAGTATATAATATATAATTATATTATTATAGATTCTATAATATATAATTAGTATATTAGTATACAATATATAACTATATAATTATATATTATTATATATTCTATAATATATAATTATTGTATATTCTATTGATATTATAAATATATATAATTCTATTATATATATTATATATATATATATATATATATATATATATATATATATTATATATATATATATATATATATATATATATATATATATATATATATATATATATATATATTATATATCTAATTCAATATATATATAATAATTCAATTATTATAATTCTATTGATATTGAGATGAATCTAATTGCTCCAACTGAATTCTTGAATTTTCTGCATTGCCATGTGTGCCATCTTAAAAATGGAAATAATTCTTCTAGGAAATATTTATACACCAAAACTCTGCAACAGCACAAGAATTAGGATGTGTTTTGAAAGCAGGGCCTCCATTTTTTACGTTTTTCCATTAGATCTAATGTTTTCTTCAGATTTTCACGTGGAAAAATTTGTCCAATCTCTTATATTTTTCTTTATGTCAATTGAATTCTTTAATTTCCTGGATTGCCAAGTGCGCCATCGTACAAAATGGAAATAATTCTTTTGGAGAATTATTATTATTGGAGAATCTTTTGGAGAAAAATTCTTTTGGAGAATTAATCCACTGCGAATCTTCAACGGTACAATACTTCTAGCAAACAAGGTGATGAACAGTATCTTGAAAGTAGGGTTTCCAGTCAGATCCAATTTTTCTTCGAATTTGCACAGGAAAAATTTTGCCCCGTTTCTTACGTTTTTTTCAAGGTGTGTCTCATTTTCTCAAGTTTTGTTTTCGCGTTTTTAGAACCATTAATGTTTATCTCTTGTTTTCAAAGTTGTGACCGAAAAAAATATTATAGCATATAGTAAATTATTCAGTAGGGGGGGGACTAAAAATTCAATTGATAGATTAAAAAATTAATTTTACATGTGATAAAAATATTCAATGTGATAATAAAGGTGTTTTCACACTTCAAAATATAATTCTCTGTGCTAGGAGATTAAGTTACGTTAAGTTAACTATAACATTTCAAAACTAAAACATAAGCTTCACATAAGCTAGAGCCAATATCCATAAAACCGTCATAATCTTCTTTTAAAGTCATCCAATCATCATAAGCAAACTATTCAAAACCTAAGATATAAAAAACAGAGTTTTCATTAAGGAAGTTAAGAGCGAAGTTGAAACCTAAAACGAGCAACAATTCTTGCCTCACGTATTACGCAAGATATATCTACAAAACTATCTCTAATTCACTGATTGATAATATTATCCCAAACCAGTAGAATTCTAGAGCCTAGCATTGCACCGCAACGACGAATCCAACCCCCCCCCCCCACACAAAAAAAGCGTTCTCGTAGGAACACAAAATTCCATCAGTTGTCTTAAGAAGAAAAAACTAATTTATAAGGCTATTAATAGTCTTTCATTGGCATTACTATTTACAATTCTTAGCATACGGTTGTAATCAAACAGTTCGTGGTAACGAACTGTAGTAAGGAGCGACCCAGCTCAATAGTAAACGAAACTCTAAAAAACGGAATTTCGATACTAAAAGATATATCAAAAGAATCGGATTTTTATGCTGATTTCAAATATATAAGTTTCATCAAGTTTAATTATTGTCATCAAAAGTTACGAGCCTGAGAAAATTTGCCTTATTTTGGAAAATAGGGGGTAACACCCCCTAAAAGTCGTAGGATCTTAACGAAAATCACACTATCGCATTCAGCGTATCAGAGAACTCTATAGAAAAAATTTCAAGGTCCAATCTACAAAAATGTGGAATTTCGTATTTTTTGCCAGAAGACAAATCACGGGTGTGTGTTTATTTGTTTTTTTTTTTTTTTTTTTTCCAGGGGTCCTCGTATCGACCAAGTGGTCCTAGAGTGTTGCAAGAGGGCTCATTCTAACGGGAATGAAAAGTTCTAGTGCCCTTTTTAAGTGACCAAAAAAATTGGAGGGCACCTAGGCCCCCTCCCACGCTCATTTTTTTCCCAAAGTCAACGGATCAAAATTTTGCGATAGCCATTTTGTTCCGTATATAAAAAAACCATAACAACTATGTCTTTGGGGATGACCTACCCCCCACAGTCCCTGGGGGAGGGGCTGCAAGTTACAAAATTTGACCAATGTTTACATACAGTAATGGTTACTGGGAAGTGTACCGACGTTATCAGGGGGATTTTTTTGGTTTGGGTGTGGGGTTCAGGGGAGGGGGCTATATGGGAGGATCTTTCCTTGGAGGAATATTTCATGGGGGAAGAGAAATTCAATGAAAAGGGCGCAGGACTTTCTAGCATTACTATAAAAAAACAATGAAAATATAAACATGAAAAAGTTTTTTCAATTGAAAGTAAGGAGAAGCACTAAAACTTAAAAAGGAACAGAGATTATTACGCATATGAGGGGTTCTAAAAATACTTTAGCATAAAGAGCGAGGTATTTAGGAGGAGATAAACACTTCACTCTTTATGCTAAAATTTTTTTAAATAATTTCAACTATTTATTCTACGGCCTTTCTGATTCAGGGGTCATTCTTAAAGAATTGGGATAAAACAAGATTTAGTGTGAAGAGCGAGGTATTAACGAGGGGACCAACCCCCTCATATATATAATCAAAAATATAAGAATATAAAAGTTTGTTACGTAAGTAAATTCTTAAGTTACGTATTTTTTTTTACTAATGAAAACGTTCGTTAAAAATAAAAGATCTAGTTGCCTTTTTAAGTAACCGAAAAATTGAAGGGCAACAAGACCTCCTTCCCCACCCCTTATTTCTCAAAATCGTCTGATCAAAACTAAGAGAAAGCCATTTAGCCAAAAAAAGAATTAATATGCAAATTTCATTTTAATAATTTATGTACGGAGAGCCAAAATCAGTCATGCATTAATTAAAAAACTTTCAGAAATTAAATAAAAAAAACCAGTCTTTTTAAATGAAAGTAAGGAGCGACATTAAAACTTAAAACGAACAGAAATTACTCCGTATATGAATGGGGCTTTTCCTCCTTGACACCCCGCTCCTTGCGCTAAAGTTTGATTCTTTCTCGCAACTCTACTTTTTAAAACAATAAAAAACTTTAGCTTAAGGAGCGGGGTGTCAAGGAGGAAAAGCCCCTTTCATATACGGAGTAATTTCTGTTCGTTTTAAGTTTTAATGTCGCTCCTTACTTTCATTTAAAAAAACTTGTTTTTTTAATTTAATTCTATCAAGAGCCTCAAGCCAGCGCAGTTTTCAGTAAAATGTTAGCTTCAACTTTCGTGAGACACGGAAAGCATAATTATGAGCATATTTGTTCTTTGTGTGCAAATCAATTTCACTTCTTATTTTTTGGTCGTAAACAATGAAATCAAAATTTACAAGCTTCACACACAAAAGTACAGAGTGACACAAAAAATCAAAGTTGGGAAAAATCGTCGTACATCCGACATGGGCTAATCCCCCTAAACTCCTTCCGTCTCCGAGGCAGTGTGAAGAATCATCATCTTCACATTGTTTTCTTTTCTAGCGTCTTTTCAAGAGCAAAACTTCATCATTTGGACCTCGTCAGAAACATAGTGTGAATCGATTTGACTCAAGTCAAATCAACTACGATCAACTACTTTAGATTGGGCCTGAATAAACGCCATACAATAGTGATTTCCACGTTTTGACTCTTTTGTCAAGTAAAGTTAACGCAAGGTATGCTTTTGCATCTACCAGTTTCAGAAATTACTACGTTTGACTCCCAGGAAACGCAACTCAGCAATTAGAAACCGTTACTACATTCCGATATGTAGACAGTTGTTCACAAACAAACGGAGAGGTTTTGTAAACCTTTAAAGAAAGACGAACTCTACAATCATTTCTATTATCAATTTCAAACATCTATAAAAGAGGTACTTAAGCAAAAGAAAAGAAGAGTATTAAAATTTAAGTGGACCAGAAATGAAATCTTATAATAGTTCAAAATTTTAACGAAAGGAAAAATTTTAACTTTTTAACTCCCAGGAAACTGGGAAATTTTAAAAATTTAAAAATTTTAAAAATTTTAACTCCCAGGAAACTCAGCAATTAGGAACCGTTACTACATTCCGATATGTAGACAGTTGTTCACAAACAAACGGAGAGGTTTTGTAAACCTTTAAAGAAAGACGAACTCTACAATCATTTCTATTATCAATTTCAAACATCTATAAAAGAGGTACTTAAGCAAAAGAAAAGAAGAGTATTAAAATTTAAGTGGACCAGAAATGAAAATCTTATAATAGTTCAAAATTTTAACGAAAGGAAAAATTTTAACTTTTTAACTCCCAGGAAACTGGGAAATTTTAAAAATTTTAAAATTTTAAAAATTTTAACTCCCAGGAAACTCAGCAATTAGAAACCGTTACTACATTCCGATATGTAGACAGTTGTTCACAAACAAACGGAGAGGTTTTGTAAACCTTTAAAGAAAGACGAACTCTACAATCATTTCTATTATCAATTTCAAACATGTGTAAAAGAGGTACTTAAGCAAAAGAAAAGAAGAGTATTAAAATTTAAGTGGACCAGAAAATGAAATCTTATAATAGTTCGAAATTTTAACGATCAGAAATTATTTTTAACAAACCCAAAACGAACAAAAAAAAACGAATAACCATATTGAACGTAAAGATTATAGATACTGATATAGATAAAAAATAATGCCTAAGACGAATAGAAATTGAATGAATACAAAAAATTATTAGAAATTTAATATTAGCGAATTAGTTGTTAATTATTTTGATTGTGTCTGTAAGTCACTGTTGTTGTTCCAGTTATTTTTGTCTTACTCGTTTATTCTTTATACGTTTGTTTATTTTTGTTTGTCACTCACTTGTTTTTTTGGTCTCAATGTGACATCCTGTCCTTTTAGTTTGAAATCAAACTTTTTAATTCATCCTTTTTTTAAAAATCACGCATACCCCAAATAAAAGCTCTCGTCTAGAACACTTTATGGTGCTGTTGGGATGATTAGGTCTTTTCACAAGGGAACAAAAAGAATTAAGTGGCAAAGGCACTATTAGACGGACTGTTGCATCACGAAGATTGCATTAGTGCCCACGTTATGCAAGAATCAATCATGGTTCTGAATAATAACAATAGCATTTATAAAGCGGAACTATGCAATAGAATTTATTAGTTCATCGGCACTTAATCAGCACTTTAAAGTACCTTAGCTTTCGGCACTTAAAGGCTCATTGCTGGTACTTAGGGTTCTTATTTAGTGGGAGTTTTTTACGATACATTTTTTAGTTTCGGCATAATTGAGCCGAATTATGCACGGACTTGGTGTCCCTGTTTAATTGGAGGAATCTCTATGCATTGGAGGTTTGTTTTTCGACACATTTCTAAAGTTCTGGCATGGTTCAGGCGAATAATGCAATAAAATTCATTAGTTCATAGGATTTTAATCAGCTCTGTACAGCCCTTCTGACATCAGCACTTAAAGGCTTCTTGCATGGACTTGGAGTCCCTGTTTAATTGGAGGAATATAAAGCCGCGGAAGTTTGTTTTTCGACACATTTTTATAGATTCGGCATTACTCAGGGGATAATGCACCACAATTTATTAGTTCATCGGCTTTTCATCAGCACTTGACAGCCCTTTAGACATAAGCACTTAAAAGGCTTACTGGATGGACTTGGAGTCCCTGTTTAATGGGAGGAATCTAGATACAGTGGAAGTTTGTTTTTCGACGCACTTTTAAGTTTCATCATTACTCGAAGATAATACAATACAATTCATTACTTCATCGGTTTTTAATCAGCACTTTACAGCCCTCCAGACGTCAGTATTTAAAGGCTAATTGTATGGACTTGGAGTCCCTGTTTATTGAGAGGAATCTAGATGCAGTGGAAGTTTGTTTTTCGGCACATTTATAAAATTCTATTAAAATTCTAGCTTAGCCATCCTTCTAATAAAAATCCTGTATATCATTGCCTTTATACCCAAGAAGTCGTATGGCAACTTAAAATTTTGAACTGAGATAGATTTTGTAGAAGATTAAATAAATAAAACTAGTTTTTTAACCGAAAGTAAGGAGCGATATTAAAACTTAAAACGAACAAAAATTACTCCGTATATGAAATGGGTTGTCCCCTCCTCAACGCAACGCTCTTTACGCTAAAGTTTTTAATTGTTTTAAAAAGTAGAATTGTGGCAAAGAGTCAAACTTTAGCGTAAAGAGCGAGGGATTGCGGAGGGGACAACCAATTTCATATACGGAGTAATTTCTGTTCGTTTTAAGTTTTAATGTCGCTCCTTACTTTCAGTTAAAATAACTAGTTTTCTTATTTAATTTCTGAACATTTTTGAATTAATGCATGTTTGATTTTGGCTCTCCGCACATAAATTATTAAAATGAAATTTACATATTAATTCTTTTTTTGGCTAAATGGCTTTCTCTTAGTTTTTATCAGACGATTTTGAGAAATAAGGGATGGAGAAGGAGGCCTAGTTGCCCTCCAATTTTTCAGTTACTTAAAAAGGCAACTAGAACTTTTAGTTTTTAACGAACGTTTTTATACGTAACTTAAGAATTAACTTACGCAACAAACTTTTATATTCTTATATTTTTATTATGTATATGAGGGGGTTTGTCCCCTCGTTAATACCTCGCTCTTTACACTAAATCTTAAGTTTTGTCCCAATTCTTTAAGAATGACCCCTGAATCAGAAAGGCCGTAGAATAAATAGTTGAAATTACTTTAAAAAAATTTTAGCATAAAGAGCGAAGTATTTATCTCCTCCTAGATACCTCGCTCTTTATGCTAAAGTATTTTAGAACCCCTCATATGCGTAATAATCTCTGTTCGTTTTAAGTTTTAATGCTACTCCTTACTTTCAATTGAAGAAACTTTTTCATGTTTCTGAATCATTTCGAAACTTTAAAAATGTGTTGAAAAACAAACTTCCACTGCATATAGATTCAACCCATTAAACAGGGACTCCCAAATCCATGCATTAAGCCTTTAAGTGCTGATGTTTGAAGGGCTGTACAGTTTGAACTAATGAATTTTATTGCATCACTCGGCTGAATCATGCCGAGACTTTAAAAATGTGTCGAAAAACAAAATTCCACTGTATATAGATTCCTCCCATTAAACAGGGATTCCAAGTTCCGTGCAATGAACATTTAATTGCTGATGTTTGAAGGGCTGTAGCACCCCTGTCAGAAAAATTGAAATAGCTGCCCCCCTGAGGTCAGAGCCATCACTGTCCCTTTTTCAGTTCTTCTCAACATTATTGCCGCTTAAACGGACGTTCCAATACAGTGGCAAGGGAGCCTAAAATCTGCGTAAGGGAAAGAGCAATTGAATGCCAAGTTTAGTCTTTAGAAAGATAAAAATTTATGTTTTACAAGTTATTTAATAATATACAAAATTATCTGCCTGACTAAGGCCCTATTCGTAAACCCATGGTCTCAACCATAAATTAATTATATTACCCTTGTATAGAGATATATTATTTACCAGTCGTAATTTTGGGCCGAAGGCTTGAACAAACTTTGTATTTTTAAAGTTTGTTAAAAATAAAATATATATTTTAAAGTGGGCTACTGAACTAGGGATTGTTTGTTGACTTTTTGGTAAAATAAAGGTAAGTCAGGAAATAAGTGAGTCCATATTTATGCCTGATGTAATGACGAATAAATGGATACGGACTCAATTTGATGCAAGTGTGCCAATTTTTTAAAGGATTCAGAGACAATGGGTGTATTCCAGGTTGTAGGCTATAGTAATATAGCCTACATGATATAATATAGTAATATAGTAATAAGTAATCTTGTCTTAACTGTCTAATTGTTGTCTAATCTTGTCTTGTCTTGTCTAATCTTGTCTTAATAAGTAATCTTGTCTTACCTCTAAATGTTACTTGAGGTTGATATCCACCGTGAACAGTGGTGAAGTAACTAAAGGCTTATTAGGCCTATAAGGGCCTGTCATTAATTTCACCTGTATCCATCTATTTTTCACTCTAGAAATATTTTTAATATATTTCAAACAGATAGTAATCTCAATGATGATAATGATGTCATTTACTTCGCTAAAATTTTGGCTAACTATGAGAGGTAGAAGTAACTACAAAGCAGATTCTGATATTATTTTTCAGGCGTTCTAGCTATTACAGCGATGTAAACTGGAACGAAAAGGTTAGTTTTTAGTAACTTTTTGTTGCACCTGGAATGAAGTCAGTATCTCTGAATGTGTACCCACTTGTACTTGTTCCACGTTCTAAGCCCTTATCTCATCGTGGCGTTAGAAATCGGGCGACATATTTTGCTCTAGGACCATCAATCCGTAGTTGAAGGCTCGACTACAGACAACCACTTGCAGACTCAATGTCTGCCATATTCCCTTGACCTGCCAAGTGGCTCAAGGTCGAACTTGATGGTGGATAATCAGGTTTTTTCCCACCACTTGCTCGCTTTCTCCGCGTACAAGGACTTTTTAACATTCCTGGGGATTTAATTGACAGCAGGGATCCCAATCCTACGACACCCTCTACGAGTTTTGGCCTAGTGGGATTTGATTTAGATTGGCTGTTAGGTGAATCTGGGTATGAAGTTTGTTACACTATTAGATGGCTGGGGAGATTCAGCAGATTATACTTGGACGTAAATAGCGACCAAGACCGCACTGTCTTTCCAACATAAACAAGTAGAAAAATAGAGAATTTTTTCCGTAAAACAGAGGAATTCCAAACTTTAAACGGATATTTTGACCCTATGTCCAAGGGCCATCTTAACACAAATGAAAATATATAAGAGAAACCTACATAAAAATATGACAATTAAGACTAAAAAAGTGATATTTTTAAACTTTTTTCTAGTTTTAATTGTTGCTTTATAATGTAAGTTTTTTCTTTTATATTTTGATTTGTGTTATGCTGAGGATGACCCTTGGACGTAGGGTCGAAATATTCATTTAAAGTTTGGAATTCAACTGTCTTTAAAAAAATCCCTTATGTTATACTTGTTTATTTATTGTTTAGTATAGTTCGAGTGTATTGAAAACCGTAGGGGATCATAGGCTAATATTTTCTTTGTATTTCGTTTGTTTTGCTATATGTTTATGCGTTTGTTAATTGTTGCTTTTACTTTGCTTGTTGTCATGGCCTTTTGTTTGTTATAAACGTCATATCATAAAATCCTAGGTATTTTAAAAGAGCACTGGTATTAGAGCAACAAAATATCCAATAATGGGTTACACAAAGTTAAAAAGAAATTCAGTTAGGCCGAAATGGATATCAACCGTCAAAGTCTAATTCTTAGTGTTATTTAAGGTCCTCTAAGATTTTTAAAATATTAAATTAGTATAGATAGATTAGCTAAACATTTTCTCAAAACAAATATGTTTTTCACTTTAACACATTCGAGGGAATTGTCTGTGGATAGTTAAAGAGACTGAAACGAAAACCAATAGTTAGCTGTACTGAAAATATAGTCTGATCCCACTTTATAAGGCTAAAACGAAATAAATTTAAAATGGTTAGGTACGTTCCATGGACGAAGGATAATAGGTTTTCAAAAATTGTTCATCGTCGTCCATCGTCCAATCGCCCATCACCTGGGGTCAAACGAAAAGCAAGACTTCCTTAAATGGGAAAAAGGCAATAGGAAGCAATTTAAAGGAGAATGGAACTTAATGGTAAGGAAAATAGTGAAGCATTGAACAGATTGAGGTAGATATGGAAGGTGGACAACCGTGTTGAATTTTTTTGAATTAGGCCTACACTGAGTTTTTGCTAGGAGTAGTAGTAGTAATAGTAGCAATAGTAGCAGTAGCAGCATTAATCTAAAAAAAATCCACGAAATAATTTTTTCAAAGAAAAGTTAGAGCTCTATTAAACCTGAGACGAGCGGAAATAATTTCAAATAGTTATTCAAGTGTAAAATGAACAAAAATCTCAATCGGTAAATAAGTGAAACCCAAAACGAAGTAAAATAACAACGAATAATGAAGTTAAACACAAATCTTATATAAATAATAAGGTTAAATTTAAAATAAATGTAAAAGTACACAGTAAAGTTAGATTTAGAACGGATAGAAAATACAGCGAGCAGGAGTTGGGCTAACGCCCTCTATGCTTTATACAAAAACATAGCGTAACTTGCACTTCACTGGAAACAATCCGAGAGGTAAATGGGTACGTTTCCTCCCAGAAAGTCAGTAATTGCACTAGTATGGGGGAAAAGAAGTGAAAAATAGTCATGAGGAGGCAAATTTTCACTTTTGCTCCCTTCCAAACATACATTCTGTATCCACCACATCTTTAATCTTTTTTTTTTAAATTAAGTTCCATATCCTCTGTTTTGCGCTCTATCTACTTCTTAACTTTCCAAACGAATAATTACATTTATGTACCCTCCTTGCTTACAAGCAAACATGTTAAAAGTGCTATTTTGTAAAAAAATTCTATAAATTTGGAAAACTAAACAGATTTAATTGCTTGGGGATTCAGCCACCAATTAAACAAATTCAACGCCTGCCTACCCGTTTCACAGGGTGCGCTTATACAACAGGGCATTCTTCCATGGTGGTAAGAAACTAAAGAGATCTATTTCATGCTCCCAAACCCCTCTGCATACCGTATTTACTCACTAATACCTGAAATTGAGTGAAATTAAAATATTAATTTCTCTACACAAGCTTGCACAATTAATGTTAACAATGTAATTAACATAATTCACCTCCATGTTTATACTATTGTTTCAAATTTACCCCCCCCCCGCCCCCGAGAATGCTCATTCATTGAGACATTGACGTATGCATACGTCAGGGCCGCATCCAGGAGGGAGGTTAGAAGGTTTGACCCCCCCCTGAAATGTTTGTCCGACTCGCAAAAATGTAACGAAAATGAATATAGAAAATTTTTTGATGCGTCTTTAAATTCCCCCCCCCCCAAAAAAATACCGAAAATGGCCTTGGTGTACGTGCCTATCTTCTAACTGAATCAATTGGAGGTCACATCTTGTGTCTATGCCGTGAAAAGTACATCCATGAGAAAAGGTATACAACCCCTGAAACACTACTTTTATTTTCATTTATGTAGATACGCTTACATAAACGTATACATCTTGTATTCCTACATTTTATATGGAGTTTATGTCATACAGAAAACGAACGCGGAAGTTGAAAAAAATTGCTAAAAATAATGGACAACTTAAAAAAGCTGAGGGGCTACCCATTCTGATGTATATCTTGGAAGCACGACTTGTTCCTCCACGTAAGGTGCTGCTCCACCATACCACGCCTATTCAACCCACGAATAGAAAAAAATTCACGCTACATTTGACACACCTCCACCACTTGTGGTGCGTGCCACCTGGTGTGAGTGGTTTTGAAAGTGGGGCACCCCTCGACAAAAAGCTGTGTTTGTTACTATGACCATCATTGAGTCGGGATAAGAATCTTAGATTTTATTTTTTCATGTGGTATTAACAGTCTAGGAGCTTCTAAAACTTCCGTCTTGCCATACACAAGGTTCAAAATCCTATCGAAGATAATATGAAGCATCCGCATATGGATGTTGTCCTAAAGTGGGTTTTATGCTAATTTAATGATATTTACTTACATTTAGATTCCTAAGGCTTGGCTCCCACAACTTTTTGACGAATTTAGTTAGCTTGGAATTACACTAATCAATATTTTAATTGTTTTACTTTGCTGAAGTTTACTTGAATTTATAATAACAATAATTATTTATTTATTTACTTATGTCAGGTAAGAAAACAAATAGTAGTGAATAATGAAGAAAGTCAATTTCAAAATGAAAAAAAGTAACCAAGCAAGTGGAAAATATGGTAATAATTAATAAGATGGCTTAAGTTTCGAAAATTAGACAGCCGAATATCGAATATCTTTTCAAGACAAAGAGGAAACAAAACAGATAAACTTAGAGTGGCAACACCTAAAGGTCACAATTAGTGTTGGGTGAAATTTTGATTAACCGACATATCGATATTTTTACTTTCGATAGTCGACATAACAAAATCAACATTTTGGATCAGGCTCAGATTAACTCTTTATTTTGACACACTTCAACAGTAAAATTGTAATTAAAGAGTACTTTGCGTAATTTTTTTTTTGCAAATCCGAATAATGTAAAATGAAACGATAATTAGAAAACTGGATTACATAAATGAGTATTAAAAAAAGATTTGAAATTACTTAGGCTCAGGAGAAAGAAGAAATAAATTATTGACTATGTTTGGCTATTAAAAAATTAACATGCCAGTGTTTTCTCTGTGGGTTGGCTCCATTTTTTCAGTGATTAACCCACCAACCGTGAAAAACACTCTTGGAAGCAATGCTGGTGGCGGATGTGGACATTAATTTTGTGGAAACCATGTATAGGTATTTCCGATACCCCATATTACGAGACTTGAGTGGATAAGTTCTTTGTCTTGCTAGTAAATACTAAATACCATCTTAACTTACGGGCAATTTTATGACCCATGCACACATAGAGTTGCGTATGTTGGATCTTTTTTGCTGGATGTTCACAAATAAATGGCAGAAAAAGCTGAAAATAGTCAGAAATTTCCAAATATCGATTTGATATCGATAATTACGTTTCGATATTTGATCAAGTATACAAAAATTGATATCGAATATCGCCCAACATCAGTAGTAATAAACCCACTACAATTTTACAACTACAGAAAAGAGAATAATGAAGATTTTTTTTCCCGAAACAGTGAACCAACAAAACCTATTTGAATATTTCGGTCCTATATCTAAGGGCCGTCTTCAGCAAAGAAAATAGTAAACAATAAAACACTTACAATAAAAGCACTTGGCTAAAAATCTTTTTTTTTGGATAGCCTTGGCATCATTACTTCTTAACGAAAAATTCAGCCAAGACTGTGTGCTCAGCCAAGAGAAGCTAAAAACGTTCATTCGTTGAACTAACTGTATTTATGAAAAATTGGAATAATTTCTTATTGCGATTATAATACATCCGATTATAATACGTATTAAATAATATTACATCCCTAAATACAGACTTGGGTGAATACACACTCAACCCTATGCACACAAAATTAATTATGGAAAATAATCTAATTCAAAATAAAACAAAAATAGGAACGAATAAAAACAAGCCCAATCCAAAAAGAACTACAAGATTAGCTGCAGAGAAGGCAAATATCACAATAAGAAATTATTTCAATTCTTAATAAATACAGTTAGCTCAATGAATGAACATTTTTAGCTTGTAAAATGTTAGCTTTTATCACACAGTCATGGCTGAACTTTCAAACAGTTCGTGGTGACGAACTGTAGTAAGGAGCGACCCGGCTCAATAGTAACCAAAACTCTAAAAAATGGATTTTGGTACCAATAGCTACATCAAAAGAATTGAATTTTAATTCTGATTGTAAATATATAAGTTTCATCAAGTTTAGTCTTACTCATCAAAAGTTACGAGCCTGAAAAAATTTGCATTATTTTAGAAAAAAGGGGGAAACACCCCCTAAAAGTAATAGAAGCTTAACGAAAATCACACCATCAGATTCAGCGTATCAGAGAACCCTGCTGTAGAAGTTTCAAGCTCCTATCTACAAAAATGTGGAATTTTATATTTTTTGCCAGAAGGCAGATCACGGATGCGTGTTTATTTGTTTGTTTTTTTGTTTTTTTTCCAGGGGTGATCGTATCGACCCAGTTGTCCTAGAATGTTGCGAGAGGGCCCATTCTAACGGAAGTGAAAAGTTCTAGTGCCCTTTTTAAGTGACCAAAAAAATTGGAGGGCACCTAGGCCCCCTGCCACGCTGATTATTTTCCCAAAGTCAACGGATCAAAATTCTGAGATAGCCATTTTATTGAGCGTAGTCGAAAAACCTTATAACTATGTCTTTGGGGAAGACTTACTCCCCCACAGTCCCCATGGGAGGGGTTACAAGTTCAAAACTTTGACCAGTGCTTACATATAGTAATGGTTATTGGGAAGTGTACAGGCGTTTTTAGGAGAATTTTTTGGTTGGAAGCAGGGGTTGAGAAGAGGGGGATATGCTGGGGGAACTTTCCATCGAGGATTTTGTCATGATTTGACTCACTTGACTTGACTTAAATCTACTGCCGGGCACTGCTCGGCGTGGAGAGTGACGTCTGCCTCCTCCACCCGCTTCGGTCCATGGCGAGTATTTGCTCTTCGCCCTGTCTGATGTTTGCCATCGTCAAGAACTCGGACAGGCTGTTGGACGAACGTTTCTTCGGTCGACCACGAGGTCGCTTCCAACCAATTTTGATAGGGTTGAAGTCATAGATCATCTTTGCGGGTAGATGTGGTGGCATTCAAAGCAGATGCCCGAACCATCGTAAGGTTCGCTCGGCTGCTTGAGTCGAAAACCAAGACTGCTCTGTGAGCTACAAAAGCTTTTCATTGCTGACGAAGTCGGACCATCGTAGGCCCTCAATCAGGCTCTTTGCATGAAATACGTCTATTTTCTTGAGGGTTGCAGCTGATGCTTGCCATGTCTCAGCTCCGTAAAGCATCACAGAGCCGACTAGAGCGTTGAAGATCCGAAGTTTCGTTTTGTGACTGATGTTTGGTTTCCGCAAGAGGTGACGATTCAATCTACCCATGACAGAAGACGCTTTAGATAATCTCGCCTGCAGCTCGGGGAGAAGTGAGCCATTTGAAGAAATTACGGAGCCCAGGTAGGTGAAGTCTTTAACAACCTCGATGCTAGTGGTGCTGTCCAGGCTAACTGGAGAGTTAACAGCAGGAGAAGACGGATCTATGGCCATAATTTTTTTTTTATTTTTGTTTATATGCAGTCCTACATTGGCAGCCTCTTCTCGCAGAATTCGGAGCGCTTCCAGCAGCTGCTCCATGGAGTCCGCCAGAATGGCCGAGTCATCGCCAAATTCAACATCTGTGATGGTATGATCTCTGAATTTGAGCCCAAAGCTGAGACGTGAAGTGGTTTTTGTCATAACGTAATCTATGATAACATTGAAGAGCTCTGGGGCCACTGCACATCCTTGGCGCACCCCTGTCGTGATATTTGTCATGGGGGAAGAAAATTTCCATGAAGGGAGCGCAGGATTTACTAGCATTTCTTAAAAAATAAATGAAAAAATAAATATTAAAAAGTTTTTTTTCAGCTGGAAGTAAGCAGCAGCACTAAAAATTAAAACGAACAGAAATTACTACCCATATGAGGGGCTCACCTCCTCTTAATACCTCGCTCTTTACGCTAAATATTTTTAATAATTTCAACTATTTATTCTGCGGCTTTTGTGATTCATGGGTCATTCTTAATGAATTGGGACAAAATCTAAGCTTTAGTGTAAAGAGCGAGGTACTGACGAGGGGGCCAACCCCCTCATATATGTAATAAAAACATGAGAATACAAAAGTTCTTTACGTAAGCTAATTTATAAGTTAAGTGTATCTTTTACTTATAAAAAGATTCGTAAAAAATTAAAGTTCTAGATGCCCTTTTAATTAACCGAAAATCGGAGGGCAACTAGGCTTCCTCCCCCGCTCTTTTTTTCTCAAAATCATTCGATCAAAATTATGAGAAAGCTATTTAGCCAAAAAAAAATAAATATACACATTTCGTTTTAATTATTCCTCTGCGGAGAGCCAAAGTCAAAACATGCATTGATTCAAAAACGTTCAGAAATTAAATAAAAAAAACAAGTTTTTTTAAATGAAAGTAAGGAGCGACATTAAAACTTAAAACGAACAGAAATTGCTCCGTATATGAAAGAGGCTTTTCCTTCTCAACGCTCCGCTCTTTACGCTAAAGTTTTTTACTGTTTTAAAATGTAGATTTAAGAGAGAGAGTCAAACTTTAGCGCAAAGAGCGGGGCGTTGAGAAGGAAAAGCCTCATTCATATACGGAGTAATTTCTGTTCGTTTTAAGTTTTAATGTCGCTCCTTACTTTCATTTAAAAAAACTTGTTTTTTTTCTTCGTTAAGAAGCAATGATGCCAAGGCTATTTAAAAAAATGGATTTTTAACCAAGAAATTTTATTGTAAGTGTGCTATTGTTTATTATTTTATTTCCTGAAGACGGCCCTTAGATATAGGGCCGAAATATTCAAATAGGTTTTGTTGGTTCACTGTCTTGGGAAAAAAAGTCTTCATTATTCTCTCTTCTGTAGTAGTATTATGGAAAGGCTGTCTTCGTCAATTGTCTTCGTCAATATTTTTCGTCTAAATTGTCTTAATTTTTCGTCTAAATTGAAATTTAAATTAAATAATTTAAAATTTAAAATTAAATAATTTTTCGTCTAAATTGTCTTCGTCAATATTTAGACTACAGTTTTGCAAACATTTTACGGTAGTTTTTACCTTGACTACCCAATCGCCATATCGTGCACCCAGAGGCTAAACAGGGGCTTAAGCTTGGTGTCGAAAACCCCGGCTGAACGAAAAGATCGTAAATTACTTGTAATTGAGGTTCACAACCACCTGATAGATTAAAATAAAGCTATAGAAAAATGTTTACAACTGAATGGTAATCTACAAGAAGTCCCGGTCATTGTTCCGATTACCTGAACAATTGCTTAGGGTCATGAAACTATTGTTAATAGATGCATTTTGACTTTTGGAACATCTTTTCTCTCTTGCAAAACTACCGCAAACTCACCGTTATGGAGTTATTCCGGCCCAAATATCCTGTGTTTACACATATAAAATTGTAATCATTTCCGTTTTCGTTGATCGGATATTTGAAATCGCGAATCTGTAATAGTTTAGAAACAAATTTGGGCTATATATTTGCACATCAGGGGGGTGGGGATAAAGCATAACATATATTAAATACACAAACTAACCATTGCTGTATTTAATATATGCTATGCTTACCCCCCCCCCCTAATGTGCAAATATGTAATAACGGTGAGCTTGCGGTAATTTTGCAAGAGAGAAAAGATGTTCAAAAAGTAAAAATGCATCTATTAACAATAGTTTCATGACCCTAAACAATTGTACAGGTAATAGGAACATTGACCGAAGCCCCACCAATCACAGAAATGAACTGATATTTGTCAACATTCATTGAAGGACCAATAGGGGAGAGAGAGGAGGTAGAAAAATTGACAGAATTAGAAAGGTCATTTCGTTTACGACTAATTAAAAAAAAACCTGATCTGCTTGGTAAAAGACATAAGAGTTTTTTTTTGTTTTTTTTTTTTTTTTTAAGCAGCTGGAAACCTTATTGGGACCACTCTTATTTATTGTCATGATTAACGCATTTGGCAAGGAATTCCCTCAAAGGTGGAAATATGTGGATAACTTGTCGATCCTTGAAGTATGTCATAGTAATATTAAAAGTGACCCCGTTGAAATCCTAACCCAATGTTCGGATGAATCTAAGAATCTAAACCTGACAGTAAATTCTACCATTTCACATATAATGACGATCAATGTCTTGAAATCTACTCGTTTTCTGTGACCCGATCCCACTCGAAAAGCTAGTGAAACATATTAAACTCCTTGGTGTCACAATTTCTAATGATCTTAAGTGGGACACGCATGTTTCCAACATTGTTCAACAAACAAATGTTTATTGTAAACAGCGGGGTGTCGAGAAGGGAACAGCCCCTTTCATGCACGGAGTAATTTCTGTTCGTTTTAAGTTTTAATATCGCTCTTTACTTTCAGCTAAAAAAACCTGTTTTTCTATTTCATTTCTTAACGTTTTTGAATAAATGCATGTTTTGATTTTGGCTCTCCGCACATGAATAATTAAAATGAGATTTGCATATTAATTTATTTTCATGGCTAAATGGTTTTCTCATAGTTTTGATCGGACAATTTTGAGTAAAAAGAAGTGGGGGAGTAGGCCTAGCTACCCTCCAAGTCTTTGGTTATTTAAAAAGGCTACTAGAGCTTTAAATTTTTTACGAACGTTTTTATTAGTAAAAATTTATGTAACTCACGAATTAAGTTACGTAACGAACTTCTATATTCGCGTGTTTTTATTAGGTATATGAGGGTGTTCACCCTCTCTCAATGCCTCTCTCTTTACACTAAAGCTTAAATTTTGTCCCAATTCCTTAAGAATGACCCCTGAATCAAAAGGCCGTAGAAAAAATAGTTGAAATTAATAAAATTACTTTAGCGTAAAGAGCGAGGTATTAAAAGGAGGTAAACCCCTCATATGCATAACAATTTCTGTTCGTTGTAAGTTTTAATGCTGATCCTTACTTTCAGTTGAAAAACTTTTTCATATTTATTTTTTCTTTGTTCTTTAAAAAAAATGCTAGAAAATCCTGCGCCCTCTTCATAGAAATGTTCTTCCCCCATGACAAATTGTTCTGTAGAAAGTTCTCCTCACATAATACCCTTCCCCTCAACCCCTCCCAAAAAACCCCAAAAAATCCCCCTGAAAGCGTCTATACACTTCCCAATAACCATTACTATGTGTAAACACTGGCCAAAGTTTGTATCTTGCAGCCCCTCCCACGGGGACTTTGGGGAGTAAGTCGTCTCCAAAGACATAGTTATTAGGTTTTTCGACTATGCTGAATAAAATGGCTATCTCAGAATTTTGATCGGGTGACTTTGGTAAAAAAAAAAATAAGCGTGGGAGTCCAATTTTAGCTAGGTGCCCTCCAATCTTTTTGGTCACTTTAAAAGGGCACTAGAACTTTCAAAATCCGTTAGAATGAGCCCTCTCATGACATTCTAGGACAATTGGGTCGATGCAATCACCTCTGGGGGAAAAAACAACAAAAAACAAAAAAGAACAAACAAATAAACACGCATCCGTGATCTGTCTTCTGGCAAGAAAAAATGAAAATTTTCACATTTTTGTAGATAGAAGCTTGAAATTTCTAAACAACAAAAAACAAAAAAGAACAAACAAATAAACACGCATCCGTGATCTGTCTTCTGGCAAAAAAAAATGCAAAATTCCACATTTTTGTAGATAGGAGCTTGAAATTTCTACTGTAGGGTTCTTGGATATGCTGAATATGATGGTGTGATTTTCGTGAATATAATGGTGTGAGATTCTATGGCTTTTAAGGGTGTTTCCCCCTATTTTCTAAAACACGGCAAATTTTCTCAGGCTGGTAACTTTTGTTGGGTAAGTCTAAACTTAATGAAACTTGTCTATTTAAAATAAGAATTAAAATGCGATTATTTTGATGTAACTATTGTTATAAAAACTCTATTTTTTAGAGTTTCGGTTACTATTGAGCCGGATCACTCCATACTACAGTTCATTACTACGAATTGTTTGATAACTACGAACTGTTGGATGACATGATCTGACTGGGAAGTATTCCGAAACCTATGACCAAGATTATTTTAATTTCTTGTGTGATAATCATGATAAGAAGAGCCTAAGCTAAAAAAATATTAAAAATATCAGGCCCTAAATTATATAGTCACTGACATACTAAAATATCAATCAGCATGTCTCGGATTTTTCCAACATCCAAAATATCAAACTTCTTATATATTTATACAGTGCTAGCACTTCCACGATCATAATTTCCGTAAATTATAATTGCCTAATTCTGTTGCCCTTGAACTCTTCTGTAGACTGAAAGTTACTAGCTCAAATTAAACAACCATAATTTATATACGGCGCTATTAAAGTATGATACAGTGACATTAAAACTTTCAAAGGAAATACATTTTTTAGACGCCGCAGCATTCCAACTCCCCTTTATACTTTGCAGGAAACTAGGTCACTGCGCACCTTTCAATTCAATTTGAAGTCAAGAAGAAACCAGAGGTAACGCGCTTCTCGAAGATTGTTTCAAAGAAATACCATTGTACTTAATATCTGATGGTAACTCTTGGGGCTCACCAGTCCTCCTAAAAACTATGTAATTTGTTTTAGAAGCGTTCACAGCAACTTTACTGAGTGTAACAGACGTTTAAAGTCCCTTTAAAGCAATGTTTGCTCGGTCTATCAAGTCCGGCAACGGTTCGGCTATAACAGTTTTAGCAGTATCGTCAGCAAAAGACGTTAAATAACCAAGGATGAAAAATCTCGTACCATCTACATAAATTAAAAATGAGAGGACCTAGGACACAACCTTGTGGCACTCCGCAATTCAGTGGGTAAACCTGTGAAACTTCATTGTTTATTGCGACTTTTACACTTCTACCTTGCAAATACGACTCAAACCAACTCAAACACTTATTCCTAATACCCAACTTCGACAATTTGTCCAACAAAATTCCGAAATATACAGTATCGAAAGCTTTCTCAAAATCAATAGGAATTGTCATGCAAAAATAAGTATTTCTAGAGCACTGTTTAATTTATCAGTTAAATTAAAGCGGCATGTACAGTTGAATGTCTTTTTCTAAAACCGAATTGAGTGTCAGACAGAAATCTGCAATTCGTTAGATGCTCATATAGTTTTTTTGTGTTACATTTTCATTTATCTTTGAAATGATGGGTAGTATTGATATAGGTCTCCAATTTGAAACATCAATTAGAGTCTCAGACTTTGGAAGTGGAAGGATACTTATAAGCCTTTAGTTACTTCACTACCGTTCACGGTGGACATCAACTTTTATGTAACAAATTTCTTAGAATGAGCAATTCCCGTACAAAACAACCCACTTGAAGAGCTAATTACCACAGAACCACCATTAAGCTATTTTTTTGTTTCATTTTTGCACATTTTTAATATTACATATAAATAAATATATTTAAGTTACCCTTATAAATATGATATAATACATATGTAAATATATATATATATATATATATATATATATATATATATATATATATATATATATATATATATATATATATATATATATATATATATATATATATATATATATATATATATATATTATATGTACGTATGAAAACAAAGAAAGGAAATACTAAATGAATAGAGAAAAATCAAATAGGTGAAAAACAGGACTTTATCAGCCAGTAGAAAAATATGAAAAACAAGCAAATATTTCGACAAGGACCTCTGCCAAGTCATCCTCAGTGCTAAAAAAAATAAGAAGGAGGAAAAAGAAAAAAGGAACAAAGAAGAAACAACAAGAAAATCTAACCTTTTTAAGTAAGCTGTACGAGAGGAAAAAAGACACTGAATCAAACAACAAAAACCAACTTGAGATCAATGAAAGAGATGTTACCACTTAGATTGAATAAGTATCCTTTGCCTTGCAACAGATTTCGCCTGTCAACAATTTTGGTTTTCATTAGATTAAATAAAAAAACAAGTTTTTTAACTGAAAGTAAGGAGCGACATTAAGACTTAAAACGAACGAACTTAATTACTTCGTATATGAAAGGGGCTGCTTCCTCACCAATGCCCCGCTCTT
This sequence comes from Artemia franciscana, assembly GCF_032884065.1. NCBI lineage: Eukaryota > Metazoa > Arthropoda > Branchiopoda > Anostraca > Artemiidae > Artemia > Artemia franciscana. The sequence goes on from NC_088882.1 coordinate 6,925,953, forward strand.
TACGCTAAAGTTTCTTACTGTTTTAAAAATAGAGTTAAGAAAAAGAGTCAAACTTTACCGTAAAGAGCGGGGCGTTGATGAGGAAGCAGCCCCTTTCATGTGCGAAGTAATTTCTGTTCGTTTTAAGTTTTAATGTCGCTCCTTACTTTCAGTTGAAAAAACTTGTTTTTTTTATTTAATTTCTGAACGTTTTTGAATCAATGCATGTTTTCATTTCGGCTCTCCGCAGAGGAATAATTGAAACGAAATTTGCATATTTACTTTTTTTTGGATAAATGGCTTTCTCATAATTTTGATCGAATGATTTTGAGAAAAAAGAGCGGGGGAAAGCCTAGTTGTCCTCCAATTTTTGGTTAATTACAAAGACAACTAGAACTTTTAATTTTTTACGAATCTTTTTATTAGTAAAAGATATACGTAACTTATAAATTAGCTTACGTAAATAACTTTTTATTTTCATGTTTTTATTACATCTATGAGAGGGTTCGCCCCCTCGTCTAAAGCCCCCTCTTTAGACTAAATCTTAAATTTTGTCCCAATTCATTAAGAATGACCCCTGAATCACAAAAAGCCGTAGAATAAATAGTTGACATTACTAAAAATACTTTAGACTAAAGAGTGAGGTATTAGGAGGAGGTGAGCTCCTCATATAGGTAATAATTTCTGTTCGTTTTAAGTTTTAATTCTGCTCCTTACTTCCAGCTGAAAAAACTTTTTCATATTTATTTTTTCATTTTTTTTTAAATAATGCTAGTAAATCCTGCGCTCCCTTCATGGAAATTTTCTTCCCCCATGACAAAGTCCTCGATGGAAAGTTCCCCCACCATATCCCCCTCTTCTCAACCCCTCCACCCAACCAAAAAATCCTCCTGAAAACGCCTGTACATTTCCCAATAACCATTACTATATGTAAGCACTGGTCAAAGTCTGTAACTTTTAGCCCCTCCCATGGGGACTGCGGGGGAGTAAATTGTCCCCAAAGACATAGTTATAAGGTTTTTCGACTACGCTGAATAAAATGGCGATCTCAGAATTTTGATCCGTTGACTTTGGGAAAATAAATATCGTGGGAGGGGGCCTAGGTGCCCTCCAATTTTTTTGGTCAATTAAAAAGGGCACTATAACTTTTCATTTATGTTAGAATGAGGCCTCTCGCAACATTCTAGGAGAACTGGGTCGATATGATCACCCCTGGAAAAAAAAACAACAAACTAACAAATAAACACGCATCCGTGATCTACCTTCTGGCAAAAAAATACAAAATTCCACATTTTTATAGATAGGAGCTTGAAACTTCTACAGTAGCGTTCTCTGATACGCTGAATTTGATGGTGTAATTTTCTTTAAGATTATGTTACGTTTAGGGGGTGTTTCACCTATTTTCTAAAATAACGCAAATTTTCTATACTATCTAGTATATTGTCCGTCTAAACAGAAAGATTTTGTTTTTTTTTTAAATTTTTCCAAGTTTGTCACTGAGTTTTCAGACGTATGGTAATGTAGTAAAAAAAATTTTCTCAATTGCCAGTGTAACTGAATCAAGGGGTACGGGCTCCCTATTTTCCTGTTTTACCTTTTTTAATCGTCTATCTATTATATTTTCAATGAGATTGATTGGGTAGCCATTGCAGAATTGAATATCTTTAACATAATCTAACTCGGATTTTAAAAAAAAACATAATCTCTCTGTTTCTTTCAAAACTGAACAAAAAGTTGAACATTTTTTCTACCCGGGAAAGGATAAAACGGACCCTATACAAAGTATTGGTGTTTATAGAGTCTCGCGTTCATGTGGAAAATTTTACATTGGCAGGAACCATCAACAACTAGGGGAACGATTGTATGAACAAAAAATTTCAATAGATAAGTCCCTGAGATTCAAAAATAAAAATTACAACTTTGATTCAGCTCTGGCCCAGCATACATACGAAAATCCTGACCATTTAGTTCTTTTTGAAGAGGCAACATCAATATCTACCGTAAATGGCCTATCGCTATCTTTTAAAGAGGCCATTGAGATAAAAAAAAACAAAAAAAAAACACAGAAATAGAAATTTGCATATAAATAGACACACGGGAGATATTTGGACTATAAATATATATGACATAGATATGGACTATAAAACATGGACAGAAAAATCTTTCTAGGACAATTAGTTACCATGCGGAATGACCGCCTAGCAGAGTTAGTCATTAGAAGGTTATCACTTAGTTCCTTGAAATGGAATTGCAACTTTTCATACAGAAAATTGCTAGTTAGTAATGGTATGTCATTATGTAACTAGAAAACTGGTAGTAATAATTGCAGAAAGTAACTCTGATGTTGATGTAAATTCCTGTATAAAAAAAACAAAGATGCATACCAAACTTGTTTGTATTTATTACTTAGAAGAGGTAGGAACACAATAAAAGAAAGAATAATAAAAACATAATGAAACAAAATAACAAAAAACAAAATAAAGGAAACGCTTTAAGACAGGGACTTAAATATAAAAAAAAAACAAAGAAAGAAAAAAAAACTAAGAAACAAATCATTATAAAAAGAAAAGAAAATCCAGGCTTATCCGAGCCATACGGTTCATCTTATTCAACTGAAGATGATGAGCGACTTGTCTTAATGGTAAATGGAACTGTAAAAACTGTAATTTCGCCAACAATGGACATATAAAACGAATATTTTTTAATTTAATTCCAAATATTTAAAGTAGAAATCATTAAATTTGAAGTTACAAGTCAACAAAAATTGCACAATGAAACATTTCGTGTTAACGAACTATAAGTAAGGAGCGGCGCGGCTCAATAGTAACAGAAACTCTAAAAAGCAGAATTTTGATATAATTAGACATATTAAAAGAATTAGCTTATTATGCTAATTCCGAATATATAAGATTTTTTAAGCTTAGTGTTACTCATCAAAAGCTAGGATCCTGGGAAAATTTGCCTGATTTTTGAAAAGGGGGAAACACGCCATAAAAGTCAAGGAATTTTAACGAAAATAACACCGTCATAGTGTATCTGAGAACCCTTTTGTAGAAATTTTAAGCTCTGCAAAAATCTGGAATTTTGAATTTTTTTCAGAAGAAGGATCACAGATGAGTGTTTATTCATTTTTTTTTTTGCATGGGTGATTGAATCGAACCAATGGTCCTAAAATGTCGGAAAAGGGCTCATTTCAACACAAATTAAAAGTTATAGTGCCCTTTTTAAGCGACCGAAAAGATTAGAGCGCAGCTAGCCCCCTTTCCTCCAAAGGTGTCCGAATAAAATTTTGAGAAAACCCCCACAGCCCCTTGGGAAGGTCTGTAACTCAAAAAATTTGCCCATTGTTTACTTGTAGTATCTGTCATTGAAAGCATCAACAACGATATGAACAGTAGGAATTTTTTTTTTCTGTAAGAAAGTGGAATTTTTAATTTGAATGAATATTTTGACCCTGTGTCCAAGGACCTTTCTCAACAAAATATAAATTTACAAGTGTTGCTAATGAAACTTTTTGATGCTGTTAACTGATGTTACACTGCTTAAAATCACTGTTTTGTAGTGGGTTTGTGACTTCGAAAACCAAAGACGAGAAGAAACTTTGCATAGCCTACCCTCAATCGACCCTCAATGCAAGAAAAGCATTGCCAATGGAGCAGGTAAGCTACAGTTCACATTTCTAAGCCCAAAGGCGTAGTTGAAGGAAGCCTGAAAAAAAAATAGACCTAGAGTTACCTTGTGACTTCTTAGGCAGGCTGTAAATTTCAGTTTAGTGTTTTTTTTTCACTAATATTGAGCTGAGTTACAAGTGAGGATAAGAGCATCAAACTGTTCGTGGTAATGAACTGTAGATAAGGAGCAACCCGGTTCAACAGTAACTAAAACTATAAAAAACGAATTTTAAAACGATTAGATACATCAAAAAGATTGTATTTTTGTGCTGGTTTCACTTATATAATCTTTATTAATTTTAATCTTACCCATTAAAAGTTACGAGCCTGAGAAAATTTGCCTTATTTTCAATGAAGGTGTCAAAAATCCCCTAGAAGTAATAGAATCTTAATGAAAATCACACCATCAGATCCAGCGTGTCAGAGAACCCTACTGTAGAAGTTTCAAGCTCCCATCTGGAAAAATGGGGAATTTTTTATTTTTTGCCAGAAGAAAGATCACGGATGCGTGTTTATTGGCCTTTTTTTCCAGGGATGGGGGAGGGGCTTCGGGGGAGATTGTTACATGGGAGGATATCCCCATGGCAGAATTTTTCATTGGGAAAGACAATTTGCCAAGAAGGCAGCGCCGAAATTTCCAGGATTATTTAAGAAAAGATCAGGAATTACATGAAAAAGAACAAGTTTTTCAACTAAAAGTGAGGAGCAACTTTAAAACTTAAAAAAAAAAATATATTTTGTATATGAGGGGTTTAGTCCCCTCTTCAATACCTCGCTCTTTCCGTGAAATTTTTTTTTAGTACTTTAAAACATATCCTGAGTAAACGGACGTTGTGATTCAGGGGTCATTCTTAAAGGATTGGAACAAATTTTGAACTGTAGCATAAAGAGCAAGGTATTGAAGAGGGGCCGAACCCCCTTATATGTGTAATAATAAATATAATCAAATAGCTCGTGGAAATGGACTGTAAGTAAGGAGCGACCCGGCTCAATAGTAACCAAAACTCTAAAAAACAGAATTTCAATACCAATAGATGTATCAAAAGAATTGGATTGTTATGCTGGTTTCAAATATATAATTTTTATCAAGTTTAGTTTTACACATCAAAAGTTACGAGAAAAATTTGTCTTATTTTTGAAAAAAGGTTAAACACCCCCTGAAAGTCAAAGAATCTTAAAGAAAATCACACCGTCAGTCAGAATCAGCATATCAGAAAACCCTACTGTAGATGTTTTAATCTCTTATCTACCAAAATGTGGAATTCCGCATTTTTTGCCAGAAGAAAAATCAGAAGAAAAATCACGGTGATCGTATATGCTAGTGATAGCATAGTCGAAAAATCTATTAACTATGTCTTTGAGTGTGACTTAATCCCAAAGTCGGCGGTGGGAAGGGCTGTATGCTGTGAAATCAGGCCATTATTTGCAATAGTATTGTTTATTGTGAAGTATTCAGAAATTTTCAGGGGAATTTTTCTGGTGGAAGAGAATATTACGTGGGGGGATCTTTCCATGGAAGAGTTTTTCAGGTCGGGAGAGAACTTTTCATGAAGGGTGTGCCGGATTTCCCTACATTATTTAAAAAACGTTCAAAAATTAAATAATATAAAGAAGCTTTTGTAACTTAAAGTAATGAGCAACATTAAAACTTAAAACGGACAGAAATTATTGCGTATACGAGAGGGTTTTTCCCCTCGTCAATACCTTGCTCTTTACGCAAAGGTTTTTTTTTAGTACTTTCATAAGAGCTATTTATTCTAATTAAACCGTTTGTGACTTAGGGAACATTCCTAAAGAATTGGAGCAAAATTTGAGCTTTAGCGTAAAGAGCAAGGTATTGACTAGATTTTAATTGAGGTTTTAAATTAAGTTTTAGTTACTCATTTACGGTGAGCCAAAATCAAAACCTGCATTAATTCGAAAACGTTTAGAAATTAAATGAAAAAACGAGTTTGTTAACTGAAAGTAAGGAGCGACACTAAAACTTAAAACGAACAGAAATTATTCCGTATACGAAAGGGGCTAGTCCCTCCTCAACCTCTTAATCTTTACGCTAATTTTTTTATTGTTTTAAAAAGTAAGAGTTTTAAGAAAGAGTCAAAATTTAGCGTAAAGAGCGAGGCGTCAAGGAGGGAAAAGCGCCTTTCATATACGGAATAATTTCTGTTCGTTTTAAGTTTTAATGTCGCTCCTTGTTTTCAGTTAAGAAAACTTGTTGTTTTTATTTAATTGCAATTAAGAAGGGACGCGGTTCAATAGTAAACGAAATTTTAGAAAACAGAATGTTTATATCAACTGAGTCTCTGCTCAGTAGGAACCTCCCTCAGACCACTCAGTGCGTCGTCAGATGGTGGATAGTGGAATGCCCTACAGATAAGGAGGGAACCTCCATAGGAGATGTGTACCAAGGGGAGATCTTGTCCTTAGGGGTCCATAGTAAAAGCTGGAGAATCCTTTCCCTGGGGATGTAAAGACAGGTAGAGGAGGAGGAAGGCCCCTCAAATGTATACTCAGAAGTGTCTACTGGCGTATGGACACGTCCTGTGAGCCACAAGGCTTCCCACATCAGTGGTTTAAACTAAATGGTGACGTAGAACACCATTGCAGGATGATCTTCTGTATAAAGACAATTTAGGCAGGGTGTAAGATCCAGATCAATGGACGGCAGCCTCTGCAAAAGGCTTTCTCGACCCTGTCGGGATACCTACGAGATTGGGGACCTTGCAGTCAACTGTATTCCCACTTAAGGAGTGGCATTCATAGAATTTTTTGACACTGATTCCAATCTCTCCAGGCTTGCAAACAACCATCAATGGATGGTTCTCAAATTGATTGTTTATGCGTTCGATAAAATAATATAAGACTTAGAACGTTGGTAGTTTACGTCTGCGGGGTATATCTCCGATCCCTTATATAGGGTCAATCCCTAAGTGCTGTTTTAAATCCAAAGCTTTTGATCACTTTTTCAAGGCTTGTAACATCACCCTTAAGTGTCACGAGTGTACTCGTCCTTCTGTTTCTATATGCGAAATGCCAGTCCACCCCAGTCAAGTGTACGATTTGTCCATAGCGTTGCAATGCCTATCTTTCATTCAGCATGAAACAGTTTGCAAGGAAGGAAGCAGTCTCCAAACTCTGAAGTCTTAATCAGTCTCCAAACTCGGAAGTCCTAATCAGTCTCCAAACTCTGAAGGAAATAAGTAGTTAATCCTATTTTTTTCCCAAAACATTTTGGGATGATTTAATTAAAGTGGATTTTGTGATGCTTTTTTGTTATCAGTATAATATTATGTTTAACAAAAACAAGAGAATATAGAAATGTATAGTTTAGAAAAAGAAAATGAGGGCATTTTTCTGCTTCGTTTATTCCACTGATTGAGAATTCCCCAAGTTTTCTTTTTTTTCAAGGGCATTTTTTATGTTTTCTTGCTTTTTTTTTGTCAAACATCATGTAGCCTAGCCAGAACAATTTTTGAACATATTTAATTTATTAGAACATAATTAAATAGAAAGTCTTTAGATCGTTGGGATTGCACGTCTGCGGGATGTATGTCAGTGAGGGATATGTTTCAGTATGTTTACCGTAGGCTAATAGGTGTAAAGCTTCAGTATATCTGCTCATCGTCTAGCTTTATGTCATTGATAAAATAAAAAGAAAAAAATTTTAAACTAAAAGTAAGGAGCAACATTAAAAATTAATCCGAACAGAAATTGTTCTATGTATGAAGGGGGCTGTCCTTTCCTCAACCCTGCTCTTTACGGTAACATCTTAAAGTTCTTTAAAAATTCTTCTCATTCAAATTCAATGGTCCATGTGTTTGAATAATCTTTCCTAGATAGTCGTGACAAAAGCCAAACTTTACCGTAAGCCCCCCCTTAAATACTGAATAATTTATGTTCGTTTTATGTTTTAATGTTGCTCCTTATTTTCAATAACAAAATTGTCTTTTTATTTAATTTCTGACCTTGCTTCAAGTCATGTGAGGGAATCTCCTTCTCCCCCTCACCCCCGTGTAAAATTTCACCTGGACATTTTCCTCTCTTCAGAAAATATTCTCCATGGAAAATACTGCATGCAGAAAATCCCCCCTCATAAAATTCAGTATATTTCTCGAGTATATGCATTGGAGAACCCTATTGTAGAACTTTTAAGCTTCCATCTGCAAAAATGTGGAATTTTTTTTCCTTAGAAGAAAGATCACAGATGCGTGTTTTTTTTCTCCTGGGGTTATTACATCGGACCAATAGTCCTAGATTATCAGAAACAGGGGCATTCGAACAAAAATTAGTAGTTCTGGCGCTCTTTTTAAGTGACTTAAGAAATTAGGGGGGGGGCAACTACACCCTCTCACCCCCTTTTTCCCTGCAAACTCGTCCGATTAAAATTTTTGAGATACCCATTTTTTTCAGCATAGTAGAAAGGCCCAATAACTATGTCTTTAGAGATAATGTGACCCCCATCACCCCCGGGGAAAAGTATTTAAGTTATAAAATTTGCTCATTGTTTACGTAGTATTTGTTATTGGGAAGTATTTATTAATTTTCAGTTGGGGCGGGGGGGGGGGAATTGGGACATTTCCAAGGGCATAACTTTCCATGGGGAGGGAAATTTCTGGGGGTGAACTTTTTGGGGAAATTTTACCTGGGGGAAATTTGCTGGAATTCATATATGACTTTATTTTTATTACTCTTACTTTCTCTTCGGCGACTCAATGTTACATATGAAGATGTACAAAGGAATTGCCTGGGAGGAAATTTTTACCAGAATGGAGCTGACTAGAGTATCTTTCCGTAGGGGGGGGGGATTTCTCCACGGGATAAATTCTCCAGAGCGAATTTTTTGCGGGATCAATTTTCTACTTGAGGGCGTGGGTATTTAGGGGAAAACTTCTCTACGGATGAGGGGATTTTCGGCGTCATTTTAAACCGATCATTTCAAATGAAAGTGCACTAAGAAGAATTTTTCACCTGGAACCGTTCGGAAGAATTTTTTGGAGGAAATTTTAAGCAAGAATAGAATTGTCTGGGATGAATTTTGCTGGCGGGGGGGGGGGGGGGTGGGTATTTTAAGTTGGAATAGCTTTTCATTGAGGGATTTTCCTTGGGGAGAAGGAATTTCCTATAGAGGGAGATAACTTCGAAGACCCCACTGCCTTTCCATGACGAAAGTATAACAGTCCAAAATAGGGATGAAACCTGTTAATCGACAATGAACAGATAAAAATTTTTTAATTGGATATTTCGAACACATATACTTTCTCCATAGAGGGGCAGCTGGCATGATTTAAAGTAATCAGAAATTAAATGAAAAGCAATTTTTTTTCAACTGAACACAAGGAGCAACATCGAAACTTAAAACACACAGAAATTATTAAGTATACAAGGGGAGCTGCCCCCCTCCTCAATGATTCGCACTTTACGATAAAGCTTGTCATTTTGTCTCAATTCTTTACGAACAACTCCTAAAACACAAGGACCGTTTAATTAAAATAATAAGCTTTTTTAAATTTTCTAAAAAACTTCAGCGTAAAGAGCAAGGTATTGAGAAGGGGGCATCCCTCTCATATACTTTTTATATTCTGTTTGTTTGAAGTTTTGATGTTGTTCCTTACTTTCAGTTGAAAGAAAACTTATTTTTTGATTGGATTGTACATGGGAGCTTGAAACCTCTACAGTAGGTTTCTCTGATATGTTGGATGTGATGATGCGAATTACATTAAGATTGCTCGATCTTTTTGGTTGTGTTTCCCTTCTATTTGAAAATCAAGTAAATTTTCTCAGGCACATATCTTTCAATAGATATCATTAAACTTAATTTACCTTATACATTTGAAATCAAAATAAAAAGTAATTTCTTTGGGTGTATCTATTGTTACGAAAATTCCACATTTAAGAGTTTCGATTACTATTGGGTCGAATAGTTCTTGAATTGAAGTTCGTTACCACGAACCTTTTTGACCCTAAGCTGGGTTGGTATGGTGTAAACTTGATTCATCATAATGGTAAGCGCTATGAACTATCCTAACCCTGGTTCTGGAAATTTTTGCTCCATTGGTGGAGTCTTGTTAAGCTTTAAATTAACTCCCTAAGCATATTTGGCATTTTAAATAATTCTGTAGGCCAAGATGCAAAAATACTTTAAATTTATCTTCCTCTGTATGCAGCCGATATATTTCTGGTTTAACAGGGGAAACCAAACGATATAAGAATTTCTCGGTCCTTCAAGTTAGTACTTAGGGTCTTTGTTCATCGATTGATCAGCTAATAGTTACTAATAGACTGCTTGACGTTATTGGGCTATGTGAAACCTTTCTATAATGAAATGCTGCTTTATTTGCTCGGATATAGGACAGAAACCTAAATCGGCGGAGGACGGCAAAAGACGGACTCGCCGTCCACCTTGTACATATCCAATGACCTTCTACACATTGCCAGAAGGGCTTTATCAAGAAACCTGGGAGGGATATTTGATTCCCTATTTACTGAAATTAAGTTTCAAGGGAAAGACTTTATTAGTAATGTGTACTGATCTCATGTGAATTCATCCTTTTATATCTTCAGATCCTTAATAAGCTTTTAGTTTGACAATACAAACTTGTCTGTGAGAGCTTATCATAATAGGAGATTCCAAATTTAGCTTACATAATCTTGTATCTTCGTTGACGATGGATTTTCTATCAGCTCCACTCGCAGCTGGAATACTACCAACAGTTTGAATTCCGACACGTGTAGCTTTGATTACGGCTATCTTGATCGACAGTATTTTTTCTCAATCAATTAATTGTGGAATCCTGTACTTGCAAACAGTATACTAGAACATATTTCTGTCTATTTTGTTTTTATGACAAAGAAGATGATTATTCTGAAGACCCTTACTATGGGCTCAGCTGCCTTTAAGTCAAATTGTCAAATTAGGTCAAATTGTGCTAACCTTTCTTAGATCCCGGTCAGCAGAGACGCCATGGGATATACTCAACAAAAATATGGACTTTTACTCATGATTTGACTCATTTTTTGAATCTGTCAAAACTGATATTTTCAATGTGTATAATACATCTGCTTCTGGTTTCAAAGCAAAAATGTTTATCCCCTGAATTCTGTAGATGACCCATGGCCTTCTCAGAAACTGGAGAAGAAAAAAAGACTTTAGCAAGTCAAAAGTCAACAAGGCCATCATGAAGTGCATCTCCTTCTCGCCTTCATCGTTTCAGCTATACCATATATGTATAATTCTTTTAATTAACGATTTCTTTATTTATTATTGATCATATCACAAAACTACAAATAAATTAAACCAACATGCCCACTACTAGAGGGCTAATTCTGTGATTCGGAAAGCTAAACGGCTTTCTTATTTTGCAGATTCTTTTTCATTGTTGAAAGAATTTTCGGATTTGTTTTCGCCTTCTCGGTTTGATATTTCACGACTTTGTTTGATGGTTCTTCGTAATTTAATCGGTAAATTTAGCTTAGTATATCAAGACTCCGTGAATTTAAAGCTCAATAAGTATTTACGTCTTATTTTGCAAAAGTTGGGAAAACTACTGCTTCTTCAGTAAGCTCTTTCTAAATTCAATTTCAAATCAGATATTGGTCCGACTTGCCTGAAACTCGATTGCCCCTGGCGCCAGTTTCTGAGGTTGAAAAAAGGAGACTTGTTAGTGGATTGAAAATTTTGACACCTTCTGGTATTCATCGTATACCCACAAAGGTAGTGAATTTTGTTCTTCTCTTAATAATTTCTCCATTAACAAGACTTGTAAATCTGTCCTTCAATAACGTTAACTTTCCCAGTTCATGTAAGCGAGGTGGAGTTATTATTTATACGATGGTGAATCTCCGAGGGATCCAGCTAATTATTGACCAATATTCTCATTGTTTGTGTTTAGCAAAACTTTTGAAAAGCCTTTGCTTTCCCAACTTCTGTTCTTTCTAGAGGTTCTTCGACTAATCTTTAAACTTTGCCACATTCAGGTTTTGATCCTGGTCTGGCTCTTGCCACAATATTTTTGAAGGTCTAAAGAGCTTTTAATCAACTGATCCACCATATACAACTCTTTAAGTTACCCCATACGGCCTAAGAGGAAGTGTTAGTGCTTGCTTTGATTCCTTTTTGTCTGAAAGTGTTATTTCCGTTGGCTTTCTTTTCCACTCACCGTATCATGTCTAGTTTGGGCTCCGTCAAGGCTCGGTCCTAGGACCAGTTCTGTTCTTATTATATGTAAATGACTTTTTTTTGGTACGGTCACTAACCAAATACAAACAGTTGGTTGTTATCCAATGTCACCCCGAATCTTTCCATGCCCACAAATATAGACCTCCATCAACTGATGACGACGTCAACTGGTTCTACTGGTTGCCTTCATAAATGACAGTGCTATTGGTACTTGTGCCAGAACAGAGTCTGAGATCCGTAACAATTTGACTGTTTTGTTTGAGAGAGTAAATCTATGGTTCAATGTTAATTGCCTCGCATTAAATGTTGCTATACAGAGCTTTCTAATTTCCTATCAAATTACTTAGGTTTTCTCATAACTTTCGGAAATTTATTTTTCACGGGGTTCTTTCAGTAGACCTAGTATTCACTATATTCAGTTCCTAGGTATTTTGCTTAATGAGCACCTCTCCTTCTGATATCATAATAATCAAATTAAAATGAAGACATTGAGGAGTCTTGGAATTCTTGGAAAGCTCAGACTCATTTTTTGCATGTCAAATTTAAACTTTCTACCTAATTTAATGTTGTGTTTCTTTCTAATAACAGTCCTAATGGTATAAGGCAAAGCAAGGAACCTTATCCTTGAAACAAATAGTCCTATTGAAAACAAGTTGCTTAATTTGTAGATATTTATGTTATTTTTTGTTTGTCCTTCGTACTTTTATTTAATTACATGGTGAGATTTTTGTAGCCCTTACAACTAGAACGTCCACAAGATCAATCTACATACTGTTGTAATTATGATGGTACTCGAGTTCCATTCAGTCCATCGGTCAGATGAGGTTTCAAGCCCTGACTTCTTTTTGTTCTGCCTGGAATACATGGCCTGATTTGGCTAAGAAGTGACATTCGTTTGATGAATATTTTTTTTTTATATTTTCTGGTCCCTGAACAGTTAAGATTTTTTTTTTCTTTATTCATTTTTTTCTCCTTATGACCTCCATGCGGTTGGCAGTTTGTCTAAGCTGGAATTGTGTGTTGATTTGTTTGCTGTGCAAAGCACTTTGCTCTGGCTTGTTTTTCAAGGCAGTGGGAGGGGTCAGTGATGGGCGGTTGATTGTTATTTCTCTTTTTATTGTGTTTTATTTGTTTTCATTCATTCTCTTTCTTTTTCGCTTTTTATCTCCTTTTTTGCTTTTAATCTTTTTTTGCTTTTACTCCTTTTTTTTCTTTCTCTCTACATTCCCACCCGTTCAGCTTAGTGGGATCAAGGGGGGGGGGGGTTATGATTATCAGCAATGTCTATTTGTTATAGTTTTTTCTTGGAATAATTAAGGTAAAATAAATAAGTTGGCATAATTAAGAGGCCTGAACAAAAGTATTTGATTCGGTTCCACTCCTTGTTCTAATTTTTTCTACCGAATTGGCACCCAAGACCATTAAAAGATCATGAGCAATGGTTTTTAATTATCAAACTTTAAGGATTAGAACAAACCTGATGGTAACAAATACTCTGATGGTAACAAATACCTGATGGTAGAGCATTTCCATATGGTTGTGATTTAGGTTCCTATTTGGTTTTGACTTTGGATTAAATAAAAAAAAAAACAAGTTTTTTTAAATGAAAGTAAGGAACAACATTAAAACTTGAAACGAACAGAAATTACTCCGTATACGAAAGGGGCTTTTCCTCCTCAACGCCCCGCTCTTTACGCTAAAGTTTCTTACTGTTTTAAAAATAGATTTAAGAGAAAGAGTCAAACTTTAGCGTAAAGAGTGAGGCGTTGAGGAAGAAAACCCCTTTCATATACGGAGTAATTTCTGTTCGTTTTAAGTTTTAATGTTGCTCCTTACTTTCATTTAAAAAACTTGTTTTTTTATTTAATCCAAAGTCAAAACCAAATAGGAACCTAAATCACAACCATATGGAAATGCTCTACCATCTGGCATTTGTCCCCCCCCCCCTCCCTAGAATTTTATTTAATGCAATTCACAATTCTGAAATTTTGCAGCTACAGTATGCCTCCATTTTCAGCAATGTTTATTACTTCTTTGGGGGCTTACGAGCTTCAAAAGAGGGTTGGGGGTGATTTCTGCCTTCTGCCATTCAGAAAAAAACAGATGAATGAGAATGATATAAAACTACGAAAAAATAGTAAATATTATGAGGTTCCAAGGGGTTTGAAACCCACAGTGTCAACCCCCCCCCCCCCCGCTAACCCAGTCGCTCAGACCAGTGTCCACAATATAGTTTTACCAAGCTTTCCTTTTGAAGATCCGTCTTTTAATAAATCGAAACAAAATTATATGAAAATTTTAAGGAAATTGTTTACATTTTTGCTAAGACTTGGGGAAGTCCTTCATACATATCTTTATCTGCAAACATGTCTTTATCTGGTTGGGGTCTATGCAGTCGGTTATTGTATTCCTTTTGTTCTTTATATGTATGACAGCTCACAAGTACATAAATAATAATATAAAACATATCATATCTCCTCATGAGCTTCGAAATATATTTAAGCTTGTCACCTTTGTACGCTTAGGTTGATACAATTTGTGAATTTAGAGATGGCAGCAGTCATTATTGGAGAGATCTCAAAAATCCTATGTAACCTCATTTCTCTGGAGGTATATTTTTAAACAACTTTTGGTGACGAAGATGATAAAAACGTAAGATTTTATTTTGTTTAATTGCTGGATCTGAAGTTTAAACTTAAGTTTTTAAATTGAGGTTAGAATATCTTGGCAATAATTATTTCAAAAGATATCAGTTTTTTCTTTGTAAAACAAAATATTTTACTTCAGATTTTTAGCTTTAAGCCAGTACTGTAAGGAAGTTATCATTGAACAACATTAGAGCCTTCATTTTTAAAAGCTTGTTTTTAATTCATATTTAATATTTAATTAATGTTAATTCATATCATATTCATATTTAAAAGGTTGTTAAATCATTTACTGAAGGGAAATACTATTTAAAAAAGACCTTTTACACAAGCTTCCGAATTAGAATTACTTTCTATGTTAATGCTCATTGTGAACGTTTTTTCAGGGTTGAATTATCATTTTGAGAGAATTTTTTAGAATATTAGAGTAGTATAAGTATGGGGGTTGTAGGAGGATTTACAAGCTCTAGCATATAAATCTAAATCTAAGATAATTTGCTATGATACGCTACTTTTTCTTGAATACGCTTTTAAAACACTAAGATTGTTTAGCCCTTCAGATTATTCTGGGAACTAACTTCTTCTTCAGGTTTACATTTTTATTGCAAGTCTAATATACTGCCATTAAATCTTGCTAAGTGGGAGGTCAAATCTCCAGAAGAAATTTTCCAATGATCTAATTTCATACTGATAAATTAAAGCCTTGTAATTGTGCTAATAGTTTCCACCTTGATTAAAGCGAAAATCATGTTCTTTTAAGTAGATCTGAGGACATAAAAGGGTAAACATACAGGAATTTAGGTATCCAACAAGAGTTCGTTTTTCTTCTCCCTCCCGGGGTAGGTCATCACCTCTTCTGATGACTGCATTTGTTAAGTGGGAGGTCAAATTTCCAGAAGGAATTTTCCAATGAATTAATTTCATAGTGATAAATTAAAGCCTTTTAATTGTGCTAATAGTTTGCACCTTAATTAAAGCGAAAATCATGTCCTTTAAAACAGATCTGAGGACATGAAAGGGTAAATATAACGGGATTTGGGTGTCAAAGTGGAGTTCATTTTTCTTTTACCTCCTGAGATAGGTCATTATCCCTTCTGATGACTGCCATTGTTAAGCGGGAGGTCAAATTTCCTGAAGGAATTTTCCAATGAATTAATTTCATGGTGATAAATTGCCTTTTAATTGTGCTAATAGTTTGCACCTTGATTAAAGCGAAAATCATGTTTTTTAAAACAGATCCGAGGACATGAAAGGGTAAATATAACGGGATTTGGGTGTCAAAGTGGAGTTCATTTTTCTTCTCCCTCCTGGGATAGGTCATTATCCCTTCTGATGACTGCCTTTGTTAAGCGGGAGGTCAAATTTCCAGAAAGAATTTTCCAATGAATTAATTTCATAGTGATAAATTAAAGCCTTTTAATTGTTGTAATAGTTTGCACCTTAATTAAATCGAAAATCAGGTCTTTTTAAACAGATCTGAGGACATGAAGGGGTAAATATACAGGGATTTGGGTATCCAAGTGGAGTTCATTTTTCTTCTCCCTCCTGAGGTAGGTCATTACCCCTTCTGGTGACTGCCTTTATTAAGCGGGATTTCACATTTTCAGAAGGAATTTCCAATGAATTAATTTCATAGTGATAAATTAAAGGCTTTTAATTGTGCTAATAATTTTCACCTTGATTAAAGCGAAAATCATGTCCTTTTAAACAGTTCTGAGGACCTGAAGGGGTAAACATACAGGGATTTGGGTATCCAAGTGGAGTTCATTTTTCTTCTCACTCCTGTGATTGGTCGTTACCCCTTCTGGTGACTGCCTTTGTTAAGCGGGAGTTCAAATTTCAAGGAGGAATTTTCCAATGAATTAATTTCATAGTGATAAATTAAAACCTTTTAATTGTGCTAATAGTTTGCACCTTGATTAAAGCAAAAATCATGTCCTTTTAAACAGTTCTGAGGACATGAAGGGGTAAACATACAGGGATTTGGGTATCCAAGTGGAGTTCATTTTTCTTCTCCCTCCTGGGATAGGTCGTTACCCTTTCTGGTGACTGCCTTTGTTAAGAGGGAGGTCAAATTTCCAGAAGGAATTTTCTAATGAATTAATTTCACCTTGATTATAGTGAAAATCGTGTCCTTTTAAATAGTTTTAAGGACCTGAAGGGGCAAACATACTGGGATTTGGGTATCCAAGTGGAGTTCATTTTTCTTCTCCCTCCTGGGATAGGTCGTTACCCCTTCTGGTGACTGCCTTTGTTAAGCGGGAGGTCAAATTTCCAGAAGGAATTTTCCAATGAATTAATTTCATAGTGATAAATTAAAGCCTTTTAATTGTGCTAATAGTTTTCACCTTGATTATAGCGAAAATCATGTCCTTTTAAACAGTTCTGAGGACATGAAGGGGTAAACATACAGGGATTTGGGTATCCAAGGGGAGTTAATTTTTCTTCTCCCTCCTGGGATAGGTCGTTACTCCTTCTGGTGACTGCTTTTGTTAAGCGGGAGGTCAAATTTCCAGAAGGAATTTTCTAATGAATTAATTTCACCTTGATTATAGCGAAAATCATGTCCTTTTAAATAGTTTTAAGGACCTGAAGGGGTAAACATACAGGGATTTGGGTATCCAAGTGGAGTTCATTTTTCTTCTTCCTCCTGGGATAGGTCGTTACTCCTTCTGGTGACTGCTTTTGTTAAGCGGGATGTCAAATTTCCAGAAGGAATTTTCCAATGAATTAATTTCATAGTGATAAATTAAAGCCTTTTAGTTGTGCTGATAGTTTGCACCTTGATTAGAGTATATCTGAGGACATGAAGGGGTAAATATACAAGCAGTTGGGTATCAAAGTGGAGCTCATTTTTCTTCTCCCTTCTGAGGTAGGTCCTTACCCCTTCTGGTCACTGCCTTGTGGCGCCTATGCACCAGATTTAATTTAATTGGAAGCGAAATTTATTTAATATTCTAAACAAGATATTTTATGGAAGGCACTGAAATTGTAAAATAATGTAAAAAAAATTTGCATTCACAGTGTGAAGAATAGAAATTGTAATAAAAGTAGCCTTTTGTAATAGTCAAGGCTATAAGACGTGCATTATGTAGGCTACAGAGACTAATGAAGCAATTGCAATTTTCAATTTCGTTTAGGCTTACTTAAAAGTCTAATAACATTATTTTAAGTAATAAAATACGTACAAGGTATACATAATTCAGGCTTGGGTGATAACTTCTATTTTCAGTTTTGTTTAGCCTTGAATGAAAGTTCAAAAAACAAGTACAGTAATTTAAGGATCATACGGAAATTGCAAATATGATACAAAGGCAACAGAATACAAAAACAGATGTATAGTGAATTTACAACGAATGTACTCGTCTGGTAATCAGTAATTTTCAGCTATTTTAGGATGTTTTCAATTTCGTTCAGGCTTAATTAAAAGTCATTACACTATTTATTTTGAAATAATATTGGTGATAAAATAGGTACACGGTAAATATAATTCAGGCTGGTGTAGTGACTTGTATTTTTTTGGTTTAATTTGACCTTAAGTGAAAATAAAAAAAAGTCTGGTAATTTAAGGATAACACTGAAATTACAAATACGATACACGCACAACATAATACCAGGGACGTATAGTGAATTTGCAACAAATGTGCTGGTCTGGAAAATCAATTATTTTTAGCTTTTTTAAGCGGTTTTTAATTTCTTTCGGGTTGAATTAAAAGTCAAACTGATAATTTTGAAACAATATCTTGGATAATAAAATAAGTACAGAGTAACAAGAGAGTATCCAGGATTTTCGTTCGAAGGTGTTTTTTCAGGGTGGGGGGAGAACCAAAACTTAAACAAACTAAAAAAAATCTGTTTATATGGATTGTTATTAGGTTTCTATAAGCTGGACAAAAATTTCAAGGAGGGGGTCGGTCAAACCCCGTACCATCTCCAAGGATTTGGTTTGAGTATATTTAGTTCAAAATTAGTTTGTTAATTTTTTCTCAGTTCTACTTAACCTTGATTTGAAGTTCAAAGGTGAATCTAGTAATTCAAGGATTCCATCTAAGATTCAATAGAATGGAAGTATAACAAATACAAGTAAAAATGTAAATCGAATTCGGAACGAATAGGCTCACCTGGTAATTGGTAATTGTTTTGACCTAGTGATGGGCCTACAAATATTTCGATATGCTTATTATTTTGGTTTATCCACATACCTGGCGTAAAAGGTGAAAGTAAAGAAAACTTGTTATTTTACAAAGGTAACTAGATCTAGATTTTCTAAATCTAGAAAAGCTTTTGATTAGGCAGCATTCCCTGCCAAATATAGCAATTTTTTGCGATAAAAAACAATACTTATTGACTTTCATGCAATTTTTGTCCTTCGTAGAATATCCAGAAGGGGTGTAAGTAGGTTTTTCAGAACCAGGGTCAGGATGGTCAATTCTCGGAAATGGAGGGGGGGGTTGTAGTTTTTTTTGTGTTTAATGAAAATATAAAAAACAATTTCCCAATGGAGGGTGGTGGATTTTCCAAGAGGAGAATAATCTGGGGTAGATTTTCTGAGTTAAATTTTGCAAATACTCTAAATATATGCAACACAGTGGATAGTGACTAATTCGCTGCTTGGAGAGATCGTTGACTGATACAGCCAACTCCTGTTTCTTTACCTCGTTTTTTCGAAGGCCCAGTGAAGCACTGGGTATGGCTTCATTACCTTGTTCTTTACCTCGTTTTTTTTTCTGCTTGGAGAGATCTTTGGCTGATCCAGCCAACTCCAGTTTCTTTACCTAGTTTTTTCTCGAAGGCCCAGTAAAGCACTGGGTATGGCTTCTTTACAAATCCACTACAGAACACGATTGAATTGGACATTCCAATCCGATTACAGATACTAGTCGGGTTCTTTACCTTTTTTTTCTGCTTGGACAGATCTTTGGCTGATCCAGCCAACTCCAGTTTCTTTACCTAGTTTTTTCTCGGAGGCCCAGTGGAGCACCGGGTATGGCTTCTTTACACATCCGCTACGGAACACGATTCGATTGGACATTCTAACCCAATTACAGATATTAGTCGGATTTTTATCTCATTCTTTTCTGCTTGGAGATATCTGTGACTAATCCAGCCAACTCCAGTTACTTTACCTAGTTTTTTTCTCGACGGCCTAGTGAAGCACTCGGTATGGCTTCTTTACACACCTGCTACGGAACACGATTCAATTGGACATTCTAGTCCAATTATAGATATTAGTCGGGTTCTTTACCTCTTTTTTTCTGCTTGGAGAGATCTTTGACCGATCCAGCCAACTCCAGTTTCTTTACCTCGTTTTTTCTCGATAAACCAAGTGAAGCACTGGGTATGGCTTCTTTAAACACCCGCTACGGAACACGATTAAATTGGACATTCTAATCCAATTACAGATATTGGTCGGATTCTTTACCTCATTCTTTTCTGCTTGGAGATATCCGTGACTGATCCAGCCAACTCCAGTTTCTCTACCTAGTTTTTTTTTTTTTCTCGAAGGCCTAGTGAAACACTCGGTATGGCTTCTTTACACACCCACTACGGAACACGGTTAAATTGGACATTCTAATCCAATTATAGATATTAATCGGGTTCTTTACCTCTTTTTTTCTGCTTGGAGAGATCTTTGACTGATCCAGCCAACTCCAGTTTCTTTACGTCGTTTTTTCTCGATTGCCCAGTGAAGCACTGGATATGGCTTCTTTACACACCCGCTGCGGAACACGATTCAATTGGACATTCTAATGCAACTACAGATATTATTCGGGTTCTTTACCTTGTGTTATTCTGCTTGGAGAGGTCTTTGGCTGATCCCGCCAGCTCCAGTTTCTTTACCTAGTTTTTTCTCGAAGGCCCAGTGAAGCACTGGGTATGGCTTCTTTACACATCCACTACAGAACACGATTCAACTGGACATTCTAATCCGATTACAGATATTAGTCGGGTTCTTTACCTCTTTCTTCTGCTAGGACAGATCTTGACTGATCCATCCTTCTCCAGTTTCTTTACCTGTTTTTTTTCTCTAAAGGCCCAGTGAAGCACTAGATATGGCTTCTTTACACACCCGCTACGGAAAACGATTCAATTGGAAATTCTAATCCAATTACAGATATTAGTCGGGTTCTTTACCTCTTTTTTTCTGCTTGGACAGATCTTGACTGATCCAGCCTTCTCCAGTTTCTTTACTTCGTTTTTTCTCGAGTGCCCAGTGAAGCACTGGATATGGCTTCTTTACACACCCTCTACGGAACACGATTCAATTGGACATTCTCATCCAATTACGGATATTATTCGGGTTCTTTACCTTGTGTTATTCTGCTTGGAGAGGTCTTTGACTGATCCAGCCAGCTCCAGTTTCTTTACCTAGTTTTTTTTTCGAAGGCCCAGTGAAGCACTGGGTATGGCTTCTTTACACATCCACTAGAGAACATGATTCAATTGGACATTCCAATCCGATTACAGATATTGGTAGGGGTTCTTTACCTCTTTTTTTCTGCTTGGACAGATCTTGACTGATCCAGCCTTCTCCAGTTTCTTTACCTGTTTTTTTCTCGAAATGCCCAGTGAAGCACTATATATGGCTTCTTTACACACCCACTATGGAACACGATTCAATTGGACATTCTAATCCAATTACAGATATTATTTGGGTTCTTTACCTTGTGTTATTCTGCTTGGAGAGGTCTTTGACTGATCCAGCCAGCTCCAGTTTCTTTACCTAGTTTTTTCTCGAAGGCCCAGTAAAGCACTGGGTATGGCTTCTTTACACATCCACTACAGAACACGATTCAACTGGACATTCTAATCCGATTACAGATATTAGTCGGGTTCTTTACCTCTTTCTTCTGCTAGGACAGATCTTGACTGATCCATCCTTCTCCAGTTTCTTTACCTGTTTTTGTTTTCTCGAAGGCCCAGTGAAGCACTAGATATGGCTTCTTTACAAACCCGCTACAGAACACGATTCAATTGGACACTCTAATCCAATTACCGATATTAGTCGGGTTCCTTACCTCGTTTTTTTCTGATCCAGCCAACTCCAGTTTCTTTATCAATATTTTCGAAGGCCAAGTGAAGTACTGGGTATGCCTGGGTATGGCCATTATCATGTAATTTTGTATTGTCAACCGTAGAAACCGTTCATATGCCTTAATACTACGAAGAATCGTTCATTGCTGGTGGTGGTTGCAGAATTGTTACTCCCTATGTGTAAATATATAAGCCCAAATTATCTATTTCTCTTCTATTCTGTCACTTGTCCTTGTCTTGTCTCGTGCTAAGCTGAAAGAAAACAACCAAGAAACTGGTCTGTTATCGAGTTTTAAACAGTGTAAACTTGAATGAGTGGCGTACAATACAGAAGTACCAAAATTCCGTCCCCTGACCCTACGAAAATAAAAAAAAGTCAAATAAAGTTCTTAAATTTGGAAAGCCTTATTTTCCACGGGATGGGAGAGGGGTATTTTATGCAGGGGTGTACTTTGCGGGAGTATTTTCTGGGGAGGGGGGTAAACGCCAGCCACCCCTCCTCGTATACGTAATAATCTCTATTCGTTTTGTTGATCCTTTCTTTTAGATGGAAAATTTTGTCTTTTTATATCACTAAAAGGCACAAACAGTTCTCAGAGGACAACATTGAAATCGTGCTGATTTTTAAGAGCCAAAAATAGCCAGTAGTTTTTTTTTATTTATCTGGCCGCTGAGCCAGTGTAAATTCAAATCCAGATTTTGTGGTAAGCTTTTATGTCATCAAAGCTTGTTTTTATTTTATTTCATGTTTTGAAAAAAACTGTGCAAAATATTCTTTACTTACAATTTTTATTATTGAACTTTGGCATAACAAAGAGTTAATTAATTTGAGCCAAAAAAAAGATCGGATATATCAAAATCGATATAACAAATATAGAAAATTTAAACATCTTAGCATTTAGTCAAATTATCACCCAGTTCTTTCAATTTGAAGCGAACTACTATTTCTATCGTGACTGTTATAAAGGACAAAACTTTCAGGGCTGTATGAGGGGGAAGTTCAACTGAACAATAAGGCTAGGAATCAGTGAAGATGAAAATGTGACGTTAAGTGACGAAAAGATTGATCAGGTGGGTAGCTTCACATACCTTGGGAGTATTATTAGTAAAGATGATGGGAACAGTAAAGATGTTAAAAGTAGAATAGCCAAGGCTCGCGGTGTTTTTCCACATTTAAAAAATGTTCGGAAGAATAGGTAGATAAGTGTAAACCAAGATTAGAAGATTGGAAGGTATAGTGATGACAGTGGTCAAATATGGCGCTGAAGCATGGGTTCTCCGAAAAACGGATGAAGATTTACTAGATGTTTTCCAGAGAAATTGTTTACGGATTTTTCAGGGTACCCGGCTGACTGACCGTATTTCAAACAGTAGCATGTATGAAAAGTGTGGTTCAATCTCACTTTCTAGGGCTATAATGAAAGAAAGGCTGAGATGGTTAGGGCACGTTCTGCGGATGAAGGATGACAGATTGCCGAAGATTGTCCTTTTCATCCAACTGTCTAGGGCTAAACATAAAGCAGGTCGTCCTCGTTTGGGGTGGGAGGGTTTCATAAAGAAATATTTGAAGGAAATTTGAACTTCTTGGGAGGGTGTGAAGAGGGAGGCATTGAATAGACTGGGATGGAGGAGGAGCGTACGTATATGGGTTGGCCGGAGATGGCTTGGTGCTGCGGTGAGCTGTTAGTAGTAATAGTAGTATATATACATATATATATATATATATATATATATATATATATATATATATATATATATATATATATATATATATATATATATATATATATATATATATATATATATATATATATATATATATGTACATATTTACAGAGAGAAAGAGAGAGAGAGAAGGAGAATTATTCAGTATAATTCACTTGATTTTATAAAATTTATTTCAAAACATTTTAAAGCTAATATAGTACTATGAGTACTATAGAAGAGGGAGGCTTTGAACAGACAGGGATGGAGGAGGAGCGTACATATATGGGTTGGTCGGAGATGGCTTGGTGCTGCGGTGAGCTGTTAGTAGTAATAGTAGTATATATATATATATATATATATATATATATATATATATATATATATATATATATATATATATATATATATAAGTTTTGTCTGTCTGTGTGTCTGTCTGTGGATCAGGTGACGTCATGTTTCTGTGTTGACTGACGTCATGTCCGAAGATATACTCCATCGAAAACAGTTAGAGACGTCAGCTCAAGGTCAATCATTAGAAAAATGTGGTATAGATCTTAATACTGATTGTTTTTCCCATGGACAATTGCACGTTGCATGTTCGAGGGTCGGTAAACCTGACAATCTATTTATATGCAGCGACAATTGGACAGCGAAGAATGATGTATATTCGCAAGTTTTACGCAGTTAATTTGTATTTTGGAACCAAATGAAGCGGTTAATTATCCATCTGAATTTTTAAATTCCATAGATCCTTCAGGGTTTCCACCACACGTGCTACAACTAAAAATAGGCGTACCAATAATACTTTTAAGAAATATCAACCCACCAAAGCTTTGCAATGGCACGCGACTTGCCGTAAAAAAAACAATGGCAAACCTAATAGAGGCCACAATCTTGACAGGGCCTTATGAGGGTGAGGCTGTTCTTATTCCTCGCATTCCCATGATTCCAACGGATCTGCTTTTTCAATTTAAAAGATTGCAATTCCCAATTCTATTAGCATTTGCAACCGCCATCAACAAAGCTCAAGGGCAATCACTAGAAAAATGCGGTATAGATCTTAATACAGATTGCTTTACCAATGTACAATTGTATGTTGCATCTTTGAGGGTCGGTAAACCTGACAATCTATTTATACGCACAGACAATGGGACAGCGAAGACTGTTGTATACTCACAAGTTTTACGTAGTTAATTTGTATTGTATCTATCTATCTGTCTATCTATATAAAAACGAGTTGTGTGTATGCATGTTTGTTTGTTTGTAAAAAGAGCGTTTGTATATGACGTCATTATTAGTACATACGGCTTTGTATATGGACAGACAATGGGAAAGCCAAGAATGTTGTATATTCGCAATTTTTACGTAGTTTGAAACACATATATAAATCTATCTATATTCACAGGTGGGACACAGGGACACAACTACAATGGCGCGTAACTAATATGGCGCGTAACGACTTACGCGCGCTGGGGGGCTTTGGGGGGCGCGAAGCGCCCCACCAACAAGGTGTTGGGGTGGTGAATATAATTCACTTGATTTTATAAAATTTATTTCAAAACATTTTAAAGCTGAAATAGTACTAAATACTCATTTTTAGAAAATTGTCATTGCCATTGACAAGACAAGGATACACAATTCAATTAAGCCATAGCTAGAGCCGAGTAGAAAGTTATTATTATTTTTGGAGGGAGGAGGGGGTACCGATAAATTAAGCCCCCCGTCGATGTTTTTCCAACATTCACTCCTGTAATTAGAGCAGCTTACAACCTTCTAGGGGCGCATACACCCCTTAAATAAGACCTGGATCCACGTCTGGCAACAGCTAGTGAAAAAAGAAAAAAAAAAATTTCAGCCGAGACCCTTGGCCCAGCTGTCCTCAATGGAAACAGATAAATTAAAAAAAAAATCGCAGATAAAAGTCCACAAGACCATATTTAAAAACAAAATACAAACCTTTTTGTTCTGCGGCCTTTCTTTTACGTCTTTTTTGGGGGGCAGGGAGACTTGAACAGTAAAACTCTTTAAAGTATTGGGCAACATAAAATAAAAACATTTTCATAAACATTAGCCTGGGAATCGTGATATTCTAAGAGTTTTCTTTTAGTTGTTTCAAAATTACGATGTTTTTACTGCATCATCATATTTCCGTCAGTGTAGTCCCGTTCAGCCATAAAAATAAAATAAGCAATTTGAATAAGTTAAATTTGACCACGCTTCGATAGTAAAAAAATCAAGCATTAATAATATTTTGATTTTCAAAGACAATCACACCTTCAAAAGAACACTTCTTAAGCTGTTTAATGCTATGTGTATTAACTTTTTTTTTCAGATTTTGAACTCACGTTTCTTTTTTTCAAATTTAATGCCAACCAATACTAAAGACTGCATAATCGAATTTGGATGTCTTTTTTATTAGAAACTAATCTCTGAATTCGTCTAATTTTTTGTGGAAATACATGGTTGCGCAAGCTTCCACTTAAGCAATTAAAACATTCCTACTTCATTTTCAGTGTGCTAATTATTAAAAAAAAGTAAAATACATTGAATAAAAAAAATATGAAAACCCAGTGATGAAATTAGATGCAATAGTTTTGTGCTGAATAAAGATTATTCCAACATTTCTTTGAATTTTCCAAATTCCGAATTTTCAGAAGCCCTTTCACAATCTATTGACTTTAAAAGATTCTTAGTAAATGAACAAGAATTGGATTAAAACTTATTTGCCAAAAACCCAGTGGTTATTATCGTCTCAGCAATTTCCTAGATTTGGTGAAAAAAAAATACTAACATGTCTGAGAACTCAGTTCTAGTTAGTTTCTATGGTCTGTTTTACGAAATTAAATTAGGAACCTGAAGTATGTTATTAGATATTTTCCGAAACTTGTTCATTGAAAATTAATACTGATGCAATCGACGAAATTAGTACCAATTAATGCGTCGATGGAATTAATACCGATGGAATATCGATTGAATCGACAACTCAAAATATGATGCACCCAACAAAATTTTAAAAGCAAAAAAAACAACAAAGACATTTCTTTTGTTTGTTCAATATGATTATAACCATTTATCTGAAAGGAGGAATTTTAATAAATATCCAAGATCTCCTAACCACGATTTTATTTTCAAAGGCTCCAATTTTAGTTCTTATGATACAAATTCATTAAAAAAAGCCTCAGGACTGACACAAAAACCCACATGTAACCAAAGGAAAAACTACCCACAAAAACAATTCAACAGCACATGCAAAATAAAACTAGACCTACGTTGCCCCGGGCAACGTGAAGTGTTGCGGCGACCTTTGTCTGGCTTCGCCGACTAAAGTGTTGCGAGAGCAACAATTTGGTTTTGTTTCATTGCTATCGATCAGTCTGATCAAAGGCTATTCCTCAGCGTTGAAAAAACAACAACTACAAAATAATATCAAAAGAAGGGGCTCAATTGACTTTGCAGCCAGTTGAACTTTATCCTTTTCAATCGTAGACATCGTGACAGATGAAAACTTGGAAGAATATCTTATATAATCTAGTTTTTATTATAAAGCTATCCGTAAATTTTCAGGATTAAAATACCATAGGTGACAATAATTATTACGAAACTACCTCATTGTTTTACGTTATCGTTTGTACCCTTTGCTTAGACACTTAATTCTGTCAGATTTAAAGAGATCGAATATAATGTGCACCAATATGCACAAATTTCTAGCCCAAAGTGAACAGATTCTTACTTACAAGTCCCTCTCCAGTGATAGACATCAAGTTCACCGGAAACAAATAAATTGGTATGCCAACTACCAAAAGTTGCAAACCCCTCATCGCTGAAGATGATTGTAGCCCAACAGCCACTTATTACTTACTAGTCCCCTACATGTCTTACCACTGGAACCAAATTGGTTTAACCATCAAATACACCGGAAACAAATAATAGGTACACCAACTAGCAAAAGTGGCAAACCCCTCATTACCGAAGATGATTATGAGTTAACAGCCGTTTCTCGCCCAAAGTGAACCGATTGTTATTTATAAGACCCTCTCCCGTGATAGGCATCAAGCTCACCGGAAACAAATAAATGGGTACACCAACTAGCATGGTTGCAAACCCCTTATCGCTGAAGTTGACTGTAACCCAACAGCAGATTATTACTTACAAGTCCCCTACATGTCTTACCACTGGAACCAAATTGGTTTTACCATCAAATACACTGGAAACAAATAATAGATACACCAACTAGCAAAAGTTGCTAACCCCTCATTGCCAAAGGTGACTGTTGCTTACAAGTCCTCTATATGTCTTACAATTTGTATCGACCTAGATTTCGTTTAAGTGTGTACCTTGCTACTGAAGCTGTCAACCCCTTGAAACTTTCAAACTGGTATACCTCATGAAGGAATTTTTGTACCAAAAAATGGCTGTCATATACTATGATCAGCTCATCAAGAGCTATCGATTGCAATCAAAAAAATTCTCTCCGTCTTAGTTCAAAATTTGATTTTTTTTTGCCTTAGGCCAACTTTCTAACGTCACCACTTAGAAAGGAGCAAAGGATAAGCTCTAATTTCTTTAGCAATGAGAGAACTTTTAAAGTTTATTAGGCACATCTGATACCATTTCTCTACCGCAATCCCAAGTCCGAAAAACCGAATGATAAACTAATCTGAAATCACGAACAGAAATGGGTAGAAACAATAGATGGCAGCACTTTTGGACCTGTGGGAAAATTACACATTTTTGCTTCTGTAAATTTTTCTGTTTATCACTCAAATAAGATATATTGGCTGTGGGGTCGGAAAACTGCCGCATATATTTAACGCTTATAGATTTTAGTCCATCTTCAATTTGAAAGTGATACCTGCCTGCTTGCCTGCTAGAACGAAGCTTTCCACTCAAAGCAGAAACATGGTTTGATGAAACGAAAGCTTGGCTGCACAATTTCAGATACTCCTCTCTGACATAGACTACATAACTCCACTTTACTTCGCACACCATAGGCTCTGGCTCGTGGACAAGCACAAACCTCCTGTTTGGCCCCAGGCAAGAGTTCTGCGGAGCTTTCCAAAACATATCCATCAATCTGGCCTGAGGTCCTCAGTTTCCGTAAGAATCTCACTAGTTAGACCCTTACCAGTTTCTAGGAATAAGCTGAGATCAGCGGCATAGAAAAAAAAAACAAAAAAAAAAAAAAACGGGACAAAACCAAAGTGTTGCTCTCGCAACACAATAATCAGTTTATCAAAATTTACCGCAAATAAATTTATCTGAGTAAATGTTTCAAAACTTTCATGAAGTCTGCTAAATTACCGAATGCAAACTCGAGTATTACCATTAATTTCTTTGCATTACCAAGGATAGCGAAAATTAAATGGGGACTTACTTTCTATGTGCCCAGCTCAATGTAATTGTTTAAACTGGTTGAATAGAAAGTTATATAGCCATATATTTTATTACAAAATTAAGAAAAATTAGGAATTGAATATTTAATAAAAAAAACTCCTCCATATGCAACTTTACAGTTATGGTGAGAGTAGGTGTCAAGTAAAAAAAAGTAATGCAGGAGGAAAATCTCGTAAACCTGAAAAATTGCAAAAAAAATTGAGAAAGGTAGCTTTCCTTTGAAGATTGTCTTAAGAATCAGTATATTAAAAAACTTTTATATTTCCCAGACAAAAAGCGATGCTGAATATAATTAAGTAGTTTCAATTATTTGTTTTCACCGATCAACGTGGTAATAGTGACAAAAAAGTGACTGCACTAAAATTCAATAATTGAACGTTGTGGCTTGCGAAATGATTTTTTAAATATCAAATTTTCTTAAGAGGAAGAAATTCATAGAATAACAAATAAAAGAAATCTCTCAATTCTAAATGACTATTCCTTGATGCATCCCCGCCCCTCCTCCTGTTTGCAAAAGTTCAGCTTCACCAAATATAGTTTAGTGCTCTGGCTGCCTATAACAGAAACTTCTAGTAACACAATGTCTTATAACAGCCAATTACAAATGTATTTGTTTAATAAGGTCCAATAACTAGGCTTTTGGTGATGACATACCTCTCCATAGTCATTGGGAAAAAGGGCTGTAAGTTACACAAATATGGTCCTACAAGAATAAATAGATTGAATATGATCAGCCGTCATAGTTAGGTTACTACTTGGTTAGACTTTGAATCAGAATGGCAAGGGTTAAGTTCCTTAATGAGACTTTTTTTTCAATCGTGGTTTTGTGTCTTATATCTGATTATTTTTCAGATAATTCAAAATTTTTGTTTATTTTTGTGAATTTTAAAATGTTCCATACAGTAATTCTGGAAAATTAAACCCCGGACCCTAACCATTTGCCACTTAGAGGTAGGGGAAGTGTGGGAATATGGTTCTGGAACCACTCAAAGTTGTATCTTCAAAGAAGGATTACTTTTTGTTATTTTTATGTGTTCATACGATTTCCTTTTTTACTATTGAATAGACAGAATAACACTATTTGTAATGTAGATAGAGAAATCATAGCCCTAAAAAACTTTCTTGCATTTTTTTTAGGGGTTCACCCCCTCGTCAATCCCTCGATCTTTACGTTAATGCTCAATTGTTGTCCCAATTCCTTAAGAATTATCCCTGAATCATAAAGGCCGTAGAATAAATAGTCGAAATTAATAAAATTACTTTAGCGTAAAGAGCGAGGTATTAGGAGGAGATGAACCCCTGACATGTGTAATCATTTCTGTTGGTTTTAAGCTTTAATGCTGCTCCTTACTTTCAGTTGAAGAAACTTATTCGTATTTATTTTTTCATAGCTCTCTAAAAAAATGCTAAAAAATCCTGCGCCCCCTTCATGGAAATTCTCTTCCCCCTGGACAAATTCCTTCATAGAAAATTCCCCCGACATAACCCCCTCCCTTTTAAACCCTCCCCCCCAAAAAAACACCAATAAATCCCTCTTAATGTGTCTTTACACTTCCCAATAACCGTTACTATTTGTAAACACTGTTCAAAGTTTGTAACTTGCAGCTTCTCCTACGGGGACTGTGGGAGGTCATCCCCAAAGACATAGTTTTAAGGTTTTTTGACTATGCTGAATAAAATGGCTATCACTGAATTTTGATCTGGTGACTTTGGGAAAATGTGAGAGTAGGAGGGAGCCTGGGTGCCAATTTTTTGGTAACTTAAAAAGGACACTACAACCTTTAATTTCCGTTAGAATAAGCCTTCTAACGACATTCTAGGACCACTGGGCTGATACTATAACCCCTTGAAAAAAAAACAAATAAACACGCATCCGTGATCTGTATTGTGGCAGAAAATACAAAATTCCACATTTTTGTAGATAGGAGCTTGGAACTTCTACCGTAGGGTTCTCTGATACGCTAAATCTGATAGTATGATATAAGAGTTCCGGTTACTATTGAGCCAGGCGCTCCTTAGTGCAGTTCGTTACCACGAACTGCTGGAAAAATTACTGATTATTTACGTTCTAATTTTGTTCTCTGCATTTATACTTTTTATGGCACTTGGTATTAACCAAGTGACATATAGCAATCGCCAATTCTGTCGGTCTGTCTGTCTGTCGGTCTATCTGTCGGTCTGTCGGTCCCGGTTTTGCTACTTTAGGCACTTCCAGGTATGCTAGGACGATGAAATTTGGCAAGCGTATCAGGGACCGGACTAGATTAAATTAGAAATAGTTGTTTTCCCGATTTGACCATCTGGGGGGGGGGGAGTGGGGGCCGGTTAATTCGGAAACAATAGAAAAAATAAAGTATTTTTAACTTATGAGCGGGTGATTGGATCTTAATGAAATTTGATGTTTGGAATGATATTGTTTCTCAGAGCTCTTATTTTAAATCCCGACTGCATCTGATGACATTGGGGGGAGTTGGAGGGGGGGGAACCTAAAATCTTGGAACACACTTAGAGTGGAGGGATCGGGATGAAACTTGATGGGAAAAATAAGCGCAAGTCCCAGATACATGATTGACATAATCGGAACTGATTCGCTCTCTTTGGGGTAGTTGGGGGGAGGGAGTAATTCTTAATAATTAGAAAAAATGAGGTATTTTCAACTTACGAACGGGTGATCGAATCTCAATGAAATTTGATGTTTAGAAGGATATCGTGTCCTAGAGCTCTTATTTTAAATCCCGACCGGATCTGGTGACGGGGGCGGGGAGTTGGGAGGGGGAAACCTAAAACTTGGAAAACACTTAGAGTGGAGGGATCGGGATGAAACATGGTGGGAAAAACAAACACAAGTCCTAGATAGATGATTGACATAAACGGAACGGATCCGCTCTCTTTGGGGTAGTTGGGGGGGGGGAGGTATTTCTGAAAAATTAAAAAAAAACGAGGTATTTTTAACTTACGAACGGGTGATCGGATCTCAATGAAATTTGATATTTAGAAGGATATCGTGGCTCAGAGCTCTTATTTTAAACCCGACCGGATCTGGTGACGTTGGGGGGGGGGGGAGTTGGGAGGGGGAAACCTAAAACTTGGAAAACACTTAGAGTGGAGGGATCGAGATGAAACTTGGTGGGGAAAAAACACGAGTCCTAGATACATGATTGACATAACCAGAACGGATCCGCTCTCTTTTGGGTAGTTGGGGGGGGGGTTAATTCTGAAAAATTAGAAAAAATGAGGTATTTTTAACTTACGAACAGGTGATTGGATCTCCATGAAATTTGATATTTAGAAGGATATCGTGTCTCAAAGCTCTTATTTTAAATCCTGACCGGATCTGGTGACATTAGGGGAAGTTTGGGGTGGGGAAACCTAAAATCATGGAAAACGCTTAGATTGGAGGGATTGGGATGAAACTTGGTTGGAAAAATAAGCAGAAGTCTTGCATACGTGATTTACGTAATTGGAACGGATCCGCTCAATTGGGGGGGGGGATTCTGAAAAATAAGAAAAAAAGACGTATTTTTAACTTACGAAGGAGTGATCGGATCTTCATGAAACCTCATATTTAGAAGGACCTCGTAACACAGATATCTTATTTTAAATCTCACCCGGATCAAGCGTAATTGGGGGGGGCAGTTGGGGGGGACCGGAAATCTTAGAAAATACTTAAAGCGGTGAGATCAGGATGAAACTGGATGGGAAGAATAGAAACCTGTCTAAGATACGTGACTGACATAACTGGACCTGATCTGCTCTCTTTGGTGGAATTGGGGGGGGGGGGGGGTAATTTTGAAAATTGAGGTATTTGTAACTTACGAAAGGGTGACCAGATCTTAATGAAATTTGATATTTAGAAGGATCTTGTGCTTTAAAGTTGTAATTTCAAATTCCGACCAGATCCTGTGACATTCGGGGGAGTTGGAGGGGGAGACCGGAATTCTTGGAAAACATGAAAATTGGGGCATTTTTATCTTACGAATAGATGATCGGATCGTAAAGAAATTTGATTTTTAGAAGGAATTCATGTCTGAGAGCTCTTATTTCAAATCCAGACCAGATCTTTTGACATTGGGGGGAGTTGGAGGGGGAAATCTTGGAAAAACACTTGGAGTGGAGGAATCGGGATGAAGCTTGGTGGATAGAATAAACAAATGTCCTTGATACGTGATTGACAGAATTGTACTGGATTCGCTCTCTTTGGGGGAGTTGGGGGGGGGTTCGTTGATTTGGTGAGTTCGGTGGTTCTGGACGTGCTAGGGCGATGAAAATTGGTAGGCGTGTCAGGGAGCTGCACAATTTGACTTGATAAAGTCGTTTTCCCAGATTCGACCATCTGGGGGGCAAAAGGGAGAGGAAAAATTAGAAAAAATTAGGGATTTATAACTTACGAGTGGGTGATCGGATCTTAATGAATTTTGATATTTAGAAGGACTTTGTGACTCAGAGCTCTTATTTTAAATCTTGACCGGCATTAAGCCTCTTATTTTCCTTTTCAAATCAATCTATTGATTCATAGAATTTTGTTAGAGCTCATACCATATGATCTCTTGGCTCTTAGCTCTTCTCGCCTCGTCACAATTGCCATATGAGCTCTTAGCTCTTGTTTATATTTGGTTTCCATTTATTATCACTGTCATAGTTATTTTAATCCACCCTTAGTTTTTTCACCAAAGATTAAGTTTTGCATTTACAATGCTTCGAAACGGAAAAAAAGTCCCTGAAAAAAATTATTCTCTTTATATAAAATTATTTTCTAAAATGAGGCAAATTTTCTCTGGCTCGTAACTTTTGATAGGTAAGACTAATCTTGATGAAAGTTATGAATGAAAGTACTATTGAGCCGGGTCGCTCCTTACTACATTTTCGTTACCAAGAACTGTTTGACTGTTACTTTTACTGCTCCTGTTGCTACTAATACCAACTAATACCTACAGTAACAGTAATACCAATGCTGCTGAGATACTATTAAGGTGTATATATTTGTGAATACTAAGGGAATGGGGAGGAGATTGACCTAAATAAAAGAAATTGGTAAGAGTCTACTGGTTTTCTAAAGATTATATGAGAAATATCATAGAAACGGCTATGAATATAAAGTTAAAGCTTACAGGGTATTTTCTGGGGAATATTGAACTAATCAAGGGTCATATTTGATTGCTACTACTGCTAATTCTACCTCTGCTTCTATCACTATTACCATTGTCATAACTCCCACTACTACCACTGTTGCTATTTGTACTACAGCTACAACTACCACTGTTCAGCCATTGAAAAGTAAAGTGCCTATCTACGCGTTTCATTATTTCTCTGCGGGAGTGTTTGTTTTAAAATGTGAGTTTTTTGTTTCTTATATATTTGATTGTTTATATTTTTTATGTTGGTTTAGTTGTCGTGGCATTTTTATAATGTCTTAAAAATAGTCTTAAATTGTTGTAATTTTCTCCTTTTTTGTTGTTTTTTTTTTCCGTTGAGAAAGGCTCCCGGACGTGGGGCCGAAATATTAGGAAATATTTTTATTTTTTGGTTAGCTAAAGTGTAGTTTTTATTTTATTTTGTTGTCACTGCTTTATAAGAAATTAAACCCGTTTTTCTTCAATTATTTTTTTTTCGTAAATGGAAAAGCAGTGTGGTCTAAGAAATTAATTATTTAAGAAATCGTAGCTGAAATGATTCAAAGTCTAACGCTCTACCCACTAAATTAACAGAGCTGGTAATGCAATTTAATTTCTTAGTTGTTGTAAGACTAAAATTGTGTAGCTTACAGTGCTTTCGTCTAGGACTATGGCGTTATGTGATCACTAAAGCATAGTTGTTGGGCCTTTCAAAAATGGCTAGCTCAAAATTTAACTGTATGCTTTGGTGGGATTTACTGGGGAAGGGGGAATAGAAACCCTCCAATATTTTGGCTACAGGGTACTTAAACTTTTAATTTTCGCTCAAATAATCCCTCTTCCGTAGTCACCTAAACCACACCGACATAAAACTTGGCGGTGGCGGACAATATCGTGTTTAGCGAGGATGTTTCACCAGCACACCAAAATATTTTTTTTTGGCCCGCTGCCGAAAACTGGTCGTTGGCAGGCTGTCAATTAACCGATGCTTATTCTGTTTTTGTAATTTTTGATTTTTTTTTAAGTTTTGAAAACTAAATTGGTATCAGTTCTTTTTGGAAATATCTCTAAGCAAAAGTTCTTTGAGCCTCCAGTTCTGTTTCAGTTTCAATACCAATATCGTATCTCAGACAAAACAAGAGCGAGATATGGATATTAATTCCTCACGAACATTCTTTTAATATATATGATTGACATTGTGACCCTAAAAGGCTTGAAAATTGAACTAATCCAATAAAATAGGAGATATAAAACTTTGGGTTTACTTTCGTTCAATCTTTTTTTATTTAGTTTAAACTTAAATTAAAATAAATTTACTTCCACCAAATCTGGTACAAGAAACCTCAATGCAATCCGATGTGTATATCTGACTCTTTGTCCAGGTTTCCTGTTCTTGCAATCTGCATCCCCTTTTTTGACTACCCTATACCTATTTGGCATTACCCTGAGGTCTCTTTTGTTCATTACAATACTCATAAAGAAAAAATACTTTTGTCCACTTTACTATTGTTTATCCTTCAATGGTATTGTAACGAAGACTAAAGGTAAAAAGCATGGCATTGCACTGTACAGCTCGTCATGGTGGTGCTGATGTAAGTTTCTTGGTCCTTCGGCTAGGAGTGTGATGGGGGGGGGGGGAGGGAGACCAGCCACCTTGTTACTTCGTACATCCTTAATGTTTACCTTCCCCAGATTTCTCCAGGTACCCATTTAGAGCTGGGTCGACTCTGGCTAAGCATACAGAATCACATCACTGAAACCCCTTCCAAGTCAAATAACCAGCGAGACTAGGAATCGTTGTCATCATGGACAAACAAGTACCTTCCCCAGATTTCTCCAGGTACCCATTTAGAGCTGGGTCGACTCTGGCTAAGCATACAGAATCATATCACTGAAACCCCTTCCAAGTCAAATAACCAGCGAGACTAGGAATCGTTGTCATCATGGACAAACAAGTTCAAGTCTAGTAAGCTAGCCACTCGGTTAGAATACTAACTGAAGACTGTACTATACAACCTTTCCGTATTTCGGAGCCTTCTAAAAATTGTCCAAGACAAGTAAAATTTATATTTTTTTCCGGTAACTAAAACTAGCTTTCATTTCGTATAATCAGGTCTTATGAAAGTCAATAAAAGTTAAAGACTTAAAAAAGCAAATTTTTATTTTTAATACAGCTACAAACTAAAAATTACTACTGAAACTATAGTGGTGGAAATAAGAAAAAAATATAAGGAGTAAAAGATTATATTTATATTATACTATTAGGGTGCTTTAATGTAAATCTTTTTATTTTGATAAGATCCTATTTAGTTTCTTACTTTTGCACTCACCCAGTGTGTTCTGGCCCTATGTGATCTGGCCCAGGAATATTATTTTTCTAATAAATCGTCCTATGAAATATTAAATTTAAAAAGAAACAGGTTTTTTTTAATGATTCTAAGAAGTGAGATTAGAACTTAAAACGAATAGAAACTACTCCGTATATTAAAGGGGCTGTTCCCTCCTCAACGACCCACTCTTTACGCTAAAGTTTGACTCTTTCTCTCAACTCTGCTTGTTAAAACAGTAAAAAAAAATCGCTTAAAGAACGGGGCGTTGAAGAGAAAACAGCCCCTTTAATATACGGAATAATTTCTGTTCGTTTTAAGTTCTAATCTCACTCCTTACTTTCAGTTAAAAAAACTTATTTTTTTATTTTGTTTCTGAATGTTTTTGAAATAATGCATGTTTTGATTTTGGCTCTCTGCACATGAATAACTAAAACAAAATTTGCATATTAATTTGTTTTTATCGCTAAATGGCCTTCTCAGAGCTTCAATCGGAAAATTTTGAAAAAAAGAAGCGGGGAAGTAGGCCTAGTTTCCCTCCAATTTTTTGGTTATTTGAAAAGGCAACTCGAATTTTTAATATTTTACGAACGTTTTTACTAGTAAAAATTTACTTAACTTATGAATTAACTTTTGTAACAAACTCCTATATTCCTATGTTTTTATAACGTAAATGAGGGGGTTCAGCCCCTCGTCAATACCTCGCTCTTTGCACTAACGTTTAAATTTTGTTCCAATTCCTTAAGGATGACCCCTGAATCACAAAGGCCGTAGAATAAATAGTTGAAATTAATAAAACTACTTTAGCGTAAACAGCGAGGTATTAGGAGGAGGTGAACCCCTTATATGCGTAATAATTTCTGTTTGCTTTGAGTTTTAAAGCTGCCCCTTACTTTCAGTTGAAAAAATATTTCATATTCGTTTTTTCATTGTTCTTTAAAAAATGCTAAAAAAACCTCCCCCCCCCCCTTCATGGAAATCTTCCTCCCCCATGACAAATTCCTCAATGGAAAGTTCTCCCTCATAACACCCTCCCCTCAAACTCTCCCCCAACCAAAAAATCCCCTGAAAGCGTCTGTACACTTACCAATAACCATTACTATGTGTAAACACTGGTCAAAGTTTGTAACTTGCAGCCCCTCCCACGGGGACTGTGGGAGAGTAATTGTCCCCAAAGACATTGGTATTAAGTTTTTCGACTATGGTGAATAAAATGGCTATCTCAGAATTTTGATCTGGTGACTTTGGGAAAAAATGAGCGTGGGAGGGGGCCTAGAAGCCCCCCTCCAATTCTTTTCCTCTCTTGAAAAGGGTGCTAGAATTATTAATTTCCGTTGGAATGAGCCTTACACGACATTCTAGGACAACTGGATCGTAACGATCACCACTGGGAAAAAACAACAACAAAAAAACAAACAAATAAACATGCTTGTTTATTTTCTTGTGGCAAAAAATTGATCTTTCTTGATCTTTCTTGTGGCAAAAAATGCAAAATTCCACATTTTTGTAGATAGGAGCTTGAAATTTCTACTCTTAGGTTCTCTGATACGGGGAATCCGATGGTGTGATTTTCGTTAAGATCTTATGACCTTTAAGGGGTGTTTCCCCCTATTTTCCAAAACGAGGCAAATTTTCTCAAGATCGTAACTTTTGACGGCAAAGTCTAAACTTGTTGAAACTTACATATTTAAAATCAGCGTTAAAATGCAATTATTTTTCATGTAATTATTTTTATAAAAATCCGTTTTTTTAGAGTTTCGGTTACTATTGAGCCGGGTCGCTCCACGAACTTTCGCTACCAAGAACTGTTTGATATACGTTGTAACCTGAGACTGAAGAGAAGACTGTGTAATCCCAGGAACTATCTGTCGATAAGCTACCCTCATAAGTTGTGTGAATGTAGCCTTTGGTGTTTTCTGAAAGAGCAGCCTCTTAAAAGTTTCTTTATGATTTGTGGTTATAAATCAAAGAAACGGAGGTTACTTGATCAGATTATGCCAGGACGGTGAGGACACAAAACAGGACACAATAAATGATGTTGGCAGTTATTGCCCCCCTTTAAAAAATATAAAGAGGATAATTTTCAGGGACTTTGTTTCCGTTTCGAAGCATTGTAAATGCATTTTGCGTAAAAACTAAGGGTGGATTAAGATGAGTATGACAGTGAAAATAAATAGAAATCAAATATAAAAAAGTGTAAAAGGAGAGAACAACATTAGAACGTAAATAATCAGTAATTTATCAAATAGTTCGTGGTAACGAACTTTTCATGGTCTTTTTACCAGCCAATATAGCTTTGGCTCGGTGGGAAATGACATTTTAGCTTTATTTTAATTAAATATTTAATGAGTATTATGGTTAGGTTAGTTTCGGTTGCGTATTTAATATAATGCGGTCTAACTGACCCCCCTTCCATAATTCTTTGTTGTAGTTTTCATAATTTTTTTGATAAATTATTAAATTTTGATCATATTTTGTTTTATTTAATTACGATTAACCAAACTTCACTTTTCGAGAGAACTTGAATGTGGTGGCTATAAGACACAAGTGCCAAGATGCACACGGTGGCGTAAGTTCTTACTCAGCAGTTTCATGAGAAAATTTCCCTTATTTTAGAAGATATGAGGAACCCCCCCCCTAAAAGTCACAAAGTATCTTAATAAAAATTATACCATCAGATTCAGCGTATCAGAAAACCCTATTGTATCGATTTACCCAGCAATCGAATTACGTATCGACATAGTGTATCCGCTTACGTATCGACTTACTCAGCAATTTCAAAGAACCAGATTTAATTTCCATTCTCCTTGGTAATTGGACTCTTTTGTTACATTTGTAGCTATTCCCTTATTAATCAAATATAGATCAATCCTAATATCAATGAAGTAAAAGTAGAAAATGACACAAACGTCAACAAAATAACTCCCAACTGCCATCTAGCATTTGGAGACATTTTGCATTTTTCAAGCTCTATAATCATTTTTCTGTCAAGAACAGAGCTCAGCCACTTATTACTACCCTACTTTTTAACATTGCACTAAATAAATCAATGGTTCTTTTTATCAAACAGTTTGTGGTATCAAACAAACTGTTGTAAGGAGTGTTCTGGCTCAATAGTAACAAAAACTGTAAAAAATGGAATTTTTATACCAATATTTAAACCAAAAAAAATTGTATTTTTACGCTGATTCTAATTGTACAAGTTTCATCAAGTTTAGTTTTACCCATCATTACGAGCCCGAGAAAATTTGCCTTATTTTAGAAAATAGGAAGAAACACCCCACAAAAGTCAAAGTATGACGTGGGAGGGACTGCAAGTTATAAACTTTGACCAGTGTTCACATATAGTAATGGTTATTGGGAAGTGTAGAGACAGTTTCAGGGGGATTTTTCCAGTTTAGGGGGAAGGGGTTGAGAGAAGGGGGTTATGTGGGGGGAACTTTCCACGGACGAATTTATCATGGGGGAAGAGAATTTCCATGAAGGGGGTGCATGATTTCT
The DNA here is from genome assembly GCF_032884065.1 of Artemia franciscana. Taxonomy (NCBI): domain Eukaryota; kingdom Metazoa; phylum Arthropoda; class Branchiopoda; order Anostraca; family Artemiidae; genus Artemia; species Artemia franciscana. The sequence goes on from NC_088882.1 coordinate 6,965,499, forward strand.
TAGAATTTATTAAAGAACTATGAAAAAATAAATCTGAAAAAGTTTCATCAACTGAAAGTAAGGAGCAGCATTAAACTTAAAACGAACAGAAATGATTACACATATGGGGGGGGGCTCCCCTCCTCATAATGGCTTGCTCTTTAAGCTAAAATAATTAATTAATTTCGACTATTTATTCTACGGCCTTTTTGAGTCAGGGATCATTCTGAAGGAATCAGGACAAAATTTGAGTTTTAGTGTAAAGAGCGAGTTATTGACGAGGGGGTGTACCCCTTAAACAAATGCAAGAAAGTTTCTTAGGGCTATGATTTTTCTATTTACATTACAAATAGTTTTATTCTGTCTATTAAAGAGTAAAAAAGGAAATAGTAAGAATAAATGAACATAACAAAAAGTAATCCTTCTTTGAAGATATAACTTTGAGTGGTTCCAAAACCATATGCCTACACTGTCCCTACCCCTAAGTGGCAAGGGGCTAGGGTCCGGGGCGTAATTTTCCGGAATTACTCTATGGAACATTTTACAATTCACAAAAATTAACAAAAATTTTCAATTAGATGAAAAATAATCATATATAAAGCACAAAACCACGATTGAAAAAAATGCCTAATTAAGGAACTTAACCCTTGCTATTCTGATTCAAAGTCTAACACGCTAGTAACCTAACTACGACGGCTAATCAAATTCAATCTATTTTCTGGTAGGACCCTAATTGTGTAACTTGCAGCCCATTCCCCAAAGACTATGTCATTACAAAAATGTCAATACAAAAAATGTCTTTACAAAAAGCATAGTTATTGGACCTTATTCAGCAAATACATTTGTAATCGGCTGTTATAAAACATTGCGTTGCTAAAAGTTTTTATTATAAGGAGTGAGAGCATTAAAATATATTGGGTTGAAGATGAAATTTTGCAACAGGAGGAGGGGCGGGGGTACGTCAAGGAATAGTCATTTAGAACTGAGAGATTCAATTATTTGTTATTCTATGAATTTCTTCCCCTTAAGAATATCTGATATTTAAAAAATCATTTCGCGAGCCTCAACGTTCAATTATTGAATTTTAGTTCGGTGTCACAGTTTCGTCACTATTACCACATTGAACGATGAAAAAAAATAAGCGAAATTCTGTTGATTCCATCGGTATTAATTTTCAATCAACAAGTTACGGAAAATATCTAATAACGTACTTCAGGCTCTTAATTTAATTAAATAAAAAAACTACTTTTTTTTAACTGAAAGTAAGGAGCGACATTAAAACTTAAAACGAACCGAAATTACTTCATATATGAAAGAGGCTGCTTCCTCATCAATACCCCGCCCTTTACGCTAAATTTTGACTTTTTCTCTCTACTCTTCTTTTTAAAACGGTAAAAAACTTTAGCGTAAAGAGCCATTTATCCATTTTTTAGAGTTTTGGTTACTACTGAGCCGGGTCGCTCCTTATTACAGTTCGTTACCACGAACTGTTTGATGTCGTAAAACAGACCATAGAAACTAATTAGAACTGACTTCTCAGACATGTTAGAATTTTTTTTTCATCAAATCTCGGAAATCGCTTGACGATAATAACCACTGGGTTTTTGGCAAATAAGTTTCAATCCAATTCTTGTTTATTTACTAAGAATATTCTAAAGTCAATAGATTGTGAAAGGGCTTCTGAAAATTTGGAATTTGGGAAATTCGAAGAAATGTTGGAATAATCTTTATTCAACAAAGAACTATTGCATCTAATTTCATCACGGGGTTTTTCATATTTTTTTATTCAATGTATTTTACTTTTTTTAATAATTAGCACCCTGAACATAAAGTAGGATTGTTTTAATTGCTTAAGTGGAAGCTTGCTCAACCATATATTTCCACAAAAAATTAGAAGAAATAAGGAATTGGTTTCTACTAAAAAAAAAACAACATCCATATTCGATTATGCAGTCTTTGGTATTGGTTGGCATTAAATTTGAAAAAAAGAAACGTGAGTTCAAAATCTGAAGAAAAAGTTAATACGCATAGCATTAAACAGCTTAAGAAGTGTTCTTCTGAAGGTGTTATTGTCTTTGAAAATCAAAATATGCTTGAATTTTTACTATCAAAGCGTGGTCAAATTTAAATTATTCAGATTGCTTATTTTATTTTTATCGCTGAACGGGACTACACTGATGGAAATATGGTGATGCAGTAAAAACATCGTAATTGTGAAACAACTAAAAGAAAACTCTTAGAATATCACGATTTCCAGATTAATGTTTATAAAGAATGTTTTTATTTTATTTTGCACAATACCTTAAAGAGTTTTACCGTTCAAGTCCCCCTCCCAAAAAAAAACATAAAAGAAAGTCTGCAGAACAAAAAGGTTTGTATTTTATTGGACTTTTATCTTGTTGTTGGACTTGTGGACTTTTATCTGCGATTTTTTTTTTAATTTATCTGTTTCCATTGGTCTCGAGCCAGGGGTCTTGGCTGAATTATATATATATATATATATATATATATATATATATATATATATATATATATATATATATATATATATATATATATATATATATATATATATATATATATATGTGTGTGTGTGTGTGTGTGTGTATATATATATACTACTATTTCTACTAACAACTCACCGCAGCACCAAGTCATCTCCGGCCAACCCAGATACGTACGCTCCTCCTCCATCCCAGTCTATTCAAAGCCTCCCTCTTCACACCCTCCCAAGAAGTTCAAATTTCCTTCAAATCTTTCTTTATGAAATCCTCCCACCCAAAAAGAGGAAGACCTGCTTTCTGTTTAGCCCTAGACGGTTGGCTGAAAAGGACAATCTTCGGCAATCTGTCATCCTTCATCCGCAGAACCTGCCCTAACCATCTCGGCCTTTCTTTCATTATAGCCCTAGAAAGTGGGATTGAACCACACTTTTCGTACATGCTATTGTTTGAAATATAATCAGTCAGCCGGGTATCCAGAAAAATCCGTAAACAATTTCTCTGGAAAACATCTAGTAAATCTTCATCCGTTTTTCGGAGCACCCATGGTTCAGAGCCATAATTGACCACTGTCATCACTGTACCTTCCAATATTCTAATCTTCGTTTACAGACTTATCTACCTATTCTTCCGAACATTTTTAGATGTGGAAAAACACCCTGAGCCTTGGCTATTCTACTTTTAACATCTTTGCTGTTCCCATCATCTTTACTAATAATACTCCCAAGGTATGTGAAGCTACCCACCTGATCAATCTTTTCGTCACTTAACGTCACATTTTCATCTTCACTTATTCCTAGCCTTATTGACTTAGTCTTATTAACATTAATTTTCATACCTATTCTAGCACCCTGAATTCGCAAAAGCTCTACAAGTTCGTTCATTTTGTTCACACTTTCATGCAGGATGATTAAATCATCAGCATAATCTAAGTCCAGCATAGTCCCCCCCCCATTTGATTCCGTGGTCTCTCATTGCCTTTCTTGTGCTCCTTAAAACAAAGTCCACCAAAATGATCCATATAAAGGGGGGGGTAAGACCTTTGCTAAAGCTCTTCTATTAACTGAATCGAACGCTTGTTCATAATCTATAAAACTAAAGACCAAAGGTGTTTGACAACTGAGGCACTTCTCAATTATTAACCTAAAAGTAAAAATTTGGTCGACACATACTTTACCTTTTTTTTTAAATGCACTGTTCTTCTCTTAAAACTTTGTCTACAGCATCTCTGAGTCTAAAAATTATCATATTACTAAGTAATTTGCTACCTACATAGACCAGACTAATGCCTCGATAACTGCAACACTCAATCTTATCATTTTTCTTATATTGTGGTTTAATTAAAGTTTTCTTAAAATCATTAGGTGCTTCCCCTTTTTCGAAAAATCATACTCATAATCTTCAATAACTTATTTCTAACGTCGGAGCCACCATATTTAAGGCCTAGCCGAAGTCCAAGCATTTTACTCTCTGTTCAATTCTTTTGTCGAGACGGCAATTTGGTCAAAGACGAAGGTGTCAGTTTTCTTTGTCGCTTCAATTAAAAAAGTATGAGAAGGTTGAAGTTAAAGGGTTTCGCACTCAAAATTACCATAAATAATTACCATATTTATGTAATTACCATATTGCATTGTTATTCTTCGTAATTTGGCAAGTAAATAGGAAGATTTATTTGCAAAAGAACTTTTATTCCAGGAGAAAATTAGAGAAATTGTTATTCGAAGAAAAGTTTTTTTGGGGGGAGGGAGATTCAACTCTTACGCTCCTGAACAATCGAGTGGTTAATCCCTTGGTCTAAATTTATGCATTCTCAGGCGCTCCAATTACAGCTGCATCTAGTCTTTTGAGGGGAATTTTTGCCTTCGGAACACAAATATGTAAAGTATTTGAAGGGACTGCAGTCAGCAAGTATATATTATAGAAATAAGTTTCTGATTTTTGAATATAATATTTTTTGCTCTATTTTCTTATACACCGCAGCAGCAGTGTCAAGTGCAGCAATCTAGAATGCAAACCCGAAATAGGTTTTATAATTATTTTGGAATTACAAAAAAATCATTGTCGACTTTAAGATTTGATTTGATCAAAATGTTCACCAGATTTTTTTCTATCTGTTAAAATAAAACCGCCGATATCACTAATTCAGGAACGTCAGGCAAACTCAAAATGTTTAACATGGGAGGTATAGGAAGATTATTTGAGAGCCCGTCCTGCCTTAATAAATTCATTTACCACACTATCAGCACCTGGAGTCTTTTTTTTTTATCCTTTTAGTGCTGTCGTTAAAACTTCCTCAGAAAATAAATGTTGCTTCACATCCAAGATATCTCAAACTTTTTTGTTTTCCTCTATCTTTTCCTGCAACTGTATCTCGGTTTTGCACATTCTCAAAATGTTCCGCCCATTTTTCTTTAACTCTTTCCTTATCAGTAATTTTAGCCTCATTCTTGTCTTTAACTGGGACAAGTGTGGATTGACTACTCCCTCTCAATTTATTAACATGCCGGTACAATATTTACTATTATACCGTCTAGCTGCATCTTCCAGATTCTCGGCAATTATATTCATGGCCCCCACTTCACACCTCCTTAGTTCATATTTTAATGCTTTTCCCACTTTCTTTACTTTCCTTTTGTTTTCATATAATCTATTGCTCGGAAAATTCTTTTACAAACCCCCTCTCCTCTCTGTATATAACTTCGAAGACCACACTGCCTTTCCATGATGAAAGTAAACAGTTCGAAGTAGGGATGAAACCTTTTAATTGACAGTGAACAGATATAAAATTATTTAACTGGAAATTTCGAACACATATACAGTGTTCATCATCAGCGGTAAAAAAATTTTAGCAGTTAAATAGTTTTATATCTGTTCACTGTCAATTAAAAGGTTTCATCCCTATTTTGAGCTGTTTTACTTTCCTTCTCCTCTCTATCAAAATTAAAGCTTTTTCACTAATATTCCTAGCTGCAGTATTAACTTTCTTTCCTAAGACAGCATCAGCAACATCAAAAATGTTCTTAAATTTTTCTAAAATTATCCCAACCATGTTCCACATTGTCAATTTTTAAACCTTTTAATTTAGTATTCAACTGTTCCTGGAAAGTTTCTCTTAAGTTTTCATTCTGGAATCTACCCACATCATAACTTCGCGGGAGGTAATTACCCTTCAGAAAATTCAGCATTAAATTAACCTTAGACACTACTAGACGGCGATCTTTACTTTTAACATAAATAATAGCTGTCCTACATACCCTAGTATCTTGTACTGATCCTGCCAGTCATAGGTTTACTATAACATAATCAATAGCGCTTGCTGTCTTACCTTCACGTGAATATATATATATATATATATATATATATATATATATATATATATATATATATATATATATATATATGGTACTTGTGTCTTATCAAATAAAAAAAACAAGTTTTTTAACTGAAAGTAAGGAGCGACATTAAAACTTAAAACGAACAGAAATTACTCCGTAGCCTATAGGAAACTGGCTGTTCCCTCCTCAACGTCCCACTCTTTAGGCTAAAGTTTGACTCTTTCTCTCAACTCTACTTTTTAAATAGTACAAAAATAGCGCAAAATGAGGTTGTAAAATAAGCGTGGGAGGGGTTTAGGTGCCCTCCAGTTTTTTGGTCGCTTAAAAGGGCACTAGAACTTATGGTTTCCGTTAGAAACGGACATTAAAAGTTCTAGTTTCCTTTTTAAGTGACCAAAAACTTGGAGGGCACCTAGGCCCCCTCCCACGCTCATTTTCCCCCAAAGTCACCAGATCAAAATTCTGATATAGCCATTTTATTCACCATAGTCGAAAAACTTAATAACTATGTATTTGAGGACGACTTACTCCCCCGCAGTCCCCGTTGGAAGGGCTGCAAGTTACAAAATTTGGACCTGTTTTTACATATAGTAATGGTTACTGGGAAGTGTACAGACGTTTTCAAGGGGATTTTTTTTTTTGGGGGTGAGAGTTGAAGGGGGGTTACGTGGGAGGATCTTTCTATGGAGGAACTTCTCATGGGGGAAGAGACTTTTAATGGAGGGGGTGCAGGATTTTCTAGCATTATTTAAAAAAAAATGAAAAATAAATATGAAAAGTTATTTCTACTGAAAGTGAGGAGAAGCATTAAAACTTAAAACGAACCGAAATTATTACGCATATGAGGGGTTTACTTTCTCGTAATACCTCACTCTTTACGCTAAAGTAGTTTTAGTAATCAACTATTTATTCCACGGCCTTTGTGATTCAGGGGTCATTCTTAAGGAATTGGGACAAAATTTAAGCTTTAGTGTAAAGAGCGAGGTATCGACGAGGGGTGAGCCCCCTCATATACGCAATAAAAACATACGAATATAGAAGTTCACTACGTAAATTAATTCATAAGTTACGTATATTTTTTACCTATGAAAACTTTGTAAGAAATTAAAAATTATAGTTGCCTTTTTAAGTAATCAAAACTTAGAGGGCAACTAGGCCTCCTCCCTCGCTCCTTTTTTCTCAAAATCTTCCGATTAAAACTATGAAAAAGGCTTTTAGCCCCAAAAGGTTACTGTGTAAATTTCATTTTAATTATTTATGTGCGGAGAGCCAAGATCAAAACATGCATTAATTCAAAAACGTCCAGAAATTAAACAAAAAAACAAGTTTTTTTTATATGAAAGTAAGGAGCGAGATTAAAACTTAAAACGAACAGAAATTACCCAGTATATGAAAAGGGCTTTTCCTCCTCAACGCCCGCTCTTTACGCTAAAGTTTTTTACGGTTTTAAAATGTAGAGTTAAGAGAAAGAGTCAAGAGAAACTTTAGCGTAGAGAGCGGGGCGTTGCGGAGGAAAAGCCCCTTTCATATACGGAGTAATTTCTGTTCGTTTTAAGTTTTAATCTCGCTCCTTACTTTCATTTGTTTTTTTGTTTAATATTAAATGAAACTATATCAACATATATTAAATATTATATTAAATCTGGCTAAATATTAGATGTTGTAAGACACACAACGCTTATATCTATGAAAATGATTAAAACCAATACAAATAACGTTTAAAAATTTCCATTTATTCACTATAGAAATCAATATATATTTTTTATGCCCGATTAGCATTTTGCAACCCAACTTAATTATTTTGAAGCCCACTGAGGAGTCGAAAACTGTATTTTGAAGGTTTTTTAAAATAATCCAACAGTTCGTGGTAACCAACTGTAGCAAGGAGCGACCCAGCTCAATAGTAACAGAAACTCTAAAAAACGGAATTTTAATACTAATAGTTACATCAAAAGAATCGCAATTTAATGCAGATTTTATATATATAAGTTTTATCAAGGTTAGTCTTACCTATCAAAAGTTACGAGCCTGATGATATTTGCCTTATTTTAGAAAAGAGGGTAAAACACCCCTAAAAGTCATTGAATCTCAACGAAAATCATACCATCAAATTCAACGAACCTACTCATATATGCAATAAAAGAATCCAAATATAGAAGTTCGTGTATAAAAATAAAAAGTCCTAGCTGAATTTTTAAGTAACTAAAAATTGGAGGGTAACTCGGCCTCCTCCCCAACCCTTTTTCTATCAATATCGTCCGGTCAAAACTATGAGAAAGCAATTTAGCCGAAAACAAATTAATATGCAAATTTTGTTTTAAACATTCATGTGTGATGAGTCAAAATCAAAACATGTGTTAATTCAAAAACATTCAGAAATTAAATAAAAAACTAGTTTTTTTAACTGCAAGTAGAGCGACATTAAAACCTAAAACGAACAGAAATTATTCCGTATATGAAAGGTGTTTTCCCCTCCTCGACGTCTCGCTCTTTACACTAATCTTTTTTATCGTTTTAAATGTAGAGTTGTGTGAAAGAGTCAAACTTCAGCGTAAAGAACGAGGCGTTGAGGAGGGGACAACCCCTTTCATATACGGAATAATTTCTGTTCGTTTTAATTTTTAATGTTGCTCCTTCCTTGAAGTTAAAAACTAGTTTTTTTTATATAATTAAAACTAAAGCGCTGTTTCCATCTCCGTATCATAACTAGACATTTTCACGAGTCTTGGCTGAACCATCACCACAAAGATTATCCTTTTCTTCCATTACTTCTGCGTTTGCGTAAGTGCCGATAAAAACGATGATAGTTAAGCATCTAAAGTGACTTGAATATTTGATAGACCTTAAACTATTGCAATACCCTTCCATGCTGAACGCTAACGGCTTAGACGTATATCAATCTGACAGCCGAAAAGCAGCTCATCTCGATGAAAATAATCTGGAAAAACGAAGCAGAGCTTAAGATGAAGGATATAGTTATATATCCCGTAGGTTATCACTATAAACCTGCCACAAAACAAGTTTTTCAAAAGGAAATTTCAACACAAATAATGTTTTTTAAATTCTTATTTCCCATCGCCTTATAAGAAAAACGATAATTTGTTAACCATATTTGGTGTGTGTGTTAGCGGGTGAATTTTGACGAAAGTGAGGGTATATTGTTGGCCTTGATTCTTCAATGATTTTCAGACTGCATGTCGTGAGAAAATGAGGTGAATACCCTGTGTAACTCTAGTTTAAATGCATAGCCTGTAAGGTCAGTTATATGTCCAATTTCTTCTACTAATGACGATTTTTTTTCTCAAAGTTGTAAAAAGTTTAAACTAAGAAATGTGTGCAGGTCAATCCGGTGATCCAAATGGGTAAGCTAGACCAGGTTTGGACCATTTCTTTCCAAAATTATGCACTAATTGGTAGAATGCCAAAAACTCAGATGTTTCTTCTTCAGAAATGTTTCTGTTTTCTGATTACAAAAAATTTAATCAGGATGTTGCAAAAAAATTTTCTTGAAAAAGGAAAGGAATTTTAAACTAAGTAGCAGACGAGGGGGCACCCATCTTCAGAAATGACATACATCAGATGGGGGTGTCAAGCGAGGTGGCACTGTCCCAACCGTAGCCTAAACTGCACCAAGCTTGGCAAAAATATGCCAAGCGTGGCGGAATTATATGGTATACATGGCGTTCTGAAAGGTATACCATGGGGCGGAAAGTGTAAACTCCGTCGGTAGCAAAAACGTAATAGGTCGAACTGGTGAAAAATAGGGTAGAGAATCAACAACTATGATATTTCTGTTTTCCGTTTGCAGAAACGGTACCCACTGTAATTGCCAAGTTTTTTTTGATGGGTAAAAAACTGGTACCCTTAAGCAGCTTTACACCTAATCAGTTTGTTACCTAAAGAAACTTTATCTTCCATAGATGAGATTTCTTTTGAAGAACTGTCACTGGAAGAAGCAGCTTCAGCTAGTTCCAGAAGTGGGGGGGGGGGGCAAGATCGTACATGCTGCAATTTATACAGTCGTACTTGGAATTTGCAGCTTCTAATTCTGCTTTATTTTTTTTGTAAAAAGAAAGATTTAAGTGTTAGCCGTTATTAAAATAGAAGATTCCAAATCTTAGAAGCCTACAAAAACTGATACCCTTAAGTTTCAGTTCTATTGAATTTCATTAAATTGCTTAGCACTAATAAATGAATGAGCCCCAATTGACATTTGAGCTAATCATTACCCGAAAATCATCAACACATCCGTGTAATTTGTGTGTAAAATTCAGACAAAAAATGACCCAAAAATTTACCGGTTTTTATTCACCAGATTAATCTGATCACAACTACTGCTGCTTATTTTAAAGACCATTTTTATTTCTGAGAAAAAATCTCTGATTGTCAAGATTGTAGAAAAATCGGATCACCAATTTTTCGGAAAGAAAAATCGGATCTAATTCTCCAGAAAAATCTGGAGCTAATTCTCTCTCCTAGAAACTTCTAATTCTGTATTTACGGTCTCTAGAGCCTTGAATTTGAGTCTTTCAGAGTCCAAATTGACCATGTTTATTTCATTTCTAGTAACACTTCTTTTAAGGAACTATTGGTTTTAAGGAGTTCTAAAAAAAATTCCGTAGGGGATAAATACCTTACCAAATATTTTTCCCATTGAAAAAATAAGATACTATTTTTAATTCATTTGACAGACAGCAAGGGGTTGTCACGCTACATCGCTTTATGTATACCTTGAAACACCACTTGTTTCATTGGTAGGGGCATATTTTCTTTATTAACTCATGCCAAGTGAGGCACACTTCTACAACCGGCCACTCACGCAGCCAGTGGTAACCGATATTTGAAAGTCAGTTGTCCCCACAGGTTTCATTGTAAATTCGCATGAGAAAGTATTGTGTGCTCAAGCCCGTAGAGAGATTCGGTACATGATCATGTTTTTTTGTTGTATTGTATGTAGGCGAACGAAACGGGTAATTTTTAGAAAATTTGGGGCATCTTTTTTTTTTTAAATCTATGCACTAATCAATAAAACATGAAAAATTAAATGTTTCTGTTTTCTATTTCTTGAAAACTCGAGAGGGTGCCTACTTCAGAAATCACGTACATCAGGTGAGGGGTGCCAGATATAGTGGAAACTATACAAAGCGTGACAGAAACTGAGCCGCATGGGGATCTGTGGCGTATATGTTACGTTTGGAGGTATACACTAAGTGGCAGAAAGTGAATACTCCATCGAGAAAGTTCTATGTTACATTAAATTATACATTAAATTATCTTTAGTTTTTTGAAACTTCATTCAGTTCAAATGAGCCATACAGAAGCTGATTTCCGCTCCCGGAAGATTCCAGAATAGGCCGCTCAGCACGTGCCCAGGTGACGGATAGGGGAAGTTCAACAGATATGTGGCACATCTCCACTATAGGAGTACGAACCAAAAAGGGACCTACTCCCTTCGGATCCATAGTAGAAACGGGTGTACTCTTGGCTGGGGGCCGTAAATAAAGGCAGAAGAGTAAGAAGGCCCCTTGGATGTGCACGCAGCAAGGTCCATCAGAGTGAGGACACGTCCCGTGAGTTACAAACGTTCTCCCAGCAATGGGTTAAATTGCATGCTGAAGTGGAACACCATCAGGGAAGGATCCTCTATAGGAGGACAATTGTGGCAGGGTGTAGGATCCATATTTATGGAAAATGTCATCTGCAAGAGGTAAATTGAATTTGTCCGGGATGGTGCAGAATTGCTCTACTGAAATTTTCCATGGGCAAACACTCGTTTACAAGGGTATCCTTGACACCATGAGGTGAATGAAGCCGCTTAGAAGATTAAGTATATACGTTTTCACTTGGTCTAATTAAATCTTACGCCTAACGTCAGTTGGACCTGCAATCCTCCACCTAAAATCGAGTGCAATGAAAAGCATAGTAAATCTCTCGGACAACCTATCTGGAGATCACCCCACATTTCCAGGCGCTAGAAGTTGCGCACAAATAGCTTATCCATAACCGCAGTCCTACTCTACAAGGCTGAGATATTGCCCCTCAAATCCACTATCTTGAGTACGATAGACGTTGGCCAGATGAAACTGCTCTGCCAAATCGAGGGGCTCCGATGGGACAATTTTTTGAGCAATGAATGGCTCCTTACCCATACCCGCCAAGTTCTATTCTCAGCACAAATTACCCAGTGAACTCTCAGATGGCTTAGGCATCTCCTTCTGATGGAAGGCCAGGCTTGGGTCCACTTGGAGGAGCAAAGTTACTCTCTTCTCTACTTCACGCATCATGCGGCAGGAACCTTCAGTCAATTTAGACAAGTCTCCCGAAGTGAATGCGACAAATATCATAGTTAAATTACTACACACTTGCTACAAAAATTGATATTCTCAAATATTTATAATTTCTTAAATAATTTTAAGCCCCAAATAATGAGTACGATCATTTGTTTTAATTTTTAGTCAGCATGGATTGGTGAAAATTACCTCTAGTTCTCTATTTATCCAAAATTACATTACTGTTAATAATTACCTACATGATTGTTTCTTTATGTTCTTTGCAGAACGAACACAAAATAATACAGGCTGTTGTAAGGTTGACTTAAATAAAACTGTCTATGCAGTTTCGTACTATATATTTTTAGCATTACTTATTTTTTTTAGCCCATTTTCTTTTGTGTTAAAAAATTGTGCTCGTTATTGCTGAATATGGAGATCTTTATCAATAAAAATTTAATTCCAAGCTTTTCCTATTTTTTAGATCGAACAATGGTTGTGTAAGTATACAGTTAACCAAGCTAAATAATCAAATTTCATTTTTACTGTCCACTACACCTTAATTGAAGTATCTTCCGATATCAAAAATGAAGAATTGCACGTCTAAAGCTAGAATATTATAATTTTTCTAGCAGAAACATGAAAAAAAAGAATGCTAGCGAAAAGTAGCCAAAAATAAGCTGAATAAATTTGAAATAACCAGAAGAATAACATTAGAAAACGGCAGTTTTAGTTTTGTTTATTTATTTTTGCTGTTCAGCGTGGCAACGCTGGCAAAAATGCGGTGCAGTTCAAATAGAAAAAAAAATCTGTAGCTACTAATCGAAAGATCTTAGAAAAGATGTTTTTAAGGCAGGTCTAAGGGGAAGGGGTGAGGAGCCAAAAATAAGCTAAAAACACATGGTACCGGATAGCCGACAGAGCTTTCATTGGAGAGTCCTGTTGTCCTTCGGAATTAACACCTTGCTAATTTGAGAAATTTTTTGGAGAAAAGATTTACAAAAATTTATTAATTAGTCTTGCGTATTTCATTACATACGTCAACGTAGCAACACTAACAAAAATATGATACCAGCCTAAAAAATTTAGAACAACCAGAAGAATAATATTAGAAAACGGCAGTTTTAGTTTTATTATTTTCGTACTTCAGCGTGGCAACACTGACAGAAATGCCGTAGGGTCGTAAAAGATTCCTAATTTTGAAGGAACTAACCGAAACATCTTAAAAAAAGTGTTATTAAAGACAGGTCTATGGGGAAGGGAGGAAAGGAGAGGATATCCTCGATAATTTCGGCTTCCTGGTTATCTCAATTTACATTTTGCTTCAGTTTACTGTAGCTTTTTGTTTTTTCTGCCCTTCAAAACCTTTCAAATGAATAAGGGGAATGATAAAATAGTAAAGCATCTTAAATATCTCAAACATTTTGTCTTTTTCAATGGGGTAGGGGGAGGGCAATTTACCCTGTGTTAAAACAACAAGTAGTCCTGGTTGAACTTTCCTGAACTAATGATGCTAGGACTGTTTTCAGAAAATATTTTAGTTTTGAAGATTAAATTTTAAATAGTTCTTTTATATTCTTCGCTATTTTTCTCATTTGTTTTGCTGAGGACCACCCTTGGATATAGGGCCCAAATATTCATTTAAAGTTATATTCCACTGTCTTTTATAAAAAAAATCTTTATTAATCTACTTGTTTACCCCACTGGTTTATGATGGAAAGGCAGTGTGGTCTTCGTTACTATTTACATTTAGCTTATGGGGAGCAGATGACCTATGATATCTTTTACTTTATTAGTTTAGGCGAAAGCACGCTAATGTTATCATTCAACAAAACTTCTTAGAATCTTGCAGAAATAAAAACCTTATTCCTAAATCTTTAAGATGCAAGTTACATTTAAGTACCCGGAAAGAAACTGAATTCGCTCATACACTACAATTAAAAACCTTCGTTCACATTGTTAAGGGCAAAAAACAAAAAAAAAAGACATCATTTCCTTAGAAAGAAAATCCCTCGAAATTTTTTATTTGAAAATCCATGCACGTTTGATTATTCTCATTTTGTTAAATTTTTAATCACAAGAGCCCTGGCTTAACTCTCCTGACGTAATGCTGCTGGGACTGTTTTGAAAAAATATTTTAGTTTTAAAAATTGTACTTTAGTGTGATTTCTTTTATATTCTTTGTTTTTCTTTTGTTTTGCTGGGGACGGCCATTGGATATAGGGCCGAAATATTCATTGAAAGTTATATTCCACTGTCTTAAAAAGAAAATTCCCTATTGTTCTACTTGTTGCTTATGATAGTAAGTTAGTATGGTCTTCATCGCTATTTATCCTGTGATAAAATCAATATTTTCAAACAGCTACAGCTTGGAAACAGCCGTACAGCGCAAAATGTATTTTCAAGTATTTTATTAGTCTCCTTAGAACTTAAATTCTGGAATAATTCTATCAGCTAATTTGGTGGTGCTGACATTATCACTTAAGCAAGAAAGTAGCGTCATATAGCAACTAAGACAAAAGAAGAATCGTTCCACATCGAGAAAGACAAGCAAGAGCAGTGGCAGAACACTTCCATTGTGGTAGAATATACATAGAATATAGAATATACGAGGTACAGTGGCAGAACACTGTACCTTGCATACAGCCAATCAATGTGTCTCCAAACAGATATTTCAAAAGCTTGGTTCCCTCATTTGTAGGAAGGATATCTAAAGCTTTAGTTCGTTTGTTTTATATTTATATTATATTTTACTGATTTAAAGTGGACGTACTGATTATAGTGTACTACTGATTTTAAGTGGGCGATTGGATTCATTTTATTATCTCACATGTGTTGACTATGGATTGTACACGTATTTGCGTTTTGACGACTAAACCGAATATTTGGCTTGTCTGTTGCTTTAGTTTGTTAGTTATATTTTATTATGTTTTGACTAGTCAGTTATTGTGTACTGATTTAAGTGGATGACTAGAATAATTTTAAATTATTTCATAAGTGTTGATAATAGATTGTATATATATTTATGTTTTGACGACTAAACGAATATTAACTATTTGTCAGCTTGTCCGGATTACTGACGGCTTGTCCGCTGTCCGTTTTGAAAATAAATTGAATTAAAATGGAAGACCTGAACACAAGCAGCCAACAGTTTATAATTTTTCGAAATCAAGTAAAATGGTAGTAAAAACTAAAAAAAGCCATTTGGTACCGTAAAGGTTACTGTTTAGTAATATAAAAGTATATATAAAAGTATAATATAAAAGGGCAAATTGTCTTCCAATCCAGAACAGGCAAAAAACGTTCGACAAAAATAAAAGGATAGTTGGTCCTGATAGGCGGTATGTTTGTCCCCTTTGTAAAGATGATGATGAAGACTTGGATCATTTTCTCCGGAAATGCCCGGTGCTCTTGGATTTACGGGAAATTTATTTGCATGGGATTAATTTGATGCTTACGGGTATTCTACAAAATAGTAACCCAACCACAATATTTCGAGTGGGAGTATATATAGATAAATCTTTAATAAGA
This sequence comes from Artemia franciscana, assembly GCF_032884065.1. NCBI lineage: Eukaryota > Metazoa > Arthropoda > Branchiopoda > Anostraca > Artemiidae > Artemia > Artemia franciscana. The sequence goes on from NC_088882.1 coordinate 6,981,114, forward strand.
AGAAAAAGTTTTATATGATTAATTTCTTTTGTAGTTAGATTAGGTACTTTTTGCGTTGAATTCTGTTTTTTTTTGTGCGTGTTCGTACTGTTGTTAATTTCCTTGCTTGTTTGTTATTTATTTATATTTTTGTGTGTATTTGGCCCACGGGTTTTTGAAATACAGCTATCTATCTATCTATCTATAAAAGTACTATAAACGTAATCTATAGTACTATAAAGGTAAACATGTACTAAAAAAAGCTGATCTCTTTCTGTTGATTAAATAAAAAAAACAAGTTTTTTTAACTGAAAGTAAGGAGCGACATTAAAACTTAAAACGAACAGAAATTACTTCGTATATGAAAGAGGCTGCTTCCTCATCAACGCCCCGCTCTTTACGCTAAAGTTTTTTACTGTTTTAAAAAGAAGAATTGAGAGACAGAGTCAAACTTTAGCGTAAAGAGCGGGGCGTTGATGAGGAAGCAGCCTCTTTCATATACGAAGTAATTTCTGTTCGTTTTAAGTTTTAATGTCGCTCCTTACTTTCAGTTAAAAAAACTTGTTTTTTTATTTAATTTCTGAACGTTTTTGAATCAATGCATGTTTTGATTTTGGCTCTCCGCAGAGGAATAATTAAAACGAAATTTGCATTTTTTTTTTTTTTGCTAAATGGCTTTCTCATAATTTTGATCGAATGATTTTGAGAAAAAAAGAGCGGGGGAGGAAGCCTAGTTGCCCTCCGATTTTTTGGTTAATTAAAAAGGCAACTAGAACTTTTAATTTTTTACGAATATTTTTATTATTAAAAGATTTACGTAACTTATAAATTAGCTTACGTAAAGAACTTTTGTATTCTCATATTTTTATTATATATATGAGGGGGTTCGCCCCCTTGTCAGATCCTCGCTCTTTACACTAAAGCTTAAATTTTGTCCCAATTCATTAAGAATGACCCCAGAATCACAAAAGCCGTAGAATAAATAGTTGAAATTACTAAAAATACTTTAACGTAAAGAGCGGGGTATTAGGAGGAGGTGAGCCCCTCAAATGGGTATTAATTTCTGTTTGTTTTAAGTTTTAATGCTGTTCCTTACTCCCAGCTGAAAGAACTTTTTCATATTTATTTTTTCATTGTGTTTTTAAATAATGCTAGTAAATCCTGCGCTCCCTTCATGGAGATTTTCTTCCCCCATGACAAATTATCGATGGAAAGTTCCTCCAGCATATCCCCCTCTTCTCAAACCCTCCCCCAACCAAAAAAATCCTCCTGAAATGCTTGTACACTTCCCAATAACCATTACTATATGTAAGCATTGGTCAAAGTTTGTAACTTGTTGCCCCTCCATCGGGGACTGTGGGGGAGTAGGTCGTCCCCAAAGACATAGTTATAAGGTTTTTCGACTACGCTGAATGACATGGCTATCTCAGAATTTTGATCCGTTGACTTTAGTGAAATAATTAGCGTGGAGGGGGCCTAGGTGCCCTCCAATTTTTTTGGTCACTTAAAAAGGGCACTAGAACTTTTCATTTCCGTTAGAATGAGCCCTCTTGCAACATTCTAGGACAACTGGGTCGATACGATCACCCCTGGAAAAAAAACAACAAAAAAACAAATAAACACGCATCCGTGATCTACCTTCTGGCAAAAAATACAAAATTCCACATTTTTGTAGATAGGAGCTTGAAACTTCTATAGTAGGGTTCTCTGATACGCTGAATCTGATGGTGTGATTTTCGTTAAGATTCTATGACTTTTAGGGGGCGTTTCCCCCTATTTTCTAAAATAACGCAAATTTTCTCAGGCTCGTAACTTTTGATGGGTAAGACTAAACTTGATGAAATATATATATTTAAAATCAGCATTAAAATGCGATTCTTTTGATGTAGATATTGGTATCAAAATTCCATTTTTTAGAGTTTTGGTTACTATTGAGCCGGGTCGCTCCTTGCTACAGTTCGTTACCACGAACTGTTTGATGCTTGAATTATGTAAATTATATTAGTTTTGAAAAGATTTTGGAAGAAACTATATTTCAGCTTGGAGGCAAATTGAAGTCTGGGGGGGGGGGCAAACCGAGGTCTGGGAGGGGCAGTTTCCCCTACCCCATAGTAAATTTCGTCACTGCTTTTCGAAACTTAGAAACTTAGGGTTTCTAAGTTAGAAACTTAGGGTTGTTTAATAAGTTTAGACTCAAATTCCACAAGAAAACTGGATTTACACTTGAAGGCCATCTATTCTTCTACATAAATCCATCTATTCTAAGGATAGAAGTCTAAATCCATCTATTCTTCCGCTGCCCGTTTTGAAAATAAATTGAATTAAAATGAAGCAGTCAGCAGTTTAACATTTTATTCACAAAAATAATGAACAAGTTTGAGATACAACAATTTTCATACTAGACCCTTTGGACTCCTTTTGCTTAATTAACATCACTTGGCATTAAAAAAATCACAAAAACAAACTCTTTGCGCAGAAAGCTCCAAGTGGCAGAAAAGAGGTCCCACTTGTGACATAACAAGTGACACAGCGTTGTCTACATATAATAAAATTATATAAAATCACCATAATAGCAATTATAGAAACTGAAACCGTTTTGCAAAAAGGGCCCGAGTTCACTTTCTTCCGAAAATGAGTAAAGCATATAGTTTAAAAGAACTCAGACATCTAGTAACTGGTCTATTCAAAATGGGCTTGTTTTCAATCCTGACTGAGATAGATTTTTATTCAAAAGGGCGTAAAAATAGCGCAAGTCCCTTATCTTCTAGGTAACGAGCAATAAAGAAATTTCCACATTTCAAGCAAATTACAATCAAAAAGTTAATTCTGGATTTGTCTTTATAGTTTCAAGTTTCTTAAATGGTGATTTGTGGTTTTTTCGTTGTGCGTTTTTATTTTCATTTTTCTCTCCTGCAAAATTAGGTAAAGTTGGCTTGGGCCCTTTTTGCTAAACGTCAGAGAAAAACCGATTGGCCGGTTGAGATATTTATATGTATTATTGAGATAATCAACCTATATCATTAAATATGAAATATTCAGTAGCATTTATTTATATAAATCAGTTTTAGATCAAAAAGCATCTCTACTAAAAAATAAAAGGAAAACACATAGATGTATAAACAGGTACGGGCGTCAACTGTGTTAATTTTTCTTGTGTTAAATAAAGTTTAATCTTTATTTATTCATAGGGAAGTATCCAGGATTTCTTCCGGGGGGAGGGGGGGGTCTGAAAGGATGTTTTGGGGGGTGGGATAGTTTTTTAGAAAAGCGTCAAATATTTGTTTACATTCATTTTTATTACGTTCTCCCGAGTCGGACAAACATTTTGGTGGGGAGAGGGTTAAACCCCCTACCCGCCCCCTGAACACAGCCTTGCTTATACATCTGTATGTTTCCATTTCATGTATCAGGAATTTAATCAAGACTTCAATTGTTTTAATTAAAATAAAAATTAATAATAACAAGAATAACTTATTGAACTAGGCTTACATGTTAGGTAAATAAAAACCCATAGGAAGGAAATTTCCTAATTCAAATTCACCCCCGTGCACAAAAATGTACCTGATCCCCAGCCTTGAGACAAAGAAGGATGGATTTCAAAACTATAACTTTGGAAATATTCATCCTCCTCACGTTTTAATTGAATTCTTTATTCATTTGCTAGCAATAAAAAAAAAAATCTATAATTGGACTCGAACCCGTAATTCAAAATTGCTCTACCTTTTGGGCCGGCTAAGCTAATTTTTGATCAACGGCTTTAATGTATTAATGCACACAAATAGACGAGTTTTCCGCAAATGGGTTCTCTTTTTGGAATAAAGAGGCTTATCAGTTACATGAAGTGAAACGTTAAGGATATCAAACCCGAAGCATAAATAGTATTACTTAAACAGCTGTTTTTCTGAGACCAAACATTAAGTAGAATTGGCTTATAAAAAGTTGACAATACTGTCAGTTTTTCAAAACGTACATCACTGATATATTCACTTGACAAATAAGATCATGCGGTTATAGTTTATTAAATGAGATCGCCCTATAAAAAATGTATATATATATATATATATATATATATATATATATATATATATATATATATATATATATATATATACTGAACAAACAGATAGTTGTGTTGATAAAAGGGGACATTTATCCCTAAGATTTTTTGGCCCCACCCTTTTACATTAATGTGACCATTCTTAGGTAGAAAAAAAAGGGAATACTAAAGGATGAAATCAAAGTACAGGCCTTTGAAAAACAAAAATAAAGGTATGTTTAAAGTCATTAAAACAAGCTTGGGTAAGGAGATTGCTCATTTTTGCTCCGTGATATATTATGTCAATCTAAAGAATGAGATAAATTGGTCATAGCCTTTTGCTTTGGTCAGATGAGTTTCGAGAAACTCGAGCTATCATGGACGAAGTGATTTCAACAGAGGAAATATAAAAAATAGTCAGGTGATGCAATTGAATGTTTTAATATCTAAATTGAATTGATACATCATAAACATAAATTTCAATTAACATATAAAATGTTAATGGTAGGGGGGGGGCATCTTTGTCAAAACGAAAAATAATATGATCTGAAATTTATAGTAACTCGAGTCTAAAGTCCTTATAATCATGACATTACTCGGAGATAGGTTTTCATGGGTAGTTTCCAATCACACATACAAAAAATAAATTGAAAATCCCCTTAGTCTTATACATAGCTAGAACATAGAAAGAAATAACATGTTTGGCAACTTGTCATAGCATTCAAAGGAGGCACAGAAGTGGCTTTTTATTCATCACCAGAACCTATGCCTACCTTGCAAAAATAATGTACTTATCTAGATTTATATATTATCTGACATGCCGACATATCTACAACCAGATTAGTTTTGTGTTTTTACATCGTCAGATCTCAAGTTATTTGCAAATTTATCATACTTTATTATATAGTGACTGCACCGTCAGGTACCAAAGACCTAACAACGCAAAACACTTACAGTTGCTGATGTTAAACACTGATTCCAGCTTAAAATTTACAGGCCGAGGGGTTCCGGTGATTAATACGCCACTAAAGTCATGATTATCCTCTGTGTACCTCAAAGTAAAAAAAGCTTATAACTTGCTCCCTAAATTCGAAAAGTGGTTGCAGTTGTCAGTAGACCACTTTCTATTCACTATTTATGTCCCCCTAAAGCTCAGAACTTTATTAATAGCCAACTGTGATAGTTGCAAGTGTACAACTACACCTTGGCGTTTATTTGCAGTTTTCTTGCGTAGAGAGATAGTTAACTCAATGCCTTATTTTCAACTCCACAGCCAGTGCTGACTCCTTAGTTTTATTAATGGTGATAAAATTTAATAAGACCATGAATGACACAACTCTGTCATATATTCTGGCCAAGGCTATATCTAGAGGGTATTATTGGTTTTATCCCCCCCAAAAAAAATTGCCCTACTCATAGAAAAGAAGCGAAAATGCATATAAAAAATCTTGATGCGTTTTCTAAAGTTTTTTTCTCTGCAGACCACTCCCCCCTCCTGTAGAAACAAATAATCCCCCCTTCTGAAACAAAAATACTAGATTCGCCCTTGAACACCACTGGCAGGCCTAAGTGTGGTATCTGATAATTTAAAACTTTTGAATTACTTGCCATAGATCACTTGCTAAGGGTCCATTCACAATGAGAGTTTACTTATACGGAGATTCACCTAGCGCAAATTTGAGCCAATCAGATTTTTTTCAATTTTTTTTTAGCGAATCAGAAAATTTATAAGAAATATAATAGGTTCAAATTAGCAACAGCGAAATCTTGGTACTTGTAAAACCCATTGTAAACGGGCTTTAAGCTGTTCTCAAAAGAAGAATCAGCAGAGCAATGTATGTTCAGTCACACTTTGACCCTTCAGAGCATAACTTAGATATCAATACAGGTATGAAAACTTGATTTATTTTTGGGACTCAGTGCGCGGTAGCGATGCTAGCGGCAGAAGACAGGAAACTGGCCGTCTAAATCTAAAAGTCGGAGCACAGCTTAGATACCAATACAAGTTGAATTCAACAAAACAAAATTGTGGTCCCACCTATGGTGTTGGTGTATGATCTACGCGTCGGAGCGCGGGTTTGGAGGAGGCACCAAGTTCAGAGCTCTGCACCAAAAGCTTCTCAATGGCAAGATAGGAGTTTTCATAACTGTATTGGTGTCTAAGCTGTGCTTCTGAGATACATTTCCTTTTGGTCCTTCCTTTAGAAGCTAATTAGCAAATGGTTTTTGGCAATTATTTTAAAAGTGTGAACACGTCAGATACAAAGGTGGATGGTGAAACTGGAAAAGCATTTTTCTGAAATATATAAGCTAAGAAAGCAATCCTTGTCCTATCGAGTGTTACTAATACCAAGAATTTCAAAGATATTAAACTAATTAATTTTTAATAATTTTAACTAAAAATTTAAGTTAATCAAATTATTTCAATTTTTCATTAAATTCGAATTTAATTGGAATTTTAAACTCATTTGAATTAAATAAATATAGCATTTAACTTTTAATTCATCTAAATTCAAATTGAACTTCAATCTAAATAATTAAATTTTGTATGTAATGGCAAAGACAAATAGTAAAATAAGAGATAAGATCATCCAAAAAATCAGACACGAAGAATAATATTCCAGGCCAATGTTCTTCAATATTTTGTACTTGCAGATAAAATATTAAAAAGTTTCACTGGTGGATATCGCAAATAGCATATTATTCCTGAAATTGTACATTATCATGAATATCTGATTACCAAAATCGGTCTGAGGATGATTGATCGAAGAACAAAATTAGATATTGAACATCTCATTCAGTCCTTCTCTTTAACAGTTGTATTTCAATATAGCAAAAAAATTGACTAAAGTGAGATGCCGTGATAGCCGTGATAGTGGCCAATTCCTAAGGCACGTGCTAACGGTGGGCATTGATTAGTTTCTTGCATAAATATATAACTTAAAGGCTGACATCGCTATCACCCATGGAACTACTCGGAAAGGTTGTGCCACTTGAAAACGAGCCTCGAGAATCTTCCGTCACCGTTATCACGATATCGTTTGTTATTTCCTTCATCTCTATTGGTCTATTTGCATTTACGTCTTTCTTCTTCTCATCTGCTGGGTCAGATAAAGCAACAGGCACCATACGTCGAACAGTGCGATGTCTTCGCTTTTTGCTGCTGGAAGAGTGCGGTGACAAGCCAAAAAGCCTTCTCAATTCCTTTTGAAGCCTACGCGATCGGTAGGCATAAAGAAAAGGGGATAATAACGAATTACACAAAATTGCTATGAAGGAACACGAATTTACATATTGTGGCACTTGTATGTTTGGCAAAAGGTTCAAAACTAGAGACACATGATAAGGCAGTAAGCACAATAATAGTGTCACAATCACAGAAACGCTGATGCGTACAGCTCGTGCCTCTTCTCGATACAAGAAGAGACTGGCGTTTGAAATTCTGTACCTTAAATTATGTACTAATTGGCTTGAAGTTGAGCGAAGTGATGGAGATCTTGACAATTTTGCACTGCTCACACTAGCAGCACTAACGTCTTGTTGTGTAAGAATTGTTGAATTGGCTCTGGATAGAGGTCCTTGTCCATTACCCATTAATGGTGTTGCAGTGCCAAGCTTGACTAATTCATTCGTACTAAACGACAAACTGTTACGTCGAGTTCTTTGACTATTTTTGTGTGCAGCGTTGTATATTCTCATGTATACCCAAACAAGAACTAACAAAGGCACAATAAACAGAAGCACAGATACGCCCAAAAATACCACAGTTAAAGAGCTAAAAGTTACATCTTGAAAGGACACAATGTCAATATTGTCATAAATATCTGCACAACCTTTCCACATTTCCTTTCCAGTAAGGTCAGGGACTGCAAATCCAGCGAGTACAGCACTTACGACCCACTTGCCAACTAACATGGCGTAAGCTCTTGCCTTTGTTATCTTTGAATGGTAGTGCAAGGGGTCCATTACAGCAAAATACTGATCAAGGCCAATTAGTAATGCTGCGACCATGCTTCCAGTGCTTACAAAAGAAGCAAAAAACTGCCCCACTGAGCACATGGCAATGCTAGCGCTAAAATCTTCTGATTCTTCAGGATGTTTGGCAACGTTGTCAAGAAAAACTAGTGGTAGGAATATACAAGTGGCTACCAGATTCATAATCAGGAGGCTCATCACAAACCTGAAAGATAAAAATAAATTAGAAGGCTCAATAGATTAATATCGTAAAAACTAATTCCGTTTAACGAAAGAATTATGGAAGTGGAATGAAAATTTAGCGAAAAGAATAATCTTTGCTAAAGTAAGTACCAGGAACAGTGAGCGTGACATCTGATTATATGAATTGGTAATAGGAAACTGTACTCAAAAATACCTACATATGCAGCTATGCGATCTTAGGTAGTAGCAGTTTTAAAGTTTTCAAAAAAGCGGAAAATCGACAAAAATAAGCCAAAAATACATGACATCAAAGAGCATAAGAAGGTCTAGCTATTATTCTATGTCTATAATATTCTTCGTGATTAAAAGACTATTAATATTCGTTTTGTACATATAGAAAGTGCTGTCACATTTGATTAAGGCCGTGATTAAGTGAACTGATGGAACTTGAAAATCCCATGTTAAAATCGAAAATTTTTATTTAATAAGTACTCAAGTATTCATTGGTGGAAGATACCGATTTTAATATAAGGCCGTAGCTTCTTGAAGATGCTACAAAATGTTTGCTAGGATTTTGCTCTATTTTCTCTAATTGCTTAGAAATCTTAGAAAATGTCACGCTCTTTTTCAAAAGTGAACTCTATGAAGGATATTACTTTTAGAACAAAATCGGTACTATCATGAGGAGAAGACAATAGCCCGTACGATGATTGCTATAATTATTCGATATATTTTACTGTTTTTGAACAGTCCCATAGAATATTTTCAGCTACCTAAAATTTTTGCAAATTTTTTGCCAGAAAGAATTGTTTCAGATCGCCGATAACACCCCTAGAGACCAGATCGACAAGCTGGCATAATTAACCTACTATTTCTGCCAATGAATAAGTGCTATTTGAAGGGTTTTTGGCAATCGACGTTCTCTAGAGAATTGAGAGACAAAAGGCTACCCTAACTTTGATTTTGAACCTCGATGTTTTCAAGTTCACTTAATCAAGGCCTTAAGAAGTTATGCTAACGCATTTTCACGAGCCTACATTACTACTGATTGTCAACAAGATGATTACTAAGTCAATAAATATAAGGCCCATTCATAATCGAATTTTCCTAATATCAAGATTTAGCTAGCAATCCATTGAGCCAGCCAATCAACATTTTTCGTAAAGTTTTTCAGTCCATCAGAAAATTCTACGAAGAATCTGATAAACTCAAATTATTACTAGCTAGAATCTGGGCATTAGTAGAATCTAGCTGGCATTGGGCCTATAGACCATAGGCCTATAGTATACTCTAAGTTATAATAAAAACAATTTTGATAACAAAAGCTTTATTTTCTAGCTATTTCTAAAAGGGAGAAAGAAGGAAACAACTCATTCCAAAAAATAGAGAAACTGCTGAATAAATCAAGAATCAAATTAGAAACAGAGAAACAGACTGATTCAATCGACAGAGTACAGCAAGTTTAGAAAAAAAGTTTAGGAATCTCAAGTAAACAAAAATTTCAAAGGACGTCATTTGAACTTCAGCGAATGCGGTATGCAGTTTAACCAGGAGGTTTCCGTTTGAGAAATGCCTCGTTTTATGCCATAAATTTAGAAAATTTGTCTGGTTTGAGTCCAAATTTCTAAAATGTGCCACTTTTTTGTCCTTCTATGTCATTGTGTTCCGACACATGGGAATGTGTCCTTTCGACATAAAATGTGCCCAGTTGGCAACCCTGATCAGTAGAGGAATGTATACTCAATCACAATTTAATTATATTGATCTACATATTCCTTCTTATCTACGTATTGAAAATGGCTTAGAAAACGGTCTTGGGTAATTAGAAAGTGTCAGATCACTTTTGTGTGTGGCAGCGAAAAAATTATAGATCACTGTACTGGTCTGAAACTAAAAGGGACAAACTGAGCTTTAGCACATAGGCTTTGAACATTGCCTTTTACAGGCACTAGATCCAAGTTATGTAATTTGTAAATTTCTTCCGTGGCACATATTCACTTGTGAGTCTACTTTCGTACTTAATCGGTTGCATAATGAACTTGAATTGTTCAAATTACTCAATTGTTACGAAATATATTTTACTTCACATAATACATGTTACATGTACAAATGATAAGAGGCTTGATCAAATCTTATTCCCGTAGAAAGCTTTGTCGGTTTAAAATTAAGTTTGTTTTTAAAAGGTGAAAATGGCTACTATGCGTCTTGTACACGAAAACATAAAAAGAAATGCTCGTCCAATTTACAATAAACCTCATCTGGACGTTTCTTATAAAATAATAATCACACTATCAAAGAAGTCCAGATAAGCCGGATAAGTAGCTTTCAACAAAATTCTAGCTTTCAAAATAAATATACTTGACATATTATTTATGTCATCCAAGCGTGGTTAAATGACGCAAAATGCGTCTGTCTTGAACTTTATCAAAGGAAAATGTGTCATTGATGAATAGAACATATTGAATATCGCTTTCATCTCTTTCATTCCCAGGGGTTTTTTAAAATAAATTTTTTAAAATTCTAGTTGATTGACTTTTTCCTATATCAGAAAGGGGTTAGGCTAGAAAAATGAAGCTTTCAGGGATGAGTCTAAAGGCTAAAGTATGCCCCGGGAAGATATTTTGAAGTACCCACCTCCACTCCTTCTCCCCCTAGAGGGCCCTGAAGTTCGCCTACATGACAGTTTTACTACATGACTAATGATTTTACTAATTTTACTAATGACCAATTGAAATTTTGACAAAACAACATTTTACCTTAATTTTCAGTTACCAGTTGCCTTTTCTCTGCCTTTAGTTCTGAAAATGCAGTTCCTGTTATTTGAGTAGAATTCTGAGCCATATCAATGTTTTTTTTTTTTCAAAATTTAGGAAATGTATTGGCATATCTTTAAAACCTTATAAATTGGGATTGAGAAAAGTTGTGAAGCTGAAAACAGTTTTGTTGTACTTCATTCAAGCAGAAGATCGTTTTTGCAAGGTTTGACTTTTATCACACACATATTTTTAAGGTCATCAAAGGTCGGGACCCTCTAGAGGGAGAGGGAGTGGAGGTAGGTACTTCAAAATACATTCCCGGGACATACTTTAGCCTTTAGACTCATCCCTGAAAGTTTCATTTTCCTAGCCTAACCCCTTTCTGATATAGCAAAAAGTCAATCAACTAGAATTTTACCAGATTTATTTTAAGAAATCCCTGGGAATGAAAGAGGTGACAGCGATATTCAATATATTCTATTCATCAATGACACATTTTTCTTTGATAAAGTTCAAGACAGACGCATTTTGCGTCATTTAACTACGCTTGAATGACATAAATAATATGTCAAGAATATTTATTTTGAAAGCTAGAATTTTGGGCGAATTTTTCGAAGGTGTTTTTGTTCCCGCTGTGGTTACAATTGAATTGTCTACATTGATGTTATTCTGGATATCCTTTTTCAAACGTTTTCCGAAGCCCAACTAACCAAAAGTGTTTTATATTTATTTAGCGATATTCCCATTTCAATGTTTCGCCAAAATAACTACAGATTATAAAGTTAAAAACTTAACAAAACGAAAGATGTTGAGAAAACTTTATAAAATTCTAAAATTGCGTAGGGGTTTCGATTGATTCTTTCCTTCACAATTATAGCTATTTTATTACTATTTAATTTCATTTTGCGTTTATATAACCATTTCTATTTTGGTAATTTTAGAAATATTTCTCTTGAGCAGTTATCAATTTTGTACATAAGGATTTTCGATACAAAATGGAGATAATAACATAGTAAAACGAAAAGACAATTTCCCAGAGAAAACCTATTATACTCTTAAATCCCATTAACGGATTGAAGAGGGGTTGCTCACCCTCCAAAACCTTGTACACATCTTAGGGCACCACTTGTTCTACTAAATATAGCATACTTCCTCCATCACGCCACGCTGTTTGTGACACACTTCCGTCAAATGCAACGTGCATTACCTTGTGTACCCATTTTTCAAGCTGTTCCTACAATCCATGCAAGAAATTTTTCCATGCTCCAGCCCAAGCTTGCATTCATCATTTTTGTTATGGGAAATAATTTTACTTTGGGAATGACAAAAAAAATCAAAAAAAATCAGTCCAACAAATGTTTTATGCATTTATGTTACTCTTTTACAAATCGGATAAAATGGGGGGGATTCAAACCCAGTAGTCCCCCTGGATACAACCAAGCCCCAACACATAATCAAGTTTGTTATAAACTCATGTACACTTTTGCGCATTTGGTCAATTTCGGCTCCTTCCGAGAACTTTTTCGGAACATAAAATCGATTATTTCCCTTCTTGATGATAGTCTATCAACCATCCTAGAGTAGAACTGAGGTAGATAGGCACACAGTAAGGGTAGTTCAAATAGTCTATCAGTTCTCTGAACCAATTGAAGGCAATTTGAAATAAAAAAATGGCTCAAAGATTTATGACTGACTATGTCGACAGGACTTGCAGGCAAGTGGGTTACTGAGACAGAATCTTGTGTCCTCAACTTTGTCCAGCGTTTAACCCTTTAGATAAAATTATAGTCTTTTATCAATTCTTTTGAGATCTCGAAATCTTTTCAGGTTTCACCTGTCGGTTCAGCTCTGAAAATAGTTCCTAGCATTATGTTTTCTATATTGTTCAGCTAATGTTGTAACCAGTTTTGTGGCCAAGCATTTTTATTTCCATATTGTAGCCACTTTTGTTACTAATAGAGTAGTTTTTAAGTAAACCAAAAACTAAAAAGTTTCACTTCTTTAAAAGACTGGTTTACAGAGCCATTTTAGGAATTCCACATTCACTTCTGTAGCAGATGGTCTACGTTTCCCTATTCCTGGTTCAAATTACTATCTATTGTAACTTTCCTTAGACCTCCTAGTAATCATAAGTTCAGTAGCATGAAGAGGTACCATGTATGGTACAGATAATTCCATACGTGACAGGGTGTGAACCAAAATTATGAATATTTATCCGGAACAATCTGGGTGGGTGATTGGGTTATTACCTTCAGAGGAAGATTCATTCATGTAACTAATAGTAAGAAAAAAAAGTTCCTTGGTTTTGAGAATTCAGACAATGGTCAGTATGTTAGGTGCAGTGTTGATCTCTTTCTCTCCTCCTCTCTCTCTCTCTCTCTCTCTCTCTCTCTCTCTCTCTCTCTCTCTCTCTCTCTCTCTCTCTCTCTCTCTCTCTCTCTCTCTCTCGCAATCAAGAGTGAATGAGTGATTCACTCAGTTTTGTAAGTCTTTGACACTGCATATTAGTGCCATAATCTTATCTTGCCTTCTATATCTTTATCAACATTAATAAAATGTTAACAGAGAACAGATAACATCACTAGCATCGAGGTTAGTCGTGTCATTACTAGATATTTTTTTTTTTTTACCGGGATGACATAGCAAAATGATAGAGATATTTACCAAAAATATTATATTTCAGTAAATATAAGTCATATGAAAAAAACCGAGCTAGGCTCGAAGGCACCAATTTTTTCGTGATCAAAATAGTAATTTTCTTTTTATGTTAGTTTTTTGTCGATGGAAGACATAGGTAAAAGCAGTATCCCTAGTGTTTACGTGATAAAGCACAGGTCCGTCATTCCCACAGAAAACGCACCCATATCTACGAGGCTACATAAACCATTGTCTGATACATTACTACCCGTCGTCATAGGGAATCTTAATCGGTTTAACCTTTCAAATACGGTCAAAGTTCTTAATATACAAAGAATAGAGGTTAAATATGTTTAAAGGTTATAATAAAGACGGTAAGAGATTAGGAAAATAAGGGGTTCAGCGGTAGTTGCTTTTGGATTTTGGAGGATGAGATAACGATTAAAACACTAGAGGGAGAAGGGGTAAAGCTAGGCAGATATATTATTTGAATTCTTACGTTCAATATTTTAGTGGGAAAGGGGTGTGTAACTACCGTCACAGTAAGAAAACAACAATGGTCCTGAAGAAAACAAGCTACAAGAAAAATAAGAAAGAAAGTCAGTACAAGAAATTTTACTTTCTTAGAGAAAACCATAGGAGGGAGAGGGAAGAAGCTGAAACTTGGATAAAAAATTAAAGAAGACCACACTGCCTTTCCATCATACAAAACAAGAGAAGATGACGAGGAAACTTGAGGATATTTCGACTATATATGAGACCTTTTCATAGTTTCTTTACAATTTTAGTTTTGGAATTTACTTTATCGATGAGAAAGTTTGAGTAAGTTTGTTTTATTTTTATTTCTGAGGCTGTATTTCCCTGTTGCGTGTATTGTGCTTATAAAAAAAGAAAAAAAAAATTAAATTGAAAATATGAGAAATTGCAAGCCATCTCTTACAAGCCCCCAGATCTCGGGGTTATGGGACTAAAGCCACTGCCAATTTAGTCGCAGTGGCACTGGCCTTGTAAACAAAAGTGAGTGGCTTTGTAACAAAAAGTAACAATTTTAGGATGAAATGTATGTTCCCTGATCACGACAAATAGATCAAGACTGCATTAAAACTACGCTGGGAGGTAAAAATAATTTTTACTATCATTACTTGTGAACATTTTACTTAGCTTAAAAATATACGAGTTGTTCGGAATTGCAGCATGAACGAAAGTAAATTAAACAATTTAGAGCCAATTTTACATTGGCACTCAACTTTTTGAAAGCCAGATGATCAGACTCATACCCTTTGAATCCTACAAGACGATTTTGAACCTCTCCTTCTTATACTAGACTCCAACAACTACTTAAATAATTTTTTATGCGAATAAAACCAAAAAAAAAGAGAGATAATGTCCTAAGCCTCCATGTAAAAGTTGTTTTCATTGGCTTACTTTTGTGTCGTATTTTGTAGGGCCAGTTTCATTTTTCGTTAAATTTAAGTGAGATCTATCATATTTACTCACTGTTGCTATGTCAGGTATTGAGCCCGTAAAAAGAACACTGAAGATAATCGGCTATCTTCTTGTTGTTGTTTTTCATGCTGGACCAGGCATTTTCCCACCTAACCTGACACCTGCAATTTTATGCTACTTGGGCATTTGTTTAACTTTAAGCTACCCAGACCTACAGAAAAACCTGACCTGGGTAGAAATTTATGAAATTTTCAATTTTTTATGAAATTTTATAAAATTTTAAGCCAGTAAAGAAACGAACAGTTTCTGAACCACAACATTCATTGCAAGCAAATATTCTGCTTTTCTATGGTATAACATTTAATATCACCTAAGACACTACAAATCCCTCCTGGTACCCAAAAAAGCCTTATTGCCCACCCAGGAATGTGTTCTCTCCGATTGGGAGCTGAGGATTGGTGTAACTGGGATATCCGATTGGGATAACTGTTGCTGGTGTAATTGAATAGAGCTTCCAGAATTTCTTCTCTATGCTCCAAAATAACAAATGCATGCCTTCTCCTAATATAATGTTGTTTTGGTCAACAACATCATCTTCTATATCAATCAAATATTCCTATGTATGTTTTGCTTTAGTGTCGCATCTCTTTTGCATATTTTATGTTCTTTTGTATAAAAAAAACACAACAAATTTTATTAATAATTTTAATTACAGGATATTTAAGAAGCAGAAAGTAATTAAATGGATCTAAAATTTAATATAAAAAAATTACTACAGAATATGTTAGTATTAAATAAAACTGTGTACATAAACATTACAAATAAGATAATTTTACTTAGTATTTAATAAATTTTCCAAAATTATTCAGTTTAAGGGTTATAGTCTTTTTTATTAAAAAAAAGTATCTGAAGAAAAAGATTTTTTACTAGTATTTGTAAATTTACTAGTATAGTAGTTGACAAATTTCCAAAATTACATAGTTTTAGGTTTTATGCTATTGCCTTTAAAAAAACAACGACAACAAAAAGAAACGGCTAAAATAAAATGTTCGACTCCTGGTAAATTCCAGTTTTACTTCAGCCAATATTCTGAAGCTACTCAGCCAGAAATACAGGCTAGTTCAGCTGTAATGACGAAAAGGGGCTAAGTTGCAAAACCTTGATTTTTCACAGAAATATTTATTGATTTTTTTTTTGGGGGGGGGGGGTAAGATTTATAGCTTACAATTTCATTTTGACGCTTAAGTCTTCCCAAAGAAGATCAAGAAAAATTTTTGGGGAAAGGGTAATAATTTAAAAAAAGATTTTATTCGATGAAATGAATAAAAGATGCCCGAAAATTCAGGAACAATTTTAGATTCTTGGACAATTTTAAAGGCCGTATCTAGGGGAGGAGCTGGGGGTTTGAACCCCCTCTACCTCCAAAAAATGTTTCAACGACCCTTAAAACGTAACAAAAATGAGCATAAACAAATTTTGATGTGTTTTTTAAAGTTTTTATCCCCCGAAAAAATCCTGGATACAATTCTTGCCCACAACCAAGTTCAAAGTTTGTTTACTATGGCGTTGGGAATCGTTCTGAAATTATTTAACTATTTTGGTGAATGAACGACAAACTGATGCACGGCAGCGTTTTAAGTGCATATCATATAAGAATTTTATTGCTTGTTTCTTATTTAGTAGCATTATGACTCATAATTGATGGCAAACTAATTACATAAAGAAGAAGGCTAAAAATCTATGTAAATAAGTCTTAAACATCTCATGTGCCAAGGATGCTGAGTTCAATTTGAGAATAATTGGTGCAACTTTCCATTCCGGAATGTTTTGGGTGAAAAAAATCTTCAAATATTTTTGGCCTCCTTACTATTCTTGTGCAGGGGCGTTATGTGTGGCGGAGGGTACACGGTCCCCCCAATGTTTTCAGCCAGTCGTAAGAAAACGTGGTGCGAGCTACTATTTTGCTGGCTCAATTTTTTTTTTAGACAAATGGCCTGATGGAATTGAAATGACAGAAAATCAAAGGAACAAAATCAAAGGAAAAACAAAGAGCTCTCAGTCGGTACAAAAAGAAGCTATTTTAATACAAAAATGTCACCCAAATCAGTCGCTAAAATAACCAGCCAATCGGTAAAATTCATTGCTCCGCTCAAGAAGTTTTAATTTGTGACACCTATGTTCTTATGTCCATATTTTGCAGCATAACTTTCTCAAGATGTAACTGAAACTGTATCAAATCTTGCTTGGAACTTTCTATAGAGAAGAAGCAAAAAACATCTACTGCTTTAACTATTTTGACTTTCTATAGACTTTGTATAGAGAAGAGAAAAACTTCGACTGCTTTAGCTATTTTGACTTTCTATAGAGGAGAAGAAAAAAAATATCTACTGCTTTAGCTATTTTGACTTTCTATAGAGGAGAAGAAAAAAAAATATCTACTGCTTGAATATTTTTACTTTCGATAGACTTGCTATAGAGAAGAAAAAACATCTACTGCTTTGACTATTTTGACTTTCTATAGAGAAGAAAGAAAACTTCTACTGCTTTAACTATTTTGACTTTTAATAGACTTTCAATAGAGGAGAAGAAAAGAAGATATCTTCTGCTTTAACTATTTTTACTTTCTATAGACTTTCTATAGAAGAGAAGAAAAAAAACATCTACTGCTTTAACTATTTTGACTTTCTATAGAGGAGAAGAAGAAAAACACATCTACTACTTTAACCTCAATACATTTTCTATGGAGAAGAAAGAAAACATCTACTGCTTTAACTATTTTGACTTTCTACAGACTTTCTATAGAGGAGAATAATAAGAAAAAAATATTTAATGCTTTAACTATTTAGACTTTCTATATAGAAGAAACAATCGGTATTTATCGGTTATATAATAAACACTCTAGAATTTGTAACACACTAAAATTTCTGACTAATGAGTGAGACTCTTCCATAATTCTTTGCTGTATTTTTCATAATTTTGTAACAAAAGTGTTATATTTTCATCATATTCTGTTTTATTTCATTAGGATTAATCAAATTTCACTTGAATGTTTATTATATAGCCGATACGAACAAAAAAATCTACTGCTTTAACTGTTTTGAAATTTAAATAGCCTACAGGAAAACAAGTTAAACAATCGATTGGTTGCGAATCTCTGTTTTCTCCATGAAGTCTCATAGAATGCTATTAAAATTGTCAGAGTTCCACCATCAATATTGGAATATTATAGAATTTGTAAGCGTATGTCCGATAAAGGTACACACCTCCTAAACATATGATAAGGAATTTTTTTTGTTTTCGGGGAAGGGAATCACCTTTGACAGCATTAATAAAATTAGAATTAGAATCTCTTATTCTTAAATCCTCTTAATTAAAAATAGTTATTTTGAAATTCATAAATTTTAAGATAAGTTCAGAATAAAACAACTATAGAACTTTTACATTTTAAATAAATTTTAAATACTTTTACAAATAAATTTTCATATTTTCAAAAATTTCATATTTAAAAATACTTCAAATTTTTCGTATTGAAAAGAAATAAACAAAAACAAAAGTAACAACGTTTTGCCATCCAATAGTGTTGGATTATTATATTCGAATGAACCGCGAGAACAGGTGTATACGCTGTCCATTGTTGCCAATTAATAAGCATTGAAAGAAAATTGATTACACAAGAGTCGGAAGTCATTACTATTCTCTCTCTTCCACTCCTTGGACTAAACAAGACTCGAGTGAATTTATGACTACATGCAACTTATGCAAAACAAAAACTGGTGCTTCAATGAAAATACCAAATTTAATTTCATGCCGTTGACACTCGAGGGAGTTGGCGATGCTGAAAATGTTGATGCCAGATACACTTTTATGCTATTAAAGCAATTCACCGAAAATATTGCAAGAAATATAATTTCACTCTATCGACCTGCGATACCAAAAATAAACTAAAAAGGAAGATCGACCATGGGATTTGTTCGCGATTTTTGTTGGTTCTCCGTGTCGTTTGATTTTAAGGTTTTTGTTAATTCTTCAAATTTTGGTTTTTATTTGCTTTTATTCTGTTGACTTTCTCCGTTGTTTTTTTTTTCTAAGTTGTCCCCTCCACATGTTCATTTAGATGGTAAAATTCTAGTTAATTGACTTCTTGCTATCTCAGAAAAGGTTTAGGTTAGGAAAATGAAACTTTCAGGGATGAATCTACAGACTAAAGTATGTCCTGGGAAGGTATTTTGAAGCAACTACCTCCACTCCTTCTCCCTCTAGAGGGCCCTGACCTTTGATGGCCTTTAAAAATATGTGTGTTATAAAAGTGAAATCTTGCAAAATAGATCTTCTGCTTGAATGAAGTACAACAAAATTGGTTTCAGCTTCATAACTTTGCTCAATTCCATTTTAAAAAGTTTTAAAGATGTGCAAATACATTTCCTAAATTTTGAAAAAAAAACAAAACATATTGATATGGCTTAAAATTCTACTCAAATAATAGGAATTGCATTTTCAGAACTAAAGGCAGAGAAAAAGCAACTAGTATCTGAAAATTAAGGTAAAATGTTGTTTTGTCAAAATTTCAATAGGTATACACCTGTCCTGTAAGCAAATTTCAGGGCCCTCTAGAGGGAGAAGGGGTGGTGGTGGGTACTTTAAAATACCTTTCCAGGACATTCTTTAGTCTGTAGATTCATTCCTGAAAGTTTCATTTTCCTAACCTAAACCCTTTCCAAGATAACAAGAAGTCAATTAACTAGAATTTTACCCATTTAGATAACGTGAACGTGCTTCCATCCAAGTTTCTCTTATATCACTTCGAAAGGGAGGTGGTTGTGCTCTCAAAATATTCGTTTTGTTCGTGCCGTATTTTCGTTGGCCTTAAACAAAATTTAGTTCTTGATCTTCATTTCTCTGTTTTCTTTTGCCATCACAAGAATGCAACGATGGAGCTTCACAAGGGCGGAATCACAAGGATGGTGGAGCTCCCGGGAGCTGCTAAACTAATTCTGAATAATAAGGATGATTCACAAATGATTCCCAATCACAAACGATAATTAAAATCATCATTTCTGGATTAATACAGAAAGTCCAAGTTTGAGAAAAAAAAAATACTGAATTAAGGTGTCGATTGTGAGATCTATTTTCCTTTCTCACGATATTTAAAAGATTTTGGAGACCATTGCCTTAATACTTAAACTGTCTATTAGGCGATAAGTTCCACAAGCTAATAAAATTATAAATTGGCTTTGAAATTGTTTAGAAATTAGATAGAACAAAATATGGTCTTACAATGGTTTCATATTGCTATTTCGAATTCATAATGTAAAAATATATTATTATCTATGATTGGTCAGCTAAAAATAATCAACCAATCAGGATCAAGTTCAGAATTTATTTAAGAAAACAGTGGTATACTCGTTAAAGTTTAGCTTAAAGGGGAGATTGGGCCACAAGGAGTCCCCCTAGATTTTAAAAAATACCTAGTGTTCGAGTCTTTGTTACTTTAATAGTAGTAGCTGTAATAGTACTGGATTTACAGCTTTTGACTGTGTCCAACTGTATTCCGTCTAGGGCAACGGAAAACAGGTCATCCACGGTTGTGGTGGGAGGAAGCCGTAAGGAAAAAATTTAGAGAAACGGGAACTTTCTGGAAGGGTGTAATGAGGGAGGTTTTGAATAGATTGGGATGGAGGAGGAGATTGTGTAGCTGTGTTGGCCTCCGGCGGCTTGCTGCTGCGGTGTGTTGTTAGTAGTAGTAGTAGTAGTAGTAACCATATATATATATATATATATAAATATATATATATATATATATATATATATATATATATATATATATATATATATATATATATATATATATATATATATATATATATATATATATATATATATATATATGCACTGCATATCCTTATTTGCTTCGGTCTAGCTCTTTATGGCAGTGATTATCCAGAAGGCGGTGTGCTAAACGGGTATCGATTTTAAAGGTGAGTGGAAAATTTGAAAACAGTTGTTTTGGGTTTATTAAGAATTATCTATACCCTACACTAGGGGAAATATCCATTTCCCCCCAAAAACACCGTTAATTAGGTAAAAAAAACATAGATAAATAAAACGATAGAAATTTAAAACAACGATAATTGGAAAAGATACCGATAATTGGGTAATACATTTAGGAAAGCAAAAATCTTCTGAACGTCTTAAAAACCAAATAACATAGAAAGAAAACGGTTTAAACCTACCTAATTGATCTTAATTTATTTGATGGTGATTTAAATCTAGCTTTTCCGAAAAAAAACCATATAAATTGGATGAAAACAGCGAATATTTTATGTGTGTCAATACACTACATGACGATCTTCCCGGGAGTTGAATTATTAACCTCCAAGAAAATGACTCCATGAAAATGAGGGGGGAGGTATGTTCTTAACCGTAGGGATTAAAAACACTGAAACAAGTGACAAAAATACCCTTCAAATTGGGATTATATGTTTTTAAACTAATAAATTTTGGGCTAGGATTTTTTTTTATGGAAAACAAAGAAAGTAAAACAGTTCAAAATAGGGATGAAACCTTTTTATTGACAGTGAATAGATATAAATTATTTATCTGGATATTTCGAATACATATACAGTGTTCATCATTAGCAGTAAAACTGACATCAGAGTTTACTGCTGATGATGAACACTGTATATGTGTTCGAAATATCCATTTAAATAATTTTGTATTTATTCACTGTCAATAAAAAGGTTTCATCCCTATTTTGAACTGTTTTACTTTCATCATGGAAAGGCAGTGTGGTCTTCGAAGTTATCTAGGAAAACAAAGAGTCAGACATCTAAGAAGCACTTTACCTGTGCTTGCATTACAAATATTATGTTGAAAGTTAGTTCTGACATTGTATATGTTCCACTAAAATAATTAAAATAGCTTAGGCCAAGATTGCTTAATCACCAGTCATTGTTCTGTATTATTAAAAAGATTTTAAAATAACCCATTAGCTATTGTTACAAATATTATTTTGGCGCCGTAATACGATTTCTGTTTCCACGGAAAATGACTTTGCAGTTGCTATTGAAGAACTAGAAAAAGTATCAAGACTTCAGAAACTGGCAATGTGACATTGAACTAGCCTTGACTAGCGGAAATTTATTAGCTTTTTTCAATTGGGTCACAGCCGAGGGAATGCACATTAAAAACATATACGACTTAACCTCCAAGGAAATGACTCCATTAGAGGGGGGAGGTATGTTTTTAACCACAGGGAATAAAAATTCCTGAAAGGACCAAAAATACCCTTCAAATGGGGATTTTTAACAGTCCTCCTTATCCCAGAAGCAAATTATCGGCCCTAATTCCAGGCATGTATACATGAATTCTATCGGAGAAGAGGGAAGAATAGTAAAAAACACTGAACTAGATGTGGTAAATGAATTTTGGAGAACTTAGGGTTTCAGGTGGTTAGGTCCCGAGGCTTCCCTCCTATTTTCACGTCCCGCCTCAGCCTAAGCTTTCAAACTCCGCTGATTCTCGTTCCACTAAGCCCAGAAAGTGTGAAAGACTACCGAAGAGGAAAATGCTGCACTTTAACGTAGATTAAATAAAAAAAAAACAAGTTTTTTTAACTGAAAGTAAGGAGCGACATTAAAACTTAAAACGAACAGAAATTACTTCGTATATGAAAGAGGCTGATTCCTCATCAACGCCCCGCTCTTTACGCTAAAGTTTGACTCTGTCTATCAATTCTTCTTTTTAAAACAGTAAAAAACTTTAGCGTAAAGAGCGGGGCGTTGATGAGGAAGCAGCCTCTTTCATATACGAAGTAATTTCTGTTCGTTTTAAGTTTTAATGTCGCTCCTTACTTTCAGTTAAAAAAACTTGTTTTTTTTTTATTTAATTTCTGAACGTTTTTGAATCAATGCATGTTTTGATTTTGGCTCTCCGCAGAGGAATAATTAAAACGAAATTTGCATTTTTTTTTTTTTGGCTAAATGGCTTTCTCATAATTTTGATCGAATGATTTTGAGAAAAAAAGAGCGGGGGAGGAAGCCTAGTTGCCCTCCGATTTTTCGGTTAATTAAAAAGGCAACTAGAACTTTTAATTTTTTACGAATATTTTTATTAGTAAGAGATTTACGTAACTTATAAATTAGCTTACGTAAAGAACTTTTGTATTCTCATATTTTTATTACATATATGAGGGGGTTCGCCCCGTTGTCAGATCCTCGCTCTTTACAATAAAAGCTTAAATTTTGTCCCAATTCATTAAGAATGACCCCAGAATCACAAAAGCCGTAGAATAAATAGTTGAAATTACTAAAAATACTTTAACGTAAAGAGCGAGGTATTACGAGGAGGTGAGCCCCTCAAATGGGTAATAATTTCTGTTTGTTTTAAGTTTTAATGCTGTTCCTTACTTCCAGGTGAAAGTACTTTTTCATATTTATTTTTTCATTGTGTTTTTAAATAATGCTAGTAAATCCTGCGCTCCCTTCATGGAGATTTTCATCCCCCATGACAAATTATCGATGGAAAGTTCCCCCAGCATATCCCCTTCTTCTCAACCCCTCCCCCAACCAAAAAAATCCTCCTGAAAACGCCTGTACACTTCCCAATAACCATTACTATATGTAAGCATTGGTCAAAGTTTGTAACTTGTTGCCCCTCCCATGGGGACTGTGGGGGAGTAAGTCGTCCCTAAAGACATAGTTATAAGGTTTTTCGACTACGCTGAATAAAATGGCTATCTCAGAATTTTGATCCGTTGACTTTGGTAAAATATTTAGCGTGGGAGGGGGCCTAGGTGCCCTCCAATTTTTTTGGTCACTTAAAAAGGGCACTAGAACTTTTCATTTCCGTTAGAATGAGCCCTCTGGCAACATTCTAGGACAACTGGGTCGATACGATCACCCCTGGGAAAAAGAAAAAAAAACAAACAAAAAAACAAAAAAACAAAAAAACAAATAAACACGCATCCGTGATCTGCCTTCTGGCAAAAAATACAAAATTCCAAATTTTTGTAGACAGGAGCTTGAAACTTCTACAGTAGGGTTCTCTGATACGCTGAATCTGATGGTGTGATTTTCGTTAATATTCTATGACTTCTAGGGGGCGTTTCCCCCTATTTTCTAAAATAACGCAAATTTTCTCAGGCTCATAACTTTTGATGGGTAAGACTAAACTTGATGAAACTTATATATTTAAAATCAGCATTAAAATGCGATTCTTTTGATGTAGGTATTGGTATCAAAATTCCATTTTTTAGAGTTTTGGTTACTATTGAGCCGGGTCGCTCCTTACTACAGTTCGTTACCACGAACTGTTTGAACAGGAATTGTAACTACGGGAGCCACAAACAATACTGCGCTACAGAGCAGACAAAAATTTAACTTAATTGTTTCAAACTTACTAAAAACGTGAATGTCAACTTCTCTAGGTTTTATTCAATTCAAGTTCATTGTGATTTTCCGAAGATATGCAGAAAAGGCTATACACAAATACGCTTATTGTACACTTCTTGCAAAAATTCTTCGTTCAAGTTGGGCCAAATGTAAAGAACTTTGAACTTTGAGTTTATTGAATATAAACACACAAAAAAACACAACTCCAGGGACTTATCAATTATCGCTAGGGCCTAAATGTAGCCCCTGGAGAGCTAAAGTATTCACATTAATGTATCACTGATCATTGAGAGAACAACAAAGTGTTGAGCTTAGAGACCGAAAGAATACTGAGAGAATACTTAAAAAAGGAAGAATACTGCAATACCCAAACAGAAAGGATACTGAAAAAAGGCACTGTGCACTACACAAAAAAGATTAAAAAAAAAAGAGAATCCTCATAAACATTATTCATTTGTTCTAGTAGAAACAAGATGTCTTTATAATAGTACCGAAATGACGGAACTGAAAAAGAATCTTTTATTTCCAGCGGAATACTGTTCCGTAATTTCACACCAACGTATTCTATAGAAAAAGCTGCTCTTTGCGTGTGACAACTATTATCTGATATAAGATAAAAATGAGTATATGACAACGTTGGCTAAGCAGGATAATATGACGATAAATGAAAAAGGAAAATTCGTGTTAGTCCTGGGGGTGCTAGACTAGTATCCAAGATAAGAGAAAAATCTGTATATGAAAACATTGGCTGAGCATGAGAATATGACGATAAATGAAAAAGGAAAAGTTGTGTTAGTTCTGGGGGTGCCAGACTACTATCCGAGATAAGAGAAAAAATCGTATATGACAATGTTGGCTAAGCACAAATGAAAAAGGAAAAGGTGTGTTAGTCCTGGGGGTGCTAGACTATTATCCGAGATAAGAGAAAAATCTATATATGACAACGTTGGCTAAGCATGAGAATATGAGGATAAATGAAAAAGGAAAAGTTGTGTTAGTCCTGGGGAGGCTAGACTATTATCCGAGATAAGAGAAAAATGTGTATATGACAACGTTGGCTAAGCATGATAATATGACGATAAATGAAAAAGGAAAAGTTGTGTTAGTCCTTGGGATGCTAGACTATTCAAGTGTTTATACATAAATACAACAGTTTGGAGCTGGAAAATCTGTCTTTTTGTTAGTAACTGATATTTAAGAAAAGATTTTTTAGTATTAAGTTTACTAAAATAAATTGACCTTACAGCTCTATTTTGTAAGGTCTGAATTGTCTTTAAATTATAACAGAAGGAATTAGCCCAAACGTTACGACTTTACTGAATACAAGGATAAACAGGAGTAAAATAAAGGATTCGTAAAACTTACAAACTATAACTATAGTAAAACTATATTTTCAAGTTATTTTTGTTTACATCTCAATAAGGGAATCCTTCCCCGCCTTATAAATTTTTTTGGTTTTACCACTGGCTCCCTCTTCTTATTTCCGATTGTATGATTTTGCAATTTACGATAGGACTTGCAATTTAAGAAAATTGCAACATTCCACGAGACTGCCTGCTAATCAGTTTCTTTGTCAAAAGGCATTTTAACTTTTGACCTTCATTATGGACCTTATCCAAGATTCAAAGTCTTAATTAAAATTTCCCATTTATTCAATAAAATGAATTTATTTTCATGTTTAAAAAAGAACAATGTAGTAAATAGTTCCAAAAATTAAAGTGCATGTAATATTTTTTATTGTCTGTAGTTTTGCGCCGTTACATGCCATGGCGCTTTTTTTTAATGGAATCTAAGCTCAAGTAAAAAAGAAAAGAATGAATACAGGAAAAAATCATCTTTGTGGAAAAAAATAGTAGATTATGCTGGCTTTTATCTATGTTATCTATTGCGTTTTCGCTACCATTTATGCATAAAAAGGATTGACATTTTTAAGCTTACACAACCGAAAAGAGTAAAAAGAAGTTTTCAAAAGCGATATTAAAAACAAGCAAACAAACAAAAGAATGAATAATAAGGATAAAATGATAAAGTATTAAATATAAATTTAGCAGGAACTAACCGTAAAAATGATTAATCAAAATTAATTTCATTTTTTTGCAATTCAAATTTGTATTTCAAGCTGTATTCAAAGGTTGATTTATCTTAGTTGTCAAGCCTGGCTTCTCATGTGCCAAAGTGAAACATAGCTATAACTGTTAAGATAGTAGGTAAAACCTTATCCAGGAGAAGGATTAGGGGGATTTGAACCTCCCTCTCCTCCCCTCCCCCCGTAATGTATGTTCGACTCGCAAAAACTTAAACAAAAGTGCATACAAACAAATTGTTGATACTTTTAAAGTTTTTTGTATACACCCTCAACCCCGAAAAAATAATTCTATCTGGGCAAAATCCTGGATACGGCCCTGGTACAATCTGAAGTAAATTTTCTTACCTTAGTTAACAATTTAAAAAAATAGACAGTCGACTTTAAGTTTAGACAATCAACAATAGAAAAACAATAATTTACCAAAAGATCTTTAAAAACAAATAAACAAAAGATAATCATAATATTCTAATTATACTAATATATTGTTATACTAATTATACTATGTTATTAGGCTAAGCAACTAATATTATATATTTTTGATTTTCGCATTTTAATTAGCTGATTGGATTCTTAATTGTCATCCTTCACTTCCTATTTCTAGGTCTACACAAATAATACTAAGCGATACGATATTTCCCATCTTCATTAAAAATTTACACAACCAAAAAGAGTAAAAAGAAGTTTTCAAAAGCGATACTAAAAAACTAGGGAACAAACAAAAACTAATTAGTACTAAGTGATACGATCTTTCTCATCTAAATCAAAAATTTAGAAAACCCAAAAGAGTAAAAAGAAGTTTTCAAAAGCGATATTAAAAAAAACAGGAAACAAACAAAAAACTAATTAGTACTAAGTGATACGACCTTTCTCATCTAAATTAGAAATCTACAAAACCAAAAAGAGTAAAAAGAAGTTATCAAAAGCGATATTAAAAAAACTAGTAAACAAACAAAAAACTAATTAGTACTAAGTTATACGATCTTTCTCATCTAAATTAAAAATTTACACAACCAAAAAGAGTAAAAAGACGTTTTCAAAAGCGATACTAAAAAAAACTAGGAAACAAACAAAAAACTAATTAGTACTAAGTGATACGATCTTTCTCATCTAAATTAAAAATTTACAAAACCAAAAAGAGTAAAAAGAAGTTTTCAAAAGCGATATTAAAGAAACTAGGAAACAAACAAAAAACTAATTAGTACTAAGTGATACGATCTTTCTCATCTAAATTAAAAATTTACATAACCAAAAAGAGTAAAAAGAAGTTTTCAAAAGCGATACTAAAAAACTAGGAAACAAACAAAAAACTAATTAGTACTAATTGATACGATCTTTCTCATCTAAATTAAAAATTTAGAAAACCAAAAAGAGAAAAAGAAGTTTTCAAAAGCGATATTAAAAAAAATAGGAAACAAACAAAAAAACTAATTAGTACAGTGATACAATCTTTCTCATCTAAATTAACAGTTTATGTTATTTTCAAAAGAGGTGACAGATTTTAAGCTGAGGGAACTAAAAAGAGAAACAAGCCAAAGCTATGTGATTGAAAATTTAAAATTATTGTTCACATTTAGAGTCGTATTTTGGCCTATATTCTAAGATTGCAGAAAATGCATAATTGATAAATATTTCACAAAACCTAAAAACATTATTTAGTAGTTGCTTTAAGATTTTTAAGAGCATTTGCAAGAACAATAGAGGATTTTACCGTTTCTAATTACTTTAATAAATACATTATTTATTAACTCAGTGTTTCAACTTAGTTACAGAATCACCATGTTTTACTTTTTATTGTACAATTTTTGGTTGAAACAGTTAATGTTAAAACCCATTAGTATGCGACAAAGCTCCTAACTCATTGTACAGATTCAGTCAGTGCTGCCACCATCACAGGTTTTATGTGAAATTTTAAAGGCTTTTGTGTGGTAACAGGCAAGGCCGTATCCAGGGGGAGGGTATGAACCCCCCCCCTCATCCTGAAATGTTTGTTTGACTTGCAAAAACGTAGCAAAAATGAATATCACAAAACTTTGATGCCTTTTTTTAAAGTTTTTTTTTGTCTTCCCTCCGATTTTTTCACCCCCCCCCCCCTACACCGAAAAAAAATCCCTGGATACGGTCCCGGTAACAGGTTTTGGAGTTTTCTATCAATATTTCTAATTTTTAGTAAACAGTTGCCAAAAAAGCTCTGGATTAAAAATGATAATTTATGAAATAATCTTTCCTAGATCAGTTCAAAATTTTTGTAACTATCTTGTAATTTATGCAGTTTCCAATGTTGTAAGAGCTTTTGTAGGTCCCAATTTTTTTGCAGACATGTTTATAGTGTAATGTGAGTTTTATCTGCTAAGTAGCAGTTTTCATTTCCAGGAAAAAGAAATAAAAGTAAAAAAAAAAGTCCAAACTTTGAAAATAGACACATTGGAATTACCCATCCTTTTTGGCTAGAACTCTGTAACAGATCTTGCAAAAAGAGTCATGCCCAAGCAAAAGGTAAGCCTAATTAAAAAGGAAGATTTTTCGGCAGATTATGAAAAGCGAATTTGATATGCGTACTGATTGGGTTAAATGAGTGACTATACCGGTGAAATTCCATTGTGCTGAGCAAGGTCGTTCAGTCTACACCACATATCGCGGCCTGTAACTGTAAGTACAACTGTACTTACTGTTACAACTGTAAGTAACGAGCAACAGGGCTTAATAGTAACCGAAACTCTAAGAAATAGAATTTTGATACCAATAGATGCATCAAAAGAATTGGTTTTTTATCCTGATTTCTAATATATAAGTATCATGAAGTTTAGTTTTACCCATAAAAAGTTACAAGCCTAAGAAAATTTGCCTTATTTTCGAAAAAAAAGGGTAAGAATCCCCTATAAGTCATGAACCTTTATGAAAATCACACCATCAGATTCAGCGTATCAGAGAACTTTCCTGTCGAGGTTTCAAGCTCCTATTTGGAATAATATAGAACTTTGTATTTTTTGCCAGAAGATTACATTGCCGTGTATTTTTGCCAGAACCACAGATTCGTGTTTATTTTTTTTTTTTTTTTATTTTTACCAAGGATGCTCGTATCGACCCAGTGATCCTAGAATATCGCAAGAGGCTTCATTCAAACGCAAATTAAAAGTTCTAGTGCCCTTTTTAAGTCACCGAAAAAATTCGGGCCCCCTTCCACACTTATTTTTCCCAAAGTAACCGGATCAAAATTTTGAGATACCCATTTTGTTCATTATAGTCAAAAAATGTAACAACTATGTCTTTGAGGATAACTTAATCCCCCACGGTCCCCAAAAGAAGGGTTGCAAGTTATGAACTTTGCCCATTGTTTGCATACAGCATTGGTTATTGGGCAGTATATAGATGTTTTAAGAAGGATTTTTCCTGGTGGGAGGGGTCGGGGGAGTAGGTTGCGTGGGATGATCTTTCCACGGAGAAATTTTTCATGGGGAAAGAGAATTTTCCATAAAGGAGGTGCAGAATTTCCCAGCATTATCTAAAAAACGATCAGAATTTAAATAAAAGAAAACAAGTCTTTTCAACTGAAAGTAAGGAGCAACATTAAAACTTAAAATGAACAGAAATTATCACGTATATGAAGGGGTTCGTCCACTCGTTAATACCTCTTAGTTTTTTAAGTACTTTCAAAAGAGCTATTTATTCTAATTAAACGGACTTTCTGATTCAGGGGCCATTCTTAAAGAATTGGAGTGAAATTCAAACTTTAGCGTGCAGAGCGAGGTATTAAGCATTTCAGTAGTAGTTAAGGGGCGCCATGTCTGGAGAAGTAGAG
The DNA here is from genome assembly GCF_032884065.1 of Artemia franciscana. Taxonomy (NCBI): domain Eukaryota; kingdom Metazoa; phylum Arthropoda; class Branchiopoda; order Anostraca; family Artemiidae; genus Artemia; species Artemia franciscana. Next base: position 7,011,397 of record NC_088882.1, read on the forward strand.
GGGCGGAGCCTTGTAATGCTTCGTAATTTTATCTTGGCAATCTCTGAAGAAATTTCAAATCTTCCTTGTCCTGAGCCCTTTTTTTTTGTTTTGGTAATCTCTGAAGTTATTTATCAAATAGCTCATATTGAAACCAGACAAAAACATCTAGTTTCGCTTTTTCAACGCGACAGTATTTTAATTGCAGGATCCAGACCACTTCGCAGAATTTTCGGGCACTAATTTTATGCATATTACACGACAACAAAGGATGTAAATACGAACAACCTAATCATTTCACCTCAATTAGTAAATAAGTTACACTTGAAAACCAGTCCTTCAAGTAGGAAAGAATTTATATACTTGTGATGCGCAGCGTTTCTATTAAAAAAAACTGGCTAAATAAAAGTGAAAAAAAATGGAGATTCTTTGAGAGATTGTGGATTCTTGGAAGATTGCTGGCAATCACTGAGTCAGCTATCGGATATCAAGTCTTTTTATATAGAATCCGGTTTAAAAAAACACCTGGTTTCGCTTCATCAATGTTGCGGCATTTTAATTGCAGTAACGAGAATCTCTTTGCAGGTTTTGGGTACTTATCTTATGCGCATGATCGGGCAAAATAGTAAGTAAATAGGAACCGCCTAATCATCTCACCACAAAAAAAGAAAACACCGAACATCCGAAAACCAGTCGTTCAAGTAGAAAAGAATTGAAAATACTTGGAGTGCACGGCATTTCCATAAAAAAAAGACAGCGTTTCCACTAAAAAAGTTTAATGATATTGAACTGAAAAAGGCTGCAAAACAACTAGAGCTTTTCTCCCTGCTTATTGCTTGTTAACTTTTTTTCTGTTTTGCATTACAGGATTGTCCGTTCAAAATAAAATATTAAATTGAATTAAGTATGTCAAAGTCACCAAGTCTACTTATGATATAGCTGGAAAACGGCTATGATAGTAAATGACTCACCGAGCCTATCATTTTTTTATCCTTCTCTTTCTAAGCCTATCATTTTTTTTCCTTCTTCTTTAAAGTCCTGTAGGAGGATACTAGAAGAATAGAAGGGGAAAATACTAGGGTTACTAGCAATTTGACTATGATTTTTAACATAAAGGGTGTTTACAGCAGCTGTCAAATAAAAAAAAAAAAAAAAAAATTTAGAAATAAACGAGAGAAAGGCCCTTTGCGACGTAATCAGAACATTATGTCAAAGAAATACTTTTAAAACATCTTATGAATCAGTTTTTGGTCCTTTTTACTGTTTTTTTTCTTTATAAAAGTCTTTCTTTTCAGTGGCTTAAAATTTTCCAAAGAGGGTGTTAAAACCAAGCAAGGTATAAAAAACGCTGTGCTTTTTTCTCCATGAAAAATGAAATTCCGGTTCTATTAGAATCTTGATTTTTGGTGACCAGATTTTTATGAGCAAAATCTCAAATCATTACTGAGTAGGCTACTATGGCCGAATATAGAGGGGAGGGTATCCTCCCCTAATATAGAGGAGGAGGAATACAGAGGGGAGGTTACACACTCCTCCGTAATTCTTGTTTGACTCGTACAACAAAGAAACAAAAATACATAAAACTAATTCTTTTGTGGTCCGTAGTTATATGCAACCCCCCACCTCCAACGAAAAACCTGGGTGTGACCTTGATAAGAACCAAAATCAAATTTACATGAGCAATTTAGTAGTAAAAAAATAATAAAAAAAGATCTTGTACATTACGCACTAACTAGGAAGAGGGAAAATATGGAAAATTTAAGATTTGCAGGGGAATTAGAAGTGTTTCCACGGACAAATTCACTTCGGAATAAATGTTTGTAGTCCCTACAAAGCACCTATAATATACTTTAAATAAATATACACCGAAAAATAATTTTTCGTTCCCTACGCAAATTTGGGATCTCCTAAAGGACCATCACAAATAATATAGTGGTTTGTCTTTATTGGCGAATAACAATCATAAAGATCTTTGAATTTTGGGCAATAGCGTAAATGACGCAATATAGATTAACTTCTGAAACTTATTTAAATTTTTCGAAAATAGCGGAAAATAAACCCTGAAGTTGAACACTGTCGTGCTATTAAAAGCTAGGGTTTCTATTAAAGAAATAGGGTGCTAGGGTGCTAGGTCTAGGGTGCTATTAAAAGCTAGTTTCTGGGTCGGAGTATTCTGCGACAACCCAGCTCTCCCCTGCCATCGTTAGATTTTCCTGGACTAAGAATTTTTCCGGGTGGATGACAGCATGCAATAAAATTTTCACCAATTTCTCAGTCGAGCTGTAATTTCTCAGTCCCATTTTTGAAACACGACAGACCAAGAAAGGAACAGAAAAGAAAAGAAAAAAAAAAGAAAAAAGAAAAAACAAGACCCGACGCTTTTTAAATTACCAAGATGACTCAAAATGTCTTTTAATTTTAAACGGCCAAATTGCAAATAATCTCTGTCTTTTCTGTGGGTCAGTCGTTGAACTAAGTAAAAAAAAAATGCTTTAATATATTGACCTTCATTTAAAGTATCTTCTTTATTGTTTAAACAATGAATAAATTAGGGAATGGGCGGGAGGTAAATATTAAAAAAAGAAAAGAACTTGAATTTGCGGTGGGTATTATCCAAGAAATATTACGAAATTTTGAGGCTTGAGAACCAGTTTACCTTCGAGTTCTTCATAGAAGAAGTGATCCTGCTTAATAAGTTAATTAATAGATTTATCTTAGAGAATCAAGGACATAAAAACAAATATTTTTTACCCCCTTTATCCATCTTAGGTCTATTTATGCAGGAAAACTTTGATTTTTCTATTCGCAGTTTTCAAAATTATAAAGTTTTTTAGAGCACAGCAGCATTTTCGTCAGTGTTGCCAAGTTGAACCGTGAAAGGAAATAAGCAAGTAAGAATTTGCGATTTTCTACTTAAGAATTTGCACAATTAAGATATCGAAGACGGATGCACCTTCAAAGAAAAGACACACCTTTTAAGGCTATCCGGACTTGATTAGATTTTTTGTTTGATGATTTTTGTTTTTCTCATCACATTTTTTTTATATAATTTGGGAACCACTATTACCAAAAAATACATAGTTGCACTGGTTTTTTTTCCCACTAAAACTGAATTCAATCTTTTTCCTAATTTAAGATACAGATACATTTGTCTCATAGCCACCACACTCAAGATTTGGCATCGTAAACATGAGACATAAACCGGTTTTCATAGTCTTTATACCAGACAATTAGCTTCGGCTCCGTGGGAAATAATATTTTAGCTTTGTTTTAATTAAATATTTAGTAGGTATTTTGGTTAAGTTTAGGTTACGTATTTAGTATACTGCGGTCTGGATGGCCCCTCTTCCAGAATGAGGGCCATGGGTATACTTCATAGAGGATGAGCAAGATTTACCGGCATTATTTGAAAAACGAACAGAAATTATTCCATATATGAAGGGTTGCCCCCTCCTCAATACCTTGCTCTTTGCGCTAAAGTTTTACTGTTTGTTCCATTTTTTTTAAGAAAGTCTATTGAAATACGGGGACCGTTTGATTAGAATAGGAAGCTTTTTAAAAGTGCTAACAGCTTTAGAATAAAGAGCAAGGTATTGAGGAGGGGGCAACTCTTTATATACGGAATAAATCTGCCAAAATAGATATTCAACCTTGTTTATATTTTTCATTTGCATTGAGGCAAATTTTGAACCTGCATTAGTTGAAGTTTTTTTAACTGAAAGTAAGCAACGGCATTAAAACTTAAAACAAACATAAATTATTCCATATATGGAAGGGGCTGTCCCCTCCTCAACGCTGAAGTTTGACTTTGTCACAACTGTAATTTCTAAAATAATAAACACTTTAGCATAAAGAGCGAGGTGTTGAGGAGAGGACAGTCCCTTTCGTATAAAGAATAGTCTCTGTTCGTTTTAACTTTTAATTAAATAAAAAAAACTAGTTTTTTTAACTGAAAGTAAGGAGCGACATTAAAACTTAAAACGAACAGAAATTACTTCGTATATGAAAGAGGCTGCTTCCTCATCAACGCCCCGCTCTTTACGCTAAAGTTTGACTCTTTCTCTCAACTCTTCTTTTTAAAACAGTAAAAAACTTTAGCGTAAAGAGCGGGGCGTTGATGAGGAAGCAGCCTCTTTCATATACGAAGTAATTTCTGTTCGTTTTAAGTTTTAATGTCGCTCCTTACTTTCAGTTAAAAAAACTAGTTTTTTTTTATTTAATTTCTGAACGTTTTTGAATTAATGCATGTTTGATTTTGGCTCTCCGCACATAAATTATTGAAATGAAATTAGTATATTAATTTGTTTTGGCTAAAACGTCTGTACACTTCCCAATAACCATTACTATATGTAAACACTGGTCAAAGTTTGTAACTTGCAGCCCCTCCCCCAGGAATTGTGGGGGAGTAAGTCATTCCCAAAGACATAGTTATTATGTTTTTCGACTATGCGGAACAAAATGGCTATCTTAAAATTTTAATCTGTTGACTTTTGGAAAAAATTAGCGTGGGAGGGGGCCTATTTGCCCTCCAATTTTTTTATCACTTAAAAAGGGCACTAGAACTTTTCATTTCCGTAAGAATGAGCCCTCTTGCGACACTCTAAGACCACCTGGTCGATACGATGACCCCTGGGGAAAAGAAAAAAACAACAACAAACAAACAAATGAACACGCACCCGTGTTTTGTCTTCTGGCAAAAAATATGAAATTCCACATTTTTTTAGATAGGAGCTTGAAATTTTTGCTATAGAGTTCTCTGATATGCCGAATGCGATAGTGTGATTTTCGTTAAGATTCTATGACTTTTAGGGGATGTTTCCCCCTTTTTTTCCAAAATAGGGCAAATTTTCTCAGGCTCGTAACTTTTGATGACAAAGACTAAATTAATTGGAACTTATATATTTAGAATCAGCGTGAAAATTCGATTCTTTTGATGTATCTTTTAGCATCAAAATTCCATTTTTTAGAGTTCCTTTTACTATTGAGCCGGGTCGCCCCTTACTACAGTTCTTTACCACGAACTGTTTGAAAAGAAAATAATTCGGTATTTCGGGGCTTCTGACATTATTACTCCTTTGCGGAAGTTAGGCTCAAAATTGAAAAAGGATTATATTTTTTCTCTGGGCCCCTTCCACCTCTTAGTTCGTTTATTTTCCCGTTAGTTTTCACCTGTTTTCGCTTTATAGTTGTGTTATCTCTTAGCAGTTCTTTCGTTAGTTGAGTTATGGTTGTGGTATATATGTTTTATTGCTCGTATAGTTATGTTATTTTCAAATTATACTCCATAATAGAGAGGCTCCGAACACCCAGTATTGTATATTAAGCTCTAAATTTGACGTTTTTTTCTAACGTGACCAGATTCGTCCTGCGCCCTTTTCATTGAATTTTTTCCCCCATGGCATATTTCTCCAAGGAAAGATCCTCCCACATAGCCACCTCCCTCAACCCTACCCCCAAAACCAAAAAAATCCCCCTGAAAACGTCTGTACACTTCCCAATAACCATTATTATATGTAAAAACTGGTTGAAGTTTGTAACTTGCAGCCCCTCCCCCAGGAACTGTGGGGGAGTAAGTCACCCCCAAATACATAGTTATTATGATTTTCGAGTATGCTGAACAAAATGGCTATCTCAAAATTTTAATCCGTTGACTTTGGGAAAAAAATGAGCGTGGGAGGGGGCCTAGATGCCCTCCAATTTTTTTGGTCACTTAAAAAGGGCACTAGAACTTTTCATTTCCCTTAGAATGAGCCCTCTTGCGACATTCTAGGACCACTTGGTCGATACGATGACCCCTGGGAAAAAAAAAAAAAAAAAAAAAAAAAAAAAAAAAAAAAAAAAAAAAAAAAAAAAAAAACACGCACCCGTGATTTGTGTTCTGGCAAAAAATGCAAAATTCCACATTTTTGTAGATAGGAGCTTGAAACTTCTACAGTAGGGTTCTCTGATACGCTGAATCTGATGGTGTCATTTTCGTTAAGATCCTACGACTTTTAGGGGGTGTTTCCCCCTAAAAAATAAGGCAAATTTTCCCAGGCTCGTAACTTTTGATGGGTAAGACTAAACTTGATGAAACTTATACATTTAAAATCAGCATTAAAATGCGATTCTTTTGATGTAGCTATTGATATCAAAATTCAATTTTTTAGAGTTTTGGTTACTATTGAGCCGGATCGCTCCTTACTATAGTTCGTTACCACGAACTGTTTGATATTGCTTTATCTTTATCTATATATTTTAATGTGCGCTATATTAAATAACAAGCTGTAGTTTTTCTTCTGTTTTTCCTTTGTTTTAACTTTTCCCGTTTAGGTTTTCATACTCAAATTATTGCATATTGTGCATGTAGAGGGTTTAAATCAATTATTGTTATTATTATATGAATATCTTTATCAGAGCAACTCAAAGGGGGAAGGGCAACCGAGTCAGCTGCCCCACGAGCTGAATGCGGGGGGCTGCAGCTTGGAGATTGCCGACTTCTATCAGATTTTTCACTTTGATTGGGCTTCTGTGATTGGGCAAAACAAGCTTAAATTGTCGTAATTTGAAGCAAAAATTGTAATATTTTCATTATTGATGGCATGATAGGGGGAGGTTGCGGGAAAGTCTATATTTCCCCCCCCCCCAAGAAATCTGGCTCTGATTCTATTTGAAGGAAAAGGATTCTGTGAATAATATATGATTTTTGTGGGTAAAAGTGCTGCTCCAAAAAGTTTCAAAACATTTTTTTACTAGCTATTTGCCCTCCTCCCTTGTGCCACCTCCACAGGGATGAAAATAATTGGAATAAAGTATACAATTTATAACAAATAATGAAAAGACAACTTAATTTTAAACAGTTCTTGGTAACGAACTTTAAGTAAAAAGCGACCATTGAAAATAGTAGCCAAAATTCTGAGAAATGGAAATCTTGAAATAATATATGCATCAATCGAATCTGTATTAGCCTACATTCTGATACAAGAATATATAAAACTTATTAAATTTAAAGATTCTCATCAAGTTAATACCATAAATAAATTTAGGTAATTTTTAAAGCAGAGGGGAAACAACCCCCAAAAGTGATTTGATCTTGATCAAAACTGCTTCATCAAATCTTTAAAATATGAAGCTCTCAATTTCAGATTTCCCGCCAAATCATAATATTCTCGTGAATTTTTATTAAAATATTTTTCTAGATAACAAATATATTCCCGCTAGCTAAAAGCAAAATTTTAATCGGCGGAAAGAGAGCTTATATCTTCAATGGCTTTCAAAATCAACAAGAGCAATGTTCGCTTGCCATTGCAATTTAGTTACGGTATCATACAAGCAATTTCAGTTGTTTTGTTAAGCAATTTACTGAGTTGCAAAACTTCGATTTTTATCGAATAACTAGACATTTTTTTCTACACAAGACCAATAGCAACGTAAGTAGATCTTTCCTTTTTTCTCTAAATAACAGTGACGGCGATGAAAGAGATAAGCAACAAAAGATAATAAATTTATAGATAAATAAATTTAATTAGAAAAAATTAAAAAATTATAAATAAAATAATTTATAGATAAAAATTTATAGATAATAGCAACAAAAATTGGTACATTAATACAATTCATGAATATTACCTATTGCAGTAATTTTTTTTCTGTTTAAACCGTGAGTTACACCAGCTCATACTATTCGGTATTATTCATTTATAGGCAAGCACTGTCGTAAACAGCTTCCGGAAATATAAAAAAGTTATTATATACATAATCAAGTCAACTAAAATTGGTTCACTGATGGAATTCATGAACATTTTTATTGCAATAATTTTTTTCTGTCTGAACCTTGAGTCACGCCAACTCATACTATTTGGTATTATTCATTTATAGGCAAACAGAGTCATAAAGAGCTTCCGGAAGCATATAAAAGTTATAATATATATAAAATAAAGTCAAAATTTACACTCTTTTGCATCACCAGGGAGGCAGACAGGTTTAAGTTTTCCAATATTTCGCAATACATTATAAAAGAACTACTTAAAGCTTTTATTTCTTCTGGACCATTTCCTAATGTCCAACTGCCCTTATTTATAATGATTTTAATGACATTAGAGTTGGCATCTGCTGCAAAGACATGACTCAATTGTCTATAAACGCTTAGGTTCTTTTAGTCTTTAACTAGGGGTTGCACACTGTCAAAAATTTTGCACACCAGATGGGGCGCTCTACCTCTTGCGGAAGCATGTCATGCATGGTATGAGGAGGCGTTGCGTGGCAGAAGTTTATCAAATTTTGCTTAGACCAGTTGGTGCCTATCCATGTAGGATTTTGTTTAAATGTAAATATTCCTTTCGTTTTTTTTCTATAGCGTTTGTGTTTTTTTTAAATATTTTGGTTAGGCCAGTTTTTTCCCCTAATATGTTTGTAAAAAAAATTCCTTTTTCACTGTCTTATTAAAAGAATTTACCTGTGGAATCATAGTGTATAACTGTTTTTCCACATTTTTTTTTAAGATCGAGTTTTTATCTCTCCATGATTTCATTTTTAATCACAAAAATTTCATTTTTTTGGGAAGTGCAATGAAAAACTTATTGTTTAGTTTATTTTATCTGATTTATTTAATCAATGTAATTATACATCACAACTTAATCTGTGGAAACATATTGTATAACTATTCTTTACGCAGGTTTTATTCAAGGTAGAGTTTTCATGTCATCATCCCCCCCCCCGCTTTCATTTTTGGTCTTAAAAAATTCCAATTATTCGCATTGTGTGACGAACAAACTTACTCTTTAGTTTATTTCATTTAATCAATTTACTTTCTTATTATAATTTATTCTACAGAACCATATTGTACGAATTCATTTTATGCAATTTCTTCAAAATCTCAAAATTTCGGGTTTTTATATCATTATCCCTCCACGCTTTTATTTTCTGTCTTAAGGAAATTGAATTTTCAGGTAGTACAAGTAAGTAATTTATTCTTTGCTTTTAATACATTTGGATTTTTTTTTCTTTGTGTTGCTGAGGTCTCCTGAGTTTCATTTTCAGAATCAGTTGTAATAATCAAAATTACTTTGGAAATTAATGTTTAAATCCACACCGACTATAGGCCATAGCAAGTTGGCTCTCAAACATGTATACATAAACTCCAGGGCTGCATTTTAAACTACTAACAACTCACTGCAACACGAGGCTGCTTGAGGCCAACGCAGCTACCCATGGTCCTCCCACATCCCAAGCGATTCAATGCCAACCTCTTTAATCCCTCCCAAAAAGTTCCCATTTCCCTTAAATCTTTCCCTTCGAAATCCTCTCACCCCAACTGGGGACAACCTGTTTTTCGTTTGATCCAAGAAGGATGGCCGAAAAGAACAATATTTGGCAGTCTGTCACCCTTCAACCACAGTACGTGCCCTAGCAATCTCAACCTTTCTCTCATCATAGTCCTAGAACGCGGGATTGAACCACACTTTTCGCACAACCTATTGTTTGAGATATGGTCAGACAGTCTGGTACCCGAAACAATACGTAGGTAATTTCTCTGGAAAACATTTAGCAAATATTCCTCCGTTTTTCATACTTGAAAACCTTCAAAAAAAGCCGTTGGAGACTCAAAAGGCATTCCACCTTCATCCTTGCAAGTCCACGGTACACGGTACACGATAGCCATTACTATATTTATAAATAAAATAAATTTGAAACAAAGCGAAGTCTATACCAGACCTGCCACTAAAATTAGATGCTGACCTTTTATTTTTTTACACGCAATATTATGTGAATTAAACAAAATAAGTTGCATAACAATTGAGTAACTCGACACATCAGGTCCTTAAATTGTGCAACTTACTAAATATGAAAGCAGAAAAACAAGCGAATATGTGCCACAAAAGGTATTTGAATATTATGTAACTTGGATCTAATGTCTGTAAAAGGCAGTGTTCAAAGGACTAACACTAAAGCCCATATTAACCCTTTTATTCTCAGAGCATTCCAGTGATTAATAATTTCTTCGGTTTAACACCTTAAAACGTAACTGAAATTTCCACACTTCTGAGAACATTTTCAAACCGTTAGCTAATTTAGCCTGTAATTTAAACTTTAAATAAACCACGAGATAATTTGCTGACCCTCCCTTTGAGAACAGCTTAGCTAAGCCGTTTTGGCAATTGTTTCAAAATTTTGGAAAATGTCTCCTTGTGATAATGGTGCTGCCTAGGTAGACCGAATTATCCACTTGGACACATCTCATAGTAACTAACATCAGCTCTAGAAAGATCTTAAAGAAGAAGATCTAGAGAGATCTAGAAAGATCGAGAAAGATCTTTTGTAGAAAGATCTACAAAATTTGGTACTTGTCTGTTATAGCGTCTATGTTATAGCGCCTATGTACAGTAGAAGCTAAGTAGAACCGGTTTTCAATGAATTTGTGATCTGTATTGAATGAAACACATTTTGCATGCACACCCACTATACTTTACCCCCACTCCCCTAAATATATAGCCCAAACTTGTTTCTATAAAGTATTATATTTTCATCATATTTTGTGCTTTTTCATTAGGAGTGAGCGTCAGAGAAGGAGTTCTACTTAGTTTTTATATGCATAAGCGTGATAACGGACAAGAACCCAAATTTCCAACAAAAACAATAAAATTCTCAATGTACAACTTCTAAGGGCAAATTTTAAATTTACAAAGAAAGTTGCTTTTCGCTAGCAATTTAGTGCAAAAGCCCTTATGATAGGATGTGTGTATTGATGCTAAATTAAAAAAAAAAATCATTCGTAGGATGAGGTCAAAATTCTCTGCCCTTCCCCTACGTAAAAATTCAAAATTGAAAATTATTTCTTTTGAGCTACTTCTTAGAAATCGAATTCGGGTAACTAATATTTTGGGGTACTAAGGTTAATAAAGTACCGAGCAATAAAAATTAAGGATGTTGGAGTAGATATAGATGGAATAGATGTTGGAGTAGCAACATCACTCCATCAACCAGATACGAAGTTACTAAAGCCTGGTTGTTTATCGAAGAAAACGTATGAAAATCGGGTTAGCTTCGAAAATACCTTTGGTCTACTAGTCATGTTGTTTGAGTGATGATTTGTGATTTAGTGTTTTATTTGCTTGTCCCCCTTTTCTTCTTCTTCTCCATCAGTAATGGGGTTTCATAAATCATGACGTTAATCAAATTATACATCCAGAGATATGAAATATGAAGGCTGAAGATTCAGGGGATTCTGATTCCATCCTTACTATTATCACACTTTTACTTCTAGAAATGGCAGCCCTTGAATAATCGAGGAAATGCTACAGCTCTGTACTGTCTCGTTCTCAGACAGCTTTTTGCTGCAGTAATGATTTCGCTGCTATTATTATGCAATGATGTGGTGCCATTAATATAATGATATTAGCTTACCTATTTGACAGACTTCGCAATGAGGGTCTTCTGTAGAAGACGACAAGAAGTATGGAGTTTGAGACAGTTCCCAGGAGGAAAATTAACGACAGGACAACATCTACTGCTATTGAAAGAAGGGTAGAAGCTACCTCTTCTTCCATAGACGTTGGATCTGAGAAAAAAGAAAAAATATTAAAATGCACTTCAGGCCACCTAGTTCATATACATGAATATAAAGATATCGTAATGAGCATTTTGTTTTGATACACGGTCCATGTAAACAGAGCCGGTCAAACGGGAAGGGGGTAGCTGGAGCAGCCGCTTCAGGTGTCGTGGCGGAGGGGAGTGGATATTGTGGCTGGGTTGTTGTCCACTTAGATCAAATTTTCTCTATTTCGATTCGTTTTTTTTTGGTTTTATTTGAGTCAGGAGGGTTACTGTAATTAATCTTTCACCAGACACCACCCGATCCCAGGAACGGCTTTGCATGTAAATTTGAGCTTTTTCTGTCATTCTGTGCTGCATTTCTACAGGATTCTCAACAGAATTAGATATTTTGAATCCAAAGAAAAAAAACTTAAGCTAATGCATTACCCCCCCCCCACAAAAAAAAAACTTTGCAGAAAACTGTAACAATTCAAGGGGAATCTAATATATCCATAATTTTATACATGTTAAAAAATCCCCCATGTATCTGTTGATTTGCAAAAAAGATTGAATTTAAGTGTTAAAAATTGGCAACGAGTTGCAAACTCATTCTCTTTTATAAGAAAAAAGTAATGTATGCTTTTCAACTAAAGTATAAACTATTGACCGAACTTAATAAGCATTTGAAGTGTCTTTATTTTTATAATTTATTCTATTTTACTTGAACTCACACAAAGCAAATGTGTTTTACCTGAATATGGAGAGATATTTGAGCTTTAAGTTTGATGAACGTATTTAAATCGAAGTATTAAATTTAATTCAAGTGCAATAAAAGGCAGGCACGTATATGGAAATTTTTTCGGGAGGGGATAATAAAACCTAAATTTTATTTCATAAACTAAATAAAAAGTGCCAAGGAATTTAAAAAAATTAAGATTTAGGGGTGTGGAGTCCCCACTGCTTACGGGGATGGTGAAAGGCAGTTGATAGTTTAAACACATTCAGTTACCAGGTGACTGTTCTACTGGCAATTCCAAAGGGGGGATTGACTTTTAGTCGTCTTTAATTACCTTGGTATACCATGATGATATCGATGTATCCCCATATAACGTGATGCTAATGTCCGGCATGTACTTATCACCTTATGGTGTGCACCAGTCATGTCAAGACCGAATGACGAACTAGTCAATTTTATTGTAAGCACGTCATGTAAAAATATGCTGGATTGCATTATAGGATTGACTCGGTTTATAATTAGATGTTTTTAGTCTATACAAATAATAAAAGGAATTCGTATTCCGGGTCATGAAATCTCAATCAACAAAATTATTGTGCGGACACATCTTGGCTCCTAGTCCAGCGTTGCCACCTGAACAATTATTCCTGCCGAAATATTTTCTTCTAATTTAAGACATCTGAACCAGACAGCCGTCCTATGCATAACAGAAGGTTTTCAGTTTTTGCATTCAATCGTTCAAAATATATATTATGACAAGTATATCAATGTACCTGAATGGACCATATTGAGGTCAGTACCGTGTTAAATACTGCAACTGATTTTTGTCACTGAAAGCCAATAAAAATAAGTTTCGTTGAAACGGAATAGTTTTCATTGGCTGTTAAAATCAATTGTAATCAATTGCAATGAGGTATATTGAACGCAGGGCGGATAATTTTTTTTTAAAAATTTAGAGCTGCTTCCGAAATAAAGCAACATTTTATTGTAATTTCTATTTAACGAAAATTTCAAATACTCACTGTCCCATAACAGAGTTTATTGACCCGCTTTTTCACTATGCACACCAAAACATTATTTTATTGGCAATAATAACATTTCTGTGCCCACTTCTAATTTTAGTCCAAAATTGTTTCATATTAGAGTTTAAAGTCTAAATCTAACTCACAAAATCAAGGCCGTATCCAGGGGGAGAGAAAAAGGGTTTTAAGCTCCCCCTCCAAAGAATTGTCCGAATAGTAAAAAAAAAAACAAATATAAAATTTTCGGTACGTTTTTATTTTCCCTCCCTTCCCCTCAAGACCCTCCCCCGGAAAAAAATCCTAGATACGCCCTTACATACTATATACAGGGCTTAAATACTACTTCTTAGGTAAATAAATAAAAATAAATCGAGTTCAGGCTGTCGCAGGGGCAGGTGAAGAATAAATGTTGGGGGACAATAATAAAATTTGGCCCCCTCATTGGCAGTTTTTACTCCTTGTAATTACTGCGAATTACACCATTCTGGAATGTGGCACACGCCCCCAAAACCACCTTTTGGATCCACCACTTGACTTCTAGAACATTAAGCAACGTTTTCAGGATCGGAAGACACTTTTCAGGTGACTTTAGGTCAAATTAGAATTTAATGGCAACACTGTCCGGAGTTATTTTTGGTCAATGCTTTTCATGAAATATATTATGTCCGATAATTCAGATGAAATTTTTGAACCAACTGTGATTAACTGACTAAAGAGACAGCTAAATTGGTATTTATGCTCTTACAGCTTAGATGGACATTTTATGCACGGTAAATGACGCATTTTAAAATTAGTAAACCATTTAAGTAATGGTTTGGGCAGTTCTCTCAGTACTCTGTAGCCAGATTAAGGGGTTGCTAACTAAGTCTCTTTCACAAAGCAGGGCAAGAAAGGGTTGGAGACAGGGTCAAGGGCTTGAGTACAAAATCTAAGATGGGGGAGAATAGCAAGAAATGAGGGTTTTGCCTGGTGCAGTCAGAAGCATAGCATTACGTGTACTTGAGATACACGAATTGCCACCCCTTGCGCTGGATTAAAAGATAAGCATACCAAGCGTCTATTTCTACCACAGACGAAAAATGGAGATCAATATAAGACAAAATTGAAGGACTTGGGTTTGATTCTATAATTGTACCCTGTGTCTTCATGCTAATCTATTTTTAGTACAGTATATTTAAGGTAAATGAGATAATTCATTCTTCGGAATAGTTAATAACTGGTCATTATAAAAGCTCCCGTGACGGCTATTTTAAGTTACAGTGCCCGACAGAAGGTAAAATATTGTCCCAAGAATAAAGCAAGTCGTTTTGTGAAATTTAAGAATTCTTGTTATTCTTGTTTGATGCAGAGAAAGTAAATTTACCATGATTCCAAGTCACAGAGGCCATTTTCGCTTTGGTAACCAAAAATCGTTATGTTGAATGTTAGTTAAACCATAACTCCCAGCCTACCTTAAAAGACCAGTACCCTCTCGGTTGGTATGGCACTCGAGGCCAATGGAGGTATGTATTTTCTTGTAAAAAGTGCCCTATCCCTTTCTACCACTTGTCACATCTGGAACCCTGCCAGGATCAGTAGTCCTTTACTTTTGGTGCGCTTAAAAACACGTTAGAATTTTTTTTTGAATGTAAATATTTAAATTGATTGAATATGGAATTGAAATTGGTGATAGTAGATATTTATTTGATAATAAGTCTTTTAAGTTTTTCGAAATATTGATAGATAAATGGTCTTCTCTTTCCTCTTTACTAAAATCGTTGATAAGATAAAATTTATTCCTGATTAAATGCACATACAATTATACATTATACTATACCCCATAGTTCTAACATCCATAATTTCATCCATGATTTATAAGCCAAAAAGGTTTATAAATCAATTAGCAAAACGCTAGTTCGTCTGGAGTGAGTCTATAACAACGCAAATTTTGACCCAAAAATCGGCCCTCTGAGAACCTAGGCGTATACCCCAAGTTTGGGTGTACAGTTGGGATTTCTTAAGCTTGTCTCAATTTTTTAAAGAGTTTTCTGAGATTACACACATTCAAAATAACAAATCTTGTTCCAACATGAAACAATCCTAATTTGCTCAAGTTCATTACGATACAAAAAATGAATTAAATTTGAACAGAAAATATAGATTAACCCTAAAATATCGTAAAATTTTCTCTCCTAAAATTTGAACTTGAAGAATATCCGAAGCTGGAAACGACTGGTTTAGAAGAATTAGGATTTTCCCCCAGAAATTTCATGAAATTATACTAATTTGAAAATCTTTCAAAATCTTGTCAAAACTAAGATAAACCTACATAATTCAAGCATCAACAGAAACATACCAGTTTTTTTAGTACATATTTACCTTTATAGTTGAATAGTGAAATATTATGAAAATAATCAAAATGTGAAAAAAAAACAGAGAGAATACGGAAAAAAAATCTCTAAAACTGTCAAAAGCTCGATCCACAAGCCCTAGAAAATATTAAAAACAAGAAAAAAACATTAAAATATGGAAAATAAACGCTTCAGGACCACTACTACTAATAGTAGACAAGAATACTATTAGAAGGAAAGTAAAAAAAAAAATATGCGTAATACAAACAAATAAAACAATAATAGCATTGGTACCATGTTTAGAGTAGAATAGAATATGATTTATTGGCTAAAATAGCACACAAGCTAGCATAAGCACGTCAGAACAATTATAATTACAATGATAAAATAAATGTTAAGGGATAAACATAGTTACAAAGTTAAATCAATTATTAAAATGCGAAACAAAATAGGGAACGAAAGAGTTTTTGTACCTCATTGTCAACATTTGGGGACACAAGTCAAGTTGAGTATTTGGAGCTCTACGAGCATTAAGTCTTGTATTGGGAAGGATTGGGGGGGTTTCTTTGAAGGGGGGGGGGGTTTCTCCTCTACCTACATTAGGTAGTGGAGAGGAAAGAATGACGATGGTCACCTAGCTACTTTTGATAATTCCTTGCCAGTAAAAGTGAAACTGTTTTTTTTTTCAACTCGAAGGTAAATATGTACTAAACTATATAGGTATAATATAGTTTTCCCAGATTTCTCACGAAATTAAACTGATTCGAAACAACAGACCTTCAAATTCGAAACAATCCTAGCCTGTTTATACTGGTACAAGAACAAATCGAATTGGATTCGAGTTCACAGTTTCTCACACCAGGAACTGTTAACCAATATTAAATCTTCTCGAGGAGTAAGCTCAAATCAGCTAATTTTGCGTTTCTTACTAGCGGAAACATTTTGGATTCAAATGATTTTTTTTTTCTTTTTCTATCAGCATGTGGCCCCAGCATGACTTCCAATGAAGACTCGGTGAGTCGAATTTAAAAGCACTGCCACGAAGAAACAGGAATATGATAAAAAATAAAGAAAAAAGGTCGCTATAAGAAAATGCTGAAGTAATCAATCAACAGATTGTATGTAAATTAAATATACATTCTTAGGTGGTATTTGATAGATTTATTTCTTCCACAACCGGCACTTGTCCCTTCTTTTGTATCTAATCTGTGAGATCTGGTTATCCAAGGTATAAACACATTAAGAACAAAAACAAAGTTTGAGAAATCATAGCTTAAAATTAACATCTCGCAAGATATTATCAAGTCAAGAAATAAAGGGCTTATCTCCAACTTTTATGTAGGAAGTAAGAACGAGGCTACTTAGCGTTTGGATGGAAGTATTTGTGTTCGAGAACTAAATGAGAAAAATATACAAAACAAAGTTACATATGAAGTTAAATGATTCGACTTCATTTTGGTATTTAACATACAAAAATAGTTTAAACGCTAGAGATACTGAAATATAATTTCTCCAATCATAACGACGGACTTTAATTCACAAGAATGATTTTTCAATGAAAAAAAGAATTGTATCTTCCAAATTCAAGTGGAGAACTAGAGGAGCAGTTCCCCCCTTCCAAATTTAAGCACTTAATCATAACCCCTTTTTCTTTCTCCTATGAAGTTAACGCGTTTTGGTAACGTGACCGACAGAGCAATTTTGTTGCCACTATTTCGTTTGACGATTTAAATGATAAAATGAGTAAAAATTACAGCGGGTAGTTAAATAATGTTGCTTCATTTCTGGGTATACAATACATAAATTCTATAAGGTAGTTTCGAGCAAAGGGCATTGAAAAATCCCTGCTAAATTTATAGCTGACCCCCTCTTTCTCATATGAAGTAGATACGTTTCTATAATAGGCCCTGCAGCAAAAGATAGGGGTACTAACGTTTTTCTCCAGTAATAGATACCTCCCCCTTCCCCCTTATGACGCAAATATTGGTATTTTTTCTTTCATTTTACGTTTTACAGAAATATATTTAAAAATGACCATACTTATATGAATAAAACATAAATGCAGAAACATCTTCATACAATAAATATAAATAATGCGTTTTATAAATAAAAAATGTGTTTTGGATGTTTTTCCAAAATTTTAAAATACTTTTTAAAGTATTTTAGAATCTAGGAGATGTAAGATATCCATCCTGCCCCCCCTCCGTAAAAGACACCCCTGTATATAAGCGTAAAACATACATACATTTAATCATAAACTTATAATCAAAAACCTACATATATATATGCATATATATATATATATATATATATATATATATATATATATATATATATATATATATATATATATATATATATATATATATATATATATATATATATATATATATATATATATATATATATATATATATATATATATATATATATATATATATATATATATATATATTTTTTGCGGTAAAAAAAAAATCAAAATTCAAAAAACTGTCATTGAATGAAATGGGGAGGGGAGGAAGTTGGACTCCTCGACCCTTCCTGACTGAGTTATTATCAATACTCGAGAGTTATTCGGTTATGAGACTTGAGGCATACCTGAGTCTACTTCATCCAGCGTTGCCAGTAGCATAATAGACATTTTCCTAGGAAATTTAGACTGAGTGCTATCCCTTTTTAGTTGAAATGCCATTTCGAAATAGTGAAACCAACACAGTAAAAATCACAAAATGTAACTATTATTGTGTCAATTCATCCTAATGTAGATTGTTACTAATGGATCTGTATTTGGATCTTAGTTATATTTAAAATTCTGATCAAATTTTAAAACAACTTTGATTGAGCCGGTTTCTTCCTGTTTAATTCTATTTTTAAATTTTGAGAAGTGACTGGTGGACTGGTACTGGAAATTAATATTACGGACTTGAGCAGGCGCTTTTCAAGGATTTTTTTCAGGGGGGAGGAGCAACAATAATTTTTGGAGATTGGGAATTATATAAAACAAGCTTTATTTAATACTTTGAATAAATATTTCCCATTCTGTTGGGACAGGGGCACTGGACATACCTCTGAGAATTATGCAAAATACATTAATAATTAATGCTTATTATCATCCATGTATACAAAGGGGTTTAGGGTGGCTCAGGTCAAATCTCCAAGGGACCCAACAGAGGGGGGACTACCTCTAGATTGTATTTTTTGCGTTTTCATTAAAACATTGGAAGAAATACAATTTTTGCTTCTTTATATAAAAAAATAACAAATACCTTTGCCCCCTCCTTTTTCGTGATTTAACGCCCCTGAAATGTTCGTGTCAGAAGAAAATAATAATTAAATTTACAGAAAACATTAGTTTTCGATGTAAAAATAATTCTTTTGCAATATACCAATGACTTTATCAGAGGAGTGTGCCAAAAAGAGAGACTAAAGACTTTAAGCCCCTTCCCCCATATAATTTGTGCAAGTATACAAATTAGGAGTATAAAAGGATGTAATGGCTGCAAGAGGAGTCTTTCCCATGGGATGGTGGGGGTTCAACCTGACAGTTCTTTAAAACACATTTTGAGTTGTATATATAAACTATTGAAAAAAGAATAAAAACATACCATAGTGTATGTAGGGTTCCATAGTATTTCAATGATTCCTTTTCTCAATTGACGTCTGAAAGTAAGGAGATATGAAACAGAACATAAGCTAGTATTGAACTGTGATTAGACATATTAAAGCAACTTTGCTTGTACAAGGTTACGAACAGTTACACTGCCCCTCCCTCCTGACAAATAAGTTTATGATAGTTTAGATTTTGAGGCAATGTAATAGGATTTTGACAGGTTATCAAATAATGGTTGTAAATTGCGCATATTTTCGGTCATCAATCAGTTGGTGTATGATTGTGTAACAAGTAGAAACATGAAAATCGTGAAGAAAAATAAAAAAGTATTCAGAGCTGAAAAAGTATAGAGCTGAAAAAGATGAATATAGTATATATTTGTAACTAAATAAGAATGACAACATTCATTAATTAAGCCAAATAGAACGGACAAATAAATTAATTTGAAAAGATAAATTAGGAATACTGGAAATAAATAATTAAAAAATACCAGGATAATATCGCAAGCCGAAAAAGATAAAGGTTGAAATATGGGTAAAATTCTAGTTAATTGACTTCTTGCTATCTCAGAAAAGGTTTAGGTTAGGAAAATGAAACTTTCAGGGATGGGTCTACAGGCTAAAGTATGTCCCGGGAAGGTATTTTAAAGTATCCACCCCCACTCCTTCTCCCTCTAGAGCGCCCTGAAATTTGTTTTTTTTTTGACAAAACAACATTTTACCTTAATTTTCGGTTACTAGTTGCTTTTTCTCTGCCTTTAGTTCTGAAAATGCAATTCCTGTTATTTGAGCAGAATTTTGAGCCATATCAATATTTTTTTTTTCAAATTTAGGAAATGTATTTGCATATCTTTAAAACCTTATAAAATGGAATTGAGTAAAGTTACGAAGCTGAAAACAATTTTGTTGTACTCAATTAAACTTGTAGAACTTGGTAGAACTTGGAGCCATATCAATGTTGTTTTTTTTCAAAATTTAGGCAATGTCCTTGCATATCTTTAAAACCCTATAAAATGGAACTGAGCAAAATATGAAGCTGAAAACAAGTTTGTTGTACTTCAATTAAGCAGAAGATCTATTTTGCAAGGTTTCACTTTTATAACACACATATTTTTAAAGGTCATCAAAGGTCAGGGCCCTCTAGAAGGAGAAGTAGTGGAGGTAGTTGCTTCAAAATACCTTCCCAGGACATACTTTAGTCTGTATATTCATCCCTGGAAGTTTCATTTTCCTAACCTAAACCCTTTCTTTGCCCATTAGGGGGGGGGGAGGTTAAAGCAAAGAAGTCCATATTTAGCAATGATGAACGTAAATATTTCAGAATGCTTAAAGTAGTTCCCACTGTTTTAAAGTAGGGAGTCGGAGTACTAAAACAATACCTTTATTTGTCATTAACAATTGGTTCATAATGGTAGATAAAGTAAATTAAAGAAAAAGGAATAAAAATGAGCTAAGTATTGTAAATTTCATACGACTATGTTTGACCACATTAGAGAGCCCTGAAGAACATTACTAAGACAGTAGAAATTAGTGTGTTTGTAGTCGGCTTTGAATGAGGCATTGGCTCTTTCAAAATACGCAATGAAAGATGTCTTTTAGACCCCTTAGGACCTTCCCTCCCCTACCCAAATCTTAAACCCGTCAAAAAGTATGAGTGTTGGTATAGTTTATAGCATATTTATAGAATCAAAGAATGAAATTAATCAAAAATAGCGCCGACAGTAACACAAATCAGGGCGGCATGGTGAGAAAAACCGGTATTCACTTAATTAATTGCAACACATTAACTAAATGTTCACTATAAATAGCAACCCTAGACATACCAAAATTATTCACACGGGAAGAATGCAACCCTTCAACTAAAAATCCTGTTTAACGAAGCCACAACGGAGTTAAAGATCCTACATTTAGCCATATGTAACTAAAAGTTAAACCAAACAAGAGTGTTAAAAGCTGGTGAAATAAAGCCCTTTGTTTCGTATTTCGTTAACAAAACGTCGCTGCCATGTGCCTGAAAGAACCATTTTCTAGATATCGCAAACAGTAACATCTTACGGAGCATTGATTTCACTTTTACTAGACAAAGGTTAAAGCGACCCTGCCAATTTTTAGTTAGCCTAGTTCCTTGAAACTATTTAAATGTTAATTAAATATCATTTTTCAAGAATAAAACCCCAGATAAATCCAAAAGATGCAAGAAAACATCACCGCAATGCTTCCAAAATAACAAAATTTTCTTTAATAAATTAAAGAAAATTAATTTAAATGAATTATTTAGTTTTAATTTAAATTTAATTATTTAATTTAATTTTAATTTTCCAAAATTTCTTTAATAAAAGGTAAAGAATACGGTATTGGATTTTATAATCCCTACCCGTGGTGCTCATATCCATTTCATGACCCTTCAGCCAGGAAGTGCAATGGGGGGGGGGGGGTTTGGAGACCAGCCATTCTGTTCTTTCTCATGCCCTTCCTGTTTACCCTCCCAGATTTCTCTAGGTACTCATTTAGAGCTGGGTCAATTCTGGCTGAGCTTACAGAGTCACACCAATGACACCCTTTCATACCAAATAGCCAACGAAACCAGCACTCAAAACCCTGTCCCTACGGACAAAGGGTCTCTAGTCTACCGCGCTAGCCGCTTGAATAAGACGGCTCTATTTCTTTGATACTATTTTTTTAAAGCAGTTTTAAATGGTGCATCTGAATTTGCTGTTTAGATATTTTGATTCTGAATTTTAAACATTATTTTTGAAATTAGATCACTTATCTAGGCCATATTTTTATTTTAAAGCAACCATGGGCCATTTTTTGCGATAAAATACTTTTTTTTAATGTATGCATGAGAGTTAGACTTTAAATAGATAAATTTCATTTTTAAAATTTTGTTTCAGAACCTTCCTTTTTAATGCCGACAATTTAAGGTTACTCTAATAATGTTTACTTAAAGCATGCTAAATTTTGGAAACCTATTTGCAATTATATAGCCTGGTAGTGTGTTCATCAAAGAGTGCGATGGTTTGGACCAAAGAGTATGGGTAGCTTGTAAGAGCAAAACTGGTGCTAGGGCCGACAAAAAAAAACCTCAATGTCGTTTGGCGACACTCACCATTTTTTCACGCTTCTTAATCGTATTTTTGTCAGGAACTCAAATCAGACGCTTATTAATACGGTAGTTTGACCAACTACTTAAATTAATTTAATTGCTCTTATTACTAGACTGAAAAAATATCAAGTGCCGCTAAACGCTAGATGGCGTTAAGGGTTTTTTGTCGACATTAATGCCAGTTTCCACTCTTATAAGTTATCGATGCTCTTCAGTGTTCATTCCATCCTTCACTGACATGCAGTTCAGCTGTTGCCATTAATTTCACCTGTGGCACTCTATTTAAGCCAGGGCATATTTTTGTACTGTCTTGGGAACGACTGTCTGGAATCCATTCCCACAGCAAGTTATTCAGAAAGTCTGCCTCAGCTGAAACGTCACCCCAAAGCACATCTTCTGAACAATTAGTAATGTTGAGTAGTTTAGACCGAGAGAAGGGTATCTACCCCCCCCCCCATTTGTTAAAATGATCATCATTTTTTGTTTGCTTTTCTTTTTTATATTTTATTTATTTATTTTTTGATGACATGTGAAATATTTTAAAGAGATGGATCGTATAGATGTCAACTATGCTTACAGGCCATTGTGGCCTTTTTTTTTTTTTAGCTGATTAATGAAAGTTTATAGTATTGTTTTTGAATAAAGTTACCTTCCTACCTACCTACCTATCTATCTATATTCACTTTTTAATTTTGGTCAACAATTATTTTGTCTATTTTTAATAAATTTATATAGTGAGCGGATTTTAAAATTGTATTATGAGAGGACACGGGTTCGAATCCCGGTGTACCCAATTCTTCTGTTTGGGACGGGGGTCAGTGGCGTGACTCTGTAAGCTTAGCCAGAGTCGACCCAGCTCTAAATGGGTACCTGGAGAAATCTGGGGAAGGTAAACAGGAAGGGTGTGCGAAAGCACAGGATGGCTGGCCCCCAACCCCCATTGCACTACCTGGCTGAAGGGCCAAGAAACGGAGATCAGCACCGCCGGTACGGACTGTAAAGTCTAATGCCGTATCCTTTACCTTTTTTTTAATACATACTCTCATATATTTTAGGATACTTGAAAGGGTTTGAAAGAAAATTGTCAAAAATATGGATAACCCGTCACTTGTGTTCGCCGACTGGAGTTGTTAACTTTCCTCTACTTTGTCTTCTCTTTCAAGTACTTACTGTTGTATCCGGAGACTCCCCATAGTGCCTAGAGAACCAAGGCAATTACAATAAAAACATTATTACCCCTAGGCCCATTTTAGGTCTATTCACGTCTAAAATCGCAATTTTCTGTTTTTTTTTTCTTTTTGCTGTTTAGAAAAACAAGGTTTTTCGTCAGTGTTGCCATATTGAATCGTTAGCAATATATTAGCAAATGGTAAGTGTGGGTATTGCGGAAAAGAGGATAATAATTTAGCCCATTTCCTCATGGAGTGCCAGGAGCTTGAAAGTCTTAGGGATGAAATTTGGGGGGACCATCGGTTGGTGCTGCTTTCTAATATCCTGAGGTCTTTGATGCCTGGAACCAAATGCAAAGTGGCACGATATGTGGAAAAGGCGGGAGAGGCTCAGTCGAGCCCGAGTGAATGAAAATAAGTATTGTTTTATATTGAGTGTGTGTTCTGTGCAGTGTTGTATTATTAAATCATGTAGTGTATGGCCGTAGGGCTCAAATAAAATTTCTTTCTTTCTTTCTTTCTTTCTATAAGAAAGACTAATACCTTAAATTTTTCAACGCTTTACGTCCTGAAAACCTCAAATAGTAACGATTTTATTACTCCTAAAAATACTTAATCTACATTAAGCTACACTTTCCTCAGCTGCCTGATGCCGTCTGTTCTTACCGTCTGTTTTTTGCTGTTTTTCCATTTCTTTTATTTTCTAAATTCGGCTTTCGATACGACCAACAACTGCGTATCAGAATATGCAGATCTTTTCCATTATGAATATAATCTTTATAAATTTCTGAAATTTTAAGACACATGGGTGTTTCAGTTCCCACTTAACAAAGAAAATAAATCCCGTTGCATTTTCACTGTCTTTGGTATTTTAAAGTTTAAGCTCTGCATAGTTTTGTGTGTTTTTTTCCGTTTTTTTGCCAGGGTCCTTTTCCATCATTCCAATTTTTCCCTTTCTTTTTTCTTGTCATTTTCTTTCTTTTCTTTCTGTCTTTATCCGTCTTTGTTGTCCAAAGAGGGTCACAATAAATTATTAGTATCACAAAAATTACTTAATAATCATGAAAAATAATGGCAAAATTGTATTTTTAGCTAATTCAGAGAGCAATAGTAGATGGAGAGAGTTTTAGGATCTGAGCCGCACAATAATTACGCTTTTTAGTATATCCACTAAATCATGGGAGTTCGTGATAAGTTCAACCTAGGCTCTCGTTAGAAGACTGAAAATGTATAAAGGTGTCAAACTTCCCAATAATGCGCAAAAATGTAAATTTTCTAAAAAAAAAAACTTTAACTACCTCCTTAAATTTCAGCACGCTAAACCAGACCTCTTAGGAGTATTTCTGCCCGATGCGTAATACACAAATACGTATACACCTTTTCGGTATTTAAAAGCTAAGTAAGTTATGAGAAAACCTTTTTCCATTGCCCTGGCATGCCCTGCAACATGCCCTATTTACGCTCCTATCGCAACCCCTTTAATAATAATTTCAGCAACATGCTTGTATAGCCTACACTTAAATTGCATGAAAATGCTCTTTTTACTTTTTTACATCTATGTTTTGGCGTAGTGAACCCCTTAAAAGGAATAAGATAACAATTATTAATTAATTAACGGATAATGTCGAATAAAGATCAATAATTTCGCGCGAACTTTCACAGTGGCCTTCAGTGAAATAGGATCAAACCCACAATTTTTTGTGCTTCGCGTATATCATCTAGTGTAATTACCGCTTAGAAAGGTTTTAAACAATTTAATTTGCATAAAAATAAGGATTTTTTCAAAAAAAAAAATTGCAGTCTTATGCTCTTATTTAGCCAATTAAAAAGTCCGATTTTCAAAGTTATTTTTTCTAAACTTAGATTTGTGATTCAAAATTTGCTTTAACACGCTTATCATCCGAAAATGTAATCTTAAAGATACCCGTTTTCTGTAATACCCGTTTCTCGGCAAAAACAGAAATTCTTTTGAAGATCGCCCTTTGGGGAGTCCTTTGACCCCCCTTTCGTTGCCTGACTAAAGAAGGAATCAGAGAGAAAAGCCCCCTCTCGCTCCAATATTGACCGAAAGTACCCCTCCTCCTCCTGGGAGAATCCATCAATAGAAATTATCTATTTCATTTTAAACATAGATCCTTCGTAGATTGCCCCCACCCCAATATGCGCCACACCTGTTTGCACCATTTCCCCCTCATATTGAAAAGCTTCGGTTATGAAATTAATTGGATGGGTCTGGGGTATAGTTTTGGCACACGTACCCCCCCCTTAAAAGTCGAGTTACACTAATTACATGGAGAGTGTGTGAAAAAATACTACTGGGGGAACCTAAGCTTCGACAGTATCCCCCAAATATTGACTCAGTATCTACCCCAGGATGAATTCAATAAAACCTACCTGGATCTTTCATATTTTTCCAGTCAAGAAATAATCCAAAGATTTGTTTCCGAATTAACTTCAAGGTATGCTTTTCCAAAACTGAGGAGATTAAGGTACCCGTATCTGAGCTAAGACCGCAAGGAGTGGTCTCAAGAAACACGCGAAACCAGAAGAAGCTTTTCACGTATCGCTGGATGAACTTTCGTTGTTAAATTTTAGTATAATTTTTTTTTGATGGGTTCCTACCCGTAGTTTAAACCCACGATGGAAAACCTGAGGGTTGACGTTAAATTTATAAGTGTAGGAGTTAACTAATCGTTAAGAATTATATGCCATAAAAAATGCTCTATTTTCGGGCTACGTGTGCTGCAAAAGAAACATCATACTTATGCGTCAGACAGAATCAGTGTTGCAGCTTAGTCTAGAAAAGGGGGGGGGTAGCTAATTATTCTTCTAGAAGGAGACCAGCCAAGGCTGGAAAAAAAACTCAATTTTCAAAGGACGTTATTTAAGGACATCACCTTAAATAATTTTCACTGTTATTCGGCGCATGTTTTTCTCAGATTTACGGTCTTGAAAACAGTGCCGGCATTTGAATTTTTTGAAAAGGGGAGGGGGGAAGAATTATCCTACATGAATCAATGTCTTATTTTCAGGGTCTTTCGGCCGTGTTTTAAATAATTATGTTTTGAATGTGCTCTTAAAATAAGTTATCCAAGTTATCCAAGATTGTCTCTGACTCGGGAAACCCATTCCCCCAACCGTTCTTTATATGATATTTTTAAAGCGCGGATTTGAAGTAAGCTGAAGAGTACTTACAGAGGATTTTCTTTAGTGGGGAGGGGGGCATTCGAAAACGGGCGGAGCAACTTAAATTTTCAGGAATATCCTTTTACTTGGAAAATGCCAGTTATCATCAAAAGTTTAAGATTCTTAGGGGCTAGGCATGGGACTGGAGCTCCTGTGCACACCTGCCCGTGTTAAATAAGTACTTTCAAAAGTAGTGTAGTATCTTTATGGCTTTGACCGCAATTTAAAATGAGTGTTCCATACCCAAAAAGCGCATGTTGCAAAACGTTGTTCTATTGCTGACAGATGTTGAGGTATCGTGCTATGTAACGTGGATTGCGAGCTGAATTCGCATCTAACTGGCAAGTATATTAAAATATATTAGCAAGATCATTAGTCTTAAATTGCACTTTTGAAAGTGGCTGCTTGACTACTTAAAATCAAAACACAAGAAGCATTGTTCAGCATAAAGGATTGACCCCATTATTTTCTATGAAGTGTTGTCATTTCAATGTGCAAAATTCAAAATTTAAATCCCAGTATATTGGCCAAAAAATATAGCCATGTTAACACTCTGTTGAAGAGTCTAAAAAGGTAAAAAAAAGGTAAAGGATACGGCATTAGACTTTACAGTCCCTACCGGCGGTGCTGATCTCCGTTTCTTGGCCCTTCAGCCAGGAAGTGCAATGGGGGGTTGGGGGACAGCCATCCTATGCTTTCGCACACCCTTCCTGTTTACCTTCCCCGGGTTTCTCCAGGTACCCATTTAGAGCTGGGTCGACTCTGGCTAAGCTTACAGAGTCACGCCACTGACCCCCGTCCCAAACTGAAGAATTGGGTACAGTGGGATTCGAACCCGCGTCCTCTCAGACAAAGGATCCCGAATCCAGCGCACCAACCAACTCGGCCAGGACGGTTGAAGAGTATGTCCTAGCTTAACACCAGAGTCGTTAGAGGATGAAGGCTTCAAAGTTGGGAATATAATTTAACGCACTTAAGAGTTGAAGTCTGTGCAAATAATTACACTCCACCCGAATAATTTACACTAATTCACAAAATGTTGGACATTTTTCAAATATAGAAGAAGCAATCTAGTTGGGGAAGGGACAGAAAATAGGGGAACAATTTCCCCTCCCCACCAATTGACACGTATAATTAAATACCAGCCTAATGTCTGTATCAGTGATTCTCAAACGTTAAATTAGCATATGCGTTGAGGACGGGGTGGAGTGGAAAGCTAATAGAGGATACATAAAGAATAAATGGCAAGGGTTGTAACTTGACATAGTCTTATTAGTCAAAGCTCATAATGTGTCTAAGTCGATCAAATATCCCGAGATTCCGTAAAATTAGTAAGCAAAATTATTCTTCTAACCCTAATAATTTTGAAAGTTCAGCGCTTCATTAATTTTACTCTACCGTAAAAAAAGAAGGTGATCATCCACTCTATTGGGACGCCTATTACCACAGCTAATTTTGGATTTTATATATATCCCACATCCCTCTCATTTCAGAGACCAAAACACAAAAATGTTAAATATAACTAAATTTAAGTTTGAATTCATTTGATTATTGATGAATAATTCACTTTCTTCCCTTGTCTTTATCAGAGGATTTTTAAACAGCTAGTGGTAATAAACTGTAAGTAAGTAGCAACTCGGTCAAGTAGCAGCCGACCTCTGAAAAAAAAGAGAATTTTGATAAGAATAGATACATCAAATGATTTGACTTTTTCTGCTAATTCAAGCTACGGGCTAACAAAATCTATAACCCATCAAACACTACAAGCCTGAGAAAATTTGCCTAATTTTAGAAAAGTGTGAAACACCCCCAAATTCAAGTGATTCTAAGGAAAGTCACACTGTCCAATTCAGCATATCAGAGAAATGTATTGTATAGGTTTCAAGCTACTATCTACAAGAATGTGGAATTTCGTATTTTTGCCAGAAGAAACATTAGTGATGCGATTTTAATTGTTGTTTTTTCCCCAAGGGTAATCAAATCGATCCTTTGCTTCTAGAAGATCGGAAGAGCGCCTATTCGAATGGAACTCGGAAGTTCAAGTGTCCTTTTAAAGTAGCCAAAAATATTGGAAGGCAATTGGCCCTCCTCCCGCATCCCTTTTTACCCTGAAGACGTTCAATAAAATTTTGGGATATCCTTTTGATTCAGTACAGTTGAAAGGTACAATATCTATGCCTTTTGGGGTGACATGACCCCCATAAGCTGTAAGCTACGCAATTTGACCGTTGTTTACATATAGTACTGTTTATTGGAAAAGATATGGAAATTTTTGGGGAAAATTCCCAGGAGAAATTCCACAAGTGGAGGAGGGGTTTCCTGGCTTGATATGAAAAGCGATCAGAATTACATAAAAAAACATTTTTTCCCACAAAAAGTGAGGAGCAACATTAAAATTTAAATGAACTGAAATTATTCCGTATAAGAAGGTGGGCTCCCCCTTCTTCCAACCACGCTCTTTACGCTAAAGCTTGACTTTTAGCTACAATT
Organism: Artemia franciscana; assembly: GCF_032884065.1. Taxonomy (NCBI): domain Eukaryota; kingdom Metazoa; phylum Arthropoda; class Branchiopoda; order Anostraca; family Artemiidae; genus Artemia; species Artemia franciscana. Next base: position 7,040,532 of record NC_088882.1, read on the forward strand.
ATCAAACAGTTCGTGGTAACGAACTGTAGTAACGAGCGACCCGGCTCAATAATAACCAAAACTCCAAAAAATGGAATTTTTGATACCAATACCTACATCAAAAGAATCGAATTTTAATGCTGATTTTAAATATATAAGTTTCATCAAGTTTAGTCTTACCCATCAAAAGTTACGAGCCTGAGAAAATTTGCGTTATTTTAGAAAATAGGGGGAAACGTCCCCTAGAAGTCATAGAATCTTAACGAAAATCACACCATCAGATTCAGCGTATCAGAGAACCCTACTGTAGAAGTTTCAAGCTCCTATCTACAAAAATGTGGAATTTTGTATTTTTTGCCAGAAGGCAGATCATGGATGCGTGTTTATTTGTTTTTTGTTTTTTTTCCCAGGGGTGATCGTATCGACCCAGTTGTCCTAGAATGTTGCAAGAGGGCTCATTCTAACGAAAATGAAAAGTTCTAGTGCCCTTTTTAAGTGACCAAAAAAATTGGAGGGTACCTAGGCCCCCTCCCACGCTAATTATTTTACCAAAGTCAACGGATCAAAATTCTGAGATAGCCATTTTATTCAACGTAGTCGAAAAACCTTATAACTATGTCTTTGGGGACGACTTACTCCCCCACAGTCCCCATGGGAGGGGCAACAAGTTACAAACTTTGACCAATGCTTACATATAGTAATGGTTATTGGGAAGTGTACAGGCGTTTTCAGGAGGATTTTTTTGATTGGGGGAGGGGTTGAGAAGAGCGGGATATGCTGGGGGAACTTTCCATCGATAATTTGTCATGGGGGAAGAAAATCTCCATGAAGGGAGCGCAGGATTTACTAGCATTATTTAAAAACACAATGAAAAAATAAATATGAAAAAGTTCTTTCAGCTGGAAGTAAGGAACAACATTAAAACTTAAAACAAACAGAAATTATTACCCATTTGAGGGGCTCACTTCCTCCTAATACCTCGCACTTTACGTTAAAGATTTTTTAGTAATTTCAACTATTTATACTACGGCTTTTGTGATTATGGGGTCATTCTTAATGAATTGGGACAAAATTTAAGCTTTAGTGTAAAGAGCGAAGATCTGACAAGGGGGCGAACCCTTCATATATGTAATAAAAATATGAGAATACAAAAGTTCTTTACGTAAGCTAATTTATAAGTTACGTAAATCTTTTGCTAATAAAAATATTCGTAAAAAATTAAAAGTTCTAGTTGCCTTTTTAAATAACCAAAAAATCGGAGGGCAACTAGGCTTCCTCCCCCGCTCTTTTTTTCTCAAAATCATTCGATCAAAATTATGAGAAAGCCATTTAGCCAAAAAAAAAAAAAAATGCAAATTTCGTTTTAATTATTCCTCTGCGGAGAGCCAAAATCAAAACATGCATTGATTCAAAAACGTTCAGAAATTAAATAAAAAAAAAAAGTTTTTTTTAACTGAAAGTAAGGAGCGACATTAAAACTTAAAACGAACAGAAATTACTTCGTATATGAAAGAGGCTGCTTCCTCATCAACGCCCCGCTCTTTACGCTAAAGTTTTTTACTGTTTTAAAAAGAAGAATTGAGAGACAGAGTCAAACTTTAGCGTAAAGAGCGGGGCGTTGATGAGGAAGCAGCCTCTTTCATATACGAAGTAATTTCTGTTCGTTTTAAGTTTTAATGTCGCTCCTTACTTTCAGTTAAAAAAACTTGTTTTTTTTATTTAATTTTTTAAGAAAGACTGTTCAAACGCAAAGGTTGTTGAACTTGAATGAGAAGTATTTTTTAAAAGTTTTAAGACTTTAGCTTAAAGAGCGAGGTTCAAGGAAGGAACAGTCCCCTCATTAAAAAAATGTCGTCTATTTGTTTTTAGTTTTAAAGCTGCTCCTTACTTTTTACTGATTTTTTTTTAAACTTAATATCAAATATGAATCATGTTTCGGAACAAAATTTGGCGACGACTGAAGATGGTTGCCCCAATGTCCTTTACCATCTTCTCTTTTTTTCTTCTTTTTTGTATTTTCTGAAACGCCGTTTTTTCTTATTTTGAATACGCCGTTTTTCTTATTTATTTATTTTGGCTAAACGATGAAAACGCTTACCTTAAAAATATTATACGAAAAAAAAAAGCCAGTGATGATTCTAGGCCTTGGCATGGGGGAACAAATACCTCCCTCCGTTTTTCTAATATTTGACATAAAATTCCTTATATTTTATATTTATACAATCCTTGGGTATGCCTTAACCCCCCCCCCAGATTACGAGTCGTAAAACTGCTACTGCAAAAGGGTAAAGGATATTTAATCTGTTATTCTTAACTAGGTTAAAAAAGAGTTTTTCTTTCAGCTTTATTAAGGAGATACATTAAACACTGAAAGAACAGAAATTATTACGTATGTGGGGGGTGCTTCCTCCTTCATACCTCACTCTTTACGGAAAAAGTTTGACTTTTTGTTCCAATCATTTGAGAACGACTCCTGAAACACAATTGCCGTTTAGGTATTATTAGAATAATAAGCAGCTTTAAGAGTTCTAAAAAAATTAGCGTAAAGGGTTAGGTATTAAGGAGGGAAACCCCTCATATACGTGATAATTTCTGTTCGTTTTAAGACTTGATGTTGCTCCTTACTTTCAGCTGAATAATTTTCATTAAATCTCTGATTGTGTTTTAAATAATGCTGGGAAATCCAGTTTTCCCTTATGAAAAATTCCCCTATCCTATGAACGATTTCTCCATGCAAAGATCCTTCCACATACCCGCTCCCACAAGAAAAATACGCCCGAACAATGTCTTTATAGGCCTACTTCCCATTAACCAATATTATATGTAAACAATTAACAAAGTTCAGAGATTGCAGCCCTTCCTTCGGCGACTGTAGGGGGTCTGTAGGGGGGTCATCTTCGAAGACATACTTATTACATTTTTCAACTATGCTGAGTAAAATGGCTATTCAAAAATTTTATCGGTCACCTTTGGTGTTAAAGGGGGTGGTGGACTCCTATATCTGCGATCTGATGTTTTAATCCCTTAAAAAGGGCACTACAACTTTTGATTTTCAATCAAATGAGCCCTCTCACGATCTCTTAGGATCATTGGTTTGATACTATCACCCCTATGGAAAAAAAGGGAAAAAAAATACAAATAAACAAGCATCCGTGGTCTGTCTTCGGTTAAAAAAAAAAAAGAAAAAAAAAAGCAAAAATCCACATTTTTATGGCACTTGTTATCTACCAAGTAACATATAGCGATCGCAAATTCTGTCGGGCGGTCTATCGGTCTATCGGTCCCGGTTTTGCTAGTTTAGGCACTTCCAGGTAAGCTAGGGCGATGAAATTCGGCAGGCGTATCAGGAACCAGACCAGATTAAACTAGAAAATTGTCGCTTCCCCGATTCGACCGTCTGGGGGGGGGAGTGGGGGACGGTTAAATCGGAAAAAAAAAAGAAAAAATGAAGTATTTTTAACTTACGAACGGGTGATGAGATCTTAATGAAATTTGATATTTAGAAGGATATTGTGTCTCAGAGCTCTTATTTTAAATCCTGACCGGATCTGGTGACGTTGGGGGGAGGTGGGGGGAGCCTAAAATCTTAAAAACGCATAGAGTCGAGGGATGGGGATGAAACTTGGTGAGAAAATAAACAGAAGTTCTAGATACGTGATTGACATAACCGGAGCGGATCCACTCTATTTGGGGGGAGTTAGGGAAGGGAGGGTTAATTCTGAAAAATAAAAACTTCGTAGTTTTCTACGAAAAAAAAAGAAAATTTAAAAAATGAGTTATTTTTAACTTGCAAAGGAGTCATAGGATCTTAATGAAATTTCGTACTTAGAAGAACCTCGTAACTCGGATCTCTTATTTTAAATCTCAACCAGATCCAGCGTCATTGGAGGGGGGAGAGATGGGGGAAACCGGAAATCTTGGAAAACACTTAAAGCGGAGAGATCAGGATGAAACTTGGTGGGAAGAATAAAAACAAAACCAAGATACGTGACTGAGATAACCGGACCGGATCCACTCCGAATCCGGTGACATTGCAGGGAGTTGGGGAGGACCTATAATCTTGGAAAACGTTTAGAGTGGAGGGATCGGGATGAAACTTGGTGGTAAAAATAAGCAAAAGTCCTACATACGTAATTGACATAACCAGAATTGGTCCGATCTGTTTAGAGGAGCTGAGGGAAGGGTTAGAAATTAGGAGGGTTCTGAAAAATTAGAAAAAATGAGGTATTTTTAACTCATGAATGAATGATCGGATCTCAACGAAATTTTATATTTAGAAGGACCTCGTAACTCAGATCTCTTTTTTAAATCCCGACCGGATCCAGTTTTATTGGGGGGAGTTTGGAGGGGGGGACCGGAAATCTTGGAAAACACTTAAAGCGGAGAGATCAGGATGAAACTTGGAGGGAAGAATAAAAACATGTCCAAGATACGTGACTGAGATAACCGAAACTGATCTGCTCTCCTTGGTGGAGTTGGAGGGGGGGGGGGTTATTCGGAAAAATTAGAAAAAATTAGGTATTTATAACTTACGAACGGGTGATCATATCTTAATGAAATTTGATATTTAGAAGCATCTTGTGCTTTAAAACTCTCTTTTTAAATCCCGACCAGATGCGACGACATCGGGGGGGGGGGGGGTTGGAGGGGGAAACTGGAAATTCTTGGAAAACGTGAAAATTGAGGTATCTTTATCTTACGAATGGGTGATCTGATCTTAATAAAAATTGATATATAGAAGGATATTATGTCTCAGATGCTCCATTTTCAATTCGAATTTGATCCGGGGACATAGGGGGTTGGAGGGGGAAACAGAAATCTTGAAAAACGCTTAGAATGGAGAGATCGAGATGAAAATTGATGGGGAGGATAAGCACAATTTATAGATACGTGATTGACATAACTGGAACGGACCTGTTCTCTTTGAAGGAGCTGGAGGGGGGGGTGTAAATTTGGAAAAATTAGAAAAACTGAGGTATTTTTAACTTAAGAAGGGATGGCTGAACCTTAATAAAATTTTATATTTAGGAAGAAATCATGTCTCATGTCTCAAGTAATCTGCTATTACTTCAAATCCCGACCAGATCTGTTGACATTTGGGGGAGTTGGAGGAGGAAACCAGAAATCTCGGAAAGCGCTTAGAGTGGAGAAATTGGGACGAAACTTGGCGGGTAGAATAAGCAAATGTCGTAGATACGCGATTGTCGTAACCGTACTGTCTCCGCTCTCCTTCGGGGAGTTAGGAGGTGGGGCTCGGTGCTTTGGTAAGTTTTGGTCGTTTTCCCTGATTCGACCATAGGGGGGCTGAAGGGAGAGGAGATATTAGAAAAAATGAGGTATTTATAACTTACGGATGGGTGATTGGACCTTAATGAATTTTGATATTTAGAAGGACCTCGTGACTCAGAGCTATTATTTTTAATCCTAGCCGGCATTAAGCTTCTGAGTTTCCTTTTAAATCAATCTATTGATTCTTAGAATTTTGCTAGAGCTCATACCATATGAGCTCTTTGCTCTTCCGGCTCGTCACAAGTGCCATATGAGCTCTTAGCTCTTGTTGTACATAGGAGCTTGAAATCTCTACAATAGGTTTCTTTTATATGCTAAACTGATTGCGCGATTTTTGTTAAGATCAAGTGATGTCTTGGGGTTGTTTCCCCCTTTTCCAAAAATTGGGCAAATATTCCCAGGCTCGTAACTTTTAATGGGTAACATAAAACTTGATGAATTTTTTATATTTTTAATAAGCATCAAAATTAGACTCTTTTCATAAATCTACAATTTTTAAGCCTCTGTTTCTTAGTTGCGGTTACTATTAATCCGCATCACTCCTTACAGTTCGTTACCTCGAATTTTCGATTTGGCCAAAAAGTAGAGAAGGTGGGGGAGATGAAAATATTTAAGGTTAGACATTAATCCCGGATCTTGCGAATCCATGTAAATTGTTATTGCATGCAACCCATTGGATGGAAAGGCAAAAAGATGTTCTTCAGGGATTAAGCAAAAAAAAAAAAAACATTTGTTCTTAATATATAAAATATTGCAACGGTTTTCTTACATATAATCAGTAAAAATTAAAAAGGAGAAGAAAATTTTCATATTAAAAAAAAAAAACAAGACAAAAAATTAACCTTTTTAAAAATAGATTCTAAAACCACACTTGTTATACACTGTATACACTAAACGATAACTGGTGATACAAATAAGAAATCCAGAAACCAACAGCAAGAAATTTCTGATTTTCTGCTCAAGCTGAAAATTATCATTTTTGTAGTTCCTTTTTTCTTGTTTTCGTTATTTGGTTTTCGTATGAAAGGGAAAGAAACAAAAGAAAGTGAAAAAAAAATAATCTGAACAAATCTCAACAAAAATATACGAAGGGGAAAGGTTAACTACCAGTAAAAAAAAGTATTATTATCGGTGGACAGAAAGTTTATCTAATATGGCACTTCCTTATGAGAAAATTTGTTTCGAGTCATCGCATTCCGACGCACTGACGGGGAGTGATAGATTACGATCGCAGTTCGAGGTAGCACTGTGTTTGTATATTCTTAAGTATCAATATCACTGCACAAATAAACCACAAAGGACCTGACTCATTCCTTGACAAGAATCTAAACAAACTTTTCTCTTGCCGAGAATAAAATTAGCTTCAATTTATTTAATCAAGCTTAATGACACGCAAATCAACAATCTCTATAATCATTCGATCACCCAATTCCAGATGTGAAAAGATCACTGACCCAAAAGTTGACAATTTTACCTTTTTCGATTAATTTTACCAATAAATTTTAATTAATTAATTAATTTTAATTTAATTTTACCAATTTTACCATTTATGTTTTCCAGTCAACAGGATTTACCTGATTTACACTAAGATTACCCTAAACAAAGAAAAAACTAAGATACACGACTACACCGCTAAAAAGTTTTTAGGTAATTTTTCCAATGGGCGTGGGGCCGAAGGATCTTTACCTTGTTGGAACATGAGATAAGCATACATTGCTGGTTGACTTGACTCTTTTAATGTTATAATGGAATTTAATGATCGTAACCCTAAATAACAAAAGAATTCCCAGAAAAACTAGGTAACTTCCGTTCAAAATAATGCATTTTGGATTTTCGGTTGTTTCCTCAGATAGAAAATTTCTTTTCTTATTTTTTTCTACTCGCACATTATCTCATCTCTGTTTCTAGCTGGCCATAAGATCCAGGGTCCAGGGATGCCATAAGATAAATGGTCCAGGGACTTAGATGAGAGTATTAACTAACTGAAAACATAAAACCGATACAAAAAATGGGATGCTGTCTGAGTAGCAGGAAAGTCCGAAAGCCGCCTGAAGAACATATAAAACGATTATAAGTCTGTCGATAGTCTTTCACCTGCCATTATGTCAATAATTTCTAACATACAATAATAATGCTCTAAAAAAAACTCAAGCAAGCTCAGTTTTCAGTTAAGCCTTAGTTTTTCAGAATTCAACAAATAGAAGCAAATATCAGTAGTATCCACTCCATAAATTCCACAACACCCATATCTCACCACTCACAACACCTGTATACCTAGTTTTAAACGCATCCCTATCCCGTCATTCTGACAGCAAGCAAGCAGGTGCGTGTTACATCATAGAGAACATTTTCTAAGAGATGCAGGTATTAATTCTTAAATAGTAAATATATGAGACCCCGCCAAATCAAGATTACCGTGCTTGTTATATATTTCTTTCATTCATTAAAAAACCCACGAGACCCCACCAAATCTAGGTTTCTTTGATTGTTATGTCATAGGCTTGAGTTGTTACGTAATAATTTTTCTTTCAAAAACCTATGAGACGCTGCTAAATCAAGATTTATTTTTAAAACCTGCAAGAGCCCTCCCTCAACGAAAGGCGTGGTCCTTAAATCATCTCAATATATTTATGATTTTCTGCCATTTCGTGTCAGCAAACAAGTGATTTTACCACCAGTTTCTATATGGAGATCTGTTAGAGAGATTATTGACTTTCTATGAACAAAGACTTGTTATCCCGCTATTTCCAGAAAAACAGAAGCGTAAGCCGCTATTATTCTAATGGGAACCGAGTAATTTTCTATGATTTCTGGGGGGCTTTAAAAACGTGTATTAGAATAGAAATTTCATTAGTCTTACACAAGATCATGAACATGTCACATCTCAACTTTTAAAAAACGGATATGCCTCGAAGATGTCGACAGGTAGGCCTCTCTTTCTATACCCTCTTCCCACCAGAAATAATGTATGCATACCAAAATTGAACCTACTATAATTCACTATATTAGATAAACACCTAAAAACCACCTCCCTCTGGCTATTACACGATTTTCAAAATGACAGAATAACCTAATTTTCTCGGAAAGTATATAATTTAAACTTCCCCCCACCCGTCTGCAATTTCGATATACTTTTCCGCTAATCAAAACAAATTCTGGCAGCTTCTTAAAAAAGATATAAATAAGTATGCTTGGTTAAACCCTTAATGACACCTTTTCTTCAGGCAAAGGCTTTGTTTCTACCAGACAGCTGCTGTGCTGGTAATTGCATGAAAGGGTTCTTACAAGCCAATAAATTTGAATGATCTCTTAATATGAGCGTTTCGTAATTTAGACATGTTTTCCAGATCAAATTGACGAGCTATGGTTAAAAATTATCCTCGATTTTTGAGGAGGGCGATCTAAGTTTCTAACTACTTCCATTTTAAGCCGTCAACATAACCTATTATTTCTAATTATCGTGAAAAAAGGGTTGAATATTTTCCTTTACTATATTATAGAGAGAATAAAATCAAAGATTTAATCACAGAATAAAAATGTTTACGATCAGGGATACTAATTACTTCGAAGTTTTCTGTTAAATACCAAATTTTCCCCTGTATTCGCTGCATAACTTACCTTCCCTTAGATGGATTATTTGATTCCATTTTTGGTTAGTTGAATTCATTACTTTTCGTTGAAAAGGTTTCTTTTATAATTGCGGGACGCAAAAACTATGATTTCTAACATTGAATTAGACGGAGTGGAGGGGGGGGGGCAATGAGTGAAATTTAAGTGAAAACATATTTAAATTAGATTCAAGTTATTTGGAAAAATCAAACATTATTTTTATTACAAGAATATTGATGATTAACTTGAGGACATGAGCACCTATGCATGAACCGCTAGAAGCTCAAGAATGAAATATGTGTGAAGAAGGTTTTCCTTTAACATATTTTAGGGAGAATAAAAAAACGGTTTGGGATATATGGTATTCGCTAATTCAAACTTTTCAGCCTTACCAAGGTTTAGAAAGTTTAAGTTCAACTTGGAACCAAGGGTTATACATCATTTGCCATCCATAGTCCCATAAAATTACTGTATTTTTGCCCCCTCCCCTGCCGTCAAGATGGGAGGGGGAGCAATAGTAACAAGTTAAATTCAAGAAAAAATACTCTTGTTGAAAATAAGATGTATTTTAACCATATACGGGCTTTTTAAAAACTAATTCCTATCTTTTTTAAATGATCAAAATAAGATGTTTTTAACCCTCTTATTTCATGAAAAAATTATTTTCTATTTAAGGAAAAATCTGAGCAAGAACCTCCCAGCACAGCACACCTACGACCGAATACGCGGCCACTTCAAGACCTGGGCCGATCAAGTATTGTGAAGATTTGAGCCCTTCTGCGCCCCTCCAGCCTCATTCCAGCAAAGTTGCAGGTCCGTCAAACACCTGATCCCCATGACCTTCTTTGTTCCAGATTTTCTATGCAAGCCGACATCGATATTGCCAGCCCTTTCGCAAGTGTAAATTCTTTGATATTTATTAGGGCTAAAACATTTTCTGCTTTTTCTAACTATTATTCTTGTTAACTATTAACTATTAACTATATATTCTTGTTCCGACTAATACTTTAATAATGGGATATAGGGCAAGGCAAGAACCTGAAATAGTATGACAATGAGAGAGCCCTTGTTTGGTGCATCTGAGGGAGGGGTTAAATAGTATTGCCCTATCATAAACATAATTCACTTTGGGAACTATTATAGTTTTTTGGGAAACTATTAAGAACACTGATGCTATACCCCCATCTTTATCATGTAACATATTCCTTTAGTTACTATAGGAACCTTTTTGATAGTTTCGATGGAAGATCCCAGGGAAATAGCTAAAAATAAGACTCAACTTTTGGATTAATCAAAGAGGGAATAACTAGGACGTTATTAATTCTAGAATAATGCATTCTAATTTTGAAAACTAAGAATGTTGAAAAGAGGAAAATTTGGGGATCTTAGATTGATATTCCTTTTCAGCATAATAACAGGCCCCTGGCCAGCTAGTTCTGAAGAGTCTTAGGGGCTTCTGTTCCCAAGGTTAATAATATATTCTTTTTAGTTTAATATAAGGCCTTTGTCGATGTTATTCTTGGCACTCCTAAGAGAAAAGTAGCTAAAAATGGAAAATTCTTTTCAGGTAAATAAAAAAGGAAATGACTAAGATCTTCGTGCTTCTAAAAATAATGTATTCTAGTGATGGAAAGCGTTTTACTGCTCCCTCTAAGAAGGGAGATTTGAGTGTCCATAGATTAACATTCCTTTTCAGGTTAATAATGGGCCCTGGATTGTTATTTTTTAAGGGTTTGAGAATCCTTAAATTGATTAGAAGGATTAGAGATCCCTTGAATCATTAGATTGACAATATATTGAGATTCAAAGCTTGTAATCATAAATTCATCAAGAAAACAAAAAAATTCATTCTTTTGCAGTCATCTATTGATGAATAACCGGAATGGATCAAGAATCATTTGATGGATCACTTTGGAGCCCTAGCAATGGACGCCAATACCCAAGTTTTTAAGACTCTTTAGAACATTATAGTAACTGAAACGTAAAGAGGGTGCACTCTACCGACATTTACGTGGTAATTTGTGGTCAATAAACTTATAACTCCTAGTGCAGGGGCTATGGATTCGAAGGGTTATCTTATGCAATAATTTCTGATCTTAAATTTTTAACTGGTACTATGAGGACTATGGGTGTGAACGGTCAACTTATGGAATGATTTCTAGTCATTAAATTCTGAACTGATAGTTTGGTCTCAGTACAACCAAAGGGTTACTATTAAGTATTCTATTCTCTTTTCGGCCTAATATTAATTATTTCACGGGATGAAATCAAGAGTGTTTCAGTGAGCTAATAAGCTCTTATTTTCTAGGTTCTTATAACAGCATTAGCACCTACACCGGGGCGTGCATCGAGATGGTTATCCCGTCTATTTTTAAATTTTTGAAAGAATAGTCAAATGGTGTGTACTTGTATTACCTACAAACGGAAATGCAGACACTTCACTCACACTAACGTAATTTTGAGGGTGTTTTTTCAGAGTGGGTGGAAAGTATTTTTAATAAGGTAGAAAATAATAATGAGAATGGGAATGGGTAAGTTGTTTCGCTTTAGAGAATTTAAACGTACATGTAGCAAAGTTTAAAAAAGAATTCGTTTTAAGAGGTGGGGTTGGGAAAGGGGACGCAAGAAATAATGTTGATTTCAGGGCTTGTGGAGATGCACCATATTTTCGTTTCAATACGGACTTAGAGGGGTTCAAGTATTCAGTCCTTGCCACAGGGCATAAATCTTATTCTAATAATGCTTATGAGACCAATTTGGATAATTTATAAGTTACGCGAGGAAGGGGTAGAGTTTCCTAAAGTAGATTTTAACTGTTTACAGGGGCAATATCCTGCAACACTTAAGGAAATAGAAATTGTTGGTAGGGTTGACGAGCACTTAAACACTAGGGTAACAGTGTTCTTTTACGATACAGAGAATGAAGAGGGTGAAAGCAAAAAAAAACGGGGTTATGTATTCAGTAAGGGCTCTGTCCACTGAATTGGCGAAACACTGAGTATTGCTTCTTTACGACCCTACCAAAGACTCTGAATCAATTGAACATTCCTTTTCCATTCCAAACATTAGCTGAGTTTTAAGTGAGGGTAATAACAGTGGGAGAGATACTTTCTATTCTTACCCAATGTGTCTTTCAAGATTCTGTTCCAAATTAAAGTTGAAGCATCACTTTAGGCACTACAAGCGTCATGGGCACCAGTCCCTGGAGATCTTTTGGGTTTGAAAATGCCATCTTGGGGTCTAAACATTTCCAAAATTTGCTCTTGCAGAGCGACAAGGTTGAAATAGGCATCGATGCCAAACTCATGGATGTGTTTGATCTACCTAACTCGAATCGTGTTAAAGAATATGAACCCATTTTAGTCTCTTATATCCATGCGCAAAGAGACTCGATTAATACCATGCAATTGTTAGAGGTGTTTGAGACATGGAGAAGATTGTGTAGGTGCAGTTATAGTTACACTTATTAAAACAGCCAATAACTCAATTTCACGGCTACGCAACGTAAACTATCCGAAAACTCTATCAAAAGAAGACCAATAGGCGCGCGAAAATAAAGATATATGTTGGTTGTGAAGAAAAATATGTTGAGTGTAGTGGGGATAAGGCAGTCTGCTACCATAATCACTTTAGAAATTCTATTTTATAGGGTAGGAGTAACTTTTCGGGATGGCACATACATCGTGTAATGTAAATGATAGACAGCAATACTTTCTATCGGTTTACATGCACAATTCCAATCGTGATTTGTAACTCAAATAAGCAGCGTTGGCACGTTCGCAGAAAGATGAAGTTTTAGATGGGTGCATGAGAAGATCGGTCTGTTTGATATAAAATCAAACCCAAATCACCTGAGAAGTTGCTGCTCTTAGATTTTAAATGGAAAACATATGAAAATAATAATACATACTCGAATAAAATACATTTTTAGATTCCTATAGTTTTTTCCAAAAATCCTTCAGTTAACTCATTCAAGTACAGAAGAGAGACGATTTTCATAGTTTCCGCCTCCTCAAGCAGCGTTTTCCAGATGATGAAATGTAAGATTTATTAATTTTAAGGGCAATTAGCCGTAAGAGTACTACAACTCTATCTTGATGCTACGTGAGAAAAAATTACCACCCATCGAAGTGTTTTATGATTCACTTCACGATCATCAATACACCGCTGCTGACTATGAATTTGCTAAAAAGTTTTTTGGCAAGGGAAGGTGTAATAATATGGAGAATTATTGTAAAATTTACCTGGCAAGTGATGTAATGACGTTTTTGGATAATGTCTAAAAATACGGATAAAACACACGAGGAATTTGGTTAAGTTTTGGGCATTATTTATCAACTCCTCATCTGGTGATGGATTTAACTCTTAAAATTAGCGATAAAAAATTGGTCTGACCATCGACGTGGGTCAGCATATATTTTTCGAGGTATTCATGCGGGGAGGGTCTTTTCTGACGGTAATCATATCCTGGGAACCGACCCGACTGGACAACGCACCGGTAAAATTCGAATGCGGTTTTACTTGATATGAACTTCCTTTATCCGTCAGCAGTGTCTCACTTCTCTTTGTCCTGTTGGAATTACGAATGGCTAGACAATCGCTCTGCTCTAAATTTTTCTCGCCATTTACACTGTTCATGCGAATGGACCAGAACGATGGTTTTTCGAAATTGATTTTGAAACACACAATGAACCTTCATGCCTCGGTAATGGACTTTGTTTTTCCGTGCATAAGTAAACCGGTATTCATTGAATCCCTATAATTTATCTATGGTAAAAGATGGGGGCATGCACTGGATACCTTTAAAACAAAAGCTTATTGCCGACCTTCACCTGAAACAGAATATTGTTGTGCGCCACATTCTTTTGCGGCCGACACACATGCTGGCCGACAGTTTCAAGGTACAAAGAGTTCCACAATTCGATCAAAAGCCATGCAGGAAGACGTGTATTGATACATTAGCCAGTAAACGATCTGAGGCAAAAATGAAGGTTGAAAAAGAAATCTTTAAGCTTTATTAAATTAAGGCTTCGATAAGATGTGCAAGAGTAAGCGACCACCCCAAAAGAATGTGGTCTGCAAGAGACCACATTCTCTTGCAGAATATATTGCAAAATAAAGGACATAAAAATTTGCCATAAGAATAAATCATTTGAGACAACCTTTAGGTAAAAATCTGAAATTTGAATTGCGCTACGAAATGAATCAGCCATGCAGACGCCAAAAAATTAATCTGATCCGTGAAGAGGATAGAAAAAGCCGAAAAATACACGAACTATGTGAAAAATACATAGAGATAAAAGACAGAATATGGATTATGATATAACTGAGATGAATTTAAAATCTTTTAGTCTTTTGGGGATGAAGGACTCACTCCAACGGTTTACCTGCTTGAACCTACTCTCAACGTTTAAATTTGACTATGAGAATATGTAGATTCTTGCCCTTTTCAAGTATTTTTTTTTCATGATAAAATTAACCTGATTTGGGATAAAAATGATAACTGTTTGATTACAATTTTAAAATTAATCTGGTTTTATATTAAATATTTTGGATTTAAAACTTTTAATCCCTTGTATTAGGTTTTTTATCCTCGCAAATTAGACTATGCTGTACTATGACAGAATAAATACTCAATTTTGTTTGAGTATTAATAATATTCTGTGGTAGCGAAGTTGAATTTATCTCTGCTTGGTAATACGAGACCCAAGATTTGGTCTCAGCTGCAACAACCCAACACCGAGTCCAGGATATGATTCCAGTAATGAGTTTATGCGAATAACATTTCCATAATAATACAAACAAGAATAATGATATTAATAATAGTTTTTTTTTTAATTTAGACCTTTGACGAGAAAATGGAAGTAAAAATCAGAGTTTATTGCTTCGGCACCTAGCTCTAATGCTTGGGGACAGTACAAGTCGAAAAAACTTTCTGCATAACTTCATCTAAATTAAGGTACGTCTTTTTTATACTTTTGGCTTTAAAGGTCACTCCAGTACCAGTTTTTCCCCTCTTGACTCTGGAATCAGGAGTTAAGAAGGGTTGTCTTATCTCCGTTTGTATATTTACTTGCACTTGTAATTACGGCAGGACCATGTGTTTTCCTCCTCACCTAAAATGTGAAATTTTGATGTTGCATGGAAATTTATTAAACTGTAAACTGTCAAGACTCATGCAGATCCCCGTTCTCCGCTCCCAGATTCCTGATGGTATGGATTGATTTTATGGATTGATCAGCAAATAGAGTTGCTGAGAGATGCCTGAACTGTTCTTCAGTGGGTAGTCACACCAAAGTGAATGGTGCGCATTTAAATCATTTACTAAATGATAATCTCTATAATTTGGTATACTATTATGAATCAATTTTAGGACCTCTCCCATTTCATTAGAACCTGGTAGATTATACATAGTAACTATGATAAATGATTTACTATTACTAAAATACATGTCTGTAACTACCAGAATAATCTTCATTCCACCCACACTATTCAAAACAATTCAATTAAACCCTCTTACCATGTAAAAATTCCTAATGCCAATTTTCAGCCCTATTCCTCTACCAGTTATTCTATCATTTCTAATGGCACTGAGTCTCTCATACCCAAAAGAATGTGCCCGAATCATTGCAGATCCGAATTTCAAAACGTTAACGATCACAGACTCCAATATGGTTGTTTTACATTGGTAAAAGAGATGTAAAATTATATAAAACATTGCCGCTGGCACTATCAAATTAGAAATTAAAAAAAAACTCATTATGGAATTTTATCACAATGTATGTAAGCTTCCCTCCTGGGGAGGGAAATTTTCAAGTGTTTTATGTAGACACTTATCCACTCCTGTTAAAAGTAAAACGGATAATCTGTTGGACGATTGGGAAAATAATACGCACATTAACTCTCGAACGGACTACTCCAAATGGGACAAGTCCATTTACCCAGAACTAGTGAAGCGCTAGGCCCCAAATAAGTTGTTGTTTCTAAAATTTGAGACGGGGAGTGATTTTATATTTAAGGGTGTGCTTGCAGGTCTGAAGGTGTACTGTGTGTAAGCACACAATAAGGATATCCAAAAAGTCTGCAAGAGAGTTCCTACACACTATGTAAAGGAAAATTTTGATATGAAAATTTATAGGAACTGTGTAGAGAATTATTTACTTACAAGAGCGAGTGTCATTCCGGTTCGCTTTTTTAAATATAAGAACTCTACAGGTCAAGTCAAGAAAAATGCCATATCAGCCATATCGGATAAATACAATGTTGGTGCAGGCAGTGTGAAGGTACTACCACATTATATTAATTCAGATCAGAACGTATGTGTAGAGTACAGACGGCATCTTGGTCTGAAGAAAGCTTGATTGTTGATGGGTAGAGGGCCGCTTTTTGTCTTTCCTTACACTCAGTCTCCAGCTCAGCAGTGTTTTTTTATATGTAATATTTTTTACATTTTTTTACTTATTTATTTTTTTGCGAAAGGCGGAATTGATGTCTTAAAAAAGTGCTTAATATTATACTATTTTATGTTTCGTACCATTGACTGCCGCAGCGTGTATTGAATTTTCTTGCGGCCGTTCTGGCTGCCACGTCCGCTGGAGGGATCTGGTCGCGTCCAGCGGTCTGGGAGGGAGCCATTTCGAAGTACTTTTTAAAATGGTTTCTACAGTTTATTTAAATATATTTAAGTGCTTATTTTATGTTGTTTTTTCAAACAAATACAAAGTAGAAACAATAGAGGAAATATTTTCAAGACAGTAAAAAGGGAAGCTGAATTTCGGGGCTTCTTAAATCATATTAATACTTATGACCGAAATTTGCAGTTCACCCTAGAAGTTGAAATTGAAAATAAACTACCGTATTTAGATGTGTTAATTATTCCTAAGGCTCATAAACTGGATTTTACTACCTATCGAAAGCCAACACAAAACAATAAATATCTTCAATTTAATTCAAATCACCCCCCACAAGTTAAAAGAGCAGCTGTAACTTCCCTCATTGATCGTACCCTGAAGATTTACTCTGATTCGTATATAAATGCAGAAATAAACTTTATCAGATATTTTCTTTTTGGTAATGGATACCCTATTCCTTTTGTCAATAAGATAATTAACCGTAGACTAAAAAGATATTTATGTAAAATCGAAGAAGATATTTCACAATATGAAGCTACTGATAAGCCCTAAAATATTGTCTATCACCGTATATCCCAAAAATCGCAACAAAATTAAAAAATATTTGCACAAAAAATAATCTGTACAATAATCTGTATATTAATTTCTTAAATTCCGGTAAAGATAAGACCCTAGTTACTCGCCAAAGAGGGGTCTATCAAATATCTTGTGACTTTGGAAATTAGTATGTTGGCAGGACCCATCAGAATTTAGAACAACGTCTACAACATCATAAAAACGACATAGCCAATGCATTAATTTCAAATTGTTCCAACAACTCCTTTGATTCTGCTTCATGTTGGCATATATTTAATAATCCCTCCCACATGATACTTTTTGAAAAATCTTCACTCATCAGTAGTGGTTTGGGGATATGACAGGTGGTTCGGGAATCAATCGAAATTAGTCTCAAAATAAATAATTATATTTCTTTGAACAGGGACTTATGGGAGTACTCACTGAATTCCTTATGCTCAACTTTAATTAAAAATGATCTAACAAAATATTTTACTAAACCGATTTATAATAGTATTGAACCAATTAAGAAAAAGCCTTTGAGATAGGCTACCAAAATTGCAAGGTTGGCTCTGAGAAATTGCATTTAATCACTTTGTTCTGTTTTTTTTTTAATGAATTTATCATCTCACTTCATTCTTTTTGTCAGTCCTGATTGAGCTTCGTTGAAGTAAGGATGCTAGGGCTGTTTTTAAAAAGTTTAATGTAAAAAGTTTTAATTTAATTTTATTTATAAATACATTTTTTTCTCTCTTTCTCGTATTGTGCTGAAGACAGCCCTTGGACATAGGGCAAAAATATTCACAGAATGGATTTTCACTGCCTTGAAAAGATTTTCCCTATTGTTTATACTATGTATTTGTTTGTTATGGAAAGGCAGAAGGGTTTTCGTCACTATTTTTGTTGCTTTTTCAAAGTGATTATGGAAATATTGTTTTTTTTATTCGTAATGCACTTATTTATATGTTAAAAAAAAACATGTATTCTATTTTTCTAATATTTATTCTACTGATTGAGGTTAGGTTCAGTTAATTGTATTTTGACAGCGAGAGGAGTATGTATCAATTTGGAAATACATTCAGATCATTTCTTTGCGGACCTCCAATGTCTGTCAAAACAGGACTTTTAATGAAAATAATGCAAAATGGCAATAAACCTTCTTAGAAAATTCAAGAAGTATCTAATATTGCTAGATTGTGTGACATGAGCCCTATGATAAAATAAAGACTATTGCACGACACTAAAAATTTGCACGGGGACTTGACGTGCTTAATATTTTTGAACCTAACTCGAGGCTGATTATTGGCAATTTAGCTGAATCTGATATGTTACAATTATTCACGGTCTGGTCACAAAAAATTTCATAACTGTGTGCCTCCACAATCTCTTTCACCAGAGTAAATACATGAGAACACTGGCTTTAAATTGTAGTTACTATTATCATCTCTAGGGTTGTTCTTAATTCAAGTTCGCTTATAATTTTAAACGAGCAATTAGTCCCGGTGAACTGAAAACTTGACTCTCAGCCTACAATCAAGCTAATAATAAACCCTATGGATGTGTTCTATTGGGTCTTAATCAAAGACACCCAAAGAGTTACGTGTAGTCATGGATATTTTTTATATTGAAATTACCGTATATATACCCGTGAATAGTAAAACAGGTCATTAGTCATTATCATGAAACTAAAGAAACCACAGGAATATAAACATTTATTTTCCGTCCTAGGTAATTCAAAACCGTGGCTTAGGATGGCTATGCTCAAATACGGCATTGAGAATGTACTCACTAATCTTCTATCTTATATTTTTTAAATTTAACTTGTAGGCCATATTAAACTGCCAGAAGGTGTTAGGCAACCGACAATGCAGCATCGCTCACTATTAAGTTCCCTAGCTTGTAAAAAGAAAGGAAAAGATTTTAAAAGAAAGTGATCTATTCAAGCGGTTAGCAGTTTCTTTTCACTGTTACCCGCCACAATCTTGAGAATTGTAAACTCCATTCTCTAGAAAAATGGCTAGACTTTACATATTGACACCAATTCAACTCATCCTTTCGCCAAAAAGAGTACTTTGAAGGTAATCTTGACAAATTGATTAATAATGAAAAATTTCCGATTATGAAAAATTAATTTTACTTTGAAATGCACTTCTACGTGTTGACCTGCACAAAACCTACCTTAAAAGACCACTCAAAGTAAATGTTATTGATCAACCTCTAAGTTCAGAAAGTTCTGAAACATTAAAAGTACCAAAAAAGAAAAATATTTATCTAAAGTTTCATTAGCTGTTGTAGACCTGATGCCTCATTCCTTTTGTGACCAAAGTAACAGACACTTAACCTATATCACTGAAAATGAACATGAACAAATTGATGGTAGTAAGAGTGAAAATTTTATCCACGGCAAGATTTACAAGCTAGTTGATTTGGTATAAGATTTGATTGCAAATCGTAAACAAATGAATATCAAAGGATAGTCATTTGTATTAATTTATAAAGTAATAAAATTTTCCAAAAAGTCTTATTTGGAAGAAACATATTTATAATTGGCTAAGGGGTTATGGAGAAACCTCAAAAGTTATTTCGTTTTCGGTTAGCAGGACAAGAGGGAGTGATAACCTAAAAGGTATTAAAAGAAAGCGTCTTTCCGCCACATTTAGTATGTAAAAGGGTAGCAGCCACTTTGCATTGCATTTACCTTCAAATTGGCTCAAGTTTTGAAGCAAGTTTGTGAGAGTATTGATGAAGCAAGAAGTTTAAGTTCTTTCACCACACTTGCTCAATACGCTGGAATTGAAATGAAGGTAGTGACAGAGTATTTATAGGATGAATTCAGGCTCATCAAAATTATAACTCTTCATCAAAATTAACTCTTCATCAAAATTATAGAGTTTGTGGTAAACATTATCGAAAAAAGCCCTTTTCCCTTTGCCCATATTACCTGTAGATCTTTTGATTGTAGACAAGCCTCATAGACGTCACAAGTTTAATTGTGACGTTACAAAGACGTCACACCCACACAAGTATATTTTACTGGAAATCAGTGTTTTAGTCACTATGGATATGACGTTCCATTACGTTTAAAGTCTAGCAATGGAGTTGCTAGAGCCCTTAAATATATCGTTGAACATGATTCGTACAGAAAAATCCCAACAGATCGGGGAAGTAAATTGGTTCGTCACATGTAAAAAAGGTTTTATTGAAATATAATGCAAAACTGTGTCATACTCATAACCCTATAAGGGCAGCATTGGCTGAACGTTTGAACAATTCTAGTTTTAATCTTGAGATGTTATACATTGAAAAATACTGCTGGTTTTACTCAAGATTTAGATAAAATCATGTTGATTTATAATTAACATCTTCATCGATCATTGTCAAGCCATGGTCCTCTTGAAGTTTATCACAACAACAATACAATTGACATTTTTCTTAAACAATATTCAAATGAAAAGGTTTTGAAGAAAAAACTTAATGTTGATGGTGCAGTTCTGATCAATTGAACTACGTATATTTTAAAAAGGAGGAATAATTGTGATCCGCTGAACTTTTTAAAGTGTCAAAGGTCTTAGACATTAAACCCATATCATATCGTCAACGAGACACCAAATATGAAAAGATTCTTGTGGAGTTTTTACGAGTATGAATCACAAAAAGGTAAAAATAGTGGAATGTATCAAATTGAAAAGAATCTAAGGATTCGAACTAACAAGGGTAAGAGACAGTTTTTTGTTCCTTGGCTAGGATACAACTCTGATTTTGATTCTTGGATTGCTGCTGAAGAGCGATTTTTGGACAAAACTCTCCCATTGCCATCAAATTTGAGGGAAGATATGAAGTTACTTTTGTCTATTGTATATCTAAAAATACACATGATATCTTCAGAAAGGATCGCATTTATGACATAAAAATAAGAACTCATATTTGGCTACTCGTTACCGAGTAATGGATAGCATCAATGAACTAGGGTGAATTTCAATTCATCATATTACTCTACTAAGAGTATGGTAGCATGACTTATTTGTGTTGTGCTATCAATAGAAAAATTCCCATTCGTAAGAATGAGGCATTCCACTTTAACTATTCAACGGAACAGGACAAGTTCTACATTATTTTTACCATTGAGAATGAGAATGTGATTCTCAACGAAAATCAGAGAGATGTTCTTAGATTTTAAACAAAATATAAATAATGATCGAAGCTCTGGAAGTACCGCTTGTATGGATCGTGTTAGTTTTGCCTACTATCCACCCGGCTTTTCCTCAGACGATTGTGCATTTCTTGACGCTTCATTCGTAGAAAAATGAAAAAGTTGGTAATACCAACGTCCCTCTCTTACGTATTCTTGAATGAAAAGCCACTCATGAGGACATTCACCACTATTATATAAAGCACCTCTAATATATTCCAGTGAAAACTTCGTATTTGGAGCTCTGTCAGTTAACAATAAGAAATGAGTTTTGCAATCTTCTAGTAATAACAATAAGTTTTCCTGTGATGACATATCCTTTTCGACCCATTCAGTGAGATGGCTAATAGGAAAAATACTTTTGTTAGTCCCGATATGGATTGCTATGCTGCTACTCTTAGACTGCGACAATCGGGTCATGGAATGAAATATTACAGGGATCGTTGTTCTTTAATGTCTGCTTACGGTCTCGACAATTGGTTTGCTAAGTTATTCCGCTCTGCTTTTCCCCTTTCTAAAAATATTTTGCACCTGTTTCCGTGGATTTTGCGTCATCTACATTAAGAGACTGGAGCTCAGGTAAAGATTTTAAAGAACTTTTTTCACAAAATCTCAGGTCCGGCGCGCAATCCCTCTGCGAGTGATTGAAATCACCCCAAAGGGGGAAAAGTTTAAAAAGGGCGAGAAACACCTCATCACTAATTACTCTCAACTCGGCTCGGAAGCGTAAAACATCGCTCTTGTCAAAGAAGAAAAAAACTAAAGGTGAAAATTGTTTGATCGAAAAAGGATTACTTTTCCTAGAAATAGCATATTTACCACATAAGGAATCTTGCCCTTCAGCAAACTCATCTCCAAATATTTTAAACGTGGAAAATGTTAATGCGAGTGTTAAATATGGTTATTTTGAACAGCTTTATACGCAACAACCGCTTTCTGAAAACGCACATTTTCAAATTTATTCTAGTGAGGATTATTTCATAGTTTTGGCTTCCACATTTATAGATTTTTATTTCATTGTCAAAGTTCTAATGATGAAAAACCAATTGCAGCCGAAGGAATATCCTATGAAAATTGTCTACTACACAATTTGCTTGGACAAATCGGTGTCTACATAGTGGAATGTTGGTGAGTACTAGCAATAGTCTTTCAAACTATGCAAGTTAAATACAATTCATGTTGATGAGTTCAATGTCGTATAAGAATTTGAGAGGTAAGGCTGTGGGATTTGAGCATAAAAGGGACAGTAAACCTAACAATATATTTAGAGATGTAGCAACTAAAGATAAAATTTGGTTGGGAAAATAAATCATGAAATATTTAATATACCTTAATGGGTGCCTCCCAATGATAAGATTGATATTAAGCTACAACTTTCAACGTCCAATTTTATTTTGTGAAAAGTAGTTGGTACTACACCTGTTGTAACCGTCTGTCACACCTAGGCAATACTTCATGTACGAAAATACCAGGCTATGAGTTATGTTGCTTTGGCAACTGAGAAATTAATAGCTAGTGGAAATAAAGGTTAAACTGCTCGTTCCTCATACACTCATGAATCAACGATATATTGCTACGGGTACACTTACCTACATCGATTTGTCATTTATTAATGGTGAAATTCCTTCAAAACTTGTTTTGGCTTTTGTAAAAAGTGCTAGTGCAATTGGATCATCGACGAATTCTCCACATAATTTTGAAATATTTGAACTTTCATCTCTTGTATGTAAAGTAAGTGGAATTCCACTCTACAGTTTATCTTTGATAAATACTACAGGAGCCTGTATGAATTGACAATAATATCGATAGATCAACATTCAAATTATTTGAAAATAGTATAACCGGAGAAATGTTTTCAAAAACTCATGGTATCATTGCATTGAATATATTAGGTACTCAAGATATAACTATTTTCTGAACTGGGAAAGTAGGCTTACAGTGCATTTTCACCGAAACATTGGAGGAGAGTATTGCAATAATCTCACAAAATCAATTTGAAACCTATTGGAAAATTATCCCTGATGGCAGTGTTCAATTGCACTTGTCACCTTGAACACAAATCAAATAATCAAGGTATTCAAATTGGATCTCTACATGTCCAAGTACAAATCCAAGTGCATACCCTCAGCTTTCCTCGACCACATTCAAAGCGTTAACAATACCCTTATCATTGTTAAAAGTAGTCCATTAGCTGTAAGGACGGAAAATAATGAATTTTGTCATCCTCTTTGCCTATCGCATACAATCTAGATACCTCAGATGGAAAACTCTCACTGGCAAAATGAAAAATCTATTATTCAAAATTTGAGGGGAGTAAAATATTTATTAACCAAAAGTTTTGGTTTTCGAGCACCATCATATTTTATTTTTCGATGTCGCGGATATACTGACAGTGAGTTTCTTCGTGTTTATTGTGATAATCCTCGATTGAACGAATTTCTAGTTGAAAATACCCTTTTCTACCTGTAAAACATTAATTTCATTGCCCTAAGAGTGAAATACTGTAAATATTTTTGTGAATTTGTTTATCAATAAAACATTTAATTACACAAATATCTGTCTTTTAGGTTTCTTTTTCTCCGTATGGGTAACCATCGTTGATAATAAGTGGCAGGAGCTTGTCACGATTCAACTTTTGTTCATCTTGCCTTGCAAAGTCAGGGTCAGATTTTCTACAATATAATGTAACTTCATTTTTTACATCTCTTCTTAAAGTCAATAATACTATTCTGTTTCATATAATAAAATTCACATGTTTCAATTTGCTGATTTGAAGCAATGTCGCATACAAAATTCTCACGTAAAGATTTACTTTTTTTAACAGCCACATAGAAGTCAGTAGGTTTATAATCATAACACCTGGTATCTTCAAGTGATTTCGTAAAAACCAGACTATTTTATTATTCTGGCAATTGAAGCGTAGACCAGATTCTTTTTCCCACAGCAATTTAAATCCACGACAGTACTAGGCTCTTAGAAATGAACTGAAATCACAATTATGGTTATTTGCAATTAAGTCAGAGTAAGTATTTTCCCATCGATCACATTTATCATAGTGACAATGGGATCATAAGGAACCTCTGTTTTGAGAGTCTCAAATCTCGTCAAAACAGAATTTACAATCTTTAATTTGTACTGCGTATCCTCTATGCAATTTACATGGATTGCATAATTTACACTTTTCATTGCTCATCAATAATAGTTCAATTCTCACAGGATTACCAGCTACTCAATGTGTGCAAACATAATGGGTATATATAGGACATTTTTTAATGTCGACTCTCTCATCGCCGAAAAGAAACTGACTCACAATTAATAAAATGAATGCCGTCTAGGAGGAAGAGTGACTTCATCAAACTTATTCGACTTGTTTCTGCTTGCCTTGCAGAGTAAACGTCTAGGCAGTAATTAAAAGCGAGACTATAATATTATTTCGTTTTTTCCGATTAATATATCAATTAATTGAGTAAATGCATCTTAGCAAAGACGTAAAAGTTTCATACAATATTCCAAATACGGAAGATCATTTCTCATTATGTCGTTAAGCATTCGCTGAAAAAATATTTTCCTTGGAAGAGATAACTCTAGAAAATCATCAGCTAGAATTAAAACATTTTCCGAGGCCACTAGATTCCGTATGATTTTTGCTTTCTCAAATCCAGTCATTTTCAATCCTTACACTTTCACAACCAATCAAAGAGACACAATTGATCTCGCTAGTATCAAACTTATTTCTTTTCTATCGATTGATTAAAAGGTTTTTCTTCAATATATTTCACTAATACATTTAATCCGTCTTGTGATCTTTGTATTTGCATTATATTCACTTTTTCTGCAAAGCATAACTGTTATTCCGACGTGAATTGGCTTAGTTATGTTACATATTGTGCAAATATCTCGTCCCATTCCAGGGTTTGCATGCAACCCTTTGTAATATCTACTGCAGCATTAGGTATACTAGGTTTCAATTCGCCATTGCTAGTGCCTTTAATTTCCAATAGAGTAAGAATCCATTACCAGAGAATAATACCCTCGATGTTAACAGACTGAACTCTTTTCAAATCTGAAGCAATCCAAGCAATTCGTGCAAGATTGCGTCACCTTCGCCTGTAAATATTGGACCATGATGAATTTTTTACAACCCGCACTTCCCCGCTTGAATAATAGACTTTAACATTCTCTATTACATATGTACTTCTTGGCTATCCTTATAATAACGAGACAGGGCCCTCGTTAGAACTTGGGATAGGGCTGTTGTAGAATGGAGGGATGGGGTTGTTGTAGAAATCCTTATGGCGTCATTACTAACATAAGTTTATTTGTAGTAGGCTATCTTTGGAGATATACATATGTTGCACATATTTTTCTTAATTAACTTTTCTTCGTTTTAGGTTTATATATATATATATATATATATATATATATATATATATATATATATATATATATATATATATATATATATATATATATATGTGTGTGTGTGTGTGTGTGTGTGTATGTGTGCGTGTGTGTGTGTGTGTGTGTGTGTGTGTGTGTGTGTGTGTGTGTGTGTGTGTGTGTGTGTGTGTGTGTGTGTGTGTGTGTGTGTGTGTGTGTGTGTGTGTGTGTGTGTGTGTGTGTGTGTGTGTTTGTATGTATTAAAAACAAAAGGATACTAAAGGAATTTTGTATGTATGGTCGATATAATCAGAGAAATTTGTTTTGTTATTATTTCAACTTTTCCGGCACAACGCTGCGAAGCATTTGGCACTTTTCGTAAGAAAGTATACTTTCTTTATTTTTGCTGCTTGGACTTCAATGTTTTATTAGAAATGATCTTTAAAATTGTATTATTATGAAGAACTCAAGTCTGCCTTCATTGCTCCAATACCCCAATTGCGCTGGACAAAAACTATACAGAAATAGACTAAATCAGGGTTTACAGCTCTTTTTTTCAGAAGTCCCAAAATGTGTCTTCTTAATTAGCTTTTGCCGTTAATATCAACCTAAATAAAGATATGGTCCTTCCGGAATTAGTATTAAATTTGAATGAAAACATCTGTTTAATTTGAATGAAAACACTTGACGATTTTTGTCAAAATTTGTTTTTCAGTTCTCACCTACTAAGGGGATTGGGAGAGAGAGTATTAAAGAGTGAGGTTTTAATTACACGATTATGGATATACGATCACGGAAATTTAAATGGCACACTGTTAATTTTTACAAGCTTCTTCGTTCCAAAAATGACACAAAAAGTGACATTGTCGTCATGTTGACATGACGATTCTGTTGTTAAGACAAATCTATACTGAGCACACAAATATAATCATTTGGATTGCAAATGAGGTCCTATGGAGTTCATTCGTTCCAAAAATGACACAAAAAGTGACATTGTCGTTGGTGTCACTGTACGATTCTGTTGTTAAGACAAATCTATACTGAGCACACAAATATAATCATTTGGATTGTAAATGAGGTCTTATGGAGTTCATTCGTTCCAAAAATGACACACAAAGTGACATTGTCGTTGATGTCACTGTACGATTCTGTTGTTAAGACAAATCTATACTGAGCACACAAATATAATCATTTGGATTGCAAATGAGGTCCTATGGAGTTCTCTGTTACGTTTTGGCGCCCCGCTAATGAGGGAAAAAGAAAAAAAGAAGAAACATATAAATGCTCATTGTAGAAATTTCTGCAGTTTCGTTTTGGTAATTAACTTTGACAGTTAAGATGGAGGTCTGGGGTTCGAGTCTTGGTGTTACTGGTTATTTGGTTTGGAACAGGGGTCAATGGTGTGACTCTTTAAGCTCAGCTAGAGTCGACCCAGCTCTAAATGGGCACTTGGAGAAACCAAGGGCTTCGAATGATTGGTCCCCAACCATGCATTGCCCTCTCGGCCAAAGAGAATGAATTTCGAAATCCGTACGATTTCCAAATGGTAATTGGAAAATGTATTTCCATCGTGAGGACTATTTTAAAAAAAATTAATGTAGATATGACTAACAATTTGTTATTCGTGGATCAAAATTAAATGTTTTGTTTTTTCGGTAGCCACATTTTTCCAAAACTCTTTTGTGTAAATTTCTTCTGTACTAAGCGGGTGGAAGAAGAGCAATTCATTGTAGGGATTATAAACCTCCACACAAAGCTTTTCGGCCATGTAAAATATAATGGTTCTTGGTTATATTTCTCCGCCTTTCAACATTAGAAATGATACCAAAAAGTACATCTTTTGGTACCATATGAATTTTAAGATGATATTATTAAGACGAATTATACATTATCAAGACGAACTTGCAAAAATTATGAAGGTGTGATAAAAAGCTTTAAAATGATCTATTATATATCTCCCTAGGATCTTGTGGTAGCATTCTAGCGGCAAAAACATGAAAAAAAGGGGACAAACGAAAATTCAATGTTACCCAGAAGAAAAACTAGTAAGAAGCAAGGCCGTAACCAGGTCTTTTTTTCGGGTAGGGTTATTTTTTCGGAGATTTTACAAAAAAAAACTTTAGAAAACACAATAAGAATTCATTTATATACATTTTTGTTAAAATTTACGAGTCAGCCATTTTTTGGGGGGAGGGGTCAAACCCCTAACTCTTCCCCTCGATACGGAATTGATCAGAAGCTAATAGTTCAGAATAGTTGTGTTTTTTTGGATCTCCTTTAAATGGAGAGTTTCTCACTAGACAGTTTTTTTTTCAAAACGCTTTGTTTGAACTTTCGATTATTATGATGCGGTTCGATCTTTGCAAGGTAGCAGCTACTGCTGCAACCACGAAGGTGGTTGCAGCAGTATCAGTTGCAGCAGGTGGTTGTATCAGTTGCAGTATCAGTTGCAGCAGGTGGTTGCAGCAGGTGGTTGCAGAAGATCAGAGTAAGATCTTGTCAGAAATAATTATGCCTAATGTACCGCGTGCATATTTTGATGCGTTGTTATTTTAATTAGAAATGGTAGGAGCTTGGAACATTAATTTGCCTATTTTTATGATAGACCTGACAGAAAATAGTCCGCCAGAGGTGGTTTTAGGGGAGGATAGAGGGGTACTTGTGCCGGGTGGAGATATAGGGGCGAAAAATTTTAGATTAATGCTATAACGGTTATAAACTTTTTGAGATTTAATTTTTAGTGAAATCTTAGGATAAAGTAGAGGTCGCAGTTAATACATGAAATCAGTTAAAACATTTTAATTAATAAACTAAAAATAAATTAAAAAACTAAATAATGGTAATTGAAGGTCAAGCATCATCTAGCCTCTAGAGTTAAAGAGCTTATTTTTTGTTATTTGCTTTAAATAATTAAATTTCCAGTTGAAATGTCTTGACAGGTAATCGGCAAATAGAGCACCAGCTCTTTTTTTATATTGAACTATTGATTATTTTGTAAGGAACTAGTCAAAGTTTAGCTTAAAGAGGGCAACAGTGCTGCCAGGAAAATTGGTTGTGGGGGGGGGGGCAAAACTTTATTTTTCAAAATTTTAAATTGAGGATATCAGGTTTTTTCATTTTTCGTAAATGAAAATACCAAACAGTTTTGAATTTCTAGAGGGGTAGACAAACTTAAAAAGGGGCTCTTGCCCCACCCCAATCGGTTCCTTTGGAGTGAAGGACTGAGGAAGTAGCAGTCACCCTATTATATAATGATTTCAGTTTCTTTTAAGTTTAATTGTTTCTCTTTAATTTCACCTGAAAAAAAACTACTTTTCAGTCGACAGGATTGAATTGAATTAATTAACTGGAAGGCTAAGCTTCTACGGAATTCAACTGAAAAGCGACTTCTCAATAATGTTCTCGTAGTATAGTGAAAACCTCATTAATTTTTCGGGATTTTTTCCAATGGGGAGAGGGATGTTTCCCCCTCCCCCTCTCCCGCACGGAGCGAAATGGACCGAGAGAATCGCTCAACCCAAGGTAAGAGTTATGTTACATCATAATGTGATATAAACACTTTGTTTTGGAAACTGATTAAAAATGGCTAGATTTATGGAGCTAAGCTTGGACACCCCCATCCCCGTTTTAAACATATGTGGATCAATAAAGGCTCGTGTAACAAATGGGTAATTTTTTTGAGTTTTGGAATTTGTGGTAAGTGAATTATGACTTGGCACAGGCTGAGTATTTTTTAAATTCTCAGTTTTCCCTCTCCCTGACTCTAATTTTTTTATTTGAAAGTTTTTTTATTTGATTTTTTACAATGGGGAGAGGGGGTTTACCCCTCCCCCCATTTATTTGAAAGTTTGCTATTCAAGAAGAGGATCTTAAACAGTCAGCTTGGTTGCCACACTAGAGACAACTTTTCTCTTACGAGTCAAAAATTCCCCTCCGTCAAAGGAAAACTCCTAGTAAAAACTACTAGAATACCAGATCCTCAATCTTTACTGATTAGGAATGAAGCCGAAAATAGGCAAAATTTACAAATGTTTCCCCAGATACATTTCAGAAAGAAAGGTGGAAGTGTGATTAAATCTTTGAGCTGCAGGGAAGTGACATTAAGCACCGCAGAAAATTAAATTTTGGCCAGTGTTTCAGTTAGAAAAACACTACGAATCCAAAAACTACACACGTTCTGCCAAATATATTTCAGTATGGCTAATTGAAACTCGACCATTTTGTCAACACAAATGTTTGCCTGTCCTTCCTCTTCCTGTCAAATTGTTGCCGCAATATTGATTGATTACTTAAAGATCAAAAATAAAACAGAAACAAAAAACTAGAAACAAAGTTCAAAACTTCAGTAACTTTTTTGTGTTAGTAAAACAACAAAAAACTAACGAAAACAACAATAAAAACGGTTGGGAACTAATTTACTATATGGTGGTTGATAAAAGGATAAAAGTCGGAATTTTTTTGGGTGGGCACATTTTTTGATGACCACATTCGTCAAAATAACGAAAAAAAAGGCAAATTATTTAACAAAGATAGGACATTGCGGTGTAAATCATTGAAATCCTAAAACACTGTATTTGGGGGGGGGGGTCCCGAGACCGACTCATTTAGTTTGTGTCTGACAGAGATGGTAAAGAAAATAGCCAAAATAAATATTTCAAACCGTATTAAATATTCATCTGACGTTTACCTCCATTGTCCATGTTGATCTGAAAAACTCTTAAAAAGTGTGAGTGTTGAGTCTTCAGTCAACTTTTTCCCCCTAGCTCTCCTGACCTGCTCCAACACATCCAAAAACCTGTCTGTGCCTTTTAAAGGCACATCCGTACCATTTAAAAAATCGTATTGATTAAAGACTGTATTACAAGTTTCAAATAATAAAGTAGAGTTTATCTAAAAAAAAAAAATGAAAACTATAGATGAAAATGAAATAAACTACGAGATAAAAAAATGAAATAAAAACATATTGTTCTTTCTTTTTTAAGCATTGAAACTACATTTTGTAATTCAACCCTTTTAATGATTTTTAATCCCTCAGATGGGGTGCAGTATTTCAATCAATATGTTTATGTTTAACAACATTGGCAAACATCATTTATCAGGTGCTTTGTTGCCTTCCCTTGGTGGTTGTAGTAAATGATATTTATGTTATATAAAATTTTTAAAAGAAATATGTCAGTCAATTAGTAGCTGTAAAGATAATAACAATAATAACTTGTTCTGTCATAGGCAGCGCAATAGCGTTGCCTAAGTAAAGAGCGATGTGAGAACAACATATTATTTATTTGGGTTTGTTGGTTTTAGACCAGGGCACTTCGTATAGAAGGAGTTGTGGCACTTAGGTATTATCCGAGAAACACTCCAGAACTTAGATTGCAAATGACCCAAACAAGAGACAAGAAGCAGGTTAATCATTTTTTTTTTATACCAGAAAAATAGCTTTGGCTAGATTGGAATGTTGGAAAATACCTTGTTCCTATATTTTGTTTAAGTATTTTGTTAGTATTCTGGTTAGCTTGGATTAGGTTAGAATAGGTTTGTTTAGGGTACATATTTAATATGTGCTATGCTTTTCCCCCGCCTAATGTGCAAATATATAGCCCAAATTTGTTTCTAAACTATTATATTTTCATCCATAAGTTTGTTTTATATCATTAGCATTAATCAAATTTTTAGACTTCGGAGAAAGCTCATCGAATGTAGTATCGGAAAGTCAAGAGTGTTCATATGACAACCAGCCCCTCTCCCCTCCCCCTTCTTTTTTCCTAAATGCTTCCGACCAAAATTTTTAGATTAAAATATATGTGTGTAAATTAGGATGCGGCTCAATCAATTGAAAATCTGAAGTCCAGTGTCCTTTTTAGAAGTCAAAAGTGATAGGAGGGCAACTAACCTCCCCCCACGTCTTCTTCCCCCAAAATGCACTCGATAGAAATTTTAGATAGAAATTTTGAGAACGCATCTGATGCAAAATAGAAACTATTTTGTTCAACATAGTCTAAACATCATATAATAATGCATTCGGGGTTAAATAAACCCCTCAGAACATGGGGGAAAGGTTGCAAGTTTTGTCCCGAATGCATGTAAGGTTCTTATCGAAGTTGTGCTCGTTTAAACTTTAGAGATGGCTCATTTAATTGGAAATTGAATGTTTTAATTCTCTTTTAAGAGTCAAAAGTGATATAGGGCAAATAGTTCTCCCCTGACACCCTCTCTTCCCCAAAATTATCTGATCAAAATTGTCAGATACTCGTTTTGTTAAAAATAGTCCAAACTTCAGACCTGTCAAGGCTGTAAGTCATGACTTGTTTGTATACAAGGTTTTTACGGAATGGGCGGTGGTATGAACTTCGGATAGGGTTCATCCAAGTGGAAATTGGAAGCTATCGTGCTCTTTTTGAGAGTCATAAAAGTGAATTGAGGGCAACCAGCTCCCCCCCCCCTTCAGCAGTGTTTCTTCAGCAGTGTTAAGAGATACAGTAATTATGCCTATGGAGATGTCAATCCCCTCGCATCCACCAGGGTAACTTCTGTAAGCTAGGCAATTAGTTAACTGTTTAAATGTTAGTGAGAAAAGTATGCATGTTTGACCTTTACTCTTCAAAAAGACAAAATCATTAAGATGAGCATTTCAGAGAACTCGGGAATGACTGAGTACATCAATTTGGAACTTTAAGAAAATGATAAGGAAGATGATCAATTGAACAAATACGCGATATTTGCCCGCTACTACCACTAGTACAACTACCACGGTTATAACCTACTACCACTGATACAAGTATAACCGTAGTACTACATTTATAATATTGAAGGGAAATTTGGACTAAATCAAAAGACACTATGTACATGTAACTGTCAAAAGAGTGTATCTGAAGAATGGATTTGAGTATTAAGTTGGAACTTTCAGTGAATGCTTAACGGAAAGGATCAATGGAGAAAGAGGTAATATTCGTATGCTACTACTAATACTGCTACCGCCGCTACATTTACCACTACTACTACTGCTACTTCAACTACTACCTCTATTGTAACTAATTGTTAGTCTAAGAGCATGAAGATGAAAATATCAAAAAACATATGAATGTACAGGCTATCAAAAGGATTAAACCAGCAATATCAAAGCAACGGCTAGTTGTATTAAGTTGAAACTTCCAGGACTTGATGAAGGGAAAGTTCAACTGACCAAAAGATAATATGCTAATATGTTAACACTTCTAGTAGTACTTTTAGCGCTAATAGGCCTACTACTGTCGTGACTACCATTACAGCTATGCCAAAGGTATGAAGGGGAAATTTTCAGGGAATTCCTAGAGGGGAAGGTGAAATGAACCACAACTCGCCGTCTCTATGCAAGTTGTCAAAAGGGCACATCAGCAATATCTTAGGAACAGTTTTGCCTGTGGAGTTGAAACTTACAGGGCTTGTTGTGGAGGATGTCGAACTAAACAAAATGCAATATTTGCATCATGATGATAATACTTCTACACCAACTACTAGTACTGCAACTACTACTACTACTTCTCCTGCTACTACTATTGCTACTACTACTACTACTACTACTACTATTTTTACTATTTTTACTATTGCTAATACTACTACTGCTACTTTTGCTATAGCTACTATTATTAACTGTACTCCTACTACTACTACTACTACTACTACTACTACTACTACTACTACTACTACTACTACTACTACTACTACTACTACTACTACTACTACTACTACTACTACTACTACTACTACTACTACTACTACTACTACTACTACTACTACTACTACTACTACACTACACACTACCTACTACTACTACTACTACTACTACACTACTACTACTACTACTACTACTACTACTACTACTACTACTACTACTACTACTACTACTACTACTTACTACTACTACTACTACTACTACTACTACTACTACTACTACTACTACTACTACTACACTACTACTACTACTACACTACTACTACTACTACTACTACTACTACTACTACACTACTACTACTACTACTACTACTACTACTACTACTACTACTACTACTACTACTACTACTACTACTACTACTACTACTACTACTACTACTACTACTACTACTACTACTACTACTACTACTACTACTACTACTACTACTACTACTACTACACTACACTACTACTACTACTCTACTACTACTACTACTACTACTACTACTACTACTACTACTACTACTACTACTACTACTACTACTACTACTACTACTACTACTACTACTACTACTACTACTACTACTACTACTACTACTACTACTACTACTACTACTACTACTACTACTACTACTACTACTACTACTACTACTACTACACCTACTACTACTACACCTACTACTACTACTACTACTACACTAACTACTACTACACTACTACTACTCTACTACCTACTACTACTACTACTACTACTACTACTACTACTACTACTACTACTACTACTACTACTACTACTACTACTACTACTACTACTACTACTACTACTACACTACTACTACTACTCTACTACTACTACTCTACTACTACTACTACTACTACTACTACTACTACTACTACTACTACTACTACTACTACTACTACTACTACTACTACTACTACTACTACTACTACTACTACTACTACTACTACACTACTACTACTACTACTACTACTACTACTACTACTACTACTACTACTACTACTACTACTACTACTACTACTACTACTACTACTACTACTACTACTACTACTACTACTACTACTACTACTACTACTACTACTACTACTACTACTACTACTACTACTACTACTACTACTACTACTACTACTACTACTACTACTACTACTACTACTACTACTACTACTACTACTACTACTACTACTACTACTACTACTACTACTACTACTACTACTACTACTACTACTACTACTACTACTACTACTACTACTACTACTACTACTACTACTACTACTACTACTACTACTACTACTACTACTACTACTACTACTACTACTACTACTACTACTACTACTACTACTACTACTACTACTACTACTACTACTACTACTACTACTACTACTACTACTACTACTACTACTACTACTACTACTACTACTACTACTACTACTACTACTACTACTACTACTACTACTACTACTACTACTACTACTACTACTACTACTACTACTACTACTACTACTACTACTACTACTACTACTACTACTACTACTACTACTACTACTACTACTACTACTACTACTACTACTACTACTACTACTACTACTACTACTACTACTACTACTACTACTACTACTACTACTACTACTACTACTACTACTACTACTACTACTACTACTACTACTACTACTACTACTACTACTACTACTACTACTACTACTACTACTACTACTACTACTACTACTACTACTACTACTACTACTACTACTACTACTACTACTACTACTACTACTACTACTACTACTACTACTACTACTACTACTACTACTACTACTACTACTACTACTACTACTACTACTACTACTACTACTACTACTACTACTACTACTACTACTACTACTACTACTACTACTACTACTACTACTACTACTACTACTACTACTACTACTACTACTACTACTACTACTACTACTACTACTACTACTACTACTACTACTACTACTACTACTACTACTACTACTACTACTACTACTACTACTACTACTACTACTACTACTACTACTACTACTACTACTACTACTACTACTACTACTACTACTACTACTACTACTACTACTACTACTACTACTACTACTACTACTACTACTACTACTACTACTACTACTACTACTACTACTACTACTACTACTACTACTACTACTACTACTACTACTACTACTACTACTACTACTACTACTACTACTACTACTACTACTACTACTACTACTACTACTACTACTACTACTACTACTACTACTACTACTACTACTACTACTACTACTACTACTACTACTACTACTACTACTACTACTACTACTACTACTACTACTACTACTACTACTACTACTACTACTACTACTACTACTACTACTACTACTACTACTACTACTACTACTACTGCTGCTACAACTACAAGTACTACTACTTCTGCTACTATTTTTACTATTGCTAACACTACGACTGCTACTTTTGTTATAACTACTATTATTAACTGTACCACTACTGCTACTAAAGTGAAGGGTGTTAAGGCAAAAATTTTGGATGGTATTAAAAGAGCTCTGAACTAAATTGAAACGCACTATGCTCACACAAGGTTGTCAAGAGATTGACAACCTTGTGTTTATAATTGCCAATAAGACACCTCAGCAATATGATGAGAACGACTGGGAGGTGTTAAGTTGAAAATTTTGGGGGTTAATATTTTACTTCTTCTGCTCTTACAATGTAAACAAATCAGAAGATTGTAAGTGCATCCAGGTTGTCAAAGACCATAAATGAAATCTTTCGGGAATGATATTGTTTTATTTTCAGGTCAACATTAGGAGGTACAAAGTCAGATTAGAATAATACTGTTTGTTTCAGGATTTAAAAATATTGTAAAAGTTTTCTGGATTCTTATAAAAAAAAAAGACAAAGTGATGAAAAATATAATTCTTTTTTCCATGAAAAGTACAATGATAATAAGAAACGAACTGAAATTAATTAAAAAAAAACTTTTCCCACTAAACAAGTTTCTTAAAGAAAAGTAAAGAGCTCCATTAAGCCAAAAACAAGCAGAAATAAAGGCAAATAATCTTCTAAGCATGAAACTATCCCAAATCATTGTCAATAAATAAATGAAACTCAAAATGAACATAAATTACAATAAATACCGGAGTCAAACTCAAGACGAGCAAAAATTAATATGAGTAGGGCTTATAACCCTCATGCCTTCTCAAGACCAGAACATAATTTGTGCTTTATTGAAAACGAAATACATTTTAAATAATTTCCCTTTTTTGCTTTAATAAATAAAAAATTACCAAAACCTTAAACAATGAATATCAGTAAATGTAAAATCCGCGGTCATTTTTTTTTTCAGTGAAGCGCAAATTATGTTCTGGTCTTGGGAAGGCATGGAGGTTATCAGCCCAACTAATATTAATATTTATACGTTTTGAGTTTGATTTTGCTGTTTATAGTAATTTTTGTTCGTTTTGAGTTTCATTTATTTATTGATAGTGATTTGTGGTAGTTTTACACCTGGAAGATTACTTGACTCTATTTCTGCTCATTTTTGCCTTTACGAAACCCTTTCCTTTTCTTTGAAAAACTCATTTTGTGTAAAAATTTTTTAAATTAATTTTGTGCTTAAGGCAAAGCTGATTATTGTAACTAAATAAAATGTACGTAAAGAGGATGTGGGAACTTAATGTTAAACGGATTTTAAATATCATAAATAAATTTTTAACAATGCTAAAAGTCAAACATTTTTTGGAAGCCTTTTTTTCAATTAAGCTGTATGATATTATTTTCCTTTTAGTGTAATTTTGGCATTTTTAAATACTTTTTTTTTAAATAGAGAAAATGTGAAGCTATTCTATTACTCATAAAGCCTCGATATTTTTGCAAATTTTCATAAACTTTAACTATTGACTAAAACTATAATGCTACTGAAGGTTATGACAATTCTAAACTAACCTATAAAATAAGAAAATTAGCGTAAAAAATTGCTTTTACAACCCTTCCCCATTGTCCAGGACCTAACGTTGTGCCCCTATATTAGTAATTTTTGGAGATTATTAATGGATCAGTTTTTGTTCAATCAAACAGAAAGATATTATTATCTGTTTGTACCATCCTATTTTATCTTTTTAAATTATATCTTTGTCAGTGTTTTTTAAATTTTATTTTTGTAGTTTACTTTAGTAAAACAGAAAGACTATGAAGCTTGTATTGCTTGGCAAGTATTGATCTTATACAAATTTCAAACTTTCACTGTTGACTAACAATAGAATTGTTACGTAATTAAAATTGCATTTGTCCTAAACTTCATTATCTTCAACATGTTAATAACAAGGTTTACGACCTCAATATACGATATACCTTTTAGCATGATTCTAAAATTCATCTTTCCAGAGGAATTTGACAAGTTATCTATTTGCAAAAATTGGTCAACAATCTCGTCGAATAGCTCATGGGTTGGTGAGACTGACATTGTTTTTGTCTTTTAAAATTAAAATGTTAGAAACTGAACTACTCAGTAGGAATTCAGCTACGGTAGCTGATATATATATATATATATATATATATATATATATATATATATATATATATATATATATATATATATATATATATATATTATATATATATATATATATATATATATATATATATATATATATATATATATATATATATATATATATATATATATATATATATATATATATATATATATATATATATATATATATATATATATATATATATATATATATATATATATATATATATATATATATATATATATATATATAATATATATATATATATATATATATATATATATATATATATATATATATATATATATATATATATTAATTCACATGCCAATTAGCGGGCCCTCTAAACGAGCTCTGTTGAAGGTTTAGGCTCATTATGTCTTATATCCACTAACATATTTAATTATTATTAAAGTTAAAAAAGTGTCTTGATTCAAAGACGCCAATTCACGAAAATGTAGAGGAGCAAGGTCTTTCTCATTAAAGAAAAAAACAATTCAAAATTCAATATTTGAATAATTCCTCCTCTGCCAAATGAGTGCCCCTTATCCTAGTTTATGATAATCCCTGAGTTTAGCAAATGTTGCTATATTCATTTGCATACTTTTTAATTTTTCTCTTTTCATTATTGGTCGTTTAACATTGATATTGCGTGTTACTGTAACGTTTTCGAATATGACTTGCAACTTTTTAATAGCTATATTAAAACTATTTATTTCCCAAACGTAAATGAAAACTGTGAAAATTAGAAACAGAACTCTGGAATTGTGAAAAAGGTTGAGATCCTTGAAGATGTGGACTTGTTGAATTGTGAAATTTAAATATCATCGAATTCTAAAGCTCTGAAAAAAGTTGAGGTTCTTGAATTGCCAAGGGTCTGAGTTGTCAAATCGTAGAATTTAAATGTTTTGGAATTCTTGAACGATGATGCCTTTGACTAATTGAATTATGAGATTCTTAAGACTAATGACTGCGGAATTTTGAAAGTTGTATTGTAACGCAGAGGCGCCATTGGGGGGGGGGGGGGTCAGGCGTGGGCAAATGCCCACCCCAGATTTTTCAGGGGGGCCCATGCTTCCACCACAAAGGGCCCTTTGCTGGACATAATAATCCATTATGTGCAACATAATCCATTCTGTCCATTTGATTTGAAATTACCGCACGCCTATTACTTTCACCGACGTATTGTTTACTGAAATAAGAAAGTTTCTCGCTGAGGAGAGCCAGCCTTTAGCCTGGTTGAATTTTCCACTTACAGTTTAATCACTTAACCTCGTTGATTATGATCTTTGATGTTATAATTAATCTTAGACGTCAGTGTGGCTGAGTTCCACGTTGGGTTACAGCGCATTTCCATGCAACACACGGGTGCTGAAAATGAGTTTTTTCTTAGAATATTCGATCGATGTGCTGCCAAAACTCGCATTTTTTCTTACGTGAAAGTTGGGGGGGGGCAAAATGGGGTTCATGCCCACCCCAAGATTTGGCCCAAATGGCGCCTCTGTTGCAACGTTTCTGTATATGAATTAAAAGGTTTTCTATTTAATTGTTATTATAACTCATTTTCCAAAAGAAAATCAAGGAAATAGTCTCAAAAAATCTTTTCATCGTTTAGCAGCCAAAATTAAATCTTGAAACCTTGGGAAGTACATTTAGCAAAAACTGAAAAAATTATTGCTTTACAGAGGCCTAACTAGGGTTTTCAGTGCCCGAGAAAAAAACTCAAATGAGCCTAAAAGACTGCGCCCAAGGAAAGTCCCCCCCCTTGGCACCATATATCTATGTCATCACTGCTTTACTGATACCACATCAAGCATCCATTTGAATTGGGTCATCCATTTACTTGATTGCCCAGTTGAAAAACGACGGCGAAAGACAAAAACCAACCAAACACAATAAACAAATAACAGTCAAATGTGGCAAGGATATGATCAAGAAACGGAAGTATTGAACCACGTCCCCAACTAAAAAGCACCTTTATATGGATATAATCGATTATGATAAAATGATCCCATTTTGTTATCAATCAGCGTTCATCAAGAGGCAAGCATGGTTTTGAGTCAGGCACGTAAAAATGGAATTTTTTGTCTGGTAGTCCCATGAGAAAAAAAAACAACAAATTATATATAAATAATATCAATAAGAATGTCAAAAATCCAGAAAAACTAGATTTTAGGGCTTGATCCACGAGGCCCTAATAGTGGCAGATCTCTTCTACGCTGGATCTCTTCCTGCCAAGCTTGTATCACTTCTATTATGCCAAACCCCTTTCCGCTCTCAGGGGGCATGAACCACATTGTCTACATGATTTTGAAAGTGGGTAACCCCTCGTAAACCACAAACAATTCAAAAAGAAAATGACAATGTTCCAAATGTAAACACAATTTACAAAAAATCGTGGCATAACTCTTCTATGCTGTGTCTCTTCCCGCCAAGCTTGTATCACTTTTGTTATGTCAAACCCCTTTCCGCTCTGAAGGGGCAAGAGCCACATTGTCTACATGATTTTAAAACTGGGCAACCCCTTGAAAACAGTAAACAAGTCAAAATGGCAAACAATGCTCCTAATGTTCTTTTTTTCCTGCTAAGTCATTAACATACAATGACCCTATTAAGGCTAAAAAGCCTATAGAATTTGAATAAATGCCCATTTAATCTCACAGTCAGATGTTTCCTAATAGCCCATGGTAATGAATCAATATTGTTTAATCTGATTCTTATAAGTATACAGCTGTAAGAGGTTTGAACCCACTATTCAAACT
Source organism: Artemia franciscana (assembly GCF_032884065.1). Taxonomy (NCBI): domain Eukaryota; kingdom Metazoa; phylum Arthropoda; class Branchiopoda; order Anostraca; family Artemiidae; genus Artemia; species Artemia franciscana. The sequence goes on from NC_088882.1 coordinate 7,081,199, forward strand.
AATTTAATGAAGCTGTGAACAATTTCATTCCCCTTGTGATTGAAATACTTAAAGTAAAAATTATATTTCTAGTGAATTTATTCTAATGGAATTTCTAGTAAAAATCGATTTCTCCTCTCCCGAAATTTTTGATTGACTCGTAAAAGCACAAAAAAAGCATATAAACACAATTTTATCGGATTCCTAAAGTTATTCTCCCACTAAAAAATTCTGGACACGGCCCTGCCTCTCACCGTTCAACCCCTTTGGTAATTTATATATAAGCTATTGTCTATTGGTTACTGCATTACTGACTGCTATGTTGTTCTTTAATTACTGCATTTTCAAGTTTCATTGTTACTAGAATATTTAAATTATCTTTTACTCTGGAATGTAAAGTATTCCGTTGAGGAAGTGTGCGACCAGAAAAATTTGCGAGGGAAAACAAATTAGCAAAGATTTGTAAAAATAGTTTTTCATCCCCCAGCTTCGACTTTTCTAGCGGTTCGTGCAGACGAAGCGTAAGGAGTGACTCGGCTTAATAGTAACCCAGACTCTAAAAAACGGAATCTTGATGTCAATAGATACATCAAAACAATCGGCTTATTATGCTGATGCCCAATCTATAAGACTCCGTGTGTCTAGTGTTACCCACCAATAACTCCGAAACTGAGAAAATTAGCCAGATTTTCAAAAACGGGAAACCCCACAAAATATCAAGAAACCCTTTTAAAAATCGCATAATCAGATTAAGCATATCAGAGAAACCAACTGTAGGGGTTTCAAGCTCTCGTTAGGAAAAATGTAGAATTTTGTATTTTTTGCCAAAAGAAGATCACTGTAAAGTGTTAATTTGTTTGTTTTTTGTTCTTCTCTGGGTAATCGCATAGAATCTATAGTCCTAAAAGATGGAATAGTGTTAATTGAACGGAAATTATAAGCACGAGTGTCCATTTTATGTGATCAAAAACTGGAGGACAGATCGCCCACCCCATATTCCTTTTTTCTCGCAGTCACCCGTACAATATTTTGAGATAGCCATTTTGTTCAGCATAGTTGAAAGGTTCAGTAATTGTACCTCTGGGGATAACATGACCTTTTCCACCATGGCCCCTGGGAGACACTTTTAAGTTATGAAGTTTCTCCATTGTTTACTTATAATAAGCCTATTTTTTTATTGGGTAATATATAGATTTTTTATTAGGGGGGGTGGTGGTGTTGTGATTTTCTGCTGTGGGAGATTTTAAACAGTGAAAATTTTACGTGGGGAGGGAAGTTTCAAGGGTTAACTTACCAGGGGAAATTTGCACCGGCGGAATTTGCCAGAATTCCTGTAAGAAATCCTTTGTATTTGTCTTAATTTCTCTTTGCCTACTCAATTTTTCATGTGGAGATAATAAAGAAAATGGTCCGGGGAAAATTTTCAACGGTTTCAATTTTTTAGAGTATTTCTCTGTGAAAAGGGGATTTTCCACGGAAGAAATTTTCCACGGGGAAAATTTTTCATTAATGAACTTCCTGCGGGAACGACTTTCTGCTGGGAAGAGTGGAGAGTTTAAAAGAAAAAAATTCCATGAGGGGGGGGGGTTCAGGTATCATTTGAAAAATAATCTGAAATTAAAGTAAAATTTTGTACCAAAATATGTATTAATTAAAAATAAATTAAAAATATGTAAAATAAATATTAAATTAAAAATATTATATTTAAAATTAAAAATAGAATAAAAATAAAAATTTATAAAATTAATTAAATTTATTAAATTAATTATTATAAAATTAAAAATAAATATTTAAATTAAAAATAAATATTAAAAATATGTATCCGAAGCTGATTGGCTCTTTTGCATGGAATTTAAAGCTAGTAAATAGAACAAAAAGCTTCTAGTCCCAATATTTCCTATAAGGCAATTTTTCTGTTTCTCTATGATAATATTTTGAGATAAAAAAAAGGCTTAGAGGTGATTACAAACGTACATAAATTATCAGACATTATTTGTTGTGGAGAGAAGTCTTTCAAATATCTGCCTACAAGTGAAGAGACTTTATTCTGATTGAGTGTCAAATTAGATTCATTTTCATTGGCTGTCAGCGACAAAAACCAATTGCACTCAATAGTAATAGAATATATTGAACGCAGGGTCAGAATCCATCAAAATACATAGGGTACTTCAATCATTTATAAGTCCCTAAATGGAGCGGATAGACGTTTCGTACCGTATATGACAAAATCTAGAACCTTATCAGCATTGTTGTTTGGGTAATATAGTCATTTCCGACTTTAAAATAATGACAGATGAACCCAGAAAAAGAAATAGTGAGAATCAGAAGAGTTTATTGATCTTTATAAAATAAAGAACAGCTTGGTAAAACAAATAAGACGGTATACCATTAGAAAAGAGGCAAATGTAATACAGTGCTTTTATGTAGAAAGGGCGTTCTAAGGTCTTTCTAAGGTTTTTTTTTGTAGGACATCAAAATTAAAATACTTTTTGTACCCTGGAATCAGTGTCTATTCATGTGATTTTCTATGATCTTTCTATTGGTTGTTTAAAACAGTTCGTGGTAACGAACTGTAAGTGAAACTCTATGGAACAAAGTTTTCATAACAATAGAATGAATACATCAAAAGAATCGAATTTTGATACTTACTCAAAATATACAAAATTTTTCAATCTTAATGTTACTCATCAAAAGTTACGAGCCTTAGAAAATATACCCAAATTTGGAAAAAGAAGGAAACACCCCCAAAACACCAGGAGATTTCGATGGAAATCAAACCATCAGATTCAGTATATAAGAGAGCCCTACTGTAGAGGTTTCAAGCTCCTACGTACAAAAATGTGGAATTTTGCATATTAGCCAGAAGAAAAATCGCGGATGTGTGTTTATTTCTTTTTTCTTTTTTTTGTTTGTTTTCCCCATTGGTGAAAGTATTAAACTAATAGTCCTAGTTGATCAGGAGATGGCTCATTTGATTGGAAATCAAAAGTCCTTGCGTTCGTTTTAGGTGACCAAAAATATTGGAGGGCACCTTCCCCCCTCCCACCTCCCTTTTCCCCCAAAATCACATGATAAGAATATTGAGATAACTATTTTGTTCAACACGCTCAAAACATCTAAGAAATATTTATTTAAGGATGACTTGGAGGACCTTCAGTCTCATGGCGAAGGGTTACAAGCTACAAAACTTTGCCCATTATTTAAATATAGCATTGGTTATTGGAATGTATGCTAACATTTCCCGGGGCGGGTGGATTTTCTGGTGGGGGTAACCTCCTCATATACGAAATAATTTCCGTTCGTTTTAAGTTTTAATATTGCTCCTTACTTTCATTTGAAACAGTTCATTTTTTATTTAAAAATAATTAGGAACTCTTCATGCATAAAAATGTCGTTGTCATTAATAGTTGAATTCTTCATTTGAAAAAAATATAATAATGATAAAATTTCGAAGCAACCAATTCAAAGAATCAGAGTTAATTTTCACTGTTATTGGAGCTTCAATAAGAAAATAAGAAAGCTTGTCCTTATCCAGATACTTTGGATAAGTCTACCCCCCTTGTATCCCTGGCCATGGAGCCTTTCGAGGGGGAATAAGTGTATTGTAATTCCATTTTGAATTGTATTTTGTATTGTATTGTATTGAATAATAATAAACTTCTTCTTCTTCTTCATCCAGAGACACTCAGTGCACCAAGAAGAGCCGCCGATCTTCCTTTTTGTTTGGTGTCGCCAGTATGTCCTCCCATTGGGTCCGTTTATCTGTCTGGTACGTTTGTCACAGGTCTGGGTCTGCCAATGCGGCGTGTACTCATTGGCTGCCGGTGGAGCGCTGCATTGGGTAGCTGGATATTCTCCATGCGTAGTGGATGACCAAGGTATTTCCATCAGCTATTTCTTAAACATCTGTCAAAAGATGCTGGCCCGTCGTTGCATTGCAGTGAGAGCTAGTAAAAACTGATTTCGTTGATAAACGGTCAGAATCGGGATAAAAAGACAAGTTTTTTTTTTACTGGAAGTTAGGAGCAACATTAAAACCGGCAGAAATTATTCCGTACATAAAGGGGTAGTCCCTTGCTCAATCCTTTGCTCTTTACGCTAAAGTTTGACTTTTCGTCTCAATTCCTTAATAAAGATTCCTGGCACACCAAAGTAGTTGAATTTGAATAAGAAGCGATTTGAAGAATCTTAAGACTTAAGTGTAAAGAGCCAAGGATTAAGGATGGATCAACATCCCTCATATTAGGAATAATGTCTCTTCGTTTTAAATTTTGATGTTGCTGCTTACTTTCAGTTGAAAAAACTTTTTTTTATATATTTAATATGAACACCTCTTTTTATTCTCAAGTCGCTTGAAGAAAACACAGCTGAGTTCCTCAAAGCAGGTGGCAACGACGCAGGCGATTCAAAACCCCATCCTTCTAAGTAATAATTCAAGAATCAAGAGCTTTATCTGAAACACATAAACAAACAAGCAAATAAAACAAGTAAACTAATACACCATTAACTCCTCCCCCAAACATGTAAGGTCATTTTACAAACAAGTTATTTTTCATACGCTGTATTGAACTGGCGGATTTTATTTTTCGAAATAATCCAACAGACTAAACAGACGGGCTTAGGGGAAGAAAATCAGATAAATACATTAAAATTTGGGGTTCCAAAGTTTGTTTCGCCTACAACTCCCTTTCCCAAAAGAAAAAAAAATACTCAGTTCTCCCTTGAGATAATTTTTTATGGCACTTGGTATTAACCAAGTGACATATAGCAGTCGCCAATTCTGTCGGTCTGTCTGTCTGTCTGTCTGTCTGTCGGTCTGTCGGTCTGTCCCGGTTTTGCTACTTTAGGCACTTCCAGGTAAGCTAGGACGATGAAATTTGGCAAGCGTATCAGGGACCGCACCAGATTAAATTAGAAATAGTCGTTTTCCCGATTTGACCATCTGGGGGGGAGTGGGGGCCCGGTTAATTCGCAAAAAATAGAAAAAATGAAGTATTTTTAACTTATCAGCGGGTATTTGGATCTTAATGAAATTTCATGTTTGGAATGATATTGTGTCTTAGAGCTCTTATTTTAAATCCCGACCGGATCTGATGACATTGGGGGGAGTCGGAGGGGGAAAACCTAAAGTCCCGGTTTTGCTACTTTAGGCACTTCCAGGTAAGCTAGGACGATGAAATTTGGCAAGCGTATCAGGGACCGGACCAGATTAAATTAGAAATAGTCGTTTTCCCGATTTGACCATCTGGGGGGGGGGGGAGTAGGGGCCGGTTAATTCGGAAAAATAGAAAAAATGAAGTATTTTTAACTTATGAGCGGGTGATTGGATCTTAATGAAATTTGATGTTTGGAATGATATTGTGTCTCAGAGCTCTTATTTTAAATCCCGACTGAGTCTGATGACATTGGGGGGAGTTGGAGGGGGGAAACCTAAAATCTTGGAAAACACTTAGAGTAGAGGGATCGGGATGAAACTTGATGGGAAAAATAAGCGCAAGTCCTAGATACATGATTGACATAATCGGAACTTATTTGTTCTCTTTGGGGTAGTTGGGGGGGGGGAGTAAGTCTTAAAAATTAGAAAAATGAGGTATTTTCAACTTGCGAACGGGTGATCGGATCTCAATGAAATTTGATGTTTAGAAGGATATCGTGTCTTAGAGCTCTTATTTTAAATCCCGACCAGATCTTGTGATGGGGGCGGGGAGTTGGGAGGGGGAACCTAAAACTTGGAAAACACTTAGAGTGGAGGGATCGGGATGAAACATGGTGGGAAAAATAAACACAAGTCCTAGATAGATGATTGACATAAACGGAACGGATCCGCTCTCTTTTGGGTAGTTGGGGGGGGGGGGTTAATTCTGAAAAATTAGAAAAAATGAGGTATTTTTAACTTACGAACGGGTGATTGGATCTCCATGAAATTTGATTTTTAGAAGGATATCGTGGCTCAAAGCTCTTATTTTAAATCCTGACCGGATCTGGTGACATTGGGGGAAGTTTGGGGTGGGGAGACCTAAAATGATGGGAAACGCTTAGATTGGAGGGATTGGGATGAAACTTGGTTGGAAAAATAAGGAAAAGTCTTGCATACGTAATTTACATAATTGGAACGGATCCGCTCAATTGCGGGGGGGGGGGGGTAATTCTGAAAAATAAGAAAAATAACGTATTTTTAACTTACGAAGGAGTGATCGGATCTTCATGAAACTTCATATTTAGAAGGACCTCGTAACTCTGATATCTTGTTTTAAATCTCAACCGGATAAAACGTAATTGGGGGGGGGGGGGCAGTTGGGGGGACCGGAAATCTTAGAAAATACTTAAAGCGGTGAGATCAGGATGAAACTGGATGGGAAGAATAGAAACCTGTCTAAGATACGTGACTGACATAACTGGACCGGATCTGCTCTCTTTGGTGGAATTGGGAAGGGGGAGGTAATTTTGAAAATTGAGGTATTTGTAACTTACGAAAGGGTGACCAGATCTTAATGAAATTTGATATTTAGAAGGATCTTGTGCTATAAAGTTTAACTTTAGGTTCTGACCTTCTCACAAGTGCCAAATGAGCTCTTGGCTCTTCCGATCTCGTAACATATGAGCTCTCGGCTCTTCCGACCTCGTCCAAATGAGCTCTTGGCTCTTCCGACCTCGTACCATATGAGCTCTCGGCTCTTCCGACCTCGTCACAAGTGCCATATGAGCTCTTAGCTCTTGTTTTTTATTTCAATAGCAATCAAACAGAAAAACTATTGGTATAAATTTATCTGCTTTTTTCGTCAAATATAAAGGATAAAGTTTTAGATTAAAGAACTTGAAATTTGAAATTATGGACTATTCAATACACTCAGAATAGAAAGGTCAAATATATACCCTGAATTGTGTATATGCACTGAATTTTTCATAATCTATTTTTGTCGTCATATTAGTTAAATAGTTTAACAAAACAATGAAAAATTCATTGCATATATGCTATTCAGGTTCTATATTTGACCATTAGGGGTTGGAATAAAAAAAAAAATTGCGATAGAAATAAATGCTATATTTGGATTCAGGATGAGATTCTGATTCTAAAAGCATGTCTTTTCTTATCTATCTCAGTAAATCGAAAGATTGTCTTATTTTTCAAAATGTACGGGGAAATCAACCCCCCCCCCTCCCCCACAAACCCCCTTAGTTCGCTCCTTATGAAGGCAATGGTTTTTCTTTTGCATTTGTTTTTATTTGGAAGCATATCTATTTAAAGGACGTATGTCGTGGGACCCCATTGTTACCCTCCATCCCCCTTATTCAAAATTAATTTTCTGTAAGCACACCTGATATAGATGGTAGATAAATTTCCAAATAAACAATTATTTGAGTTTTGTATGACCAATGTCTATCAACGTTTCTACGGATGGTCAGGTGCCCGCTTCCACGTGACTATGAAAAGAAGCAATGATTATATGGATCACTTGACTATGAGAGCTGAGTTAAAAGATTACAACCGTCAAAAACATTCATTTATCTATGATTCTATTATATTAATAATTCAGTAGATGGTTCTGCATTCATTTGTTTTCCGTGTCATAGAATACAAATCAATCGATGACGTCTGACAAATCTCAACAGTCCACCTTTGACTTGCGTGTAATCATTTAATTTTGAGTTCTAAGCAGTAGTGGTAATTCATAAAAAATGTTTGGAGGGGGGCTAAGTGTACTTTTGTAAATCTAGGGGGCAATTTTCATTTTTTTTTTCGAACGAAAATACCAGAAATAGCATCTTTCAATGAAAATACAAAAAAAAAATATTTTCAAAATCAAGGATATGGGGTAAAAAGAACTAACATTGGACAAGTACAATTCCCATCCCATTTGACTGCGCTTTTGGTTTCTAATGTATTCTGTTTGTTTTTGTTTATTTTAATTACTTTAAAATAATTTTAAATTTAAATTTAAAACTATATTTAAAAAATTAAAAAAATTTGTTTATTCTAATTTGTTTATTTTAGCTTCTAAGGTAATGCCCTCGGTTGCGATCAATAACATAAATTCGCTTATAATCATTTCAAAAACAATAAAAGGTACTTTTACTGCCGAAAAGCCAATCAGATTTTGAATATTATACAATGATTGTGCGAAATAAGTTCACTTAATGCAAGTTCCTTTTGTAAAACTTGATTGTACCAAGCTGGACTTGATAAAAGTTTTAATATTTGTCTGATTTTAATAAGCAGGATTATTTGTCGCTCAAGAAAAAAGGAGTGGTGTGGTTGATTTACACAAACTTGTTTAATATTAATATCATCTTGTTGTTCAAAGAGGCTCGGCATGCAGTTTTAGTACATTTGAGCAAAACAAAATAACTGTATATTCTATAATTTTTTTAGCTCATTTTTCTTCTTCTTTTCTTTTCCTTTTTATCCATTTCATTTTAGTGGATTTTGATTGTTTCTTGCTCTTTCCCCCTTCTACACATTAGAAGATAACAAAACGACAACATATTGTGTAGTTTTTGTTTCGTTCAACTCATTTTCATTCTTCTATTCTATTCCTGTTTTCTATTTCCGTTTAGTGGAGTTTGTGTGTTTCTTGTTTTTTTCCCTTTTGCTATTTGTTCGATTTTTTCTCTCCAGCCTCTGATATTTTTATCCTCTGTTGTGTAGGATAAATAGGGAAATAGTCTGTTTATTCTGGAAACGGGTTTAACCATTAAAAAAGAATCATTCGTTCATTCAATAATAAATGTATGGTATTTCGCGGTGTTTTCCTCCAAGATTTTAAATGAGAAAAATCTATAAAAACGACAATGTCTACACATAGGACCAGAGGGATTCGTTCCCAATAACACAATAGAATGGTTCAATATCATTGGTTGATTTGTATGACTTATTTTTATATGCCAACCAATTTATTTGTGATACGTATGTCAAAAAGGCGAGTTTAATCTATTTATTTCAATAGCGGAAAAACTTAACTAGCACCACCTTCCAAAAACCTGATTGGATTTTCCACATAAAATTGTAAACCAGTTTAAAGATAAAAAAATTCTGGATTGCAACATTTTCTTTTCAAGGGATCTTTCCCTTCCTCTGTGCTGCTGTCTGGCGTTTAGCATACATAACATGCTAGGTAGTATTTAAGATTGAGGAACTGAAATATTTTTAGTCCTCCAGTGGCCTGTCTACCACATCTCCAGCAAAATCATCCACTTAGGGAAAATTCAGGCAGTGGATGAATAATTTACAAGAGGAATCTGTATCCCTTCCTAAGTAAATGTCGAAAATAAATGCAAAATAAGATTCTTTTGTTTTTAGTAAGACAATGCATGTTGATTCTTTCTATCATCTTACGCATCACACATTTATTAGAATACAATGAGCAGAACTTCGCTGATCGGTGTTAACAGGATCCCCTGAAAGGAAAAAAAAAGTATTTGACTTTATCTTTTAGACTAAAATCCAAATCATGTAATACTCCACCCAATTTCATGATCTGATTGAGTTAAAATTGTGCCCATGATAAAATACGATAATACACAAAATGGCAATAGTGGACGAATTATTGTTATTTAATTGGTATATTAGTTTTCACTAACTTTATTTTTATATTATTTTACAAACTTAGTAAACCTGTAATTTAGTTTTAACAATTTAGCGTTAATAGATTGATTTATCAATTTTGATTAACGGCTTTTATTTAGTTTTTTTTTAGATATGTATTATTGATCAGGCGGAACGTTTGTCTTTAAATTGGGTTGATTAATTTAGGGTGTCATTTCAACATATTGGCCACAGTGATTCAAACGGCAAGTAACTACTGATTTGAATCAAGGGCATTATTTGGATAGAGCAATAAACTGAATTATAAATTATGCACTTATTTGGTGACTTAATGACAAAACACTCTATTTCTGAGTACGTGCCTGATGGCACCTTCGCAGGAAGTTAATGGTTTTGACAAATTTTCTCATTAAAAATTGGTTAACAAAACCATTTTTGACTGGAAAAGGGGGGAGAGGAAAGGGGACGCCCTGGAAGTTGCCCACCTCCTCACGAGAAGAGAAAACATTCAAAAGGTGACATAATATAGATCTATTTTTTAAGAAAGGGGCCAAAAATCTCTCGTTAAGGGTGTTAGACCTTAAACATCGGTGGGATATCTTAGAATTTCCATTCCCTAGCATTTTGACCCTCTTTGGACAAACATTGAGGGTGTTCGAACGGTAAGAAACGCCGTGGCATTATTTCTTTTGTTACTTTAAAAGAGAATTTGATGCTGCAATTTTTGTTCAAATGAGCTTTCCCAGAATGATTTACTACCACTGGTTTGATACAATCACTCTTGGAAAAAAAACACATCCGTGTTAACCTTGCCATCAAGTGTTTCTCTTCGTTGTTCAAGGGGAGGGGGAATCCCCTTGTTAAAGGGAGGTTCTAAGGAGTTTCAAGCTCCTTTTCAGAATCCCTATAAATTGTTTTCGCAATAAACTTCAATTATTATGACTCACAGAAACAATAGTTGCCATTCCCGAATCACGATTAAATAAAAAAAAAAAACAAGTTTTTTTGAATGAAAGTAAGGAGCAACATTAAAAATTAAAACGAACAGAAATTACTCCGTATATGAAAGGGGCTTTTCCTCCTCAACGCCTCGCTCTTTATGCTAAAGTTTGACTCTTTCTCTTAACTCTATTTTTTAAATTGTAAGAAACTTTAGCCTAAAGATCGGGGAGTTGAGGAGGAAAAGCCCCTTTCATATACGGGGTAATTTCTGTTCGTTTTAAGTTTTAATGTTGCTCCTTACTCTCCATCAAAAAAACTTTTTTTTATTTAATTTCTGGACGTTTTTGAATTAATGCATGTTTTGATCTTGGCTCTCCGCACATAAATAACTAAATCGAAATTTGCATATTAATTAATTGCAATTAATCGGGAGATTTTGAGAAAAAAGGAGTGAGGGAGGAGGCCTAGTTGCCCTCCAATTTTTTGACTACTTAAAAAAGCAACTACAACTTTTAATTTTTTACAAACGTTTTCATTGGTAAAAAATATACGTAACTTACGAATTAATTTACGTAACGAGCTTCTATATTCGTATGTTTTTATTGCGTGTATGAAGGGGTTCAACCCTCGTCGATACCTCGCTCTTTACCCTAAAGCTTAAATTTTGTCCGTGAGGTATAACGAGGAGGTAAGCCCCTAATATGCGTAATAATTTTTGTTCGTTTTAAGTTTTAATGCTACTCCTTACTTTCAGTAGAAAATACTTCATACTTATTTTTTCATTGTTTTTTCAAATAATGCTAGAAAATCCTGCGCCCCCTTCATTGAAATTCTCTTCCCTCATGACAAGTTTCTCCATGGAAATATCCTCCCACGTAAACCCCCCTCAAATCTTCCCCTAAACAAAAAAATACCCCTGAAAACGTCTGCACACTTCCCAGTAACCATTACTATATGTAAACACAGGTCAAAGTTTGTAACTTGTAGCCCCTCCCACGCGGACTGTGGGGGAGTAAGTCATCCCTAAAGATATAGTTATCAGGTTTTTTGACTATGGTGAATAAAATGGCTATCTCAGAATTTGATCCGGTGACTTTTGGGAAAAAATGCGCATGGGAGGGGGCCTAGGAGCCCTCCAATTTTTTGGTCACTTAAAAAGGGCACTAGAGCTTTTAATTTCCCTTAGAATGAGCCCTCTCGCAACAATCTAGGACAACTCAGTCGATATGATCGCCCCTGGAAAAAAACAAAAAAACAAACAAAAAACAAACAAAAACAGGAGCTAAGAGCTGATATGGCACTTGTGACGAGGCAAGAAGAGCTAAGAGCCAAGAGATCATATGGTATGAGCTCTAACAAAATTATATGAATCAATAGATTGATTTAAAAAAGAAGATAAGAGGCTTAATTTCGGTCAGGATTTAAAATATTTCATTAAGATCCGATCACCTATTCGTAAGATAAAAATACCCCAATTTTCACGTTTTCCAAGAATTCTGGTTTCCCCCTCCAACTACCCCCAAAGTCACAGTATCTGGTCGGAATTTAAAATTAGAGCTTTAAAGCACAAGATCCTTCTTAATATCAAATTTCATTAAGATCTGGTCACCGTTTCGTAAGTTACAAATACCTCAATTTTCAAAATTACCCCCCCCCCAACTCCACCAAAGAGAGCAGATTCAGTCCGGTTATGTCAGTTACGTATCTTAGACAGGTTTCTATTCTTTCCATCCAGTTTCATCCTGATCTCACCGCTTTAACTATTTTCTAAGATTTCCGGTCCCCCCAACTGCCCCCCCCCCCAATTAGGCTTGATCCGGTTGAGATTTAAAATAAGAGATCTGAGTTACGGGGTCCTTCTAAATATGAAGTTTCATGAAGATCCGATCAATCCTTCGTAAGTTAAAAATAGGTAATTTTTTTTAATTTTCAGAATTAACCCCCCCCCAATAGAACGGATCCGTTCCAATTTTGAAAATCACGTATCTAAGACTTCTGCTCATTTTCCCCACCAAGTTTCATCCCGATCCCTCCAATCTAAGTGATTTTCCATGATTATAGGTTCCCCCACCCCAAACTCCCCCCAATGTCACCAGATCCGGTCGGGATTTAAAATAAGAGCTTTGAGACACGATATCCTTCTAAATATCAAATTTCATTGAGATCCGATTACCCGTTCGTAAGTTAAAAATACCTCTTTTTTTTAATTTTTCAGAAATGACCCCCCCCCCCAACCACTCCAAAGAGAGCGGATCCGTTCCAGTTATGTCAATCATGTATCTAGGACTTGTGCTTATTTTTTCCACCAAGTTTCATCCTGATCCCTCCACTCTAAGTGTTTTCCAAGTTTTAGGTTTCCCCATCCCAACTCCCGCCCCCAATGTCACCAGGTCCGGTCTGGATTTAAAATAGGAGCTCTGAGACAACTTATCCTTCTAAATATCAAGTTTCATTGAGATCCGATCACCTGTTCGTAAGTTAAAAATACCTCATTTTTTCTAATTTTTCAGAATTAACCCCCCGCCCCAACTACCCCAAAGAGAGCGGACCTGTTCCGGTTATGTCAATCATGTATATAGAACTTGTGCTTATTTTTCCACCAAGTTTCATCCCGATTCCTCCACTCTAAGTGTTTTCCAAGATTTTAGGTTTCCCCCTCCCAGCTCCCCCCAATTTCACTAGATCCGGTCGGAATTTAAAATAACAGCTTTGAGACATGGTATCCTTCCAAACATCAAATTTCATTAAGATCTGATCAACCGTTCGTAAGTTAAAAATACTTAAAATTTTTCTTTTTTTCCGAATTAACGGGCCCCCCACTCCCCCCCAGATGGTCAAATCGAGAGAACGACTATTTCTAATTTAATTTGGTCTGGTCCCTGATACGCCTGCCAAGTTTTATTGTCCTAGCTTACCTGGAAGTGCCTAAAGTAGCAAAACCAGGACCGACAGACCGACAGAATTTGCGATTGCTATATGTCACTTGGTTAATACCAAGTGCCATAAAAACAAATAAACACGCATCTGTGATCTGTCTTCTGGCAAAAAATGCGAAATTCCACATTTTTGTAGATAGGAGCTTGAAAATTCTACAACAAGGTTTTCTGATACGCTGAATCTAATGATGTGGTTTTCGTTAAGATTACATGACTTTTAGGGGATATTTCCCCCTATTTCTAAAATGAGGCAAATTTTCTCAGGCTAGTAACTTTTGATGGGTGTAACCGACCTTGATGAAACTTATATATATAAAATCAGCATTAAAATGCGACTCTTTTGATGTAACTATTGGTATCCAAATTCCATTTTTTTGAGTTTCGGTTACTATTGAGCCGGGTCGCTCCTTGCTACAGTTCATTACCACGAACTGTTTAATGAAATATAATTTTTTTCATCAGTCTTTTTTCAAAACCGCGTTTTTTGATTTTCAGTTACTATGGGATCTCTCTTCAACACATGGAAAAAACTTAAAAGTAATAATTAAGTTAGAAATATTATAATAGCTGAAGTTGGAAAAACTAAAACGAAAACATATCAAAAACTATTTTAAAAAGTCCATTTTGTAAGTGAGTGAATAATACAATAAAAAATACGAGTTAAAAAATATAATAAGTCGAAAAAGTTAAAGAAAAAAGCTATTTTGAGCTGTTTTAATAAATCCAGTTTGCCACTATTCGAAAGTAGTTGAAATTAAGGATACAATCTAACGGATAAGATGAAACTTATTCTCAGAAATAAAGCCTTCTTGAACCTTTTTGAAATTAACAAAATTTCTAAGGCTGGATACAGGAATTTTTCTTTTGTTGGGGATGGGGATCTTGCTTGAAAGTTTTAAGGAGGTGGTAAGAACGTTCATTCCTCTGAACATACTCTCAAAAGGCGTCAAATTTTGGAATTTTATGGGAAAGAAAATTTTTGTGGAAAAATTTAGTTTTAATTCGCTATAGGACCCTAAGGCCTAATCTCGACTGAGTTTCAAACCCTGTCCACAGACGTAGCCCGTAGTAGAAATGAATTCTGGAATTTATTATAAAACTGATTTAAATACAATTAGCGCATGAAAATAGTAATATATAATAATATATAGTACGTCGCCTTAGTTTATTTCTAGAGTAGCAAGGTATTTGGAAATTTTGTTAAATAAAAAAAAATCTTAGCATGAAGTATAACGTTTTATTTATGTCTCTTTCCGACTGTTCGGAAAGAGACTTTTCTTCAAGAACCTTTTTTTTCAAGCATTAAGTACTAATATTATGTTAATGTAGTGTTTCAATTAAGTGTTTTATGATGATTGCTGATCAAAGTTTATGTCATTTGTGTCTTTCGTTTATGTTATTGTGCTATGTTCATGGCTGTATATTTGGCTTTTTTATACACTTATATATCTATCACCTCAGTTTATAAACGTCGCCTCAGTTTATTTCTAGAGTAGCAAGGTAGCTGGAAATTTTGTTAAATAAAAAAAAATCTTAGCATAAAGTTTTTATTTATAGCATATAAGGTTTTATTTATGTCTCTTTCCGACTGTTAAGTGTTCTTTTCAAGAATTTTTTTTCTCAAGTATTAAGTACTAATATTATGTTAATGTAGTATTTCAATTAAGTGCTTTATGATGATCGCTGATCAAAGTTTATGTCATTTGTGTCTTTCGTTTATGTTATTGTTCTGTGTTCATGGCTGTATATTTGGCTTTAAAATACACTTATATAACTATTTATCCATCTATCTATAGCAAAAACTACTGAAGAAACATGTTAAAACTAAAGTTTCAATTAAAATCTTAATTTTTAACGTGAAAGTAGAGCTTTTACGTAATGAGATGAAAATGATGTAATTTTCGCCCCAAAAATTTTGAAACGTTTTGCTTAATTAAAAATAAAACATTTCACTTGAAGTTTAATCAACTTTTGCCATGCGAGAGTGGCCTTAATGATACCACAAATTCTGCGCACCGGAAGAGAAACAGTTACATGGTTGTGTTTTGCAACTTTTCTAACGCAATCAATACTCGTTGTATAAGTCATAAAATATTTAAATTAACACCATTAACTTCAACAAGTTTAGAAGTAATATTAGTTACAGTACAAGGGGGAGAAATAGCTCCTTTTATTTTCAAATTGCGTAATATATTAAATAATCGTTCAAACACTTTCTTTCTAAAATGCAGGAAACATTCAAAATGATTAAATAGTTAGAAATTAAAAGAAGATACCTCTCCGCCGTGTACTGCTATTGCTTAAGCTATATACTTAGTTATTTTTTAGTTTCTTACTTATTCAGTTAATTAAAATAGTTATATATTTGTGTTTTGCAACTGATCTAACCCAATCAACAATTGTCGTGTAAGTCATATAATATTTAGATTAATGCATCAGATGTATATAAGACAAGTTTAGAAATAGCATTAGTTTTAGTAAACAGTGGTGTCATTTCACAAAAATGTGAGGGGGGGGTGGGTGGGCAATTATCGTAAAAAATCAATAGTCACTCATATAAAAGTAAAACAAAAGTGTAACAAAGCCAAATGGTAAAAAGAAAGAAACATACCATTCATTTCCTCGTCTGATGGCTTCTCCATATATAATAGTCACTGCATTTGCAAACGCGACCGCAGCGATTAGAAACATGGCCCCTTTATTCATAGAACAAATTTTAGTTTTGTACCCCTTAAATATAGATGATTACAATTTTGCCTAGGTTCTAATTTCACTTCGTTTTATATATTACTTGTTCATAATTTTCAGCATGCAGTCTTTGCCTTTTCTTCGAGATACGTCTATCCAAAATCAGGAACTACTAGTTACATGTATCCTTGCTATCCTGGCTAAGTGGTTGGGCACGCTGGTGTGATAATTCTTAGTCGAAGGGGCACGGGCTCAATCCTAGATGTAACCAGTTATTTGGTTTGGGACGGGGGCCAGTGGCGTGACTCTGTAAGTTAAGCCAGGGTCGACCCAACTCTAAATGTGTACCTGGAGAAAACTGGGGAAGGTAAGCAGGAAGGGTGTGTGGAAGCGCAGGATTGTTTTACAAAAGCTCCCCCTCCCATTGCACTTCCTGGCTGAAGGGCTATGAAACGAAGATCAGCACTGATGGTTTGACCTTAAGCGTCTAGTGCCGTCTTACTTACTTATTTTATACTTACTTAATTACTTTGTCAGCTTGTTATGATTCCGTTGTACGGTTTGGTCTTCAAAGAGTCCATTGGATCTGATTTCTAATGGTATGATTTCTAAATACGTTGCTTTTGTTCTAATTTGCTTTAGTTTTATGTGTTCCTCGGTCACAATATTTTAGCATAATGTATAAGAATTTATTTCTTATGGTATATTTGCTGCAGTCTTGTTCAACTATTTATATTAGTAACTATTAATTTTCCAAAATTATTCCATAGTTTTTTTTATTAATTTTTTTATTAATTTTTCTGTGCACACCCGAAAATTCTTTGATTATTCTGTTCACTCATAAGAAAATTAGTATTAAACGGAGTTTGTATCCCTTTTCCTGTTCAGTCATACTTTTCCTGGATCGATTTCGTAAGTACTTTTCCACTGCCTAATCGAATCTTTTGTTTATTGCTGTCCAACAGTATCGATGTTACATTTTCTTTCTGATTTGAAACCCCTTTCTAGGCTTTACAATAAAGCTAGAAGCCTGGTTCAGGAAACTATTTGTTCAAGAGTTATCCCTTTACCCAATCTCCAAGCATTGTATATACTCTTTTGTGCCTGTTTTTAGTTTTTCTTAGCTTCATGTTGACCTCCGCCATTCCACCGTCTTTAACTTCTGATCAAAATGATTATAATCTTCGGAAAACAAATAACTCATATTCAAATTTTTTTGCTCTTTTGGTAAGGTCGGATTTTAATCTTTTAATGGGGTGTCATAAGTAGTTTGGCAATATAATTTTGGCTTTCAACTATACAATACCTCCTTCGAATCTCGATCTCCACACTTTTTTAAGCTTCTTCAAGATGCAGATGTCATTTACGTCATAGGAAATGTTTTCTAAAAGATATAGTTACTACTTACCAAGTAGTTTCTTTTTTTAAACCTTCAGGACTTTACTCTATGAATTCTAAAAGTATTACGCAATAGAGAGTTGTTAAAAAATCTCCAGGGGGCTTTTTCTTTTCTTTGGGATTTCCTTGAATGTTCTTTTAAAAACCTACAAGAGCCCATCAAATAAGGGTTTGGTCTCTATATCATCCCGATATTTTCAAACTTATCAGCCCTTTCATGTTAGCGAATTCTCCTCCATTTTCTATGAGAATAACCGTTATAGAGACTATTGATCTTATGGAACAGAGGCTTGTTGATTTCTCGTTATTTCCCGGAAACAGAAACGTCATCCACTACTATTCTAACAGGGAACCGAGTAATGCCATTGTCCCTGGGGGGTATAAAACGGCTGTCAGAACATAAATTTCATTAGTCTATGCTGAATTAGACACATCTCAACTTTTAAGTCTCAAAAATATCAACAGGTAAGCTCTCTTTCTGTACCCTACCCCCATCAAATTTAAGCTGATATAAATCTTTATATTATATCTTAAGAAACCTCTCTTGGGAAAATTCATTTAAACGCCATTAAACCGCTTTCAAGCAAGTTGGTAAAAAAGGCATAAAAAGGCTGTGCTAAACCCATAATGATGTAAAATACTTATTTTCTACCGAAGAGCTGCTATCAAATAGGATGGGGGAACCCGTTTTCTGCTAAATCAACGCATATGCTGACCAGACAGATTGTAAACATATACCTTAGGAAAACTACCAAACATAATCAGATGAAAGGACTCGCATTTATACCAGTTGCTCTTGTCTGGAACAATAAATTAATAAATTAAAATCTACTGCAAACGCTTATATAAATTTATTTTATTTAGGCACTAAATGAAAGAAGTGAATGAATTTCTTTCATTATACTAAAAAAGGCAAGTTGAGAACCCCCTCCGCCCCATAGTTGTAATCCGGAAGTTTATCGATTCTTTAGCTTTTTCTCTATTATACATATTTCTCATAAAATTCTAGCTTAGCTACTTTTTGATATCTTGAAAAAGGGGATTAGGAAAATAAAACATATCTACTGGGTAACGCATACCCTGAAAAAGTGTTTTGAGGCACGTACCAAACCTATTCTATCACCCTTTAAATCAATAAACGTGAAATCCTATCTTCTCAATTGTGGCCTCAATTTCGAATTCTTGGTTTGGAATTGAAGCATTAAAATTTGGAGATGGATGAATAATGGCAAATTTTTGGAGATTTTCTTTGAAAAACTACTTCTAAAACTTAAATACTTGCAATTTAAGCTGGAGAGCAGATGTAGATTTGACAATGATATAGAAGAGGTCAAGTTTAAACGACACTGTATAAAGCATTTGTAACTATATTATTGCTAGAATAAAAACGCAATTTTACGTTTGTGATACCAGCCAATTCCAATTTTTCGGTTAAATACCCTATTTTTCGCCTACAGTCCCCCTAAGAAGTCCCTTTAAACCCCATAAAAGTTTAAATTCCTGTTAGAGCATAAGTTTTAGGGATCATTGGCCATCCATGGTCCTCCATTATAACATTTTTTGGGGCCCTTTGAGGTGGTTTGGGGGGCAGTGAGGTTATTTTATGAATGCTAAGAAAAAGTAACATATATTTTAACTATATATGAGGACAAACGAGGCTGTAATCTCTACTGTGAACCCTTCAGGGCCAGCGACTCTCATGCGAGATGGAGTATCCTAACTTTTTGAGGCTTCAATGCAAGGCCATGATGCTGCCTCTTTTGCCCCTTGCCCCATGACAGTCAATCTGTGCAGTTTTCTATACCCAACATGCAAGACCATGATGTGCCCCCTTTGGCCCTCCACATGTAAGCTGTTTATCTTAATGTAAGTGTAAATTTATTGATATTTCTCATAAAGGTTAATTTCTTCATTAAGGGGGAAATGAGTAGGATCCCGTTGGTTCTATAAGAAAGCGATAAAGTAACACATTCCTCTTAGGGAAATAAACGCTCCTCCAGTTCAATCGTTTTGAAGATCCCTTGGTCCTGAAGAAAATGGACTTCTCACCATGCTTTTAGCTATTAGTACTGTGTTGAAAATAAGGTGTTTTTAAAATCCTGCATCCTATTTTTGAAAAGCGTCCTAAGAACGGTATTTGAAGATCCTAATCCCAACGCTAATAATGGCTTTACTTTTTTTCAACTTAATAACGGAGAAAATATCAGGGGTCATCCCTATGGTTTTGAGGGGAGACCCCAAGAGAAATAGAAAAAAAGGAATTCCGTTTGAGTTAATAATGGGGGCCATTTCGATAGTTTTTGGGTGGTCGAAGGCCCCCTCGCTCCTAGGAGAGATATAAATAAAAATGAGACATTCCTTTAAGGCTAATAAAAGAGAAAATAACCATTTCTTAATGGGTCTAAAAATAACGCATTGTATTGTTGAACACTTTGCGTTCTAAGAAGAGAGGTTTGTTGGTCCTTAAATCAAAATTCATTTTCAGCATAATAACGGGCTCTGACCCGTTAGTTGTGAAGGGGGCTTATGAGCTTTAGATTAATATTCCTTTTCACATCTTTAAGTGATGACAGCATCAAGAGAGTAAATTTTTTATATTCTTTTTCCAGGTCACACCTGAAAAGGATTTCGATCGCATAATTGAGGATTTGTTTGGGGAGCTCCTTGGAGTAGTAACAATGCATGTCAATATCCCCTCAGTATGGTTTCTAAGACTATTTAGAACATTATAATACCTGAAACGTAAAGGGTCAACTTACCTCAGATTTATATGGTAATTTCTGGTCATTGAATTCTTAACTAGTTGTTTAGGGGACAGTGAACTTTAAAGGTCACTTCGGAAGCCATTGTATAGTCATTAAATTCTTAACTGGTATTGTGGTCTCAATACATCTTAAGGGGCATACTTAACTTTTCTATTTTTTTCAGCCTAATATAAATTTTTCTCCAGATAATATCAAGAGTGTTTCAATGAACTAATAAGCTATTATTATTTTCTAGGTTCACATATTGAAATTACAAGCGGAATCAGTCGAAAATATATGTATTGACCAAGTGGAAAGTTAACTTGAGGGGGATTATAGCTTGAGAGTGAGCCCTAATATTATGTCCTCTACCCAATTTTGATGTAGATAGTTTCGTAGTTGCGCTCGACCACGATTCAGAATATTTGGACAATATGTCAAACCAGATGTCACCTAGCCAGGCCGAGAGTATGCTAGATGAACAACCTCCCACCCCGCTCAATGATATGGGGGAACCAGAACAAAGTGGTGCTGGCTCATCCCCTGTACTGCCTGATTTTTACCTTGCCCATGCCACTTTGCGCAATACTCATGTTTTAAGAGCTGAGTTTGGAGACCCCTTTAATACTCTTACAATTGGTAGTATTGAAAGAAATCCGGTGGACAAAGTACTCTCCAATGTGAGCAAGATTCGGGCACTTCTCCAAAAACACGTTTGGGAGGCGAGAGGTAGGGACAGCGTTAAGGCATCCATTGTATTTTTGGCATTTTTTTTTTAATTAGAAGACGGGCGATGTTTACTCGCATTACCTAAAAACAAAAATATGGACGTTTCACTCGGACTTAACACTAACATATAACAGCGAACAATGACGCTAGTAAGACATATTTGGATGATTTGACACTTTGAATGATTTCTCTCCTATTACCAATATTAGTCGTGTTCTAAGTGGGAGTAAAGGGAACAAATGGGGTGAATGCTATTATTGTCCAATATGTCTCTCAAGATTGCTCAGTGAATTAAAATTAAGAAAACGTCACTTGAGGCATTACAAGCGTCCTGGGTACCAGTCCACGGATACGATTTTGGGTGACAATGCTATCTTGCGGCTTAGACATTTCCAGAATTAGCTCCTTAAGAGCTTCAAAGTGGAATTAGACATTGAAACTAAACTCATGGATATATGCCATCCATCAAACTCGAATCATGTTAAAGAACATGCAGCCATTGCGGTCTCCTTTGCCCACGGGCAAAGAGACTAGAGTAATGCCATACGATTGGAATATATTTAAGAAATTTCGTGGGAAAGACTGTGTACGTGCAGCTATGATTCCACTTGTTCAAACAGAAAATAAGTAAATTTCATGGTTATGCAATACAAATTATCCAATGACTCTATCACCAGAAGACGAGTTTGCCAGTAAAACTAAAGATATCTGTTGGGTTTGCAAGAAAAATTTGTTGAGGGTATAGGTGATATGGTAGTCTGCGATTATTATCGTTTCAGTGATTTAATTTTATCGGAAGGGAGTAACTTTCGGGGGAAGGCACATAACTTGTAATGTAAAAGTTAGACAGCCATACTTTCTATCGGTTTACATGCGATATTCCAACTATGATTCAAATTTTATATTACCAGCGTTGGCACATATAGGTGAGCAGCGTTGAGGGTATAGGTGATATGGTAGTCTGCAATTATTATCGTTTCAGTGATTTAATTTTATCGGAAGGGAGTAACTTTCGGGGTAAGGCACATAACTTGTAATGTAAAAGTTAGACAGCAATACTTTCTATCGGTTTACATGCGATATTCCGACTATGATTCAAAATTTATATTACCTGCGCTGGCACGTTTGCAGAAATGTTAAGCTGTAGATGGTTTATGGGTAGATGGGTCTTTTTATTATAAAATCATACCCAATTCATCTGAGAAGTTGCTGCTCTTAGAATTCAAAGAGAAAACACATGAAAATGATAATATGTGCTTAAATAAAATCTATATTTTAGATTCCTATAGTTTTTACCTCAAATCCCTTAATCAACTCATTCTAGTATTAAAAAGTGACGATTTTAATAGTTCCCCCTCCTCAAACAGTCCTTCCAACATGATGAAATGCATGATTTATTAACGTGTAAGGGCATATACCTATTTGAGTATTACAACTCCATCTCGAGGCTACGTGAGGCAAAATTACCGCCCATTAAAGAGTTTTATGATTCACTTTACAATCGTCACTGCACCTCTGCCAATTATGAACTTTCTAAGGAGAGTGGGCTAAGGGAGTTTGTAAAAATGGGGAGGATTATTGTAAAATGTACCTGACATGTGATATATTGACGTTTTTGGATGTTGTCTGTAAAAAAAACGAATAAAATATACAAGGAATTTGGGTTAGGTTTGGGGTTTATTTTCAACTCCTCATCTGGTGATGGGTTTAATTCTTATGATCAGCCATGAAAACATAGGTCTGATAACCAGTGGTTATTAGCACTTGCTTGTAGAGATACATGCAGCGAGGGTATGTTTTTCACGGGGATCGTATCCTGGAAACTAATCAAACCAGACAGCGCACCAGTCAAAAGTCGAATGCGGTTTCCTGAGTATAAGCTCTCTTTATCCGCCGGCAATGCCTCACTTCTGTTTGCTGTGTGGAAATTACAAATGACTGGACCAAAAGTGAACAAATGGCTGGACGTCTGTTTTAATTTCCCTGACATATACACTGCTGAAGAGAATAGACCACAAGGATATTTTTCAAAATTGATGGTGAAATGCCAGTAGAGGTTCATTATTCGGTAAAGGACTTTGTTTTCCCATGCATGAATAGACCGGGGCCTAGGAATTCATTTAGTTACTATAATTTATCAATTGGGCAACCGATGAAAACTTCAAAAAAAGCTCATTGCCGACCTTTATCCGAAAAAGAATATTGTTTTATTAAATTCGATCTAAAACCATATATGAAGACGTTTATTGACACCTTTGTCAGTAAAGGTACTGAGGCAATAACAAAAGTCGAAAAAGGAATCATTAAACTCGTTTCAATTCGGTCTTTGGTAAAATGCGTGAGAGTGTGTTCAAAAAGAGTTGTTAAGACGTTGTAACAAAAGAATGTGCCCGAATATTTGCCAATCCGATTCTCACAACGTTCACAATCATAGACTCCAATATGGTTCTTCTATAGAGAAAAAAAGAAACGTAGTATTAAATAAAAACATTGCCGCTGGCAGTGCCATATTAGAACTTTCAAAGAAACTCATGTTGGAATTTTATTACAATGTGTGTAAGCTCATATGGCTGGGGGAGGTCCATGTTCAAGTTTAATATGGCAATATTGATTATTGTTGTTAAAAGCTCAAGCTAAAAATTTAATAGACGATTTAAAAAATGTAAGCACATTAACTCTCGAATTGACTATTTTAACTGAGATGAGTCCATTTGCCTGGAGCTAGTGAAGCGTCAGGCCCGAAATAAGTTTTTATTTTTACAATCCGAGACGGGGAGTGACTTGACATCCAAAGGTGTGCTTGCTGGTTGAAAGGTGTACTGTGTGCAAACATGCAATTAGGATATAAAACATGTCTGCTAGGGGGTGCCTTTACACAATGTAAATAAAAATAACAATATGAGTGTTTATAGGAACTGAGTAGAAAATAAGAGTTTCAAGAGGGAAGGTCATAACTATTTGCTCTTTAAAATTTAGAAACTATACAGGTCGAGTCGGAAAAAATTCCGTTTTGGCAAAATCGGATAAAGTCAATCCCAGCGCGTACCGTCTGAGAGCATTACCTTACTTCAAATCGAGACATATGTTTAGAATACAGACGGCGTTTTGGTATGGAGAAAGCTCAATAGTTGATGGAAGGAAGGTCCAACCAGTCTCCGGCTCAGCAATATGTGTTTTCTTGTCGTTTTCTTGTGTTTTATTGGTAGCGTTTTTACATGTGCTGTTTTTTAGTGCAAAGCAAAATTGTTGGTTTAAAAAGTGCTTAATATTATTATTTTACCATAACCGACCGCGGCCCCCAACCCTTTAGCCACCACGTCTTCCAGCCACTGGAAGCGAGTCCCGCGCTGGCAGGCTTTACATGTCAAAGTACCTTTTTGTTGTTGTTTTTTAATAGCCAGTGCCTATGTAAATATGTCTATGTAAATATATTTTGTGTATACTATGTGTGTATTGTGTGTATTTTGTGTATATTATGTGCATTTATTTATATTAAAAAATACGTATCTTTTTGAATATTTATTCAACGGATTGAGCCAGTTGTATTTTGACATTTGAGGTGTACTTATCAATATTAGACTCTAGTCAGATTATTTCTTTGCTGACCATCAGTGTCTGGTTTCAACAAAAATAATTCAGAATCGTGATAAAAAGCTTTTAGGAAATCCTAAGAATAACTATTATTACTACAGTGCGTGGCACGGGTTCTATGATAATACAAAGACAATTACACCATACATAAGATTCATATGTGGACTCGATGTATTTAATTTTATTGCACCAAACTCATGGTTGGTTACTGGTGACTTAGCTGAATCCATTGAAAATTGGTCTCAAGGGATGTTACAGTTATTCACAGCCCAGTTCATCATGAAAAATTTTCGCAACTGTTGTTCTCCATAATCTCTTTTATCAGAGGAAATGATTGAAAGCACTTGCTTTGAATTGTACTTACTATATCATCTATAGGTTTGTTCACGATTCAAGTTCTCTCATAATTTTAAACAAGCAGATATTTCCTGAGGAACCGAAATTTTTTACTCTAGGCATATAACCAAGCTACCAACAAACCTTATGGTTACATTGTATTGGATGTCAACCAAACCAAGCCTGAGGAGTTACGCATAGTCACGGATATCTTTGACAATGAAATTACCATATATCTACCCGTGAATAGTAAAAAAGGTGATTAGTCGCCATCATGACATTGAAGAAGCTACATAAAAACAAACACTTATGTTCCATCCTAGGTAATGCAAACCGTGGCATAGGAAAGCTATACTCAAACATGGTATTGAAGATGAATTCATTTATCTCCTATCTGAGCTTTGTTTAAATTTAGCTGGAGGCATTTTAATTTTTACCTCAATACCAATAGGCTCATTAGTATTTGCAGCAGAAGTAGCACTTATGGTAGTAGTAGTGTGTACATATTGCCTTTTGGTCAATTCATTATTTCCTGAAAATTCCAACTTGATACCCTAAGCCATTCCTGAGATAGGCTGTTTTGACAACCTGCATGCACGTAGTTCGTTTTTTATTTAAGTTCAATATTCTCCTCAATGTTCCCTCAAAGCTTCATTTGTATGCCCTTGGGCTTCTTTTACACTAACGATCAAGCATACCCCCCTTTCCCAATGACAGACACTTTTGTGTAAATAGAGGGCGAATCGCATGACTTCAACTGCCAGAATGTGTTAGGAAACAGATAAAGCAACATCATTCACTTGTACCTGCCTTAGCCTGCAAAGCGAAATAAAAAAAAATAAAAGAAAATGGCTTGTTCAAGCGGGCGGTAGTTTCTTTTCATTGTTACTGCCGATATTCACAGAACTTGTAAATACTATTCTCTAGAAATGGCTAAGACTTAAAAAAATTAACACCAATAGAACTCGCTCGTTCAAAAGAACAGCACTTTAAAGAATATCTTGATAAATGTATTAACAATGAGAAAATTCCAAATGATGAATAATTAATTTTTCTTCAAAATGCCCTTCGACATGTTGATAAGAATAAACCCTACTATGAAAGACCGCTAAAGGTAAATGGCTTTGATCAAGCTCCAACTTCTGAAACTTTGAAAACACCAAAATAACAAAAAAATTTATCTAAAGTTTCGTCAAGTATCATAGACCTAATGCCTCAAGCGTAGCTAGAGCGAAGTAAAAGATTCTTAACTTGTTTCGCTGAAAATGAACATTTACAAATTGATGACAAAAAGAATGAATTTCTAATCCACGAAATGCCCTAAAATTTAATTGATTCGGTATGAGATTTGATTGCAAATCGTAAAAGACTTGAATCATTTGATAGTCATTTGTATAAATTTTTAAAGCCATAAAATTCCCAAAAAGTCTTATTGGAAATAAATATATTTTAAATTGTTTAAGGGAATTCGAAGAAATATAAAAGGATATATTGTTTTTGGAAGACACGCCAAGTTGGGGTGATGATTTAAGAGGTAGTAAGCGAAAGTGTCTTTTCACCATATTTAGTATGCGCAAGGGTTGCAGACTCGACACACCACGTTTCCGTTCAAAATGGCTCATGTTTGAAAAAGAGATTGTGAAAATATTGGAAAAGCGGGAAGTTGAAGTTCTCCCACCGCAATTGCCCGAGCTGCTGGAGTTGAAAAGAAGTTGGCTACAGAATTTTTACAGAAAGAATCCAGCTACACTCTTCATCGAAATCATAGAGGTCGCGGTAACCATTATTGAAAACAAAAGCCTTTTTCCTTTTGTATATATTTCAAGCAGATATTTTGACTCGAGAAGAGAAAGACTTCACAATAACCCGTAAAAATATATTTTATTTGCAATCAATGTTTTTAGTGGCTAAGCATATGCCGTTCCATTGGATTCAAAGAGTGGGGATGAAGTTGATAAAGCCCTTCAATCCATATTTCAACCAAACTCTTATAAAAGAAATCAAACGTATTGGGGTAGTGAATTTTTTAATCCACATGTAAAAGTACTTATTGAAATATAATACAATACTCCATCGTACTTTCGAGATATTGTGAATTTTGAGATTATGAAAAATAATGCTGCTTTTATTCAAGATTGAGATAAAATAATGTTGATTTATAATCAACGTCCTAATCGATTCTTATCCAATCATAGGCCTCTTGGAGTCCATGACAGTTACAATACACTTGACGTTTTTCTCAAACAAAATTCCAATGAAAAGGCTATGAAGAGAAAATTTAATATAAATGATACGGTTCGAATCAATCGAACAAATAATACTTTTGAAAAGGGGAATTACTTGTGGTCCACTTATTTTTTTAAGGTTTCAACAGTCTTTGACACTATCCCTGTAACGTATCGCCTACGTGATATGAAAAATGAAGAGATTCCTGGTAGTTTTTATGATTATGAATTACAAAAAGTTAATTCAATGGAATATTTCAAATTGAAAATATATTAAAGAGTCGAACTCACATGGTTAAGCAACAGTTGCTTTTTCGTTGGTTTGGGTACAACTGTGATTTTGATTCTTGAATTGCTACTCACAATGACGTTCACAATATCTAATGATTTCTATTTGACATTCAAGTCCAATGTGTCTAACCCAGTTTATGACGATTTGAATAAAATAAGTAAATTTGAAAAAAACTCTCCCCAGTCATCAAATTTGAGGGGAGGTATGAGGTTGAAAAAGGTTTGTACATATGAGATTAAAATAAGGCCCATTGACTTCTCTGACGGGGGTTTTGTGGCAAATTGACTCTGGTGATTACCCCTTTGCTACTATAAACTAAGAGGAATGCAATAATATGCATTGGCTGTGTTAAGCTATCAACAAAAAATTGGGAGTGGAAGAAGAGTGCTTCAAATTGAAATATTCAACTGAAAATAGGAGAATTTATATTATCAATTTATTTGAGAATAAAAACATTTTCCTCAAAGAGGATTTACGTGAGGTTCTCGGTTCTAAAAATCATATTCTTAAAGCAAAAATTTCAGTGGTAGGGACTATGCTATCTACGTAGACTGTGCACTCGGCTTTTAATCAGGTAATTGTATATTTCTTTATGCAACCTTTGTCGAAACATCGAGAGTCGGTAATACCAATGTTCTCCTTCTACGTATTCTTGAAGGAAAAACCAGTCACAAAGACATCACCAACATAATATAAAGCACCTTTAATATATTCCTGTCAACAATTTGAATTTGGAGCTCTGTCAGTGAACACTAAGAAGTGAATTGGTCAATCCTTTAACAATAACGAAAGGTTCGGTTGTGATTAAATATTATTTTCGACCTATTTAGGGAGATGGCTAATAGAAAAATCCTTTTTTTTCTCCTCATATTGATTGCTACTCTGTATTCTTGGACCACGGCAATTGGGTCGTGGAATGAACTATTACAGGATTCGTTTGTCAATAACCATCTACGTTTCCGGCAATTGTTTTTCTAAGTTGTTTGGCTCTGCACCACCACTGGCTAAAAAAATGTTTTGCACCGGTTGCCACAGATTTCGCGCCCTCTAGACTGCATGATTGGGGCTCTTGGAAGAATTTTATAGAAAATGTTTCAGAGAATCTCAGGTCCAGCACACGAGTCCTCGGCGAGCGATTGAAACCGCCAAAAAGTGGAAAAGGTTTAAAAAGGGCCAGAAACAATGCATCCCTCCTCAACTCAGACCGGAAGCATAAAACATCGCTCTTGTCAAAGAAGAAAGCAAAAGTAAAAATTCCGAAAAGGGATTTTTCTTTTTAGAAAGGGTATATATACCACATAAAGAATCTCCTCCTTCAGTAAACTGATGTCTAAATCTTATCAATGCAGAAAATGTTGCTGTGAGTGTAAAACATGGTTGTTATGAATAATTTTATCCGCAACAACCGCTTTCTGAAAACGTACATTTAAATTTTTTCTAGTGAAGATTATTTCATAGATTTGGCTTCCACATTTATAGATTTAGATGTCATTGTCTAACAATCTAACAATGAAAAACCAAGTGCAGCTGAAGGGTTATCCTCTAAAAATTGTTTACTACCCAATCTGTTTAGACGAATCAGTGTCTAGATAGATGGAACGTTGATGACCACAAGCAACAGTCTTTCAAATTATGCCAGTTATATACAATTTATATTGATCACTCCAATTTTGTAAGCTTTTGAGAGGTATGGCTATTAGATTTGAATATAAAACGGACACTGACACTACCAATATACTTGGAGATGCGACAACTAAAGAATTACACTTGGCTGGGAAAATAAATCATGAGATATTTAATATACCTCAATGGTATATAGCTCAATGATATGAAGCTTCAACTTGCTCCATCCAATTTTATTTTCAGAAAAATAGTTGGCACTGCAATCGATGTGATAGGTTCTCTCACCTCGGGAATACTTCATGTACTGAAACAACAAGTTATGAGTTCAGTTGCTTTGGAAATATAAAAAAAATAGGAATTAGGAAATTGTATTTTCATGTAATAGTCCAAAGACGGAGACTCATTTTCATTATATCCTTAAGTATTCCTCGAGAAAATATTTTCATTTGAAGAGATAAGTCTAGAAAATCATCATCTAGAATCAAACATTTTTCCAAAGTCACTAAATTTTGTATGATATTTTGCCTCTCAAATTCAACCATTTTTAATCCTAACACTCTCACTATCGATTATAGACTAAGAATAGATCTCGCTTGTAACAAACTCATTCTTTTTTTATTGATTTATTCAGATCTTTTTCTTCAATGTATTCCACTAATGCATTTAATCCGTCTTGCAATCTTTGTATATGCATTATATTCACTTTAGCTGCAAAGCATGATTATTCTTCCGACTTGAATTCGCTTAATGATATAACATAACGGGCTAAAATCTCGCTTCCTTCTAGGGTTAGCCAGCAGCTCTATGTACTTTCCACTGCAACATTAGGCATTTTAGGTCTCATTTCGCCATTGTTAGCGCCTGCAATATCCAATAGAGTAAAAGCATCCATTACTAAAGAATAATATCCTTGATGTTGACACACTGAACTCTTTTTCAACACTAAAGCAAAGTCAGGCAAGATTGTCTTACCTCTTGCCAGAAAATATTGGACCATGATCAATTTTTTTTACAATTGGGACTTCCCCGCTTAACTAACAAACTCTGACACTCTCTATGATGTAACAACCACGGTAATCCTGAAGTAAAGAAGCGCTGAAGGTTTTAAAAAAGAAACTATTATGTAATTAACACTTGCATCGCTTAAAAACATTCCCTATGACGTAACATGCATCAGTATCTTGAATAAGCTTAAAAAAAGCTTAGGGATCGGGATTCGAAGGGGATACTGTACGATGGAAGGCCTTATGGTGTCACTACTGTCATATTGTGTGGAAACAGTTGCCTGTATCAGCTCGGAGGTGCCACTCTTTCAGGCGGTCAAAAAACAATGTTAAAATTTTTTAGCTTCTTAGAAGTTTTTAGTTCGTTTTTATTTTATTATTATTTTTTATTCTTTTCTATTCGTAACATTTGTTGGAGTCCATTTCATTTATTTGATTTGTGGGTTCTATAAATTTTCTTCCCTTTTTTCTCTTCTCTCTGTGAGTACGTGATTTTCTTGCTCTGAGCTAGTGACTTGTGGGTTTTCTCCCTTCTTTACAGGCCAAAGAGCCTTTAGGGGAATGTATTATTGTATGTGCATGTGATCATGAATGATTCTTTCAATTATCTTATCTGAATATCCAAGCAATTTTAAAGGATATTCAGTGCAACTTTAAAACCAAGCAAAAGAACTCGGAGTTTTTCATTTTCTATTTTCTTCTCTCATTTATTTTGTACAATTGTGCAAAATTCTGTAATAAAAATTACTTCTTCATGGTAAACTTGCTCAACCCCTAAGTGTTCAGCCTTCTTTTAATTCTGATCAAATTAATTATCATGTTCGTAATACAAATCATATTAACATTTCTTTTACTCCTTCTATAAGATTTTAATCCTTTAATGGCGTGTCATATTGTGCTGTGTATGATACCTGATTCAGCACGAAGGCGCCACTTTTTTAGAATGTTTCAGAAAGCTGTTAACTTCGTTGGGCTTCTCAGAACTCATTTAAATTTTTAATTTGTTTATTTTTTTATTTTCTTTGTGCAGGATTCATTGGAGTCTATTTAATTTGTGGGCTCTATAAATTTTCTGCCTTTTTTTCTTCTCTCTGTGAGTAAGCGATTTTTCTCTGAGCTAGTGATTGGCGGGTCTTCCCCCTTCGTTACAGGCCAAAGAACCTTTGGGGGTATAATATAATGTACTTACTATTGTATGCATATTTAATAAAAAATAATGGTTCAAATAGAGATAAATGATTTTATTAGATAACGAAAAAACAGTAGAAAATGCTGGATATCTCGATCACACATACCGTGACGGTAATCAGAAAATATGCTCTGCTGTAACTATACCGGTCACTTTATATGTGACCAAAATATCTAGTTTTTATATATTTTTTTACTGTCTAATAAAAGGATTTATCCCTATTTGAACTGTTATTTATTGTCATGGAAAGGCATTGCAGTCTTCGAATATGCCTACGTATTTGATTATGATTAAATCTTACATTATCTTATCTTAAAGTCCAAGAAAGTTTAAAGGATATTCATTGTCAACTTTAAACAAAGTAACACAACACGGAACTTTTCATTTTCTATTTTCTCCTCTCAGTTCTGGGACAATCCCAGTTCTTTGTTTTGTTATTTTTTTGCATGCCAAGCTCGAATAATTTCTGGAATATATTTTGTTGTGCATTCTTTAAGAAAAATATCTTTTGAAAGCAATTAAATTTATAATATTAGGATGACACTTCTTGGCAAGAACGCTACACAATACTGCGCACTTAATTAATTACTTTTAAACAGCTTTTAAAGTAAATGAATTGGCAAAATTTCTAGCCAATCCATTTATATCATAATGAATAGTGTGAGCATAATTTATTTAACTAAAACGTTGTTTTAAATTGTCGGTTGTATTGAATTACTTTGATTAGCCAATATTTATGTACAGCAAACCAAAAGTTACGGAGAATGAGGAATTTTCTGAAGGCAGTGATTAAAATGAAACCTAATGGACTAGACAGATGTTGAGGTTTTTTTTTCAGAGTTTTAGCACGTGCGAGTGATAAACTGTCTTTTTCACAGACAGGGTGGTGTATCTTGGCAAATCACTTTAAATTTATAAAGCATGGACATTCAACGAAGACAATTTCCTTAGGAAAGCCGTGAAATAGCCAATTCAGAAAGGTATGAAGTTAATCCAAAAATTTTATAATGAAAATTCTGCAATATCCTAAGAATATCTCTCAAACTTAAAAGTCAGCAATAAAACTCCTTAAAATGCTCGCCACCCTAGAAGGAAATCAATGTTCGATATCTGCCGTAAAATACGGGTGTATTGATTAAATATGGTAGTCATTAGTTTCTAACATATTGGTTCCCTATCAATTTTGGACCATGCCCCACATAGGTATTTCTAAAACCCTGATGCTCCCCCTGTGATATCTAAATTTTGTTGTTCAAAATTTTATGTGTATGCATTTGAAGGAAGCTTAAAACGTCATTAACTTAGTATCGTTTTGGGTAATCTGGGCGTTTTAAACACATTTGAATGTGATATCGTTCACATGAAGTCTTTTTTTTTTAATTAAAGCTTCTAAGTATAAAACAGTATAAAGCAACAGAGAGTCACTAACTCTGAAATCTGTAGCGGATCCTCTTCTACTGGCCATCCTCTAATTACTAAATCTATAAAAATACTAAAATCTACAAAATCTACTATAAATCTAAATCTATAGCCATCCTCTAATTACTTTTATTTTAAGTAAAAAGAAACGGACACATTTAGAGCATGTTCTCAGAATGAAGGAAGGCCACCTTCCTCGGACAGTCTACAATTGGAAACCAGACTGTAGAAGAAGACGAAGTCGTCCAAAGAACACCATGCGGCAAACATTTGATCGAGATATCAGCATCGAGATATCGAGATATCAGATCGAGGTATCAGTCGAGGACTACTGATACCTCAATACCACCTGAATGGCAAAACGTTATCGCTAAAGCACCGCTTCGGCATAATTGGAGTGGCTTCGTCAAGGCCCTACGCACCAAAAATGGTTCCGGAGAAACTAAAGTTTAAGGTCAAGTAAAGTATAGTTGGGTAAATCTGGGTATAAGTAGTGTAAATCCAAGTACAAATCCACTGGATAAAAGTTGGGTAAATCCACGTATATATACCATATACGTGGTATATGGGAATATATATATCTATATATATAAAAATAAGTTGTTTGTTTGTGTGTCTGTCGACTGACGTCATGTTTGTGTGTCGACTGACGTCATTTTGTCAACTGACGTCATTATAAGGATTAAGCTGTATGTCGTCATGAAGTTGTTTGTCGACTGACGTCATGTTTGTTAACTGATGAAATTACAGACCGGGACACCGGGACACAAATGACGAACGGGACACAGGGAATATAAATGACGACCGGGACACAGGGACACAACTACAACGAGGACGCCGGGGGGCACACGGGGGATATATAAATGACGACCGGGACACAGGGAATTTTAGAAGAGAAATTACAGACCGGGACAACGGGACACAAATGACGACCGGGACACAGGGAATATAAATGACGACCGGGGCACTCAAAGAGAAATCCAGACTGGGACACCGGGACACAAGTGACGACCGGGACGCAGGGAATATAAAAGACGACCGGGACAAAGGGACACAACTACAACGGGGACGCTGGAGGGTAAAGGGGGATATATAAATGACGACGGGCACACAGGGAATGTTCGATTAGCAATCACCATCACAAAGCTCAAGAGCAATCATTAGAATAATGACGTAGATCTGAATACGGATTGTTTTTCCCATGGACAATTATACGTTGCATGTTCAAGAGTCGGTAAACCTGACAATCTATTTATATGCACAGACAATGGAACAGCAAAGAATGTTG
Source organism: Artemia franciscana (assembly GCF_032884065.1). NCBI lineage: Eukaryota > Metazoa > Arthropoda > Branchiopoda > Anostraca > Artemiidae > Artemia > Artemia franciscana. The sequence goes on from NC_088882.1 coordinate 7,115,126, forward strand.
TATATACGCAAGTTTTAGGTAGTAAAAAACACACACACATATATATATATATATATATATATATATATATATATATATATATATATATATATATATATATATATATATATATATATATATATATATATATAAATATATATATATATATATATATATATATATATATATATATATATATATATATATATATATATATATATATATATATATCACAGGTGGGACACAGGGACACAACTACAATGGCGCGTAACTAATATGGTGCGTAACGACTTACGCGCGCGCGGGGGGGGGGCAAAGTGCCCCCACCAACTAGGTGTTGGGGTGTATATATAATTAAATAGCCGAGAAAACGAGGGTAATCTCAGACAGTTGACAGTTTTTATTAATTTTTTTTTAGCATTGAATACGGCTCGGCGGAGGTTCTTGTCATAATGTCTGCCTTTGTCATTTTTACTTCTTTCACTATCCGATTTTTTTTTTCACTATCCAACATAGCAATCTTTACGGAAATGCGGTACTGTCCTGAAAACTTTATAATTTTAAAACGGGGTTAGATCTATTCAGACATGAATAGACCTAAAGTGGGTCCGAAAGAAAAAATGTTTTTAATGTTATGTTTTTGGTACTATAAGTGTTTTAGATAAAATACAACGTTCGGTTACAGAACATGTTATCACGGGTAGCAAATTTCGGGCTAAAACATGCGGCACCAAACAACTTAAAAGGGTGCAGACTGCTAATATTTTAATTTTTGAGAATATAAGGCTTTGTAGGGATCTCTTTTTATTCACGATCTAACATGGTAATCTTGACGGAAATGCGGTACTGCCCTGAAAACATTGTAATTTTGAAACGAGGCAAGGTCAATTCAGACAAGAATAGACTTAAATTGAGTCAAAAGATAAAATGTTTTGAATTTTACGTCCTTGGTACTTTAAGTGTTTTAGATAGGGTACAACTTTTGGTTATAGAAGATGTTATCACTGCTACAAAGTTTCCAAAGACTATATACCGCTTATTTAAAGCACTTGAATTTTGGTATTGTTAGATGACCAAATAGCCTTCCCGTGACGCATGAAAAACAATTTAGTAAGGTGAATTCTTTTATCTGACAGTGAAATACAAAAACTTTTATTTGCTACCGAAATATCCAGAATTTTTTTTTGTTTTTCGCTTTCAAATAAATGGATTTTCCATATTGAAATGCTATTTATACGTAATAGTTCAATTTGTTCCTCCTTAATCCAAGTTAGTTTTATTGATAGATTAAAGGCCCATTCCCAATGAGATTTTACTAATACCAAAAGTTAGCTAGCTCTTATTTGAGCTAATTAAAAATTTTAATATAGCTTTTTAGCCAATTAGAGAATTCTGTAAAAAAAAAAAAATGATTAGCTAAAAATGGCACTGGCTAATTTTCGATGTTACTAAAATCTCATTGTGATTGGCTTTTAAATCCGTTTTCTCTTCTTTTGACATCCAAAATATCTCAAAGTTTCAGGACTTAATGAATACAAATCACGTACAGATTACGTACAGATCAGTCAGTGAGACCTGTTTTCACTCATCTTGTTTGGTTGTCAAAATATTTTCAAGTTTCCAGTTTTAGAAAATGCAAACCACTCAAAAATCACTCTTTTCTGATCACAAATCGGATCAAAGATTAAAAATCCTTTTTTTTTTTATTCACAGAACTAGTTGGGAAATAAAATTTCCATGCCTGTGCCACAAATAAACACATATTTGTCAACAATAAGACTATCATCTGTCCTCGGACATTTTTCATATTGTCAACGAAAAAAATAATAAAAAAGTAAATGGTTCCAGAACGAAGGAAAAGTTTCAGATAAAATATTGACAATAAAGATAAAATACCAGTGAATGTCTAACAGGGACACGGAAAGGAAGTAGGGCTTAAAGTCTGAATCCCCAACATCCAAAATCTTTCAGTACTTTCGATCACTTATTATTAAAACTGTCAAATAAAAATTATTTTTATTTTCCCTCTCCGAAAGGAAAGTCTTCATGCCTTAGCTCCGTGTCTGTTAATTTTACTTTAGCTACCATCAAAGGCACATCCAGAATTTTGTCAACCCCCTAAGCCCCACAATTTGTATACGGTCTTATCTACCATACCCGCAAAGTTGTAGTCTCTTAAATTTCCTCTTAATTTCTTCAATGACACATATGACTATGAATATAGAAAAACAAAAGTGAAAAAGGTTATTAATGTATAATAAAGGTAAAAACCTTATAAGGTAATTGATTGCACAGGGGGCGACGGAAAGATATTGTAGACGTTACAATTGCTGATTCTTTTACAAGGTAGGTGGTAAGTCTGATATACAGGTTTAAGATATGTAGACAAGATTTAAATTTATAGCAACACAGAAATTGATTTCTCTGCATATAGTCTGGACCATAATGGTGCTTGTTTTAATCTAGGGTAGTAAAGTGTGTTATTATAAATCATTGCCAATGGGAAGGGTAAACTGCGAAATCCTACTCACACCACATCGTACGATTTTCAAGTCTGCCACTAGGCAATGTTGTAAACAAAGACCCGGCAATTTTAGGCTATTCTCTCATTAAGGGTATTAACCCATTCATTAACTACTGGTTGCCGACAGTTCATACCCGATCAAACAGTTGTGGTAACAAACTATAATAAGGAGTGATGCAGCTCAAAAGTAACCAAAAGTCTAAAAAACATTCTCGATAACAATAGACACATCAAAACAATCGATTTTTGATGCGTATTCAAAATATGCAAAATTCATCAAATTTAATGGTACCCATCAAAAGCTATGAGCCTGAGAAAATTTGCCCAATTTTGCAAAAGGGAGGAAACACGCCCAAAACATAAAGTTATTCTAATAGAAATCACTCCATCAGATTCAGCATACCAGAGAACCCCGCTGTAGAGGTTTCAAGCTCATATGCATACGTGGGAGGATCTTTCCATGTAGTAATTTTTAATGTGGGAAGGGTATTTTCCATGGAGGGGGAGCCGAATTCCCCAGAATTATTTAAAAACGATCAGAAACTAAATACAAAAACAGGTTTTTTCAACTGAAAGTAAGGAGCAATATTGAAACTTTAAACGAAAAGAAATTATTACGTATATGAAGGGAGTCGGCCTCTCGTCACTACCTCACTCTTTACGCTAATGTTTTCTATTAGTACTATTTCAATTAAACGGGCCTTTTATTCAGGAGTCATTCTTAAAGAACTAGGAACAAATTTGAACTTTACGTAAAGAGAGAGGTATTGACGAGTGGAGATCCCCCCCATATACGCAATAATTTATGTTTGCTTTCTCTTAATGTTGTTCATTATTTTCAGTTGAAGAAACTTTTTTTTTTTTTTATTTGCTAAATAAAACTATACAAAATAATATACCAAAAATTAATTGTCTGTGTTTCGAAACAAACCATTTTTCAATTTTGGAGTTTGCTGCGAGGATATATTTGTTGGTAACTATTCATTTTGTATAAATCAAATAGTTTGTTACTGTATTTAAGGAGCTACTCAGCCCATCAGTAACCAAAACTCTAAAAAACACAGTTTTGATAAAAAAAAAAGATACATCAACGGAATTGACATTTTATGCTTATTCTAAGTACATAAGATTAGGTAAGTTTAGTGTTATCCCTCAAAAGCAAAGAGCCAGAGAAAATTTGCCTGATTTTACAAAAACGGAAGAAACATCCCATAGAAGTCAAGGAATCTTACTGAAAATCTCATCATCAGATTTAACGAATTAGAAAACCGTGCTAAAGAGATTTCAAGCACATATCTACAAAATGTGGCATATATAATTTTTCACCGGGAGATTGAACCAATAGTCCTAAAAGATCGGAAGAGGGCTCATTCGTATGAAAATTAAACGGTCGAAGTAATCTTTTTAACATGCCCTGAAAGATTGGTGGCTAACCCTCCTTCCATGACCTTTTTCCCAAAGGTCCTCTGATTAAAATGTTGAGAAAACCACTTTTTTCAGCATAATTGAAAATTCCAAAAATTATATTTTTTTTGGGAGACCTGTTCCCACACAATCGCCCGGGGAAGGGGCTGCGAGTTACGAAATTCACCGATTTCTTACATGCAGGATTTGTTATAGGGAAGTATAAGGACATTTTTCTTTGGAAGGGGAGGGTATTTTCTGCGGGAGAAATTTTCTACGGATAAATACGGCAGAAAGCTTCCGAGAGTGAGCTATCGATGGGATATTTTTCAGGGGAGGGAGGAGATTTTCCATAATTTAGATATGAAATGCTCTTTATTTGTCTTAATTTGTCTTTTGTGACTTCATTTTGCATGTGGAGATGCCCAGCGGGAATTGTCCGGAGGAAATTTTCATTGGGATTAGAATTCCTTTATGGATTTTCTGTTAGGTGGGGAGTATTACTCGGAAGAAATCCTTCACAGGGAGGGATCATTGCCAGGAGAAGTTATCAATGCAGAAATTTTCTGCGGAAAAAATTTCCATTGTGGGACGGGGTTTTTTTCAGGAAAAAATCAACATAGAGTGGATTTCTGGCAAAACCTAAAAAACTATCAGAAATAAAATAAAAAAATAAGTTTTTTTTTTCGAATAAAAGTTGGTTGAGGAGAATTTTCAAGCGGAATCTTCCAAAAGAAATTTACTGGGGGAGTTTGCATCAAGGATGGAACTGTCCAAAGGGAATTTTCCAGTGGGGGATTTTACACACAAGGAACTTTAAATTGATGAGTTTTGTGTGTGGGGGGCGGGATAGATTTTCCATGTAGAGGGAGGCGGAATCCTCTTTTGTTTTTCTCTTGTAAATATAAGATTGAAATATTTTGTTTTACACAAAAACAATATTTTTGCAATAAGAGGGAAGCTAATCACCACGCAGCTCTCGTATCACAGGTTTAGTCCCAAAATATTTTCTTAAATGAAGGGAGACTAGATATAAATTTATAACACTACCTTCTACAAATCCTTCCAGTATATATATAGTGGCTCTTGTAATGGAAAAAACCCTTGGCATTAAAAGTTTTTCTTCAGGCACCCCTTTCTTTAGGCTTCAGGCACCCCTCAGTGGTGCTAATTTGGCTTCAGGCACCCCTCAGTGGTGCCTCAAAGGCTTCAGGCACCCCTCAGTGGTGCTAATTTGGCTTCAGGCACCCCTCAGTGGTGCCTCAAAGGCTTCAGGCACCCCTTAGTGGTGCTAATTCGCGACGATGCTGAGGAATCATCAAAATCTGCGGGAGAGGTAATTGTTTAATTTTTTAAATGGAAGTTACTAAAAACTTTTATTTTCAATGAAAATAGTAAAGTATGTTTTTCAAGATCGAAGGGGTGAAAAAAAGTTAGGGTATTCACCTATTTCCGACTGACAACTCTTAGTTCAGTGACTTTTTAAAATAAATGTCTCTATTGACCTTTACTGCTTACGGATTACGTGTATCTTTATATATTTGCCACAGTGTGGTATTAGTGGGCTTTGAAACTTGGAATCTCGACATAGGACTTTCTGCTACTTTTAAATCGATTGGCTATCTTTAAATTTTTCGTCAATATTATTAACGACGGTTAGTTTTTAAGAGCCAACTCTTACTAGCCAACGGTTATATTTTAGAGCCAATTGTATTTACCCATGGGAAGACGGCGTTATAAAAGAAATTATTTTAATAATAAATATTAATAAAAACAAACTGACATTTTTCCCTTTTCGAAAGTGACGACTATAATTAAATATAAAGTCTAAAAAACTGAATTCCAAATTTTTACCTAGTCATATTTGCGTAAAAAAACGTTTAAAAATTACTTTTAGCGTACGGAGCTATTGTCACAAACATTCCTATTTTACCACAAAAAGCAAGGAAAATTTCGATTGTCTCGATAAAATATTAAAAAATAATTATTTACAACATTGATGTCTCATTTGCTGAAAGATACACAATTACCGCCTCAAAAAATTTAGAATATAAAGAAGATAAGCTGTTTCAAACAAAAGACATAAAAGAACTATCAAAAAAAAAGAAAAAAAAAATCAGAATTTTTTTCAAGGGAAGGTTTATTTTGCCACAAACCCATATTTTTCAACAATAGAAGTTACTTCAATTTATATGAAACTTCCAGGATTGCTGTTACATTTCCGGAGCGCCCTTCTGGTCACTGTATGTTCTATGTCAACGTTCTTCAGACATACTGAGAAAAACTTTTATTTATTTTATTTTTAATCCCATCTTAAGAAAAATAAAAAAAAACGCTCAAATAGATAAAACCCCTTTCATCAACGCCCCCCTCATATATAAAACGCTGATAATGGTACATAAGAATATATTTTTTGGAATGTTTCCTGAAATAAATGGTATGTCTCGTAGCACATTTCAGGGTTATTGTTAGTTTAGGTGTACAATAGGGTTTTTTGAAATGAAGGTCTTCTCAAAAAAAAAAAAAAAATGAATTTGGAATGAAAGCCGTTTTTCTTCGTCTCTATAAGAATAAAGTAAAAATAGATAATAAAATTGTGGAAAAATGGGAATAGGTAATTGATAGAAAAAGATAATTTTTTTGGTGTCGCATGGTAAAGAGAACAAATGCACATCTAAGATTAGGGTTTGTGAAAATCAGCTCCTTTACCCGTGAAGTTTTCAAAAGTAGTAATGTCAAATGGGGGGAGCTAGGGGCTCCCCCCTAGATTTCCCCTAGGTTTCCCCCTAGGGTAATGTCCACTAGATTTCCTCCTCCTGAATTTTGAAAAAAAAAACTTTTAGGGGTTATTTTCATTAAAACATACCTTTGTTGGTATTTCAGTGAAAAAAGATTAATTTGCCCCCCCCCCAACTTTGATAAATGTACTTTCTCTCCCTCCTAAATTTTGAGTGAATTTTAACCACTATAGTCGAGTAAATGGAAGTGGAATCTCTTCCTTAATATTTGTACAATTTACATTTAGCCACAGTTCTGTTGTTTATTGTCTTTTCCTCGATTTAGTAAGCCTCTCAACAGTAATTGTTGCACATATGACTGGCCATTGTTGACTTTTTCTGAAAGGAATTTTCAATCTGGGTGGTCTAAACTATGGCTAAACAGAGTTTATTTGTAAAATATGCTGTGACTGGAATTTGTCGTTAATTTTACTTACCTAAAATAGACACATTTTAATAAACTTTTTTAATCACTGACTTATATTTACTGATTATTTTAAGGATTTTTAATTTCATAATAAATGTTTTATATTTTTTTAATATATTTTATAATTTTTTAAGGATTTTTACTCATCATTAATTATTTCATAATTTTGTCGCATAAATTTGTCAGATTTGTTACTTCCAAATTTATTAAATTTACTACTTTGAATTGTTTCCGAATTTTATCAGCATATGTACATCTGATGACAATACTTTAACACACAGGTTGCCCCTCCTCCCCAAGTGATATATCACTACTACTAGGGGCTTTTCATGTTGCCTAATGCTTTCTAGCTAGTCATTTATGGCAATATCTGTTTTAAAACTAGTGATTTTTTCCTAAATCTAGTGATTTTTCAAAATACAGCACATCATGATTCAATCGAATAAATCATACAAGAAGGTAATTAATAAAAGAAAAACGCAAAATAGTGATTCACTACAGTTCCTGTTATGTTCCAGATGAGCACTTATGCAAATATACCACCTTTGAAACTCCTCAAGATAATGGGCAAACCTAGTTAATTGCAAAATTACAAAAATGTTCTATACTTCCTATTTCACAATATTAGCCCAGGTCGAACTTTTGTCTTCATATTTATGGGTTTTTATTTCTATAATCTATCAGTTCTAAATTAGATTTTCTTCTGGTTACAAACCATTGTAAGTGGAGAGAATGGTGGATATAAATACACCCTCTACATCTATAAATAGAGCGGAAATGGAATCATTAAAAAATAAGAAGGTAGGGGTAGATTAAATATAATTTGCTAAATGAAAAAAGAAATCATTGAAAGAAAATAAGACTTAAGTTCTTTTTACAATAGGATTCATAATATAGCTAGATAAATTAATTCAAATGTAGTTTGAGGATTGAAACCGGTTGGGATTAAGGGAAAGCATCTATTACCTAATCATTAATTCTAATATCTAATTGAAACTTCAATAATTCTCCAAATTCTCTTATTTGTAATTGAGACACCTAATAAGCCTATTCTTAACGTCCTATTCTTTAAGTTTTTGGATTTATGTGCTAACGTATCAAACACTTTGAGGAAAAGAACGGTAAGAATAGAGGGACAATAGTAACCGAAACTCTACAAACAAAATTTTGACATCAATCAATATACCATCGGGTTATTAAACTGATTTCAAATATATAAGATTTATTAAACTGAATTTGACCAATAAAAGGCTAAGAAACCGCAAAAATTTGCCTGAAATTGGAAACAATTTCTGATTTTGAAAACTGATTTTGGAATTGGAAAACTGAGGGAGGAAACAGCCACTAAAAGTCAAAGAATTTTAATGAAAATTGAACCATTAGTTTCGGCATATCAGAAAACACTACTGTAGAGGTTTTAAGCCCCTATCTTTAAAAGCGTTGAATTTTGTATTTTTTGCTAGATGAAAAATCACGGGTGTGTGTTAATTTTTTTCCCCCAGGGGCGATTGTATCGAACCAAATATCCAAGAAAATCGAAGCGGAAATTAAAATTTCTGGTGTCTCTTGTATTTGAACCAATTGATCGGACGACAACTAACCCCTCTCCCAACTCCCTTTTTCCTCAAAAATTGTTCGATCAAAAGTTTGAATAGTTATTTTGTTTAGCATAGTCTAAAGGTTCCGAAACTATACCTTTAAAATTAACATGAACCATACAGGCCCTGAAAGTAGGTCTGGGGACGAAAGTATGCTAAGGATAATTCACTAAGGATAATGTACAATCTATGAAAACCAGTTTCATAGCCACAAAGACAAATAATCCTTGTTAACGCAACCTGGAAAGAGGAAAAGAGAAAACGGATTTTGACACAAGTCCAACCCAATCTTACAGTTTTATAACAATAACATTTTCAAATGTTCGATGTCTGAACAACAAGGTAGAGTTTTTGGAAGTTTTCCTAAAGAAACATGACATTGACATCATGTGCATGACCGAAACATGAGTCCCTGTCTCTTACCTTGGCTAGGATTGACGGGTTTTCCTGTTATATTTCCCCACAATGGAGTGCATTGGGAGAGCTCATGACGCACGGTGGCCTTGTCGGTTTCTACTGCAAACAAAACGTACCTCATAGGATTCTGGATTTCACATTGACAAAGGACCATGACATCGAGGTTTTGCGGCTGTGGGCACGACCAAAAAGCCTACCTCGTCAAGTGTCGTCATTGATATCCGCCGCGGTATATTTCCCACCAAGAGGACCATATTGGCGACAACTAGTGGAATACCTCCAACAAAGTTGCGACTCAATCAGAATTAAATATCTATATACTGCAATGTTTCTTTGTGGAGACTTCAAAGACCTGAAGTCAAACTGGATCAAAAGAACTACAGCCCTACATCAAATAGTTAAAGTGGAAACACGGGGATAACCATTGACTTGATCTTCACTACACTTAGTGATTTCAATTTAGATTCTTTGGCGGAAGAGCCACTCTCAACCAGTAACCATGCAACGGTTACAGAGCGTCCAAAGTCAACAATGAAACCTAGTAAACCAACCCAGTTCACTTACCTTTTCGAAAACAAAGACGCATAAAGCATGACCGAACTCCTCTATGAACAAATGATTCGAGAGAACGATTTTGCCCTAAAAAGCGAGTTCCTATTAGGGTGCAGAACAACCATGGGTTGCCTACACAATTAAAGCAGGAATGACAGAGCGAGACTTGCTTTATGAGACAAAGCCACACTCTGACAAATTTAAATGAAAGAGAAGCATAGTTATCAGACTACTAAAGCAAGCTAGGCGTCTGTATGGAAGCCAAATTTTCGCTAAGTTTTCAGCCAGTGAACCAAGAAGTTCCACACAACTGTAGAGAAACTAATGGGACAGTAGAAGTCTAAATCCACTCTGAGGGACCAGCAAAGAGAGAATATAGCCGCAGAAACAATTCATGCATACTTTTCAAATGCTTGCCGCCAACAGCCTCCCCTCAAGACTTCACCGCTACAAAATGGTCCAATCAGACAATCCGTATTATCACTGTCCGCAGGTCCAAAAAAACTTTAAAACCTGGACATTATGAAAGCTTCGTACTCTGATAAAATTCCTATAAGGCTGATTCATTCATGCTCCCCCTTACTGGCTACACCATTAGCTGTTTTGTATAGCCAGTGCCTACTGGAAAACATTTTCTCATATAAGTTCAAAAAGACATTTATCACACCAATTCCAAAAAAAAGTCACCAACCTCACCATTCGATCTCAGGCAAATTTTAAAGACGCACATCATTTCGAAAGTCTTCGGAAATTTTATTTTACAGTGGCTAATAGCAGAAGAAGAGCAAACAATGCAGTTCGGTTTTCGTTGAGGACACAGCACAACACATTATCTGTTCAGATTACTTCCTTATCTACTAAAACACCTAGAAAATCCCAAGGCCCTTACTGAAATAATAATTTATGATTTCATGAAAGATTACGTTCGACTTGATCATGAGAATTTAACCTATGAAGCCCTTGAAGTCTTGCAATTTCTCTTGTGTACCATCGGAAGTTTCCTTTCTGGTCGTCAAGAGTGTGTACAACTTGAAAACGGGGAATCACCCAACTTCCAAGACATCACGTGATGAGTGGCCCAAGGAAGTAAGTTAGGTCCCATCTTATTTGTGATAGTCATCAATTAGCTGATGAGGCAGCACAAACAGAAGTACAAATTTGCAGATGATCTTTCACTAAGCCTGCTGCACTTCCTGTCATAAACACCCAGTCAACTCATACCCCTGGTTTCAGAGTTTTAACATCAAGCTGATCAAGTGAACCTACAGTTAGGCCTCCAGAAAGCTGTGTAATGCGTGTCAACTTCCTGCAGAAGAAGAGCATAGACGAACCTGTACCTGTCCAAATAAAGAAATCAGTAAAAATACTTGGCATCACAATAAGCTACGATTTCTCGTTCGAGTATCATGTCAGCCAGATTACAGCAAAAGCAGCTGGTTTTCTAAAATCCTTCGCAAATATCAGAAGATTTCAGATGGCAGAGCAACTCTTTCATTCGTCCTATAAAGCTTATATCATGCCCGTAATAATGTACGGCTGTCGTGTCTGGCACCCCTCGTATACTGAGAAACACAGAAACCAACTAGATACAATTCAGAATAATTCTTGGACCAAATTACAAAAACCATGAACAAAGCTTGAGTGAACTCAAGCTCCCAATCCTGGATGAAAGGAGACATGAAACACACTGAGATATCCTGGCTCCGTTTACTTTGAAAGCAACTTTGAAAGAAAGAACTACTAGGATGCCTGCCTACAGGCTCAAAAAGATTTTTAAACTCCTTCATGCCCTACTACGTCAGGTGTTACAACAACAACGTCCTGAAGTCGAGGTGATGGCTTATCTGTTGTGTTTTTTGGTGTTGTTGTTTTTTGTGCTTTTCTGTTTTTGTGCTTTTTTTGACGATACCCATACTATTGCAGTGGGATAAAGGAAACAAATAAAGACTATTATTATTATAACAGATGATAGAATGTATTGGACTTGAATAACTTGGGCTATATATTTGAACATTAGGGGGCAGCAGTAAGGTTAGGTCAAGTTAGGTTGCTTTACCCTCTAACCCCCTGGCGTACAAATATATAGCCAAAATTATATTATTAAATTATTATATAATTATAATGAAATTTTATTATTAACCTAAAGTATTATATTTTCATCATATTTTGGCATATTTCATTAGGATTAACATAACTTTGGTTCTTGGGTGTGTTCCGTATAATTAAAAAGTACCTCTTTTTTTTACTGAAAATTTTCAATATTTTTTTTAAGAGCGATGCTTATCAAAATTTGTGAAGGGTGGGATAAAATTTTTCCATGAAAATATAAACAGGCCATTTTCAAAATTGTCGCTGGTGTCACAGTAATTATACCAGCTCAACTAGAGTAAAAAGAAAAAGTAAATATTTCGATTAGATAACCGATAACCAATTTACAGTGATCGGGGTATAAGCCAATGGTACCAATTCCAGAAAATACAGGGAGGAAGCAAGGATTTTGTTATATTCTCTGCTAACGATGCCTAGAGGCATTTTTGAAAATCCCAAGAGTAATTTTCACCTGAGAAAAAACAAAAAGTCAATCTAAAGGTATTTTTCCACATCTAAGGGGGCAATTTTACCCACTTCCTGAAGGTGCGCCTGTATAGAACATGGTAAAGAATCAAAACAATTACTTATTACAATACTAATAATAATTTGTTTTATTATCAACGATGCCTAGAGGTATTTTTGAAAATCCCAAGAGTAATTTTCACTTGAAAAAAACAACAAAAAGTCAATATAAAGGTATTTTTCCACATTTAAGGGGGCAATTTTACCCACTTCCTGAAGGTGCACCTGTATAGAACATGGTAAAGAATCAAAACAATTACTTATTACAATACTAACAATAATTTGTTTTTAACCCACTAAAATACAAGACAAGTGGATAAAATAAAAGATAATGCAAGAAAAATAACACAACTATACGAAAGATAAAACATATACAACACAACCATAACTCAACTAATGAAAAACTTCTAAAAGATAAAACAACTCTAAACCAAAAACAAGTGAAAACTAACGAATAAATAAATGAAGTAAAGGGTGGAGCAGTCCAGAGAAAAAAACATAATCCTTTTCCAATTTTTGGCCTAACTTCCGCAAAGGAGTACTAATGCTAGAAGCCCCGAAACACTGTATTATTTTCTTATTCTTATAAAACCGGGGCAAATAAAGCAGAAACTTACAATAGCGGAAATATAATATGCACATTTCAGCCAGATCCTTTTTTTTAGGATAGGCGAAATACCAGACAGGAAAAGTAATGAGTGGTCACAAAAGCTACTATATAGCAATACAATCGTTTTTTAGATTAATACCTAGCTAATAATGACCTAGCTAATGGCTAATAATGATTAGCCACTATTTTACCATGACCCATTTTGAGTTTTTCTTTAACATCCCGTACAATGTTGGTCCTAAAAGTTAATAGATTTGAACAAATATGACAACCTAACCATCGCAATTCAGAGACAGAACGGACGGAGAAGTTAGAACACGGAAGACGAACGGGCATAGACGGCAAGTCAAAGAAAAACAAAACACTTTGAACAGTTTTACCGAACTCTGCCACTCCACTTGATGTCTTTGTGGACCTTCCCCCCGTTCCAATAACAAATTGATTTTCAGCCACTGATCAAACTATCGTCCAGGCATAAAAATGTCAATAACCGCCATTCTTATTTAACCTTTAATGTCCTCTAACGTCATTTTAATGTCTTAATTACAGTAAGGGGAGGTTAAACCCTTGGGAAATAGCCATGATTTTAGCACTTCACTGTCTGATGTGACTTTTGGATCTTCAATATCCACAGAGTTAAAAATGTCAAATGGAATGTCACATGTCAATAGGATCTGAACAATTTTATCGAACTCTGTCACTCCACTTGATGTCTTTGTGGACCTTCACCCCGTTCCAATAACAAATTGATTTTCAGCCACTGATCAAACTATCTTCCAGGCATAAAAACGTCAATAACCGCCACTCTTATTTAACCTTTAATTTCCTCTAATGTCTTTTTAATGTATTAATTACAGTAAGGGGAGGTTAAACCCTTGGGAAATGGCCATTATTTTAGCACGTCACTGTCCGATGTGACTTTTGGATCTCCAATATCCACAGAGTTAAAAATGTCAAATCAGTCAGCTAGTCGGGACACAGCTTCAACGTAATAATTCTGAGCGACCTCCTCGATCCTCTTGCATGGCTCTGTAATATACATTCTTCACGTCTTTCTGCACTTCTTTTTCAACAAGCAGCATCGTGGCGCATCCGTATGCCACAAAGTTTTCAAGTCATCAAATATGCTCAAAGCATATTTGGAATTTAGAAAGAAATTTTTGGTATGCATTCTTCAGCGTGAATTGTGTCTGGGTACGAGCTGGGTCCTGGTCATCCAGTTTTTGCCAATCAACTTTTAGGTTTTACCCTGATTCAAGTATCTTTTGCACAGTTTGATGCAAGGAATGCCATCAGGAGGGAGTCGGTCTGGCCCAGAAGTAAATTGTCAAGCATTAGCAATCCATACTTTTTGGTAGCATTCCTTTTTGGTACTTTTTGGTAGTATTCCTTACTTTTTGGTGGCATGAGCATAAAAACCCAATCATACTGCCCTTAATCTTCATTACAACTCTCTGATTGATATACATCACTACAATTTTTGGATTGGAGCAAAGCCCTACTGTTGGATATCAATTACAGTGTTGCAATGAATATTAAGCGAAGTATGATTGGGCTCTCATTGGCACTCCTATAGAACTGACAGTTGGTAGATCCTCAGCACTCCCATCTGGGCAGACGAAAATGTCCAGGACAAGAAGAAGGTGTCATTCTAAGGGTTCAAATAGCACCAAAGAAAATATTAATGATTGTTGTGTTTTATAGTATATTTGTTTTTAAATTTGACTCTAAAGTGTGATTTCGGGCTATTTGGGCTTATGAAAGCCATATTTCGGATCATTCTTATCTTTGTCTTCTTCACTAGGCAAAATTCCATACCCGGTTAAGAAAATACTAACACTCAGTTTGAGTTACTTTTCAAAACACAAATTAGACAATTTTATTTCTCTCTCACGTTGGTACGTCTTTCCATATTGCTTATTTTGTTCAAATTTTGAATGAAATCTTTCGCTATACCCAAATACATATTTTCTCCACCTATTTCCCTGAGATCTACAGGAAAAAAAATTAGATAAAAAACAAAAACTTTTAATCAAACATAAAAATAAACTACATTGATCAAGATATGAATGTGTATGTTAAGATAGACAATCGTCATGTTTTCGAGGAGTATTTTAACTACATGCTATAGACTGTGAAGTCTTTCCTGGAGAATTTGTTCGCTGGTGAAATTACTAAACGGAAAATAGCTACCATTGGCCAAGCATCATTCAAGCCTCTCGGCCAATAATCCTCTTCTTCATGTAGGACTCTCTGTGAATATTTATCTTCAGAAAATTTAGCAGCCTAGTTGACTCTCCCAGCACTATAGGAATCTGTCCATCTTACTGCGAGACCAGTTTATCTGAGTGAAATCCTTCATTTCCTGGAAACATCGAAACACCGGAGTTGAAAGGCAAGTTTTGTATGCATCACGTTGCTGACAATGTAGATTACCACGCAAGAACGATCGGTGGAAAAAAAACGATCCGCACTATGAGACTATTAGTTGCAACTACTGCTGTGTCTTAAGTCGTTGCAGGTGCTAAAACGACAAAAACGGTGAGCGCAAAAGAGACACTGAAGGTGGGAGAAATTCCTATTTTTTACTAAAGAATTCAAGCAGTAAGCCTTCCATTCTATGTCAGGATCTACAAATACTTTGCGCACGAGACCTTTCGCGCAATTTGAATCTTTTACGGAAGGTGTCGTGATTGTCTTGCGTCCCCCTCAAAAGTTTACAAGGAACATTACAAACAATTTTTGCCTTCCACAAATTGTTGATTTACCCTGAAAAGGTTTCAGGAACATTTGTACCGATGATCAATCTTAGTATGAATGATCCAGCCTGTATTACCGCTGTTCCTTTCGTGCATGCCTAGTGTTAGAAATATAAAGCCGTACTGGTTCAGAAATTCGATCAACAAATTTACTGGGAAGTATTGAAGATCATTGAGGCTAAATCGTAGAACATAATTTAAAACACACAGTTTTGCTCCCGGGACTGTTTCACGCTAGAATGAGCTTTTAAGCTTCCATTGGATGTTTGATGCAGGCTTCTGGTTTGCAGGCAATCATGGATCTGACATATGCACCAAATGCCGTTCAGCAGATCCTTGGCGGAAAAATACATTTTCGGGCTTCAAATGTTCACATCTTGGGCCCTGAATGCTTCACTAGCGGCACAAATAAAATGATTTAAGGTTCTGAAATGCCATTTCTGCATTATCTCAGCAACAGATTGGGGTACCAAGTTAAAACTTTACAAGTGGCTGTTAAGAGTGTTGACGTGGTCAATGAACTTTGGACTTTGAATTGAAAGAGAGGTTCGGCTACAGTGTAAGTTCCACTCCTGTGAGTTTTTTCTTAAATTTCTTTTATTAATTCGTTTAGTTTTTTTAGCGTTAGATATTGAATTTGTTCAATTATTTATTTTTTTATGTGGTATTTTTTTGTTCAATATCGTTTTGAATCCGTAACTGGCACAAAGAATTTGGTAAACATATGCTGAAGCAGAAGAAAAACAGACTAGTAAAAGCGGAGTAAACAATTTATTATTTGATGTGAGTCTGATGTATCTAACGAAAAAATGAGCTAGAACGATAATAAATTAAAAAGAAAAGTTCACCCTTTGTACCCAAATGATGGCCCAATTTGTTTAATTCATTTTCATTTTAATCCTCGCGATGAGTTCAAACTCATCTTTTTCATCCCGTCAAAAAGTTTTTCCCCACTTTTTTAAACCGGGAAAAGCTGAATCAGGTAAACTTAACCCTTTCACAATCGATGGGATCTCAGAATCCCAATATATAAAGACCTGTTTTAGTGCTTCTAAATTGAGTAGAGTAATTGAGTAGAGTAATTGAGTAGAGTAAGTTGAGTAATTGAGTAGACTAAATTGAGTAAAGTAATAAAACCTGTTCCATCGTGTTTCGTCTTTTTAAGCCATTCGATTGATGAATAATAAGTCAAAGTAGGGTTCAGTTGGAGCTACTTGACTGACACTGAAGTTAGGCTGTTTTTTTTTCAAATAAGTTAAGAAGTCTTTTTTTTTATTTGTGGTAGAAAGTTATAGCGCAATAAGATCAGAGCAACTAATGAAAAAGATATTGCTGATGTTTAATGAAATATTCTGGAATAAAAAAGTTTTATAAAGCCATTTGGGCGTTCCCAGTGATGGATTCTAGTTTTGGGACCCTAAAGTACCGGTGGTCAAAACTCTTGCATGGCAGCGACTGTAAAGTCCCATTGGTCGAAATGAACAAAATGGCAATTATCAAAATGCTGGACAATCAGCAATTTCCAAAGCAGCAATAATCTTGGAATTGCTTTCTACTAGTTTATTTCATTGTCCTATGGCTTATGGCTTTTGATTCATCTGACCTTGCTCATCAATCACACACGCCAACTCTCACCCCCCTCTCTCTCTTATTTCTTTTTCGCCTGTTAATAACGCCTTTCCCTCTCTTTTTCATGGCATGATTATACAAAGAAAGAATATTTACTTGCTTCATTCTCTCTCTCTTTCTCCCCCCCTTTGTATTTTTGGTACGATTTTATTTTATAGCCGGTTCTTTTCCCAGGCGATATAAATGCGAATGTCCAAAGTACTATACTGAACGCATTAGAAGAATTAGGAAGTGATCTATGTGATTTAGATGAAAATGATGATTGGTTTCAGCAGTCTGAAGGAATAGAGCTGGATATACAGGAAAAACCTACACAGGGGACAATGCCTTGGAGCCAGAACTAACTGACATGGTATCAGCTAATGTTCTCACCAGTCCAGAATTACCAAACAATGGGGAAGACTCGTCAGCCATTTCTCCAATCTCAACTGGTAGAGGTCCTTATCTTGTTTCGCCTTTAACTTTATCAGCACCAACTGCGCCTCGTGCAGCTTATCAGCCAAAGAAAAATCTAAAGCCACCGACAAGTTGAACTTGATGAATCTTTGGACTAATTTAGAGGAAATAGGGATTGAACCATCTCCCATGAAATTTTTTCTCACCTGCTTGCCTAATAAGCTTCTTCAGCTTCTGGTTTTTCAGTCAAATCTTTATTCGCGTCAGAAGGGCAGGAATATTACCGTAACAGACAATGAACTTAAGGTATTCCTTGGGACAAATCTGTTAATGAGGTACCACTAACATCCAAGCATTGGAGATTACTGGACTACTGATCCTGACTCGGGTGTCTCTTTTGTATCATCAAGGATGTCAAGAAACAGATTCAAAAATATTCTGAGAAAATTACATGTCAGAGACAACCTGACTATCACAGCTGGTGAGAAAGAAAGACTTTTTAAGCTGCAACCAATGATTGGCCTGCATAACTTCCGCTTCGAGCAGTTAGTGAAGCCTGGAACTTATCTGAGTGTTAAAGAGTCCATCATTCTCTTTAAAGGAAGTTCTACAATGAAGCAATATAACCCACGAAGCTGATTAAAAGATGTTAGCCGGAAGTGTTAGTGAATCCTGGAACTTATCTGAGTGTTAAAGAGTCCATCATTCTCTTTAAAAGAAGTTCCACAATGAAGCAATATTACCCACGACAATATTACCAGCTGATTAAAAGATGTTACAAGCTTTGGTACTTGGCCTGCATGAGCAGTTATCTCTACAATTCTGATGTTTATCAAGGAAAAGTTCAAGCTTTTAAAGATGATTTGGGATTTGGTCTTGGTGGTAGAATCGTTCGACAAATGACAGAAGGTCTAAGTGAAAAGAGCATATTGTCATGTTTAGTAACTTTTTTTCGTCTGTCTCCCATCTTGAACAACTTTGGGAAGATAGTATTTTGGCGTCTTGCACTGTTCGCTCAAATACGAAATGGTGTCCTATCCTTGCACCCAACAAAACTTTAGATAGAGAGATATTCAACCAAAAACATTTTGGATTTATTGGTGTCTAGAAGCAGATGGATTCTAAGGCTCTTCTGTTTGCCTCCAACTACCATGGTACAGAGGCAGCCTCTGTAAGGAGGAACAATTATGATGGGTCTGCCTCTGTTATCACATCCCCTCAGGTAGCAAAATATTATAATGACCATATGGGGGGCGTAGACCTTTCTGACCAGAAAAGGACTTATGGAAGAGATAGAAAGTCATTGAAATGGTGGCATCGGCATTTTGGGGGTTTTGTTGATTTGACACTCTGTAATGCCCAACTTTTGCACATACTCCTGCACCCCGAAGAAAAATTACCACTGCTTGAGTTTTGGAGGAGGTTCGTGAGAGAACTCGTGTCTATGCCACAGTAGAAGAAGAAAATGAAAGCGCTTTCCAGCAGGCGGTTGCAGCCAACAAAAAAAGACGAGAAAGTTTTGGCGCCTCGGTTCCAGAAGATGTCCGTCTTAGGGATATCCGTCTTAGAAGATGTCCGTTTTGAAGTGCATTGGATTTATCCTTGGCGCCTGGTAGAAAAGAAATTATTTTGTAAATTCGTCTGTGGTCTAGGTAGGATGTCAGGCTGCTAAAATGTGCAAAAATGCAAAAATCATTCCCACCTCAATATCCCCTGAGACTAGTGGAACTATTTTGAAAATAAATAATTAAACTGAAAGGTTTTATCAAATAAAACAGATTCTTATCAAACAGTTCGCGGTAACGAACTGTAGTAAGGAGCAACCCGGATCAATAGTAACCTAAACTCTAAAAAACAGAATTTTGATAGCAATAGCTACATCAAAAGGATTGCATTTTAATGCTGATTTTAAATAAATAAATTTAATCAAGTTTAGTCTTACCCATAAAAAGTTACGAGCCTGATAAAATTTGCCTTATTTTAGAAAATAGGGGGTAACAACCCCTAAAAGTCATAAAATCTTAACGAAAATCACACCAAAAGATTCAGCGTATCAGAGAACCATACTGTTGAAGTTTCAAGCTCCTATCTACAAAAATGTGGAATTTTTTATTTTTTTGCCAGAAGGCAGATCACGGATACTTGTTTGTTTGTTTTTTTGTTGTTTTTTTCAGGGGTGATCGTATCGACCCAGTGGTCCTAGAATGTTGCGAGAGGGCTCATTCTAACGTAAATGAAAAGTTATAGTGTCCTTTTTAAGTGACCGAAAAAATTGGAGGGCACCCAGGCCCCCTTCCACGCTAATCATTTTCCCAAAGTCACCGGATCAAAATTCTGAGATAGCCATTTTATTCTAGATAGTCGAAAAACCTTATAACTATATCTTTGAGGACGACTCACTCCCCCACAGTCAACTTGGGGGGGGGGGGGGTTACAAGTTACATACTTTGACCTGTGCTTGCATATAGTAATGGTTATTGGGAAGTGTACAAACGCTTTCAGAAGGATTTTTTTGGTTGGGGGGAGTTTTTGAGAAGGGGGGATATGTTGGGGGAACTTTCCAGGGAGTAATTTGTAATGGGAGAAGAAAATTTCCATGAAGGGGTTTACCTCCTCCTGATACCTAGCTCTTTACGCTAAAGTATTTTAGTAATCTCAACTATTTATTCTACGGCCTTTGAGATTCAGGGGTCATTCTTTAGGAATTGGGACAAAACTTAAGCTTTATTGTAAAGAGCGAGATATTACTGAGGGGGTAAATACCCTCATATACGTAATAAAGACATACGAATACAAAAGTTCGTTACGTAAGCTAATTCGTAAGTTAAGTATATCTTTTACTAATAAAAACGTTTGTAAAAAGTTAAAAGTTCTAGTTGCCTTTTCAAGTAACCGAAAAACTAGGGGGGAGGGGGGGGGCACCTAGGCTTCCTCTCACGCTCCTTTTTTCCCAAAATCATTCGATCAAAGTTATGAGAAAGCCATTTAGCCAAAAAAAAAATATGCAAATTTCGTTTTAATTATTCATCTGCGGAGAGCCAAAATTAAAACATGTATTAATTCAAAAACGTTCAGAAATTAAATAAAAAAAAAACAAGATTTTTTAACTGAAAGTAAGGAGCGACATTAAAACTTGAAACGAACAGAAATTACTTCGTATATGAAAGGGGCTGCTCCCTCCTCAAGGCCCCGCTCTTTACGCTAAAGTTTCTTACTGTTTTAAAAAGTAGAGTTTAGAGAAAGTGTCAAACTTTAGCATAAGGAGCGGGCGTTGAGGAGGGAGCAGCCCCTTTCATATAGGAAGTAATTTCTGTTCGTTTTAAGTTTTAATGTCGATCCTTACTTTCAGTTAAAAATACTCGTTGTTTTTATTTAGTTCAAGTAAAGAGTGACATTAAGACTAAAAAAGAACAGAGATTATTTCGTATATGAGGGGTTTGCCACCTCCCCATCCCCCTCTTTACGCTGAAGTTATATAGTTTTGTACTAAAAACTGAAGGAGACGATATATTTTACCTGGCTAATCAATAAAATTGATTATGATTTGTCTTACGTAGATAAAAATAATTTTTTTCAGGGGAAGAAGACAGTGGAGAGGAAGGATAATCATAAAACTGAGAAAAAGTAGAATATGCCCTCGAAAGAATGTATAGTGATTCGAGATCGAGTGACTCAGCCAATTAACTAATTTATATATATATATATATATATATATATATATATATATATATATATATATATATATATATATATATATATATATATATATATATGTTTTTAACTACGTAAAACTCGCGAATATACAACATTCTTTGCTGTCCCATTGTTTGTGCATATAAATAGATTGTCAGGTTTACCGACTCTTGAACATGCAAAATGTAATGGTCCATGGGAAAACAATCCGTATTCAGATCTATACCTCATGATTCTAATGATTGCCCTTGAGCTTTGTTGATGGTGATTGCTAATCAACCATTCCCTGTGTCGCCGTCGTCATTTATATATCCCCCTGTGCCCCCCGGCGTCCCCGTTGTAGTTGTGTCCCTGTGTCCCGGTCGTCATTTATATTCCCTGTGTCCCGGTCGTCATTTGTGTCCCGGTGTCCCAGTCTGTGATTTCTCTTTTTGTGTCCCGGGCGTCATTTATATTCCTTGTGTCCCGGTGTCCCGGTCATCATTTGTGTCCCGATTTCCCGGTCTGTATATACATTCGTTTTTGAATTGGTCTTTTTTTTTTTAGTTTTTAGTTTTTTAACTTTTTTTTAGTTTTTTTTAGTTATACCTCATGATTCTAATGATTGCCCTTGAGCTTTGTTGATGGTGATTGCTAATCGAACATTCCCTGTGTCCCCGTCGTCATTTAAATATCCCCCTGTGCCCCCGGCGTCCCCGTTGTAGTTGTGTCCCTGTGTCCCGGTCGTCATTTATATTCCCTATGTCCCGGTCGTCATTTGTATCCCGGTGTCCCGGTCTGTATATACATTTATTTTTGAAATGTTATATGGTGAAATAAATTTTTGTATTTTTCCCCTTTTTCTTTTTATTTTTTTTTTTGGTTTTTAGTTTTTTTTAGTTTTTTTAGTTTTTTTCTTTTTTCTTTTATTTTTTTTATTTTTATTTTTTTTAGTTTTGTTTTTCTCCTTTATTTTTCATTTTTTTCCTTTTTTTCTCTTTTTTTCTTTTTTTGTTTTTTTAGTTTTTTAGCTTTTTTAGTTTTTTTTATTAGTTTTTAGTTTTTTTTTCTTTTTAGTTTTTTTGTAGTTTTTACCTTTTTTTTTAGTTTTTTTAGTTTTTTTTACTTATGTCCTGGTCGTCATTTATACTCCCTGTGTCCCGGTCGTCATTTGTGTCCCGGTGCTTTGTTGATGGTGATTGCTAATCGAACATTCCTTGTGTCCCGGTCGCTTTCTTTTTGAGTGTCCCGGTCGTCATTTATATTCCCTATGTGCCGGTGTCCCGGTCTGTAATTTCGTTAGTCGAAAACATGACGTCAGTCGACACACAAACATGACGTCACTCGAAAGACACACACACACACAGACAACTTATTTATATATATATATATATATATATATATATATATATATATATATATATATATATATATATATACATGTATATGTGTGTGTGTTTATTAAATATATATAAATATAAATATTAAAATAATATAAATATAAATATTAAAATAATATAATATAAATATTAAAATAATATAAATATTAAATATATATATATATATATCCCAAGATTCTATACTGACAACTTTAATCCAAAGATATTAAGAAAATTCCCGGAGAGTAACCGCCTTGATGGAAATGAGTCTTAAGTCATCCCTTTTAAAAAATACTGCCTTCCATTTTTTAAGCACACAGATCATTTTTTAAAAAAGCCAAAGGTACTATAAACAAAATGGCAATAAGTGGAAAAATAAACAATTATGTGACTAAGTTTGCATTTTGTGGCAAAGTTTAAAGTTGCAAGGTTCAGTAACCTCCATTAAAATAGTTGCTCAATTTTAGTTTCTAAATAGCGGGGGGTATTAAACTTCAAACTATGATATAAGAAAAGGAGACAATAATCAGAATGTGTTAGTTTAACATGTACTCTTGATTATCTATAATTCCTCCATAAATTTACAATTATTTTGTTTTTACAACGTAGTAAATACTTATAAATTACGGAAATACAGTTTAACTAGATACATAATTATAGCTAGTTGGACTTTAACCGTTTCAAAACTAATTTATAATTAAACTAGCTATGATCTCATCAAACAAAGCGGTAGCATGTTAGAGAAAATTTTAACAAAGACAAGAAAAAAATTGACATAAGGCTTTAGGTAAGGATAGGAATTTAAAAATTTAGTTTTTGAAAGAAAAAAATTCAACCCCAAGGTTTTAAGAAACTAAAGAAAAATACATTCTAGAATTGAATGGCATTAAAAATTCATAAGGAACGGAAAATGTTCCATACGTGAGGGATTTGCCCTCTTTTCGTCCCCTCTCTTTACGCTGAAGTTTTATAGTGTACTACTGAAAACACTTATGAGTGCAATAAATGTATTTAATGGGTAATTGCAAGTACTTTATTCACTGATTCCCTTTCGAAACATTTGAATTGAAAATTTTAGTTATTGAAACAGATACAAATCAGTAAGTGCTTAAATTCTTTTTATTTTAGCGCACTTCAATTGCTATTTTGCTTGAGCAGTCAATCTTAAAGCATTGGGGACAATGTTCAAACTTTAGCGTAAAGAATAGCTGATTGAGGACTGAGCACATCTTCTCATGTAAGGGTTGACTCCTATTCGTTCTTTACTTAATTGTTGCTCTTTTCCTTTACTTAAAAAGACCTGTTTTTTATTTAATTTCTGCTGGTTTTTAATCCCATGCCTAAGGCTACCTGAAATATGACAAAGTCGGCTGCTTCATCAAGCCCTGCTCTTTACAACAATTGTTGAATTCCTGCAGAATGATGTTTCGAGCAATATTATTTAACTTATTTGCAGTTTAAAATAAAGCATAGTAACGTCGCCGCACAAACAGAGAATCTTTCTACCTCTCACTACCCGTTATGCATTTTCCTTCCTATATTCATCCAGATAGGGAAGGATTCAATCTTTCTAATAAAGAGAATATTCCAAAGAGTTAAATCCTAAACCATCTGAATGTTCATTGGCCTTATAAAATTCATTTAAAAAGTTAAAAAAAATGTAGGCCAAAGACACTTTTCTGAGGCCGTAAGTGCCATCCCATGTTTAAGGACGAATGATATACTGCGCACCACTATGGTCCCAGAGACTTGGGTCCCTTATGGTCCCTGAGAGACATGATTACAGAGACTATGGGAGCTATATTCTTGATGAATAAAATATTGGCCCTGTTCGACCCAATACTGCTGGCTTAAGGGTTAATTTTCTTATGGTGTGATCTCTTTGTTGCATTTTATATTGTAAATAAATAATTTACATTAGCCTGTGACTGCTGGGTCTAGACAATCGCACCAGGAAAAACAACTTGCACGGCCAATCCACCTACTCTAGAGAAATAGAAATTTTATATCTTGTAGGTACTGGCTTTAGGGCTCTCATATATTTTGAGTTTAATTGTGTAATTTTCGTCAAAATTACATTCATTTTCTAAAATTTTCACGTGCCAGTTGCTCTTGATTGGTAACGTCAAAATTGATAAATTTAACGCATTTATAATCAGCAGAAATAAAAAATTATTTCGCTGCATATATTCTAATCAAAATTTTTTTCTATACAGAATCGGTTTCTATTTACAAGGACAGCCTTTGACGTACGATTAAATAAAAAAAACAAGTTTTTTTAGCTGAAAGTAAGGAGCGACATTAAAACTAAAACGAACAGAAATTACTTCGTATACGAAAGGGGCTGCTTCCTCATCAACGCCCCGCTCTTTACGCTAAAGTTTGACTCTTTCTCTCAACTCTGCTTTTTAAAACAGTAAAAAACTTTAGCGTAAAGAACGGGGCGTTGATGAGGAAGCAGCCCCTTTCATATACGAAGTAATTTCTGTTTGTTTTAAGTTTTAATGTCGCTCCTTACTTTCAGATAAAAAAAACTTGTTTTTTTTATTTGATTTCTGAACGTTTTTGAATCAATGCATGTTTTGATTTTGGCTCTTCGCAGAGGAATAATTAACACGAAATTTGAAAGTTTTTTTTTTTTTTTTTGGCTAAATGGCTTTCTCATAGTTTTGATCGAATGATTTTAAGAAAAAAAGGAACGGTGGAGGAAGCCTAGTTGCCCTGCGACTTTTTGGTTACTTAAAAAGGCAACTAGAACTTTTAGTTTTTTTACGAAGGTTTTTATTAGTAAAAGATAAACGTAACTTATAAATTAGCTTACGCAACGAACTTTTGTAATCTCATGCTTTTATTACATATATGAGGGGTTTACCCCCTCGTCAGTACCTCGCTCTTTACACTAAAGATTAAATTTTGTCCCAATTCATTAAGAATGACCCCTGAATAATAAAAGCCGTAGAATAAATAGTTGAAATCACTAAAAATACTTTAGCGTAAAGAGAGAGGTATTAGGAGGAGGTGAGCCCCTCATATGCGTAATAATTTCTGTTCGTTTTAAGTTTTAATGCGGCTCCTTACTTCCAGTTGAAAAAAACTTTTCATATTTATTTTTTCATTGTTTTTTTTTTAATAATGCTAGAAAATCCTGCGCTCCTTTCATGGAAATTTTCTTCCCCCATGACAAATTCCTCGATGGAAAGTTCCCCCAATATATCCCCCTCTTTTCAACCCCTCCCTCCAACCAAAAATTCCCCTGAAAACGTCTGTACACTTCCCAATAAGCACTACTGTATGTAAGGACTAGTCAAAGTTTTTTCACGGGGACAGTGGGGGAGTAAGTCGTCCCCAGAGACATAGTTATAAGGTTTTTCGTCTACGCTGAATAAAATGACCATCTCAGAATTTTGATCCGTTGACTTTGGGAAAACAATTGCGTGGGAGAGGGCCTAGGTGCCCTCCAATTTTTTGGTCACTTAAAAAGGGCACTAGAACTTTTCATTTCCATTAGAATTTGCCCTCTCGCAAGATTCTAGGACCACTGGGTCGATACGATCACCCCAGGGAAAAAAACAAAAAACAAACAAATAAATAAACAGGCATCCGTGATCCGCCTTCTGGCAAAAAATACAAAATTCCACATTTTTGTAGATAGGAGCTTGAAACTTCTATGATGAGGTTCTCTGATACGCTGAATCTGATGGTGTAATTTTCGTTAAGATTCTATGACTTTTAGGGGGTGTTTTCCCCTATTTTCTAAAATAAGACAAATTTTCTCAGGCTCGTAACTTTTGATGGGCAAGACTAAACTTGATGAAACTTATATATTTAAAATCAGCATTAAAATGCAATTCTTCTGATGTAGCTATTGGTATCAAAATTCCATTTTTAGAGTATTGGTTACTATTGAGCCGGATCGCTCCTTACTACAGTTCGTTACCACGAACCGTTTGATATTGTTGCAAAATATTTTATCCAAGACCAAACTAAACCTGAGGGAGGTTATAACTCTCTCTTTCAGCCCCCCTGTTTACATTCAATCTTAATATTTATATTGTAATATTTTCCATAATTACAAGCACCATAGCACCAGCATTATAAGCAACATAATTATGATACAAGAAATTCACAACTTTTAAGCCATGAAAAAAGAAAAACAGTTAGATCATCATACGTGGTTCATATTCTGGGGCCTTCTGTTTGGAATAATCTGCCGGCTGGCACCAGGGAGTCTGTCATTTATATGGGTTTAAAAATAATTTGAAAACATTTTATTCAACTAATTGATTTTGATAGGCGGGAGGTTTTGATGTTTTTTTCGCAGGGCTGAAACCGGTAAATAATATTTAATAGGACAATTTCGTTGTATTGTGTTCATGTGTATATGTTGTTGTTTTTTATTAATAAGATAGGCTAGGTGGATAATCATGAGTTTTTATGTTTAAAAAAATCATTCTAAAAGAAAATTGAACTCCCCTTCTTTATTTCTTCAATAACACAACATAACAGCTTGAATTCCATCGGTCAAGCCGTTCCCATGATATTGCATATATTATATTTAGATAACTTTGATGCACATAGTACCTTTTGCATCAACTCTGTCGCTTTTTCAAAGTAATACCAGAAGCCCAATTACCCCCCTTGACACTCTCTGAAAGTTTTAGTTCGATTCTCCCAAACCCTTCCAATGACATTACAATTTAAGTATTCGAAAACCCGTGCGCCTTTTCATTCTCTCAGGTATGCCTGCTGTTTCTAGACAATCCCCCTGGTGAATCCAGGGGAGTTTCGGGCTTTTGATCAATCCATAAGAGTTCCAAGCTGATCGGGTAACTAAGATCAAACATGACCTCCCTTTCTACTAAAATGTATCTGTGACCAACGTGAAATTATCAAAAGTTAAGCCCCTTGCACCTGAAGTTCTTGAGGTTTTGGCAACCCCGGTAGTGTACTTATTCAATCCTTAAAATTTTGAACATGATGGACATCTAAAAATTTTGATTTGTTACCATATGGGGTTACATGGATATCCGGGTGGAAAAAAAGGTATAGGACGGGGGCTCTTTTCAACCAGCCTATCATTTTTTATCCTCACGTGAAAATTAAGAAAAAAACTGTCGAAAAAATAGTTTTATTTTAAGATCGTTTGTTGAATCTAATAAATACCCAATGGCTTAAGGTATTTATAGCTTTAAGGCTGATTGGCTTAACTAAGACACATTCGAAGCACTCCCTCAGGATCATTTCATCAATTTCATCAAATTCATCATTTCATCAAGACTTCTTGTTTAGTTCGTCTTTCCAAATTACTATTTATCTCAAGAAATCTATCAACAAGAAATTATATATTGAACCGTTTTTATAACAGCTCAAATGCTGTTTTGTGCGTCAGAATGACGGACTGCTCAATCTATTTTGACACACCTGGGGGTTGCCAACTTGCCAAACATTATTATATGTTCAATCAACAGGGTCGAACCATGAGATCATCCTCTATAAAATATATCTTGCTAATTTCAAGAGCGAGCCGGAGGTTATTCATAATTGTGTCTATTCCTATGCATTGAATGATCAAATAAAAAATTGATACAAAACTTGCAATCTTCTGACGTCTCTTGTTGTACATCTCCTTTGAATATTTCTGTTCTACAAATTGTCCAAACTGTGGGCATTTAGAAAAAAGCTCCATTGAAGCGCAACCAGAGGCGCAATAGCCAGGTGTTTCAAGAGGTTTTCAAATAATTCTAAGAGGTATCTAATATAGAAAGGCTTTTGTTTTATCTAATATGTGCAAAATGTGGCACAATAATATGTGGCACAGAGTGTTAAAAATTAAACCTTTTTGTTGCACAAGAACGGCACTAAAAATTAAATTTTACATCAAAATAAAATCCTGCTGGATATTCTGTGACTACTGGCTCTAAACTATTAATCTAAAAAAAAAAATAATAAATGTCCGAAAACCCCTTCGTTTGTCATGTTTCTTAAGGGAAATACTCAATTTAGTATTTTTGTAAATCCACTCAATTGGAACTTTCACTCAATGATTCTGAGGCATTTCGAATTTGACATTTAAATCAAGCTCATATTCCTTTTTGGGGTGATTCTCCTTTATTACAAAATTGTGCAGACTTTCTTATACGTAAATTTACAGTTAATGTAGTTTAAATATTTGGAATCAGCATGAGTAGCGGTTTTAGGCCTCAAAACCTGGGGAGAGGCAAGGTACACCAAAGCAGTGTAAATATTTAAAACAAAAGAAATTTGATATCAGATGTTGGAAAAGTTGGGGGCAGCTGCCCCCTGCCCAGGTCAGCATTAAAAAAAGTTATTTTGATTCTTAAATGGTCACGGAAATTCTATTCCTTAGAGTTAATTTTTGTAACATATAAATAATGAATCAAAGCTGCTATAACGAATTTTGCTTTTGGGGTTTTCTTTTTGAATTTTGCTTATGGGGTATTCTTGTGAATACTCAATCATATTCGTTGGTATAACCAGTGGCGTCAAATGGGGTGAGAGAGATAATTAGCATGTAATTTGCCATCGAGCAGGGGGCAACTGCCCCTCCCAGACCTCAATTTCCCCCGAGACTCTAATTCACCCCTCTCCCAGATGAAATCAAGTTTTTCGCAAAAGCATTGTCAAAAATAAGATAAGCATGCATAATTGAAGTATCCACAGAAATAGGCCAGTTTTCTTTAGTATATTTTTACCTTTACGGTACTAAATGACTTATTTTTCTAATTTCAATGTCAGTTTCACCCAATTTAGGAAACATAGCTCAAAATCTGTCCCCCCCCCCTCAAGATTTTGACGAAATTGCCTGTGCCCAACCGATTTTGAAAAAATACCTGTTTTGGGTATTATCAGTAAAGATGCCCTTTTTCGGATTTTGTTTTGGAAAAAATGGGAAAACGATAAATCTGCTCCCTTCCCAAGACATTGAAAAATGCACTTTGCCCAATCTCTCACAAGTAGGTTAATTGATGCCATTTGGCAGATGTGTCGCAGGGACATCCCAATGAAATCGATTGTAAAGCTCAACATCTTCAGTACACAATCAACATCTTCAAATGAATCTTAGATGAGGGAATCATTACCAAGGTCACCACCCCTAGTAACTTATCACTATTTCTAGTCATTTTTTATATTACTATTTTTATAACATATAAATCACTAAAATACTGAAAATTGTCACGAAATCAACCAGAAAATCACTAGAATCTAATTTTTTCAGATGGCAACCGTGCCCAGGACACTGGATGAAAAAAAAATTGCTTACAGTTCAAGCAATTCAACTCAAATACAGGTTTACTAATCCCTCGTGAGTATCATACTGAGCATAACTTGTAAATCTCAATTAAATCGGTAGATAACAAACACAGTACTAGTTTTTTCGTTTCATTCAACTTTTTCTCTGAATGGCAAGTCGGTGGCTTTGGGAATTGTAAGCGGGGTTGTAAATATTGAAATCGCTGTCGTTTCAAAGTAGCATGGGGCAGACAAAAATTCGGGCGTGATTAAAAAGATACAAAAATAGATTTAGGTGTGCTTTTGGCTCAAAGTATTTTATTGCGTTCATCTAGTCCTATAGCATGTGGTACCAGTCCAATACAATTTTCGTGTTTATAAATCAAGCGACGAACAGCAGATGGCCGGAAATATGACTTAGCTTATTTGAGCAATCAATTTAAGCATAGAAGGCACACACAGTGCCAAAATACACTTTAGGGATAATAAACCCCCTCTTACGCCTTTAATGGGGTAAAAACTAAATACTAATATTTTGTTTTATTTTATTGATTTGTAATCTAGATGGTTAGATTTTTAAATTTGAATCACTTTTCTTCGATTCAGGACATGGCTTATTTTTAAAACAAATGGGTATTTAGATTGTTTTTGTACCCAGGCAGAACTTGGATAGTTTATATCTTAAATTACCTCACCTTAAATCGCATTTACAGCGAGACAAAATGGAGTGCATCCTCCTGTAGAACATCTCGCTGTTGAATTGATTAGGTGATACAATTAGTGGGTGTGATAGGGTGTGGCGCCCCACTGGTACTTCCATTCAGCGTTACTCCACTCCAAATCGACTGCATTTTTGAAAGAATTAATCGATTCACAAGCGACAGTCTCATTGGAAAGACTGTTCCAAGTTGGGACAGCACGTACTGGGAAAAAGTTCGTCCTCTCTCTACGTCTGGAGGGCTACTGTTGCAGCTTCATTGAATGGCCTCTTGTCATAGTGGAAAGGGAGGGAGTAAAAATGGAGCTAGCCATGTTATTTTGGTGCATTTTCTTGATTTGCATTCGCTGTAAAATTATGCAGATTGAATTTAACTTGTTCCCACTATATCCCCCTGTATTTACTGAAAAACTAAATTATTTGAGCTTTCAAGAGAATGATAATTGTTTACTAAAGGTTATCGGTATTTTGGCCAGTATAGAACCATTTGTTTTCTGAAGGCTATAGGCCTTCAGAAAGCCTGAAGGCTACTTCATAGGCCTGAAGGCTACTCCTATATTTCTGCTGCTAATGTAAACAAAAAATAACACTGTAAACAAATACTAATAAAATAAAGAAAAAAAAGTCATGGAAAATCCCACCCTTCTGCCATGCTTCGATTTTCAGGAAGAAGGTTTCCATGCGCAATTAGACAGTTTTTAGTATTAGTGATATTAGGTTTATTAGGATATTAGTATTAGTGATTATTAGGATTATTTAGTGATAAAAATTAAAAGCAAAAAACATGGATGAAAAATAACAAAAAGTAAAAAGTAAAAGCGAAATTTCTTCTTTTAAGTTTCTTGTTTTTTAGAGTCGTCTTTGTGTTTTTAGTAGTGCGCTAGTTTTCTTAATTAAACAGATATAAGAAAATATACACAGCTTTTATTTATTTTAAATATTAACTTGTTGTCTCACAAAGTTAAGATTCAGCTCGCTTGGCTTGGGGGGGGGGGTGCGAAGCGCCCCCATATATTCTAATTTTAGTGACAGAAGGTCACGGATGCGTGTTTATTTGTTGTCAGAATGTCAGAATGGTGTGACAACGAAACTTCGAAATGGCCATTTAATTAAAAAAGCCAAAAGATAGTAAAACTATGTCCCCATCGATAAACCGTCCAAACCCCAGGTTAGGGATCTAAAATTTGTGAAAAATTCCCATTTTAAATGCAAGGATTCATAAAAATATTATTAATATAGTTGGGGTATATATACATTGTTAAAATAGGTATCTCAAGTTTATTTTGATTAAGAGTATTTATATTTCTGAAAACAAATTTCTATTAAGTAATTTCAACTAGATTTTAGTAGAAAGTATATTTTACGATTCTATAGATCATACCTTTTTTTTGCAAATGAATAGATTATAAGAAGGATTATATTAGGACCTGGTGCTAATCCAGCGAAAGAGCTGGAGTAGTAAGGTGAGTACATTATAATATTTTATATCTAACGACGAGAGTAGGAGCAGTCTTCCAGCTCTTTCGCTCCCCTTTACTCTCCTGGAACTTTGAGTACGAGAGCTGCTCGAATCAAACAGAGGTAAATAGAATATTAGAAGAAGGCTTTTTAAGAGTAGGAGTGAATAGCACGAATTTTGTTTTGATATCTATACAGAAGATTACAGTCTGAAGCACTTACATCTGAACCGCACAATGGAGGAAGCATTACAGGCTTTCTTCTAAGGTCTATTGGTCAACTAATAATGTCATCTACCCATGAAAACAGATGTTCTACCGTGACCCTTTGACTTACATGTGAAAACAGCAGTTTTAGCTAACTAAACTTGTTAGCCAGCAATTTTCTCTGAAACGTACTAATTGAACGGGAAATGCCAAAAATACATGTTCTGAAAAAATTTAAGTATAGCTAAGACCGTGTTCAGAGAAGGGTTTGGGGTGGTTGAACCCCTCCTCCCCCCAAATTGTCTTTCCAACACGTACAAACTTAATAAAATGCATAAAATCACATTTTTGAGATTTTTTTCTAACCTTCCAAAAAAATACCCTCCGAATGAAAATCCTGGATACGGCCCTAAGTATAGCCAAGTAGGTTTGCCTGTCCTAGAAGATAAATAACAGAAAAATTGGTAAGTGAGAAAAATTAGCTATCCTGCATTTTCTGTCAAAGTTTATAGCATACATAGGGTTAATCTAGTTAAGCTACATCAATTTTATCAAAAACGATTAGATTTGTTAGATAGTGTAGAGTAAAATAAAAAAAAGTCAATAAAATCACATGATGAAAAAGAAGAAATAATTAAACATGTGGATATACCCTGTATATCTAAGCATTACAGGGGTAAGGAGCTGTAGCTATACTGAAAAAAAATATAAAACCTTATAAAGTAATTTGAATTTCTGCTACCAAGACAGGGGGGTTCTACTTCTGCCTTTAGATCAAATTCAGTGCTTCTGCATTTTCATCAGCTCGTCCTCTTTTAAGATGAACGGTAAACAGATCCATTGATGTTAAACTTTAATGGCAGGCTCTTATCTGTTCTGTCTTGAAGTTCAAAAGAAAAATTTCATTTAATTCAAAAATAACATATTTACATACTTCTTCCCGCAAGTATTCCCAGCAGGCGTTTTCCAATTTATGTAAGTGGCATAGGAAAAAAAAATAATCATGCGAAAGACATACTCTAGCAAAAGCATAAAAATAGTCGAAGTAAGTTTTTCGGACTAAAGACTGATTTATATGCAGACGAGAGCACAAAATAAAGTATAAAAGTCAAAAGAAACAAAAATTAAGTATCATACGAATAAGAGTGCGAAAGAAAACAAACACACTTTGGTAGTGCCCGAGGAGAATGGAATGGAGCTAAAGATATACTTAATTAAAAATCGACAAAAATAAGGGGATCACAAGAGAGAAAATATTATGTTCAATTCTTTGATAACTATCAATATTGAAAAACCACTTTTCTAAAGTTGTGTTTCTATATAAGCATTTTCTTGTAGTTTAAAATGGAATTCAGCTTAACTCCAGCTATTCGTGCCAAAGAATTGGGACGACTGTCTTTATATTAGGAATGAAAACAACTAGCGAAGTAGGGTATGAAAACAGATTCAGCCCAATTCACTTGTACCGGGGTGTTGAACTGAAAAACCTGCTCCTATAGCCAAATAATTGCAAATTACAGTATTCAGCTGTAGACCATATGCAGCTTCACTCCAGTTATCTTTGCGCGATGTTAAAATTAAAAACCTGCTCTTGTTGTAGGAATGAAACCAACTAAAGAAGCGCAGGATTCAGCTGAAGCCAGTTTATGCTCTAGCTACTGGGTGTTGTTCCTGGGTATTTAATTGGAAAATCTGTTTCTGCTGCAGGACAGTTACATACTGCAGGATTCAGCTTGGGACCATATTCAGCGTAACTCCAGCTAATTTTGTCAAAGTAATGAGTTGAAAACCTGATCTGACGGTAGAACTGGAACTAGGTATGAAGCACAGAGGTCATCTTAAAACTAGATTCAGCTTAACTTCAGCTTTATGACATAGGTGTTGAGTAGAACAACCATTTTGTGCAGTTGGACTGCAAATAACAACAAGCTACGGAAATATTCAAGAAATTAGACACTGAACATATTTATGTGGTAAATCCTTTTTCTGCGATAATCACTCTTCGCTTGCAGAACAGGATAGATGCCAACTGTGAACAGTACTATAACTCAATTGGGAGATCTATGAAAAATAGTCTATACCAGGAATTAAGGACATGGCAAGCTCGATGAGGAAAATCAAGGGCAATTTCACATTTCAGTTTTAATTATGAGAAGCCCCTCTAAGATTAAAATTCAGCTTATGATGGAACAGTTTGAGACACTAAGGGACTATGTAAACCTCTGTTTTTATTGGGAGTGTAAACACACCCAATAGTGACAGTTTAAAATAATCTTAGACTTTATATAAAATTAACATCTTTGGGGTAGTCTAAAAGGACCTAAGGGGCTAAAAGTCGGGACATTAATTACACACTCAAGATATTAAGGGTGTCCAAGATTATTTGAAGATGAATGTGCAGTATTGTTGCAATGTTAAATTCATCAGCTAGCTTTTAATTAGTGTAGAGGGAAATATTAACCACCCCCCCCCCAAAAAAAAAAAAACTGAGATGGCTCTGTATACTTACTTGTACTTGTGCTTGTTGCAGAGCCAAGGATATTTTGCCTCGCCTCTCATCTGAATTCCAGATGTTACTTTGGAATTCATTATATCTAAAATATCTAAAATCGAAATTGAAATACACCATTGAAATCATCATTGTTGAAAACCAAAAAACTGGACATGTGCCGGTTTGGGCCACAAACTTCGACTTTTGATCAAGAATTCAAAACCCATACTTGGTGATTCAAATTTCACCTTTTTGAAAATCAAGGAGAATCACATTTTAGCACGGCTAGTAAAGCTTATCTAATGCCTCTTATTTTTTCTTTTCTTTTCCCTTACCCTTTTTCTTTTCCTTTCCCCAGATGTGATCGTACAAAATCAAAGGGCATAGATAATCACACGAGGACTCATTTGGCCAGAAATTGATATCTCTAATGCCTTATTTATATTACAAAATTGGTCCAGCCACAACTAGGTGCCTTTTTCTGTCGTAAGAAAACAATTTTTGCCAAATATAGTGACAATACCAGTGAATGAAAATTTCAATAATGCCAACCACTTGAAAACCATTTAAGGGCTGAATATATGATCCCCCTCCCTTTAATCCCACCACTTGGAATCAAGTTTCTCTTATGGTTTTTTGTATTATTTTTAATCCTATGCCCACTCAAGGTAATGTTTTTCTTCCTTTCCCTAAGTTTTTGAAATCTATACCTTTACAAGTCACCATCAAAAGAATACTGAGCTTAAGTGAATTTCAACAGACTTTAACAAGCTTCCCTATATCTTTTATTTTCACGGGTTCCATCTATTTTATCATTCATCTATTTTGTTGGCCAGACTGTCAGTTTAAGATGGCAAAGGTTCATACGGGTACAGCCAAGAAATAAACGGTCGGTTTGGTTTGCTGTTCAATGCGCTTTGTTAATATAATAACCAATTAAGTTCTAAATATGGATAGATAAGTCTGAAAAAAAAATCTGAGGAAATAATTAGAATCTATTCAAAATAAATCCCTTTGTAGGTGCCTAGGGTAAACACACAAATTTCCCGACATGCATTTTTTTATAGCTTAAAAAAAGCATTTGAGCCAAGTAAATGAAACTTTCAGGGGTTTACAGAGACTAATATTTGAACAGACTCCAGAAATTTTTTATTCACCTGGCTCTGCATCTTTCTTTAAAATAGATAAGAAAGTTTGTCTGAAAAGCTATTGTTCAAATGTTTTTTTCGTCTTTGCAGTTTGGTAAACTTTCCCTGTTTTTTACCTCTTTGATGAAGTCCCAATCCCGTCTCATTTGTTGTTTCTGATAAAGAACTAATCCCATGGCCTTAAAGACTCTATTGTTCAATTAATTTTTTTTAAGTAAATTTTTTAAGTTAAAAGTAAATGATCATTAAAAATTAATAGAGAACGGATGGACAAATAATCAAAAGGAACATATTGGTTTTGTTTTTCACTTTAAATTGGTGACAAACTCTGCTCATAATTATTTGACTTATCAAGGGTAATCATAATTAATTAATCATAATTAATTGGTTTCAATATCAAGGGTACCGGTAGAATATTTTTTGGAGGGGGGAAACGTCAAAATATTAGTGGTGGTTGGGTGACAGGAATATATTTTAGGAAGTTTTTTCGTAGGAATAGGTTTATTTTTAAATACTTTTAGGAAAAACACTGAGATAAAACGAGCAATTAAACTGCATGCAAAATGAAACAAAATACTGTAAATCTTAAAGAATAAAGATTTCCGCCAAACAGATCGATTTATTTAATCAATAATCTATTTAATTATTATACATTTAATCTAAAAAATAAATCAAACTCAAGCCAAAATTACAGAAAGATTTATTACTTTCGTAGATCATAACAGATGTAGACTTGTCTTTATGCAGTTTCTTACGCCTTAGAATAGTTTACAGAAGGAGTAGAGATACTCAAAAGTCACCCTGCCTGCATAAATACCACATTTTGATGTTTATAAACGCCATGCAAAATGTACCTCTTTGATAACAGCATAAATCTCCCCCTCGAACTTTGATTCCTTATATATTCAGACATAAAAAAATTAAATAGCAAAAGAAAAACAAAATTCAAATTAACTACCCAGCTGTCAAATTGATCCTCTTTCTTTTTATTCTCCCACTCAACTAAATAAAATGAGCAGGTTCAGAAAAATTTTCATCACAAGATGCTCTTATCAAATTGTTTGTGATAAAAAAACTGGAAGTAAAAAGTGACTTGGACCAATATTCACCAAAACCAAAAATGGAATTTTTAATCTTTGTCCATTCTGTCCATCGATTATATCCGTCCAATAACTATGCATTTGGGGATAACATGCCCTCCCCCACAGGCCTTGGGGGAAAAGCTGTAAGTTGTGAAATTTGCACATAGTTTACGTATAGCATTCGTTATTGGGAAGTATAAACACTTTTTTTTTGGAAAATAATGCAGTATTAAGTTTTGACTTGACTTTATCCTCTTGCTGGTGATCCATCGTAGAGAGACACGTAACTCTTCGTCTCCAATCGAAACTATCTTTTGCAAGCGTGACTGCTTCTTGCAGATGAATGTCAATTATTGGGAGAGGTCCTGGGTAAGGCACTCCCTCTATCTGAAATGGGGTCTTCCATGAGAGCACTTCCATCCATGCGCAAAGGGGTCAAAACTGAATACCTAGCTGGCGGATGTTTCTGCTGGCATGTGGACAAACCCCGGTAGAGTTCATGCGGTGACCTGACGAGAGTTGGAGGTCTGATCTGTTAGTGCCAATCGGGTGTTGGAAACAAAACCATACCCCCTTCTGATACTACGTACTAAGCAAGTGAAGCTTACATGTTACATAAAATGATAATGTTACTTAAGGACAATCTTTCTGAAATAACTAGAAATTTTATCTGCAGTTAGAAAAAAAATTCTAAGTTCTATTGTGTATGTTTTAAGAAAACAGAAAACAAGCTAAAATAAATTTTGATAAAGAAGTTTTTTCTGATAGAAGTGAACAACGAAGTTGAAACTTGTTGCTCCACAAATTTGTTTATTGAACAGAAAATTCATAAAAATAAAATAAAATGAACTTAGCTATAATTAAATAAATAAAATGATAAATAAAACAAATGAAATAAATAATTAAGTAAATAAAATAAACAAGCTAAAATTAACTTACTTTTGATATTTCCCTATATTTTAAGGACTGTGAAAGACTCGTGGAAGTCTTTTATATTCCAACTAAAATTGTTATTAAATATAGCATAATCGAAAATTTTCTTTCAAGTTAATCTGTATTTCTATCAGGGAGGTGTCCAAGGTTGATGGGATTGCTAAAAGAATTTCAGCCTGGGGGCTCTCCCAAAAGAATGTTGTTCGGGAGGGATGGGTTTGGGTTAAATGTCTTTCAACTGCATTCTTAAGACCAATTTATGAGTCAGAGAAATATTTTTTAGATTTTTAGGGTAAAATAATCTTTCTAACTCCATTTTTTGACCAATTTACAGACCGGAGAAAGATTTCCAGCAGGGTGGTTAAAACCTCTTAACACCCCTGGATAGACCCTTTAATTCAAGTCTTTCATTTTCTTTTTTTTTTTAACGCTGTAGTATAGAAACAAACAACGGAAGGGCTAAATTATCAGCAGAAGATTTAATTTCTACTTGTTTTCCACTGGGTAATGATTTGGAGCACCTCCCAGGACAAGCCCTTATTCATTTTCATACATTTGCTTGCCATCATCTATCAGCGCTTCATGACATATTACAAATTGATATATTGCTATTCATATAGATACTCCAACTTTGGGCATAATCGAAGGATGATCTTCTGCGTATATATTTCTTTACCGTGTTTTCAACACTCAGTTTTTCCATCAGCCGGAAGTTTATATAGACCATTAAAATATGTAATTTGGAGGCCTTCAGAAATTCTTACTTGTTTTATAAAATAGTGAAAATAATAAAAAATAGCCTTGAATGTAAAGAAAAAGTAAGGGAAATCCGTTTCCAAACCAATACATCTATGAACGTTAAAACCCTATCTTGCACCTCCTTAATAATAAGTTAAAAGACCATTGCTTAAATAATGCTCTATATGTAATTGCATTGGGTAATTAAACAGAATTTTTCTTAATCATTACCAGAAGTACTTAATTTCACTCCCAAGAAACCATAATTGCACCCCAAACCCCTCCCAGCTGTGAATATATTTTTTTGGGGGACAACTTCGGATATATATATATATATATATATATATATATATATATATATATATATATATATATATATATATATATATATATATATATATATATATATATATATATATATGTATAACGGAAAAAGAAATCACAAATGCAACAGCACAAACACAGAAATATACATACACCATAAAAAAATAACCATATAAACACAAAAGAAAGACAGGACGTATAGGCTCACTAGGGCCAGGCCTAGGGTGTAAAATTCTGGGGGGATAAAAAAACAGTGACGCTTTCTTTTTTTTTACATAAACTGGATTGATGTGATTTATTGTCAAAGTGCCAAGTGCACTTTACTTCTGCGCTGCCTATTCATAGAAAAATGGTTTTAGAACACCACAGAAATGCCCTAGCCGCTTATAAACAGTCATACGTCTCCAAGAAATTGCAGCTGAGAGCTCGGTATCACCTCTCTCTTGCATTACTCTTGGCTCATCACTCATCAGTTGCCTTCTATTCATGGCTTCCACTATCCCAGAATTTTCGGGGATTTCTTTGTAAATCTCTGTGTCTCCTCGACCAAATTGCTTGGGCCAGGGGTGCCAAAACACTTGGGTATAGGGGCATCAAAGATTTATATCAGGCCCTTATCATAGCTTTTAAAGTATTTAGTTATGTTAGCTTAAAGGTCCTACAACGTAGTGTGAAAGTAGCATTAGTCTTTTACTAATCAGATTACTTAATCCAATAAGTACGGAAAGAGATCACGGAACTTCCTCACAAGGCTTTATTATGCTGCTATGTTAATTACACCTTAAGACTGATTGATTCAATAGTGCGGACCATATTCAGTATTTGTTATTTATGAGACCAATTATCCATTCACTAATCTCTCTTTTTTGTGATTGGTTCAATACACGTCACGGCATCAAACCTACAGCAGCTATTTAGAAAAAAGTAATTGATCTAAAAACAAGCTAAGACGGATGCATAATATAATCCTGCTATCGGCTGACAGGGTTGCCAAAAAAAATTATTAATCCGTATGTTAATTAATTATTTGAAATATTTCATAATTTTAAGCTATATCAACTAAAGAAAAAATATGAAATTAGCTGAAGATTTTCTGGTAATGCTACTTCAAAAGGTATAACTTTTTCAAGTGGGAGGGGGGAGGTGTAAAGTATAAATAATAAAAAAAAATTGGTCTATTCCCTGCCACTAGAGACTTAAGTTCCTTTAAGTTGACAGGGAAATGTCAAGACAAATGCAGACAAATGTGAAGATGGAGCTGCTTAATGCATGTACTAAATCCCTTTGAACTCAGGGATTAAGCTTTTGTCGGTTCTGCGTCATTAAAAAACTAAAATACTTTTTTTCGTGGGGAAGGTACAATATTCTGCTATTGACTGACTGATATCTCTATTTCTCGATTGTTAAGTACGCATCACGTGGTTCAAATCTCTACATAAGCTAGAAAAAAAACACACAAGGACAACTGAAGATTTTCAGTATATATTGCTTCAGGCTCATATCTTAGCCTTTAGTTCAAAGAATCAAGCAATTTTAGGAGCGAAGTTGGGAGTCAAATACAAATGACAGCCTTCTCAGGTTTATTTTGTCAAATACATTTGACATGTATTTGACATTGTCAAATACATTTGACATGTATTTGACATTTCATTTTATTTGAGTCAAATACAAATGACAGCCTTCTCAGGTTTATTTTGTGTCATCAAAAAGCAAAATATAATTTTTCCTGGATGGGATTGATATACCGCTAGTGACCGATTGATCTCTGTTTTTGTAACCTCAATTTGTTTATAATCGATTGTAATCACTCGGTATATGTCAAATAGTTCAAATTTAATATCAACTACAGAAAAAACATAAAGGCAATTAAAGATATTCAGGCAACACTGCTTCAGGTCCGCACTCAAGCCTTTGGATCAAGGAGTCAGGCAATTTGGGAGACTTGAAGCATGTCTAAGTCTGTTTTATATTATTAAAAACATATAAACACCATGTCACTATTCTTTGGTAAGGCTGTTTAGTGAAAGTTTGGTATGACTATCCTCAACCTGCAACAGCGAAAAAAAGGCACAAGGATAGCTGGAGATGTAATCCGGAGTAATTGTTTACGGAGAATTTTGACAACCATACATCATGCAATAAGGTACCTAAAGATAAGGAACATTAAGATACAATAGCTTTTAGATGTTTTTTTTTTGGAACATAATTGGCAATACACAGAGAGTTGTCTACTATCATAACCAAGATAGTAACGGATGTAAGATGTCATATTTACCTTTCATTCTTGCCAAATAAAATGGTAGGGTTATATATTACAGATCAAGGATGATAGGCTACCAAGAATAGTGCTGTTCGCTCAACCATCTGAGATCCACTAAAGAAAAGGACATCTAAAATGGGACTAAACAAATTTAGACGATAAGAGAATTCTTATCCTATTAGAAAGCTTATTTAAGCAGAGGAGAAGCATGTAGAGCAGTGAAGGCTTTCAATGATATTGCGCTGTCAAGAGTTATAAGCTGAATAGCAATAATAACTTAAAGTCGTCAGCGTTAGATGTGTTCGTGCCATACGCCATACGTGCCATACATGAAGCTCTGAGCTCATTTAAGCAGAGGAGCAGTATATAGAGCAGTGAAGGCTTTCAATGGTATTGCGCTGTCAAGAGTTATAAGCTGAGTAGCAATAATAATTTAAAGTCGTCAGCGTTAGATGTGTTCGTGCCATACGCCATACGTGCCATACATGAAGCTTTGAGCTCATTTAAGCAGAGGAACAGTATATAGAGAACCAGCTGTTGGGGTGGCGCTTCGCGCCACCCCAAGTCCCCCCCCCGCGCGCGTAAGTCGTTACGTGCCATATTAGTTACGCGCCATTGTAGTTGTATCCCTGTGTCCCACCTGTGAATAGAGATAGATATATATATATGCTTTTAACTACGTAAAACATGCGAATATATAACATTCTTCGCTGTCCAATTGTCTGTGCATATTAATAGATTGTCAGGTTTACTCACTCTTGAACATGCGACAGATAATTGTCCATGGGAAAAACAATCCGTGTTCAGATCTATACCTCATTGTTCTAATGATGTGTCCCTGTGTCCCGGTCGTCATTTATACTCCCTGTGTCCCGGTCGTCATTTGTGTCCCGGTTTCCCAGTTTGAAAATTCTCTTTGAGTGTCCCGGTCGTCATTTATATTCTCTGTGTTCCGGTGTCCCGGTCGTCATTTGTGTCCCGGTCTGTAATTTCTATTCGAACAATTCCTGTGTCCCGGTCGTCATTTATATATCCCGCCTGTGCCCCGGCGTCCCCGTTGTAGTTGTGTCCCTATGTCCCGGTCCTCATTTATATTCCCTGTGTCCCGGTCGTAATTTGTGTCCGGGTGTCCCAGTCTGTAATTTCTGTTTGAGGTTCCCGGTCGTCATTTATATTCCCTGTGTCTCGGTTGTCATTTGTTTCCCGGTGTCCCGGTATGTAATTTCATCAGTTGACAAACCTGACGTCAGTCGACAAACAACTTCATGACGCATGCAGCTCAATCCTTATAATGACGTCAGTCGACAAACATGACGTCAGTCGACACACAAACATGACATCACTCGACACACACTCATACACACACACACACACACACACAGACAACTTATTTTTATATATATAGATAGAAGGCTTTCAATGGTATTGCGCTGTCAAGAGTTATAAGCTGAATAGCAATAATAACTTAAAGTCGTCAGCGTTAGATGTGTTCGTGCCATACGCCATACGTGCCATACATGAAGCTCTGAGCTCATTTAAGCAGAGGAGCAGTATATAGAGCAGTGAAGGCTTTCAATGGTATTGCGCTGTCAAGAGTTATAAGCTGAGTAGCAATAATAATTTAAAGTCGTCAGCGTTAGATGTGTTCGTGCCATACGCCATACGTGCCAACATGAAGCTGTGAGCTCATTTAAGCAGAGGAGCAGTATATAGAGCAGTGAAGGCTTTCAATGGTATTGCGCTGTCAAGAGTTATAAGCTAAGTAGCAATAATAATTTAAAGTCGTCAGCGTTAGATGTGTTCGTGCCAACATAGCTGGTTTTTCTCTTGGGGTTGGAAGTATGTCAGGGAGTATATACATAGTTAATTTTGTCAATTAGGCTGGCACTGAGCATACTCTTGGAGTACAAAGATACTCCAGGCATAATACACTAAAATCACTCTTATTTGAGTCGTTTCCTAAAAGAGATATTGAATCTATACTGTTACATATTATCATTTTTTCACTCTCAAATTATGACTCTCGTTTTTTTTTAAACCAAAAACTATTGCTTATTTATTTATTTTTTCACGCACTAAATATGATTAGAATGTGATCCCTGCTGATTTGACAAAAAAAAATCAATTGAAAAACAGATTAAAAGAAATGACGAAAGAATCGAAAGAAATGACGAATGAATCGAAAGAAATGACGAACGAAAGAAATGACGATACGAATAGAATGTCATTTTTGCTGATTTGACAAAAAAAATCAATTAAAAAACAGATTGAAAGAAATGACGAAAGAAATGGCGAATGAATTTAAGGAAATGACGAACGAAAGAAATGACGAAAGAAATAACGATATGATTAGAGTGTGATTGCTGCTGATTTGAAAAAAAAAATCTCTTGAAAAACAGATTGAAAGAAATGACGAAAGAAAAGTACTTTCGCAGATGTAGCAAGGTGGAAGTTGTAGTCACAACTAGAGACTCCAAATTAAATTGAAATGACGAACGAAAGAAATGACGATATGATTAGAATGTGATTCCTGCTGATTTGACAAAAAAGATCTCTTGAAAAACAGATTGAAAGAAATGACGAAAGAAAAGTACTTTCGCAGATGTAGCAAGGTGGAAGTTGTAGTCACAACTAGAGACTCCAAATTAAATTGAAATGACGAACGAAAGAAATGACGAAAGAAATGACGATATGATTAGAATGTGATTCCTGCTGATTTGACAAAAAAAAATCTCTTGAAAAACAGATTGAAAGAAATGACGAAAGAAAAGTACTTTCGCAGATGTAGCAAGGTGGAAGTTGTAGTCACAACTAGAGACTCCAAATTAAATTGAATGGGAAGAAGACGCTGTTAATACATCCATCATGCCGAAGCGATGATGCCGTAACTAACGCTTATAAGTCATGGTTAGAGCTTGCACTATTCACACAGTTTGTACTATCAAATATAGTTTTCTACATCCCTAGAATTAAATTGTCGTTCCAAATCTTTAAGCCAAATCCGAATTCCCCAAGTCAAAATTTAAAGTCAACTTGGTCACTGTACAATTCTCACCCAAAGTTCTTTGTTAGGTTCCTTAAGCCATTAATTAATACCTTTAACCGGGCTCGAGATATTGTGAAAATACCCTTATGCTAAATTAGATACACATATTACCTTTTGATTTAGTTCAATATTTCCTTCACTATTTCCTGGAAGTTATAACCAGATATCCTAACCAATCCTGAGACTTTGAGACCCTTATGCTAAACTAGATACACATATTACCTTTTGAATTAGTTCAACATTTCCTTTACCACTTCCTGGCAGTTACAACAAGACATCCTAACCAATCCTGAGACATTGCAGATACACTATTTCGGAAACCTGAATGCTTATAGTTTTTTGAATTTAGCCAATGTTTT
This sequence comes from Artemia franciscana, assembly GCF_032884065.1. Classification (NCBI taxonomy): domain Eukaryota; kingdom Metazoa; phylum Arthropoda; class Branchiopoda; order Anostraca; family Artemiidae; genus Artemia; species Artemia franciscana. The sequence goes on from NC_088882.1 coordinate 7,159,876, forward strand.
CTTTTGATTTGTATCTAAAACGACCCTTAGTTATTCCCAAGACATTGCACATATGTCCTCTTAACAGCCTGTATACACATAGGGTCTTCTGATTTTGTTTAGTATCCCTTCAAAATTCTCTCAAAGTTTTGACTCAATAACCTGAACCGTTTCTGAGACGATGCAGATACACTTTTTTGAACCTGGATGCACATAGTATCTTCTGCTTGTTTGACATCCTCCTTCAAATTCCTAAGAGTTTAAACTTAATACTCTTAGTTGTTAATAAGACTTTCAGTTTAGACGGCTGTTCCTGATGCCCTTGAGTTGGTACAAGATCTCCAACAACATGCCCTAGAATTTTCAACTTAATACTCTAATCCGTTCCTGAAACATTGCAGATACGCACTTTTGACAATCGAGATACGCATAGTGAGTGTCTTTTAGTCCATCATGCTCTCCATATTTTCTGAAGATTTTGCCTTGATAATCTTAGCCTGTCCAAAGATTCGTTTTACAAGACAGCTATTTTTAGGATATGGATTTTATAATGCTGTTTATTTAATAATTCATATTCTCTTTTGAATCTGTTAAAATTGTTTTCTTAAACATATATTTTAAACCTTCAATACCTGGCAAATTTCTAATGGGAAGAAAAGTTTTATCCTTCATAATTTGCTCTTGTTTTGTCAACCGAAAAGGTTTCACAAAAGAATTATGAAAAAAAACTACTAAAAAAACAAACTAGGATGATTTTCTGCCAATGATAAAGAAAAAAGCAAAAAAAAAAAAAAAGTAGATATTTCGACCAAGACCTTGGCTAGGCTGTCCTGAGCGCTTTAAAAAGAAAAAGAAAAGGTGCATATAAAGAGAGAAACCTTTTGAGGTAAACTGAACCGAACCAGAAAAGTGACAAAAAAAGAAGCAAATTAATAACCATTCAATAATTATTTTTTCGACAAATCTTTCCCTTGTGGTTATTAAATAAAAAAAACAAGTTTTTTTAACTGAAAGTAAGGAGCGACATTAAAACTTAAAACGAACAGAAATTACTTCGTATATGAAAGAGGCTGCTTCCTCATCAACGCCCCGCTCTTTACGCTAAAGTTTGACTCTGTCTCTCAATTCTTCTTTTTAAAACAGTAAAAAACTTTAGCGTAAAGAGCGGGGCGTTGATGAGGAAGCAGCCTCTTTCATATACGAAGTAATTTCTGTTCGTTTTAAGTTTTAATGTCGCTCCTTACTTTCAGTTAAAAAAACTTGTTTTTTTTATTTAATTTCTGAACGTTTTTGAATCAATGCATGTTTTGATTTTGGCTCTCCGCAGAGGAATAATTAAAACGAAATTTGCATTGTTTTTTTTTGGCTAAATGGCTTTCTCATAATTTTGATCGAATGATTTTGAGAAAAAAAGAGCGGGGGAGGAAGTCTAGTTGCCCTCCGATTTTTTGGTTAATTAAAAAGGCAACTAGAACTTTTAATTTTTTACGAATATTTTTATTAGTAAAAGATTTACGTAACTTATAAATTAGCTTACGTAAAGAACTTTTGTATTCTCATATTTTTATTACATATATGAGGGCGTTCGCCCCCTTGTCAGATCCTCGCTCTTTACACTAAAGCTTAAATTTTGTCCCAATTCATTAAGAATGACCCCAGAATCACAAAAGCCGTAGAATAAATAGTTGAAATTACTAAAAATACTTTAACGTAAAGAGCGAGGTATTAGGAGGAGTTGAGCCCCTCAAATGGGTAATAATTTCTGTTTGTTTCAAGTTTTAATGCTGTTCCTTACTTCCAGCTGAAAGATTTTTTCATATTTATTTTTTCATTGTGTTTTTAAAGGATGCTAGTAAATCCTGCGCTCCCTTCATGGAGATTTTCTTCCCCCATGACAAATTATCGATGGAAAGTTCCCCCAGCATATCCCCCTCTTCTCAACCCTCCCCAACCAAAAAAATCCTCCTGAAAACGCCTGTATACTTCCCAGTAACCATTACTATATGTAAGCATTGGTCAAAGTTTGTAACTTGTTGCCCCTCCCATGGGGACTGTGGGGGAGTAAGTCGTCCCCAAAGACATAGTTATAAGGTTTTTCGACTACGCTGAATAAAATGGCTATCTCAGAATTTTGATCCGTTGACTTTGGTAAAATAATTAGCGTGGGAGGGGGCCTAGGTTCCCTCCAATTTTTTTGGTCACTTAAAAAGGGCACTAGAACTTTTCATTTCCGTTAGAATGAGCCCTCTTGCAACATTCTAGGACAACTGGGTCGATACGATCACCCCTGGGAAAAAAAAAACAAAAAAAAAAACAAATAAACACGCATCCGTGATCTGCCTTCTGGCAAAAAATACAAAATTCCACATTTTTGTAGATAGGAGCTTGAAACTTCTACAGTAGGGTTCTCTGATACACTGAATCTGATGGTGTGATTTTCGTTAAGATTCTATGACTTCTAGGGGGCGTTTCCCCCTATTTTCTAAAATAACGCAAATTTTCTCAGGCTCGTAACTTTTGATGGGTAAGACTAAACTTGATGAAACTTATATATTGAAAATCAGCATTAAAATGCGATTCTTTTGATGTAGGTATTGGTATCAAAATTCCATTTTTTAGAGTTTTGGTTACTATTGAGCCGGGTCTTTCCTTACTACAGTTCGTTACCACGAACTGTTTGATCATACCTTTTCTGCTGATCATATTCGTGTGAAGACGGCTAATTGCTCTTGCTTAAAATAAAGAGGAATGTGAGCTGATTTTTGTTTTTGTTTTTACTAGTTTCTAGCAGAAAAAGGATTTTTTTTGTGTTTTTTTGCCTGTCTGTTTAAAATATCAAAAGTAGGGCTTATAAAAACTTGTGTGAGCTCTGTTCAAGATAACATAGGATTATATAGAGTATATGATAATTAGGATTTGAAATTACTTAAATATTCTTTTTTTTGTCATTTGTAGCCATTTTGGCCTTAGAGCATGTTCATTATCGATATACTCTGGGAAGCTTTACTAAGCCTACTATTAAGGCTCCCCCAAAAATTTGAATTACGCTTTAAAATGTTTTACTTTTATTTCAAAGCCTTCTGCACTCCATGTCTTTTCCAAAAACAAAATTCTGACACTTTAATAAAAAAAAAGTTTTTTTTTGTGCGAGCCGGACATATGTTACGATAATAAAAGAAAAAAATAAGTTAGAAAGAAAGAAAGTGAACACTGTTAAAAAAATTGTCGAAAAACCATCAAGTTGAAATTGTTTTTAATGTGCTACTTTTCAAGCAAAAATTTTAGCAAGTCAACACCGAGAATTCAATCATAGTATTTGAACCAGACCTGATACATCTCTTTAATGATGGGTGTGGCCTGGCAAAAAGTCATTCTGACCTACGTCAACTGATCAGATTACACTTTAAGTGTTTTCCAAGCACGTAGATATTGGTAGCAATAAATTACGCTTTTGTGTTGTAAAAGTGATAAAAAACAAAAATGACCCGAGAAAATCCCGAGGCTTAAGTCACTGGGACCGGAACTTACGTTATCAATTTTTCCTTAACAATGGCGCAAGGACCTCGTTAAATTTATCAGATTGAAGGATGAGGCTAATTCTGATTAATACAAAAATAACCTATATATAATAAAAAGTGTAGGAGGAGAAAGTGTGGGAAAGCTGTTTACTATTTCAAAGCTGAGACTTTCTTCATTTCCGTTTCCCAAAATTTAAGTTTAACCTAATGACGCAAGTATAACTGGGAATTTTATTAAACCGAAGAATTCTGATAATTTTATAGCTTAATTATGTGCTAAACCTTGGAAAAAAACTAGAAAGTATTTAAGGCACAAAATGTAATTTTCGGTTCAGTTTGTCAAAATTTCTGTTCATTACAATCAACTCTGAAATAATTTCTTCATTTCCATTTCTCGAAATTCAGCATTTACCTAATGACGCAAATCTAACCGGGCCTTTTTCTAAACCAAAGAACTCTAATAATTTTATAGTATCATTGGAAAAAAAACAACTAGAAAGTAGTTAAGGCAAAAAAGTAATTTTCGGTTCAGTTTGGTCAAAATTTGCGTTCATAATAATCAGCTCTGAAATAGTTTCTTCATTTTCGTGTCTCAAAATTTAGAATTAACCTAATGGCACAAAGCTAACTGGTACTTTTTCTGAGCCCAAGAATTCTATTAATTTCTATAGCTACATTTTATGTTAGACCTTGAAAAAAAAGAAAGTAGCTTTGGCGCAAAAAGTAATTTTCGGTTCAGTTCGGTAAAAATTTCTGTTTATTAAAATAAACTCTGAAGTAAGATTTATTCGTCATGAAATACACATACAATATTACATTTTACTATTGCCCTAAATGCTTTTTTGCCTGTAAAGAAGGGGGAAGATAAACAAATCACTTACTCAGAGAGAAAAAACAACAGCAAGCTAATCACTTACTCACAGAGAGAAGAGCGAAAAGAAGAAGAAAAAAATATAAATAAAATACAAACTATAGAAAAAAAACTAAATAGACTAATATATGGAATTGACTAAATTAAATAAGTAGATCAGTAGATTAAGTAGACTCCAATGAAATAATAATAATATAAATAGATGAAAAAAATAGATATAATAACTTCTAAGAAGCAAAAGAGTTTTAAAATTTTTTTTTTAACAAACCGATTGAGTGGCACCTTCGAGTTGAGTCGGACAACTTATTCCATACAATATGACTCGCAATTAAAGGATTAAAATCTGACCTTACACAAGGAGTACAAGGAACTTGAATACAATTTTTGGCATTGCGAAATTTATTATTATTCTGATCAGAGGTGAAAGATGGCGGAATAATTAGGGGATGGGGGAGGTCACCATCAAGCAGCGAAAATAAAACATGCACACGAAAGAATATACAGTGACTCGAGATCAATTATTGGTTTCCTTAAAATACCGAAACTCCCGCAAGTCTTCATTTTGACTAAAACACATATTTACGTATAAAAATAGATAAAATAACTTCTAAGAAGCCAAAGAATTTTTTTTTTTTTAACAAACCGAATGAGTGGCACCCTCGAGCTGAGTCGGGCAACTTATTCCATACAATGTGACTCGCAATTAAAGGATTAAAATCTGACTTTACACAAGGAGTACAAGGAACTTGAATATAATTTTTGACATTGCGAAGTTTATTATTATTTTGATCAGAGGTGAAAGATGGCGGAACAATTAGGGGACGGGGGAGGTCACCATGACGCTGAGACCAAGTAAAACATGCAAACGAAACAATATAATATGATTCGAGATCAAGTAATGGGATAACTCTTGAGCGACTAGTTTCCTTAATGACATTTTTAGCTTTATTGTAAACCTTAGAAAGCGGTTTTAAAAATGAAGGAAAGGTTGACATCCATACTATAGGACAGTAAGAAACGTGAGATTGGATCAAGCTGTGAAAAGAGATTTTTAAAATTGATCTAGGGAAAATATGTTTATTTCTCAAAATTTGAGATTAACCTAAGGACACAAATCTAACCGGAACTTTTTCTAAACTCTTGAATTTTAATAATTATATACGATACATTATATAATCTTAAGCGGCTTTCACACTGTGTATGCAATTCTCTATGCTAAGTAACGTAAGTGTAACATTTCAGGCACGAACAAGGTTTTTTTTTTTTCATATTAGGCCAACGTTGTAACCCCTGTCCAAGATTGTCACAATCATCATAATGATATTATCAAATATTAGAAACGCGGAAGTAAGTTGAATCTATGATAAAGCGTGAAAGGCTTTTTAGCAAAAGTTGAAATTATTTTCAAAATATATTAACTCGTATCATTTCTTTGCTAATACTTTTTCTTCCTTTACTACTTTCGATTTGTTTTCAAACAGTTCGTGTTAACGAACTGTAGTAAGGAGCGACCCGACTCAATAGTAGCCAAAACTCTAAATAATGGCACTTTGATACCAATAGCTACATTAAAAGAATCGCATTTTAATGCTGATTTTAAATATATAAGTTTTATCAAGTTTAATCTTACCCATCAAAAGTTACGAGCCTGAGAAAATTTGCCTTATTTTAGAAAACAGGGGGAAACAACCCCTAAAAGTCATAGAATATTAATGAAAATACACTATCATATTCAGCGTATCAGAGAACCCTATTGTAGAAGTTTCAAGCTCCTATCAAGAAAAATGTGGAATTTTGTATTTTTTGCCAGAAGGCAGATCTGTTTATTTGTTTGTTGTTTTTTTTCCCAGGGGTGATCGTATCGACCTAGTGGTCCTAGAATCTTGCGAGAGGCCTTATTCTAACGGAAATGAAAAGTTCTAGTGTCCTTTTTAAGTGACAAAAAAAATTGGAGGGTATCTAGGCCCCCTCCAAAGCTAATTATTTTCCCAACGTCACCGGATCAAAATTCTGAGATAGCCATTTTATCCAGCGTAGTCAAAAAACCTTGTAACTATGTCTTTGGGGACGACTTACTCCCCAGCAGTCCCCGTGGGAGGGGCCACAAGTTACAAACTTTGACCAGCGCTTACATATAGTAATGGTTATTTGGAAGAGTACAGACGTTTTCTGGGGGATTTTTATGTTGGGGGAGGGAGTGAGAAGATGGGGTATATTGGGGGAACTTTCCTTGGAGGAATTTGTCATGGGGGAAGAAAATTATCATGAAAGGAGCGCAGGATTCTCTAGCATTATTAAAAAAAAACGAAAAATAAATATGAAAAAAAATTTTCAACTGAAAGTAAAGAGAAGCATTAAAACTTAAACCAAAGAGAAATTATTACGCATATGATGGGCTCACCTCCTCCTAATACCTCCCTCTTTACGCTAAAGCATTTTTAGTAATTTCAACTATTTATTCTACGGCTTTTGTGATTCAGGGGTCATTCTTAAGAAATTGGGACAAAATTTAAGCTTTAGTGTAAAGAGCGAGGTACTGACGAGGGGATGAACCCCTTCAAATACGTAATAAAAAAAATGAGAATACAGAAGTTCGTTACGTAAGCTAATTTATAAGTTACGTATCTCTTTTACTAATACAAAGATTCGTAAAAATTAAAAGTTCTAGTAGCCTTTTTAAGTAACCAAAAAATAGGAGGGCAACTAGGCCTCCTCCCCCGCTCCTTTTTTCTCAATATCATTCGATCAAAACTATGAGAAAGCCAATTAGCCAAAAAAAATGCAAATTTCGTTTTAGTTATTCATATGCGGAGAGCCAAAATCAAAAAAATGCATTGATTCAAAAACGTTCAAAAATTAAATAAAAAAAAACAAGTTTTTTAACGGAAGTAAGGAGCGACATTAAAATTTAAAACGAACAAAAATTACTTCGTATATGAAAGGGGTTGCTTCCTCATCCACACCCCGCTCTTTACGCTAAAGTTTTTTACTGTTTTAAAAAATAGAGTTAAGAGAAAGAGTCAAACTTTAGCGTAAAGAGCGGGGTGTTGATGAGGAAGTAGCCCCTTTAATATACGAAGTAATTTTTGTTCGTTTTAAGTTTTAATGTCGCTCCTTACTTTCCGTTAAAAAAACTTGTTATTTTTTATTGAATTCTATTTTGGGATTGCATTAGAGTCACTGTAAGACAGAGGTGAATTTAGGAAGGGGGAGAGGGGACAGTTGCCCCAGGAGCAGAAACACTAGAGGCGCGAAATTTCAAATAAACAATCTAACTGTTATAGTCATTTTGTAATTTTTAACATTTTTTTTTAGTAGAGCAGAGGGCGCCGTTGTCAGTATGTATAAGAAAATCGAATCCATAATTTTTTAAGTCAAAGCAAATTGCTTCAAATTTGGTAAAAATATTATGATAATTTAGATTTCATTCAATTGTTCCATGAACTCCAAGAAATGAAAAAATAACTGAGCACTGAAAAACTTCCTCAAAGAAACTTGTTGATGTGATAGAATTACCTGTGCAATCTGGAGATGAAGGGGTCTTCGCAAGCATAAGTAACGAACTGTCGTTAGTATGTTGAATCAATAATAACGCACCTCGAATCAAATATGGGCCAGGAGCAACTAAATGGACGAGATAGTTAATAAATTTGCAGTGATTTAAGTAAGAGTAGTCAGATTTAAATAAAGTTAAAATATTGTTATTAAATGTAAAAGGTGTTAAAATTTCACCTGACAATTTTTGGGCAGGAGGGGGTGAGGAAGCACTAATAAAAATTCTGTCCCGGGTACAAGAGAGGCCAGAACCACCATTACTATAAAGGCTCTTATTAAAGGTTAATAAAGCATATGATAGTCAACAGAAATTATTCGTAAGTAGTATGGTCATAATATGTCTGAGCACTGCGCCCGGGCACCTGCAACCACTAACCAAACCCGGATGCCTTCAGTAAACTGAAGTCACTAGCCCTTCTTGTTGGCAAAATCAGTCTGTGTACTGTACCTGGATCTTGTACCTGGATACTGTACCTGGATCTGGACAGATAATGAGCGTTTTTACAGATGGCTGTATGAAAAATACCAGTTGCTAAGCAGTTTCCAATGAAATAGTACTATACGTTCAAAAGAGGCCCTCTCCTCTTTGCACATGGGTAGCCATCTGGACATATATTGAGAATTATATACCAGATGCTTATATGAAAAAAAACAGTTGTTCTGTATCGAGATTTATTCATTGTTTACGGGTTGCCTTTCTTGGCACAACGGGATTGCGTAATATATGAAGATACTTACAAAGCAGTTTCCAAAGATTTCAGACATGTTTATTGTGCAACTGATTTCTCTGGCCTTGAGTGAAGTCAATGCCTTTCTTGGCACTGTTTCAAAACAGATTGTACAATGAAATGAGATGGCTGCTAAGCAGTCTCCGAGGATATCAGAAATATTTGACAGGTTTGTAATATGAACTAAAGGCTCCTTCTATTTCTGTGTTCAATGCTCCTTCCAAGTTCCGCTTCCATTCTGAAATTTCTCAATACAGAGAAAAAGTAACACTTCAGTTCTGAATTTTCCCAAAGAAGAGAAAAAAGTTCAACTTCTTTTCTGAATTTTCTCAAAAACAGAAAATGAGCATGACATAAAATTTAAATAACTAATTTCATTTTATTACGAATTGAAGACTTGGTGAGATTTTTTGGCGGGATATTTTCATTGTCAGAAACATGCAAACCGAAAATTTTCTTTTAAAAAGTTGAAAACAATACGGAAACAAAATCAAGCCTAGCAAATAATAAATTACAGAACATCTCTTGCAACTACTCCTTTCTTCCATACTGGTTTAATATCACAAATGATTTATAAAGGGAATTCCCAATCACGCAATGTATTACACGATATCTATAGCCACTACTCTTTTCTTCCCTACAGGTTTGTTATCAAGAAGAATATTTAACGATGATTCTCTAGCACATAATAAATTACACGACACCTAGAACCAATACACTTTTCTTCTTATTTGTTTAATATCCTGAATAAAGTTTAATGGCTACTCCATAAGGCACTTGGAGGAGCAATGAACTCTTATGCAACTGATTTCTCTGTCTTTGAGTGAGGATATAAAAGTTTGATGGAGAGTTATTGCAGTTCCATAGGGACATTTGATTAGTTCAAACTGATTCAAGTTTCATTTGAAAAAATTAAATACTACTTTCGCTATTACGAAACAAGTCTTTTTTACCTTGAGCAAAGATATGAAAGTTTGATGAAGTGTTTTTCAGCTTAAATGCTACACCAATAGATTCTAGAATAATGGGACTATATGACACTGAAGCTATTGGTTTGAAAAAAAACATCTTTTGGTGTTATACTTGAATCTGATTTTCGTTATTGACAGTGGAACATAAAAATTGACCCGTAACTGGAAAGTAAGCACAATATGTTTAACTGAGATAGAAGCTTTTGAAGTACTATATTACATTACATGAACCAACTAAGATTTCAAGACCAAGTGATTACATCATAAAATAAAAGTGGCTAAGAACTGAGTACTGTTCAGGAAAAAGTCAGACAACTATACAGTTTTTCGGAGATAGTGTTGCATGCAAAGGGTAATATCTTTACAGCCAGACGATGACCCCGAAATCCCACTACTCAATGTAGAATAGTTTTGATGTCCGAATTTGAAAGGGACTTATCCATAGGTTAGGGCGACATCCATAAGATGAGGTTAGGCTCTACACGCAGTGGCTGCCAAGGGATACACATGATTGTGATAAAGGGCATATAACACTGTAAATTGCATGCTATATCATGAGATCACCGTTTATGGATGAGTGATAGTAATCTTTAAGAATTATTTTTATATAAATGTTTCTGTTTTTCGAAAAGAAATTTCCTTCTGAATGTATTTAAATAACAAACATCTTCAATCTTAACCCGTCTTTATTTTTAAAATAGTGCTAGTTCATAGGTAAATCTCTACTCTAGAGGGTTTATTTCGCACTCAATAGTGGAAAACAATCTTTGCAGATTCCACAACCACAGTAAGAAGATATTTACGTTTCAACATTGTTATCGATACACGTCGGTTGTTTTTCAAACATAATTTGGCAATATTTTGTAACAAGCTGATAAAAATTTGGATGAATCAATCCATTTGGGGCTTTTCTAAAAGCCAGCGAGATGCAAATGGGGTTTGTGAAGAAGCAGAGACACTTGAATATCAATTTTCACGAAGTTTCACTGGAGCCTGAGACTTGTGAAGGAGATTTTTCCAGAGTCAGAAACAGGTGAATCAGACAAAACTTCTTTTTAAAAAATTTGAAAATCGAACAAACAAAATTGTCTTTTTTCAAGATTCAGAGACAGGTGTAAGGGATATTTCTAAATATGAGATAAATGAATATTATCCAATATAACCATGCTAATTATTATTTTTTATGTTGCCACGAATGTAAGACCTGATGAGATTTCTTTTATTGGACTTTTTCCACTCTGAAACACGCAAACCAGAAATTTTTTCAGTAAGTTGAAAAAACACACAAATAGAATCATGGAAACATTCAAACAGTGCCACCATCTATTTTGTTATAGTTACAGCTGCCAACATAGGCAGTTTTATCTGACCGAAACTCTAAGTGCTGTCATCTATTGTGCTATAGTTACGATGGCAGTACAGGCAATTTTTAACCAGTAGCATGCCATAGGCAGCATAGGTTACATTAAACTAATTGCGTAAAGCAGTTAGTCTAATCCAATCTATTTTAAGATATGAAAAAAATGAAAAATTTTCTAAGTTAAAGAATTGAAAAAATTATAAATTCCAAAACACTAGTTCAGACATTCAAAATGTCATTACAAATATTGATTTTCTCAAATGAAAAACCACGACTATCATATGTATATTATTTTTATTTTATGTTTCAAAAATACCGCAAGTTAATTTTTTTCTATAAGTATATATAATTTCGTTTAAAGACATGAAAATAAAGGCGAAAAATTTTGAAATCCCATCAAAAATTTGCCAAGGACGATTCAGTACATATATTATTTTTCTAAAAGAAAAGTCACGACTAGCATATGTTCTGTAGCATGTAGTATATGTTGCTTATTTTTTCGTATTTCAAAAAATATAAAAGTGAATTTTTTTGTTATAAGTAGCAATTTTAATACATAAAGTTAGTTGGACCGAATTTTAAGCTAAAAAAGTTTGGGGACTTGGGACCCTTGCAAATTTCCATACTACCCATCTCATTAGGGAAGGCATCGTTCATTAACATGAAACCTATTGCTTAAAAAGTATTTCTAAGAACATCGTTTCATTAATGGCTTGTTAATTCAATTGACTAGCGCATCGTTCCTATATGCTTAGGAACCACCGGTTGAAACTCTATACCTATCAAATATTTTTTATACCATCGGAAACTACTTAGCAACTATTTTAAATCATTGAAAAATCTGTTTCGGAATAGTCCTGAGCAATGCGTGGAAAGAATTTTTGGAAACAATGCATTGATCTTGATGCGTAACAACTGCTATCTTCGCATGAACCTCTATTACAGAACTCTCATTATCGGCCCAGATGGATATGCAGGTGCAAAACCGATAGGGTTGTTACAATAGAGGGGTTGGGCTGTCATAAAATGTATTATGCCTATAAGAGGGGTTAGTAGCTCTAATTGGATGCAGCTACCTGGGCGCAGTGGTCGGACGTATCATGCTTACAAAAAAGGTTAGTAATTCTAATAGACTGCAGGAATCCAGGAAGAGTATATGGACGCATTATGCCTACAAGAAGGGCTAGTAACTCCCATTGACTGAAGATACCCGTGTTAGGTTAGGTTAGTGGCTGTGTGTACCCAGGCACGGTTGTAGGTTGGCTGTAGGTGTGGTTATATTATGTTAGAATAGTGGCTGTAGGTACTTTGACGTAGTACTCAGATGTATTTTTCATACAAAAGGGGCTAGTAACTCCAAATGGCTGTAGGTACTGAATTAACTTAGTCTATTGGCTGTAGGCACCCAAGCACAGTGCTTGGACGCATTGGGTTAGGTTACTAACCTTATTATTAGGTTACCAATTTTGTTATAGCCTATTAAGTATCAATGCATCGAAACCAAAAATTTATGATATTTAATAGGACTGGTCCTGCCCCCATTCCTCCCAGTGCTGTATAATGACCCATCAGAAGCTGTACAAGACCTGTATTTGGGATTATTTCTGGACCAAAGTTTCAGAACCTAGTGCAACACCATAGCTTGCAAGTCGGGAAAAGGCGTTAAAGTTTTGAAACGTTTTTGATACTTTTACGTTGCCAAATTACTATATGTTACATTAATCCTAAGTAGCACCTTATATAGATTATGGGTGCCTGAATTTGGGGATTTTAGTTAAAATTTTAGGCGAGTTAAAGTTCTTGAGAATAATGCTAAAATGCTTATAGTAAAGTGTATTGTCTGGATAAGGTGGCTGATATACCCCTGCCACAGAGAGTTAGTAGCTCCTCAATTGCCACCTGGTTTCACACTACATTCACTGGATAAGACGTCCCCTGTACCCCTTTCACAGAGAGGGACTATCCTAAGAGGATCTAGGTAATACTTCTTTTGTTCTTTTCCCCTTTACACAAAGAGTGAGCAGCCCCATGCATCTAGGTAATACGTCTGTCACCCCTCTACCGTTACTTTTTTCGTCCTCAGTTGTTAAATATTATGAAGAAGGTTTAATGGTGACTCCCGAATATTTCCATCTTCCATCTACCTAACTAAATTCATAGGTAGCGTTATTGTTAACTATAGTTATAGATTGTGGTACGTTTTTCTTTCACAGAGACCCTTTTTTAGCCTCTAAGCAGTTTTTTTCGTTGATCACGTGATATTATTGTCTAATGCAGCAATCAAATGTGAAACTCTAAATTTCCTACAGTAAAAAAAACGAAATATTAGCCAACTAAAGAAGCAAGTCATTGTTATTATTATATTCTTAAAAATACATTCAAAGAAAATGCTATCAATGCATTGATTCCAAGCGCAAGCCACCTGGTGGCTTCAATATATCGTGCCAAGCTAATATGTAATTGCTATACCTTGAGATAAATGCTTTTGAGAATCTCTTGGCATCATTCCAGCCACTCTTCGTTTCCAAGAATTTTAAGAACAATGAGTTAGTCAACTGAACCTACAAGTCAATAATATTATTTCGTTCTTAGAAACATATTCCAGCAAATGCTATGAATGCGTAGTTTCCAGGTGCTCCTTCAGAAAGAGTTGGTCTTGCCACAACAAGAATTTTAGCCTAGACATACAAGAAAAAACTCACTACCAAACAAAATTAAAGGAAATAAATGTAATTGCTGCAATATTCAACTCTCACTTGAGGTACTTATTTTAAGCCTTGATTAGCATATTGATTTTATTGTGCTCTTGATGACATTGTGAAAAATTGAAATATATTGCAAAAATAGAAATAGTTTTGTATAAGTCAAAAAGTTATGTTTTGCTGTTTTAAAGTGAAAATTTCATAACTTTTTTTTTTTATTTATTTCATTTAAAACCTTTAGACGCCTAAGCAAAATTTATAAATCGAATTTGGGTAAATTTTAAGGCGGTTGTTTACTTTGTTGAAGTTTTATTTTGAATTTAAGAATTTTGATGTTTTGAATTTGAGGTAAAACTCCAATAATTGATCAGAAAAAAAGTTTATTTAGACTGAAAACATGGTTTTGTATCCCCTAATCTCTAACAAGTTTGATGTTCTTTTACGCTAATTTTAAAAGCTCACAACACCTAGCCTCCTTGGTTTCGCTTCGCAAATACACTAAAGATAACTTCTACGCCCCATAAAGCAATGTAATAAAAAAAGTTTTGGGGGATCGAAAAATCCAATCAAACCTAATTTTTACAACTTTTGGTAAGAGAAGGACTAAATTTTTTTTTAGTCCTCCTCCCAAACAAAAAATTATATTGCCCTATTTTACACCCATACTACTTTTCAACTCCATCCCTTAGCTGTTCCTGAGATATTGAAGATGTGCTATTTCGATAACCTTATACACAGTGTATTCAATTTTCTTTTGCCTCTCCATGAGTCATAATATAAAGTATAGCTGCAAAATATAAAGTATAGTAAAATTTCATCTTGATCTTCCATGCTATCCCCGAGGTACTCCAGACAATGCACTTTGAGAAATCCGATGTACATAATGTATTTCGTTTTTTTTTAAGACACACTTGTCATTGCAGAACTTCCAAAAAATGCCCAGTCGTACTTTGTTATCTAAAACTCTTCAGAGGCCTAGAGGGCTTCAGCACCTAACGTTATATACAAGTCTTCCCTGTCTCATTTGAGTCACACGTTCCCAGTACCGTCACCTTCTTTGATTCTCTTCATCGGTTATTTATGATTGCTAAGTGAGAGAACTGATCTAGATATTTGGCACACCTTCAGTCCCGCTAATCTTAAATATTCTTCGAAAGTAATTGCTATTCAATTAAAGAAATTTTGTCTCTACATCCTTAGACAGACTTTAGGTTAAGTATCAATATGTCAACATGGTCGATATTGTCAATATATGCCAATATATGTCAACATTGCTGAAAAACAGGTACGTCACCAGATTCAGAGGGATACTTTGCTAAATCTGCAAAAAAACGTTATTTAATTGAGAGAATGCTATATGTGCATATACCATCTGACACATAATCTGTCTTTCAAAACTACCGTCTTGAGCTAGTGAGCTACTTAGGTACCTGGATTTACTAATATCCCAATTTTACTTTCCTAAAATTGCTGATTTGCTGCAAAAACAATGAATTGTCATTTGATATCGACTTCCTGTCGGTCGCATTGACTTTCAGCCCTCTTTGGGACGCTTATAAAGCCATATCACCATTTTGCTTTTATATATTTTCTGTGAAATAAGTTCAAGAGTTATTTTGTTGGTAAAATCAAAGGAATATATTTGTGAGTTTAATTGAGCGTAATAACAGAATTTTGCAGGATCTCGAGACGAAGATAGTAAATACGGCAAATAAAATTGACTATATGAGGCCTCCATTGCGTCAGATTAAACCCAACAGCAAATCACTTTATCTGTCCACGTTCCGTCTGTGCACATAACTGCCCATTAAACATGACACTGTAATCTTTAAAATTTTCCCTGGGATTCTCCGAAGCCAAAGAATTTCCGATGTTGCTCTACGATGTACTGAATGAAAGGCTTTCATAAATTCTTGATCAAAGGCTTTCGGTAAATTGTGTCATTAATTCATCTGATTCTTGAAGCAAATACTGAAGGCTAAAGATTTGGTCACAACACAATCGATTCGGTGGAAAGCTCTGTTGCCTGTCTCCAATAAAAAGTATGTATTTTTGATGTAATCATTTTTTAAATCTAATATTTAGTTTTAATACAGAGCTTTTCCATTTAGAACTACTGTTTCAGTGGAGAGTAGTCACTGGTCATTTTGCTCAATGGTTTTCATACAATCTGAATATAATGCTGTAAGATCCATTATTTTTCTAGGGCAATTTTTAGATTTCAGTAATATTTTGTAAAAATTTTTATGCCAGTAAACTTTTATGGGTTGCTTTGAATTTTATGGATTTTAAATATTTGAAATCAGCAGAAGACGTTTTGTGTATAGTTATCAGAGTTTTCTTTTGTACGGTATTCGTATATTTTAGGTTCCACCTGAATTACTGCGTAAAACAAAGCCTAATTCAGCTTGTTTGTCTTTTTTGCGCAAAAGTTAATCTTTGCAGACAATAATTTTTTTCTTTTAATTTTCTAAAAGTGCTCATTACTCGTTGCATATATATTTCTTTTAGTTATGCTCGTTTTTCATTTCATAGTCCAAGTTATTCTAAATATCAAGGGGGAGTGAGGCTCTCGTCTACGTTTGAAAATATATTTTCAATTGAATGGGATAGTCTGCTAAAGGTTGCACTTTTACCACTCCTTCTTGTAGACTGAATAGTCTAAAATGATTTAAACGCCTTTGAGGATTTTGTTAGTAATTTAACCCTATTTAGTTCAATATTACTGATTAATTGCAATGGATGAAAGTGACATTTGTCTTTTCTCACCTTTTCTGGGAACAGCTGGGGATACCTCACTGACCCTTCTATCGCTGCTGAAGCTGTGGATACCTTAATTGAAATTATTTATGGAATGTCCCAAGGCTAAATCCTTGGTACTATGTTATTCCTTACCTATACAAATGACCTGATTCCATTTTTAGGACACCATCATTAATTATCTGCCGTGGTACCAAAAAAGCTATTCTATAGCCACGGAAACAGCATCACTAATATTATCAACATCATGAACAAATGGCATCTTTATTAAATAGGCTGAGGGAAAAATTTACTACTAGTAGCTTCTTGTTAGTATACACTGAATGTTCTCAGTAGAATTTGGAGCGTTGCATTTATCCCCATTTGGGCCTAAATTGTTGATGTAATGCGGAAAAATGGATGAAAACAACGATTGTCGTTTCTGGAGTTCAGAGTTCAGAATTCAGAGTTTTATTCACTAATAAATACAGGTTGGAAAAACAATATTCATGTTCCCCCTCGAAAGACTCCAAGGCCAGGGATACAATGGGGATAAAAAAAATACAATATAGGCACCAAACAAAAAAAGAAGAAAATAATAGCCAAACAACGTATAAAATTTAAAAAGGACCATATCTGAGGCCTGGGAATCAAAGCACAAATAAGACAGCAATACACCATGGAAAAAATACACTCAGGGTACACCAGCTCCTCAGAGAAAAAGAAAAAAAAACGAAAACAAAATACTTTTCCATTTGGTTCTTAACTAAATGGTCTACTTAGAATAAATATCTCCTTTGAACTTGCTAAAAATACTTCAACGTAAAGAGCGAGGTACTGAGGAGGGTTCGAGGGTTTATTTATATTACGTATATCAGAGGGGTTCATCCCCTCGCTAAAACATACTTTAGCGTAAAGAGTGAGGCGTTAAAGAGGGGACGAACCCCCTCATACATATAATAATTTCTGTTTGTTTCAAGTTATAATGCTTCTCCTTACTTTCAGTTGAAAAAACTTGTTTCTTTATTTTTTTTTCATCGTTGTTTTAAATAATTCTGGAAAATTCAGCACACCCAACATGGAAACCATCTTCTCCCATAATACATTTCTCCAAGGAAAGAACCTCTCACGTCACCCATGACCCCCCCCCTCCAGAAAAAATTCCACCTGAAAACTTCATTATAATTCGTCAATAACCAACACTATATGTAAACAATAGGCAATGTTCATAACTTGTAGCCCTTCCCCTGGAGACTGTTGTTGATTAAGTCGTCCTCAAAGACATATTTATTAAGTTTTTGACTATTCTCAACAAAATGACTATCTCAAAATTTTTACCATGTGACTTGGGAAAAAATGAGCGTGGGAAGGGGCCTAGTTGCCCTCCAATTTTTGGTCACTTAAAAAGGGCTCTAGAACTTTTAATTTCCATTAGAATGAGCCCTCTTGCAACATTCTAGGACCACTGGGTCGATACGATCACCCCGGAGAAAAAAAAAACAAAAACAGAAAAACAAATAAACACGCATCCGTGATCTGTCTTCTGGCAAAAAATCGAAAGTCCAAATTTTTGCAGATGGGAGCTTGAAACCTCTACAATAGGGTTCTCTGATACACTGAATGTGATGGTGAAATTTTTATTAAGATTCTACGAAATTTAGGGAATGTTTCCCTCTTGTTTCGAAAATAAGGCACATTTTCTCAGGCTCTTAACTTTTGACGAGTAAGAATTAGCTCAATGGATTATATATTTAAAATCAGCGTAAAAATGCAAATCTTTTGATGTATATATTGGTATCAAAGTTCTGTTTTTAGAGTTTTGGTTACTATTGAGCCAGGTCGATCCTTTGTACAGTTTGTTCCCACGAACTGTTTGATTATCATCAAGCAGCATACCGAGAAACCGGACCATCTGATTCTTTGATCTACCACGGTACACCTGAAATTGTGTAATCTGAGGGAAAGCTTTGCCACAATTCAAAAATTAGGAAAATGTGACTTACCATCATTCAAGACCAACTAATTCGCATCAAACTGTGAAATTAATCTCTCGGATATTGCCACAAGGTTAAACCTGATATCATATTCTGTTTTCCCAAGGGTCCCAAGAGTGGTGCCATTTTTGTTAGAAGTTGTATCGGAACACGAACGAACATCAGCATGACACAGCTTACAGCATGCAAGAGGCCTGGCCTTTTTGACCGCCGAAATCGGATTATTAATATGAATCAGAAATTTAACGGGGCCAAGAACAGATCCCTGAGGGAACCCATAATCTACTTGATAAGACCTCCGAACAAGTGGATCAATTGAAATAAACCTACAAGAAAGATATGATTAAAACCAAGAGAAAGCATTTGACCTTATACCAATGTGCCTTAGTTTCCAAAGGAGAATCCGATGGGTCAAAGGATCGAAAGCTTTACAAACATCCAAAAATGAAGCTGCTGGAATAAGACCAGATTCTACTGCCAAATGAACTGAAATCAAAAGAGTTGTGCAAGAATGCACTGTAGAGTGAGTTGCTCGAAATCAAAACCAAGAAATCATACAAAAATTCTTTTGTATCGAGAAAACTAGAAGCCTGGATAGCATAACCTTCACAAACATTTTACTGAAAAGAAAGAGGAGAAAAATTGGTCTATAATTAGGAGGTTCACTCCTACAACCACCTTTATAAAGTTCTATAACCTTTGCTTGCTTGGAAGACTCAGGAGAAGTTCCTATCTCAATACACAGATTGTCAAGCTTGATCAATGGTGACAGAACAGCTGGCAGAATGGAGAGGATAACGCTTGTAGCAGTTCTGTCAGGCCTTGAAGACGATGAACCTCAAACTGACCTCAAATTTTACGAACAACCTCAAACTGAGAAATAGAGTTTAAGACCATTGAATTTCAACATAAGGGTCCAAGATAGGCTCTGAAATTGCAACGGGAAGTTGTAGAGCTTGTACAGGAAGCAGTCGTCTTCCCTATATTAGCAATATAAGAGGTAAGCTGTAGCTGAACATATTCTTCTCATTAGACAGTCTTACCATCGAAAATTAGTACTGTTGGAAATGAAGATAGAGGGGGACTAGGTATAAGAAACTAATTAATTATATACCATATCTTCCTACAACTTTCTAAAATCAAAAAATTTCCTATGATAACTGTGACTTAGCCTTCCGACATAGAGAATTAAATACAGTCATATAGGACTTGAACCGTTGATGATGGGCTGCAGATGATGAAGTCTTTTAAAGCTTTCACAAATAATTTTTCATTTTCCAACTTTTATAGAGACCTAAAGTTATCCATGGAATCGGCGTTGCTACCTTTTTCGAAATATGAGGCACTGGACTCTGACGGCAAACTTCTAGGATACCTCCTTTCACTAAATCATAAAAAATGTCAAAAGAGCGGTTAAAATCTGATTCAGAAACAAAGATATCCCTAATCTGGACTGATCAGTCATCCCTGATCTCGGCTGATCAGTCAGACGAGAAGAAGTAGACTCAGCTAAGTATCACCAAAACGAAAAAATGGGAGATTAGATGGTGATGCTGTATGCTGTGCCTGATCAGCACTTTTATATCGGGAAAGGATAGGAAAGTGATCAGAAATATTACTAACCACCACAAAATTATCCAAGACATCTGGTGACGAAAAAGTATTAGAATTAAGAGACGCATGTGTCTGTATAACTTGGGTTGGTATTTAAACTGAAGGTAGAGCTCCCAAAAAAAGCATTATCGACAAATAATCTAGAGCTGAAGCAAAATTTTCATTTAGCAGGTTGAAGTTGAAATCCCCCATAAGAATTAGTTTATAGGGATGCTTTTGGACTGATTCCAAAACATATTCAGAATTTTCATAAACGAAGGAACAGATCCTTTAAGGAGATCTGTAAACCAAACCCACCACTAAATCTTTACACCTGGACTTAATCTATTTAAAAAGGGATTCAAAAATTTCTCTCTTATTTCTGCTCAAATCACTTCAGAGTTGCTTGGGAACAGCTGGGAATAGGTCGCTGGCCGATCTATCGTTGCTGATGTTATTGACAACTAAATTCAGATCACTTATGTAGTACCTCAAGGCTAAATCCTTGGTCCATATCTATTTCTTACTTATATAAATGACCTTAGCTCATTATTAGAACAACAAAACTAAGTCTCTGCTGTGGATGGTATCAGAAAGGGTCTTCTCAAGCCCCAACAAGAGAATTATCAAGTATATCAGATGCAATGCTCTTGTCTTGACCTCAGTATAGATCTACTGGGATCCAATGTGTTATTTATTCATAGAGCTATTTCAAAGGGAAGGGCATATCTTAGAAACTATGGAAGAGACTCTTTAGATTAAAAATTGAAAGCTGTAGTACCCCTACGAAGCTAACCCTACGTCTATACTAGCTAACCCAAAAAGGCTCAGAAAATTAGGATGAAACTTTCAGGAGATTCTTAGTATATGTCGAACATAACCAAAACACAGTATTTCATGCTAATTGTTAAAATGCACGTCAGCAATATCAAAGGAACAGCTGAGAATATTAAGTCCTAAGTTCTATAGCACGTTGGTAGAGATGCTGGAGAGTGACGAGAGGGGAGTCAGCCCCCTGCCTTTTTTAGATGCTTTTCCTTGACACTGATCAATTCTGAAAGTCATTTTGATCTGTTTTTTTTTCAGTTTTCTTAAAAAAGTTTCATTAGAAAGTATCCTTTGAAGTGAACAACCTGGCATAAAAGTAAAAAACCTTTTTGTACCCCTGACCCACCATACGTCTACTCGTAGTTGGAAAGTACCGATTTTTCAAGTTCATGGAGTTTTCAAGGGAGTTCTATATTTTCTTCGGTGGTGCCAGGTTGAACTGCAAGGTTAAATAATATTTACTAATTCGTGAAATTTGACAACGCATTTGTCCATAAAAACTTCAAAAATTAATAAAATGTTGGTGACCATAGACGACTACACCTTCAGAGAAAAACAAACTTTTTTAAGCTTTTTGGTGTTATATTTTTTATTTTTTGTTTGCCCACATTTCCTTTCTGAAAGCCTAAAAAGCTACCATCTGCCACTGTCAATACCTAACACTACCCCTTAAAATGGGTAGCTATCACAACCCGCTACCGCTAAAATCTGTGTAACTGAATGTGGGGGTCTTTTTCTTTATAGATAAAAGATGTATATGGTTGTGTAAGTTTCCACTTAACTAATTCAAGCAATTGGATTTTATATTTACTGTCCTTGGCACTTTAACAATCTTATCTTTGTTTTATAGTAGAAATTTTTCTGCTGCACCCAAAGCTTTGCTTTTCAGTTTATTTTTTGTTTTTTAGTGTTTTTTGCTATAGACGCTTATCAAGTACCACTAAATCACGTTCAATCTTTTCATGTCACCAATTTAGTTAAAAGAAATGCTTTGATACATGAAATACGAATCTTATGACCTCCTAGATATACGATGATGGGGAAATGATTAGTAGAAAAAAAATCTGCTATTATTTTATCAAATTGGCTGAACCTGACTTGAAGTCAAAGCATTTCTACTTCAAAATAGCCTTTTTTTTTGTGGCCTTCAAAAATGGCCTTGATTGAAAGCCTTTTTTTGTTTGCTTTTTTATTTATACGTTATTTACAGGATTTGATAAGGCTCTTAAGTCATAGGTATGCAAAGTAATTTGAGCAAAAAAGGTACTGCGCAGATTAATATTTTCTTATTTTTGTGAAAATTCCTTTGAATCAAAGGTCGTAATTGGTTGGGTCTATCCCAAAAACCTTCATGTATTTGCAGTAATTTAATTTGAATTTTTGAAATTGACAAAAAGGGGTTGTACCCCTTCTAGTTGAGAAAATATTTTAATGTCAGATTAAATTTATGTGTTCTTATACACAGAGCTCGAAATGAGAGTGACTCTATTTAAAACAAAAATTGCCCCTCTTGCACGCCGTATCCTTCAAATGCTTAAAAAAAGGAAAATAGATACAAAGGATACATTCCTTTGTACACAAAAATAGATACACAAAACAGATACATTCCTCAAGTATAGAAGAAAAGGGATACATTCTTAGGAAAAAATATTTTGAGCAGAGGTGTGCTGTACACGCAACAAGAATTTATATACAAGGGAGAGAGAAGGTGATATTTCCAAAAAAAAGTTACAGTCAAAATTAATCGTACTCGTATTTACAGACGAAAGTAGTCACGATCACAGTCACAAGTACCGTAGCTGAAGCCACGGTAGCAGTGGCAGTAGCTCTGAAATTTTCAAGTTAACTCCCTTATCCGTTCACAGGCTTGGATTTGCGGCATTTGGATGGCCTGGACGCACACAATTTCTTTTCATTTATTTCAACATACCTCTCAATATTTTCAGAAGTTTCACCTTTATATCCTTATCCTATTTAGAAATGCTCTCCCTCCCCCCTTTCCCAATAACAAATCCTGAATATCAGCAATGGGCAAATTGCATGACTTACAATTCTTGCTGCAAGGGCTATTGGGTTAAGGCCTTCCCAGAGGCATAGCCATAATATTTTTTGACAATTTCGAATAAAAATTTTTTTCCAAAACTTTTATTAGTGCTGAGAGAGGACATCTAACAAAGGCAAAGGTAGCTGTTGCCCTCCCATCACTTTCCAACATCCATTTGAACAAGCCCTGAAAGTTTGAACTTAATAGCCGCTGTCACACTTACGATTTTCGTCAGCGCTTGGTTACGACATTTCTAAAAGAATACAATTTGGATATAGTAAAATTGTTCCCAATTGAGGGTACTATAATAGACAGGTACTGGCAAAACTCTACTCTACGTACTGCAATAAATCAGACGTTTATGCGGCAGGAATTTACCCCATCCTGAGAAAAATTTATTTAAAAAGAATTCGGAGTAGTTATTTCAGGTACTGTAAGTTTCTCCTTTTCATTCCTCCTTGGACACATAACCGGGTTCTAATTAGTAATTATGGTGCACCTCATATGACATTGAAGTTGGAAAAGCAACACAGGAAGCTCTCAAGTACTGCTTTTGATGGGCTTCCTTCACTTAATCATCTTGTAATTTTTTTCTATAGTTAAATTTCGTTGGTTGACTTTTTTTCTTTTCTTTTCCTTGTGAATTTCATTTCATGTTTGCATTTAATTTTGTTTTTCTTATTTCTCTATAATTCATTTTTTTGTGTTTAATTAATGTAAGATTTTTTTGTGTAGTCGTCATTTTTTTGTTTTTTGTATGTTTTGCATTTTGTGTGTATTTCACTGTTTTTACTCTACATTTTAATGCTTTTATAGTGTTTTTATGGGTAGGTTTATAGTGTTTGGTGGCTTGCAAAAACACGAATAATTGGATGTAAAGCATATTTTTATTATGAAAATATCTGTAAAACGCCTTTGGAATGATTAAGGACACCAGAGGGTCTCGTGTGCCATCCGTAGTGTGACACGATGAGGAGAATTTCTTGGACTAACATGTTCTACAGCTCACTATTACATAAACATAACTTTTATTCGCACAAAAAACATTTCTGCAATAAGAGCGGACATATTCTGCCCTTAGTGTCAATATAAAATTCTCTTTCCAAAGGAGAGGATCTCCATAATACCTATTTATTGTACATAGACTGTGCGTACATAGACTATTGTAAATACATATTTATTGTACACATTGATGAATGCGGCATCATGTGAAAACCTGGCTTTGAACCCGGGAGAAAATTCGTGCAGCTTTTCAATAGTTTTAGGTCAATTGATTATCGTGAAATTTCTGCCTTATAGCACTGTACACCAATCAGAGAGGCGGGGGCGTGCGCCCCCCTGACGTAGTAGTTTTGTGTAGTATTTGACGTAGTAGATTTGTGATTGGGACCGCTTGATCTGGTTTGGGTTTGAACAAAAGTTTTTTTTTTTTAATTGATTTTTAATAGCTGAGGTTTTAATAAGTTTTAATTATTAAGACTTTTCTTTTTGCAAACAAGTCTCAAGCAATGTTTTAGTTACTTTTTGCGGTCTCTGTTAGATTTTACTAATGATGCATACCGCCAAAAAGTATTTCATAAAATTTTAGTATATTAAGGGAATCTGTCCGTATTACCACGAAAGTGAACTGGGAGGCGAAAATCTTCATAATAACAAGGAGGGGAATTTAAAACCCTAATTTCTTTAAGCTGTCGAAATGATATTTCAGGATGGTGCTGTCACAACGGGGCTGAAAAGCCAAACATTTGTTTCTTTTTACTCTCAGAATTTTGTTTTCGAGTCTTGCTATGGCTCTGAGGCGAAGAAATTGAGATCAATACTTGTTTCGGCTGTCTGTTTTGGTTTTTTGGGTTTGCTTTTTTTGTGAAGCGGGGAGGTTTTTACAACATTGTTGTTTTTTATGAGATTTGTACAATAGAAAATAAATGTATGAGAAGTGCAAAAATTATTAATTTAAGTTTTGGATTTCAGTGAGCCGATGGTGGCCATTTTACTGTCTATTTTCACCTAATTAAAGATCTGCATTATATGACGTATCACCTCCTCTGTTCACCCTAAAACATTAAATAAAGGCCAAACTCCTTAGAACTTTAATAAAGGCTCGTATAAGTTTATACTTAAAACAAAGTATATGAGTCGAAATACTCCTTCAAAGGTCAGAGTAATGATTAAAGAAGAATAGATTTTTAATATACTGTTTATAAAAGAAGGCAAATAATTATATGTTTATTTCTTCTTTTTTTTTATCTAGCTGGTATAGATGGGTCTCTGACTTTTCAGTTTGAATCAGTGGAATGGCATCGATTTTTTTCCAACATTTACTAATAAAATGTTAATAAAAAGTGGAAATTCATAAGACTTGAGTTAACCACGGAAATGCAACTACAATATTACTTCAGAATTTCTCACCTTCTCGATACCAACCAGTCACAAAATATAGTTATGTTTTTGTATAGGGGTTGCATATATTTGTCCATAAAATTGTCTAAACTGCTATATATACCGCTGAGAATTTTTATACTTATTTTGATAAATGCCATCCAATCATACTTCCACGATTAGTTGTATATAAATATAATTTTTTACAGAACAATTCTCTTAGCTATTGCTAAATCTGAGTCAAATTTCAATTTTACGCTCAAAAGATATATCGAGATTTAAACATTTGAATTGAATATTTGAAAATCTCAAGATTAAAAAACCAAATAATAAGAAATCTCCACAGCTTGAAACCCTCAGAATTTAAATCGCTTATCTATACCTATCAAATAAAAAAATAAAAAAACATAATTTTTTTAATGAGTATTTCGACTCATATACTTAGTTTGAAGCACATATCTACTTGCATCTTTATTAGAGTTCATATTTTTCTGACGATTTTGGTCTTTATTGGAATATTTTAGGATGGAACAGAAGAGGAAATACTAACAAAGAGCTCTAAACTGACAGGACTCCAGACTGAGAGGACTAGCCATTATAAACATTCACCGAAATATCGAGGTAGACGTCGACCATATAATAAATAGATGTGACGGGAGTGGAAATAGAGAAATAGACTTTTTTTGTAAAATTGGAATTCTGTAATTTAAGCAAAATATATCGAAATTTAAAAAATGGAAAGATATGTTACCCTGTTATGAAATGTAAAATTTTGATTAGTAAATTTTTGAGACTTTGTCAAAGTTGACACTGTTTATTAAAACACTGTTTTTAAAAAGAAACGGTGATTAGTTAATGCTTTACTCCTTATACTTGAAATTCTCGTTTTAAATGTCTTTTATGCATTTCTATCTCTTCGTTTTGTTTTCTTGTTACACCCCTAAAAGAACTAGTATTTAATATTTGGTATATTTTTTACGAATAAACAAGTTGTATCTTTATCCTCATTTCCTACTTTTCATTACTATCAAAGTTATTAAATGATGCCACAAAGTTAGGTGACATTTTTAAAGGGTTTGATCTATACAAATTGTCTCAAAGAGTGCATGACCCCAAAAGAAGTTAAAAAAAAGTTTTTTTTTTAACAATAGAAATTTTTTAACAATAACAATACCATTTTTTTTAACAATAGAAAGTTGAACTCACTCGCTACAGTGGTCAGAAGTGCAAAGGTAAAAAATTATGTAGAAAATGCTAAATATCATATTTTTTTATAGATGGTGAACAGCTTTTTATATTTTTTATGGTGGGGGGGGGCTTTTATAATTTATATTTTAATTTTATCAATATTCTTATGCCATTTTAATTTCAACAGATTTATTAGAACTTAAACCTTCATCATATTTTAGATTAAATTGATGACCATTTCCATTACCTACCTCCGACACATAATTTTTGAGACTCCCTTTAAATTGCGGGTATTTCTTTGTTCGCAAGTTTGGCGAACAACCATATAATGTGCCCCCCACCCTCCTAAAGAGAATCCTCGATCCGCCCCTGCACTGTACTCGGGTTATATTTGAAACTTGTAGACTTTATACCTTATCAGCAATTCTAGACGGATTGACAATCTACAAGTTTGCACTCTATAGCAGGGCTTCTTAAACTATGGGGCGCGACCTCATTTGGGGTCACGTAGCAAAATTATGGGGTCACGAATGATAAAAATACAATTTAACAAAAATGTTTTTAAGTTGTAAAATGATTGTTATATCGTAGATAATATTGTTTTATCGTAGATAAATATATCATAAAATCTTCTGGTTCGGAAAGACTGTTTATACCAGCATTTCTATTCCGATCATTATAATATCTTGTATAAATTTACTATGAATCAGAAGATGTTATAGAAATTTGTAAGAAATGTATATTTAATTTTGTCAATCTCTCAAAACCGAAATAATCCTGATAAACATTATCAACAAAATTTCTAAGTGTTATTTCGAAGAAACTATATAAACATTTCGTGTTATTTTCATTCAGCCATTGTATGATTGTGAACGAAGTGCATTTTATTCCGAATTAGTCAGTTTAACCCTTTCGCGACCGACGGGACCTTACAGTCCCGGCATGTAAAAATCCTTTGGGCGCTTTTTAATTTATTGATGGCACCAGAATTGAACGATGTGCTTCAGGATGCTGTTAAGGTCATAAATTTTATAAAGAACCATGCCCTTAACAGTTGCTTATTTTCAAATATATGTAAGGATACGGATTCCAACTACACCACTTTGTTATTAGATGCAGAAGTAAGATGGTTGTCAAGAGGTCAAAGTTTAGAAAGATTATTGTTATTAAAGGACGAGATCAATATATTTTTAACTGAATGAAAATGTGAATTTGCTGCTTTTTTTCAAAATGACTTCTGGCTATCCAAGCTGTGTTATTTGTCAGATATTTTTGCGAAGTTAAACGATCTTAACTTGTCTCTTCAAGGAAAAAATTGCGATATATTTACTTCAAACGATAAAATTGAAAGTTTTATTAAAAAGATCAGCATTTGGAAAAGTAGGGTCGGAAAAAAATTCGTTCGAAATGTTTTCCAGTGTCGACAATTTTGTAATTGAGAAAATTCATCGTAAAAACTACTGTAGATCACTTAAAAGCGCTAGAAATACAGTTCTGAACATATTTTATATTAAATATTGATTTACAAAAAATATTTTGGATTCGAAAGCCATTTTGGATTGGCTTAAGTGAGATTGATCATCTGCCACTTAAAGCTCAAGAGGAATTTGCTGAGCTTTCGTGTGACTCAAACTTAAAACTACAATTCCAAAAAAAGCCCTTGACTGAATTCTGGATCGGAACTAGAACTTAATTTCCTACAATCACCGATATGGCGTTAAATGTACTTCTGCCATTCAACACCGCATATTTAAGTGAAGTTACTTTCTCAGCTTTAACACACATTAAATCCCAATATCGTGCAGCGATAAAACATGTTGAAGAGGTCTTATGTTCAGCAGTTTCAAACATTACACCAAGATTTGATTTGTTATGCAATAAAAAACAGGCACATCCATCTCATTAAATTTTTAACGTAAACTTTAATTTAATATTTGCCACGCAACTACTTGGATATATTCGAGAGATTTAAGACGGTCAGAAACCACTTTTGTTTTTGAAACTATAATAAAAACATTTCTATAACATTTTGTGCAAATTTCAATTTAAATTTTTATACGTTTCAAAACGAATTCTAAATTTATATATTTTAATATGCATATGTATATTGTTACCTAATAAATATATCATCAAAAAATATTAATTTATTTTTCTTTTATATTTGTTTGGGTCGTTAAGAAACTCGAAATCATAAATTGGGTCGGGAATTACAAAAATCTAAGAAGCCCTGCTCTATAGCATTTGGCTGTGTAAGGGGTGAAATTTTGATTTTTTAAATTTATCACTCTGATCTCTCTCGTTTCTTCAATAAAGCACTAGAATTATAAATTTCTGTTTATACGAGTTCGCTCCCTATACTCTACGATCGCTATTTCGACTTGATCATCCATGGGATAAAAATTAGTGTTTTTGCAAAAAAGAGCTTGAAATCTTCACAATAGTTTCTGGAAATGCTGAATTCAATGCTGCAACTATAATCAAGATCGTACCCTTTTTAAGGGGGTGTTTCTGCCCTGGTTCTTGATTTAAGCAAATTTTCTATGGCTCTTAGGATAATTTTAAAATTAATGAATCTTATACGTTTCGAATCACCATAAAAAGGAAATTATTTTGGTGTATTTATTGTATCAAATTCAGGAAGAGTCGCCTACGAACTTAGAGTCGTAAACTTAGTCGCCTTAAAGTCGTTCTTTACTTACAGTTCTTTACCGGGAGCTGCTTAAAATGTTGAAATGGACAAGCTGTTAAGAGGAAATTCCAAATTCAAATCAGTGAAATTCTTTTTAATTCTTTCAGACAAATGTCAAATATTACATAATTTAACTAATTGTATTTACTTATAAAGCATTTAGATTTGTGTGGCATAGTGATTAAGCATCAAGATGGGTATAAAACAAGGCTATAGCCACCCCCAGCTACAGATTCCCCAAGCACCAATTCCTCAATTATGTGCTAGTTGTAACAGTTTTGAAAGAAAAAAATTCAAGTTACACAAATTTCAAGAATTAGAGTAGCAGGCGTCCCATGAAGGAATCAATTTGCGTATTTGGGAATATTTTGATGTTTTTTTGTTCTAGGTACAAAAGTGACATATCAAAATTCAAATAAAGAAATAAAAGGCAAAGATTCTTTTAAAATGACAAACTTTGGCCTTCACTTGAAATCCGGGTTTAGATTCATTAAAGTTAAGCAGGTTTTGAATGTTTCTGGTTCTGCTGGGTAAGGATAAAAAAAAAGAAAAATTAAATTAAACAGTATTAACAGTTAAATTTAATTTTAAGTTACATTCGAAAATGCAAAATATTTGTGAATGTTTCTACAAAATATTAGAAATTACACAAGTAATAAGATAATTACTTATTAATCAGAAGCCAGTGCGGATTCTGTATCGCTTACTAAGCTATAAATTCCATGAGGATCGCCAAACCTCAAGGTCGCCCCGTAGTGCTGTTAGCCGTATCAGTTTTGGTTAGGAAAACTCATGAAAGGACTCGTCTGATGCCAACGTGAGGCCACACAAGCAGGATTTACCTGTCAGGGATAGAGACAGAGAAAAGAACTTGTGACGGAACTTCCAATTCATATCACAGCTCCGGAGCATCTCCAACCAACCTTGTCTCTTCAGGGTAAATTTGGAACCCTTCAAAATTTTGCGGGTCATCCTTGCACGTGGACTATGCTAATCTAATTTGTTTCCTTTCCAATTTTAGTATATATCGTCTCGAAGGAAGACGCATAGTCTTCTTTCTAGGGCTATAAAAGGAGAAAGATTGATACGGCAAGGACACGTTCTACGGAGGAGGGATGACAGATTGCCCAAAATCGTCCTTGTCGGGCAACCGCCTAGGGCTAAAGGTAAAGCAAGTTACCCCTGAATGGGCTGAGGATGTTGCAAGGAAAAAATTTAGAGAAATGGAAACTTCTTGGGAGGGTGCAAAGAGGAAGGCTTTAAATAAATTGAAGGAGGAGCGTACGTAACTGTGTTTGCCTTAGGCGGCTTTGTGCATCAGTGAGTTGTCAGCAGTAGTAGTACTAACAATACTATAATATATTTTTGATATTTTGTAATGAATACAAAATTTAGTGATTTTTGAAACACCCGATTTGAAATTTTGAAGTCAATCGATTCCCTACTATTTACGCCAAAAAAATAGTCTTAAAATAAAGCAGGCGCTGAATTTGATAGTCCTGCTATATAAAGCTAAAAACAACATTTGAAAACTTTGACTAGCTGACACCCATAAAGTAAACAATGTACATGTATGGATATATGTGTAATTTTTTTCCTACTAGGTGCCAAAGCGCGTGGCACATATTGGGAAAAGTATTCTTCTATAGAATACTAAATACTTTTTTTGACGCAAGAGTTTGAGATTCCAAGTTAACGTGATATTTTGCTCGTAAATAATATAATTACAACTTTATTTTGTCTAGGTCAAGCACATTAAACAGTACCGTTTTCCCCTTTTGTAGGTATTGCCATTTTTTGGAGGGGAGGAGGGGCTGGTGTAGGTAACCTTCTAGTAACCATTATTATCTAAGCACCACAAATTAAATCCTCAAAAAGGCACAACATGGCGCAAAGACCATTTAAAGCTTGGTTACAAGTTCTACAGGAAGTGGTATGGTCAAACTAGGTTTGATCCCCCCCCCTGACCCTCCTAGGAGTCAAAGGAGGGTCTTGCCCAAAAATGTTTCTTCACTCGTATATGTGCAGAGGATTCTTCCTTTCCGGCATAAATTTAAAGATTATGCTAGAACATCAACTATTTTATATAATAGTGACTTTTTAGATTTTCCCTTCGCTGCCTTCGCTGCAGCAGCTGCCTAAGCTGCTGCATAGCTGCTGCATAGCGTACCTATGGGAAGAAGATCTTCGCGCTGTGCAGTGTGGAAATTTTTACTTCTGACAATTTGTAACTATTCCATTTTTAACGTTTTCTCTTTGTACCCAAACCCTCCTAAACGTGATACCCCATTAACTAATTCCTGCTAACATGCTTGGCCACCCTCACCAAAAATTAGTTTGCCTCATTGTAGTTCTGTTCGAAAAAGTGATTTTGCATTTTGTTAAAAAAAGCAATAGCATTTGAAAAAAGAAATTAAGTTTATTTATTACTTAACTGAACGGCTCCGTTTTTGGGTATTGAAGAAAGATAGCCCTCCCGGTAGTTTTAGTACCTTCATAAATTATTTTTGAGTTTTCCGCTGTGAAGATTAATGCTGTTTCTAAATATAGATAAATATTAAGATGAACCATAAATATTGTCAGCGCCATAATGAATAATAAACTGAGGGTAAGTATACCTAAGAACAGGAAATGAGGTAAGACTGAAACAGGCTTAAGCAAAAACACTAGGAAGGAGGTTTGATGCGCAGGACTATTTGTCTATAAAATTGGCTATTTTCCTATCAGTTCCATTAAATAGGCAAGACAGCGAGACTGGAACGAGTAATAAAGGAGAGAACTTTTTGACCATTACAGTTTAGTAGGGTCCTATCACAAATTCATTCATATTTTGAGGGATACTGGGGGGGGGGAGGTAAGGATTGGCTTTATTTTCTTATGCATAACCATTTACTCTCTTTTCTATAAGAAATGTAAATGCATTCTCAACTTGGTGCTGGTGACGTGTAAGGTGTCACAAAGGAACGTAAAGAGTGTTCCAAAACAAAGTATATGAATGAATGAATGAATGACTGTATTTAAAGCCATTTTTCAGGCCGTATACATACATATAAAACAACAAACAAACAAAATTATGTAACAATCAACTTTCGAATAACAAGACCCTTCCGGACAAAATTCGCCACTGCTACTATATTAATTTTTGAAGTCGACTTCAAAGTTCCAAGAAGGGGCTCACGCCCACCCACCCCAAGAAAGCTCCCTCTTAGCTCTTTTAGCCCCTGACACCTGAAAAGAAAATGGTCTAGCCCATAAAGATTTCCGCAAATTGGGCAAGTATACCGCATTTCCGGGTGGCACCTATTTTTCCAAATACTGTGAAGAGGGAGACAGTTTGCTCGCACCTGCATCCAAGACCTCAGAGATTCTTTTGGAATCCCTAATTTAAAATATAGCCCTTCACCATAATTTTCTTTCACCTTATAGTAAGAACTTAAGCTTTCCGACTGGCTAAGGTCACTCCACCATTTCTGAATTTCTTGGTCTTCCAGCCTTGTCTGGATCTCTGACAGAAAGGCTTTTTGATCTGAGATTGGACCCTCTCCTTCATTCCATGCATACGATAGACCTGTGCTGTCCAGTAGTTTTTTGACATGGAAGGGCCATGACGATTTTTGTCCCAGGGTAAGTAATTCATCATATGCTGCTCTGATGAGTCTTGAGGAGGGACATTGCAATATTTTCAGCCAAAACTTAATTAATTGGATCTGTCTATGTTTTCTCATGGAGAAAAGTCCCAAATCTCCCTTGATGAAAAGTGTGTGAGTTGTGGCGTGCAGACCTAGCATTCGTTTATAATATTGTAGCTGTAGAGTTTCTAATGAGTTTGCCCCTTCTAGGCCCCATACTTCCCCTCCATAGTGGAGGATTGGCCTTATTTTTGAGTTGAACACGTTTTTGTGCATCTTTAAGTCACCTATTCCCGTCAGATTACTGTTCCTTAACAGCGTTGCCATTGCTGCTTTTCCTCGATTTGCCATCTTCGAAATGTGATTGCTCCATCTTCCGTTCGATGTTAGATGGAATCCTAAATATATTGCCTGAGACACAACCTTCACAGCTTCACCATTCAAATTAAAACTTTCCTCATCTTTATTTCCTGTTGATTGTCTACGGCAAAAAATCATCACCTCTGTCTTTTTTGTGTTAATTTCCAGTTTCTTTTCCTCTAAATATTCAGCTGTTAAATCTAACAGAGTTTGTAGTTCTGAATTGGATCCGGCGACCAAGGCAATATCATCGGCAAATAATAGTAATGATAATACTTTATTTCCAAGGTGTACAACTGGCGCCCACCTTTTTTCAAGGTATTCGGCAAGATCATTTATAAAAATAGCAAAAAGTTTCGGTGATAGGGTACTACCCTGTTTTACACCTTTTACATTAAAAAAAACTCTAGATATACCGCTTCCTGCTATCTTTACCACATTTCTGGTCAAACAATACATCGAGAGAAGAACCCTTAAAAAGGGTGACGGAATTCCTGTTCCTAAAAGCGTTCTAAACAGAATTATGCGGTCAACATTGTCAAATGCTCTACTTAAATCAAGAAAAGCCACGTACAACTTTCCGTTTCCCTTGCAATACTTACTAATCAATGCATTTAGAACAAACATTCGATCAGATGGTGAGTATCCTTTACGAAAACCGGCTTGCTCTTCTTTCAGAATTTGCCTCTCATCCAGCCATAATTCCAACCTTTTGTTTAAGATTTTGTCCAAAATTTTTCCAAGACAGTTTCCTAAGCTGATTGGTCGGTAATTCTCGCACAAACTTGCATCACCTTTCTTAAATAGGGGGATAACTACAGATATCTTCCAAGGATCAGGCCACTTTTTTTCTTTCATAACCAAGTTATACAACCCCACAAGCAGAGGTAATAAAACTGCTTGTAGTACATTCAAAGCCTTTGCTGGAATTCCATCTGGTCCTGGCGCAGACCCACCTCTAGTTTGTTTTATGGCATCTTCTACTTCTTCCCGCTGGATTTGGCGGCAAAGGTGATAATCTTCTTCCAGTAGGGGGTATTCAGTGTGGTCACAAGAGGGGGTTCCGACTTCTTCTGTCAGTTTTTCGAAATCGGGTGGGGGCTGTTGTGTGCCAGATGCTGTACCTGCTTCTAGTTTCTCAAAGAAGGGGGGCCACTCGTCTTCCTGTGGAATACATTTGGGAGCAGTCATTTTTTTTGATGAAACTCTTTTCCAGAATTCCCGGAGATCATTTGTGTTATAAAAATGTGCAAGTTCATTTTGTTCCCGCCATCGAAGCTCTAGTTTCTTCGTTTTTATCATTAGTTTATATTCTTTTCTTTTACTTCTATACTGTCGGAGCAATTCCAATTTTTCAGTTTCCTTTTTGGATTTTTTAACATATTCTAGCATGTGATTTAATTCTTCTTTTTTCCGTTCACATTCATTGTCGAAGAACGTGCTTTTTTGTTTCCCCTTTTTTTCCATTTTTTCAAGTAAAGGACTCCGTATCAGCTCCGCGAATTTTGAAGAAACTTCATTTACATTTCCCGTATTTTCCTCAATCTCACATGCTAGGGCATTCAACTGTTGAACCATCGGCTCCGAGCAAAAATAATCTTTTATTCGGGTTACATCTTTCTCCACCCACTCACATTGTATTCTTGATTTTACCAACCCAGTGCTACTCATTTCTGTCCCAAAGGTCTGATACTTAAATTTTTCTCTATTCCGCTGATTTTTACTAATATTTGTCGACTGAAAATAAAAAATTAATGGAAAATGGTCAGAACCAGCAAAATGCACTACCTCAAGGCTTAGGGAAATAGGTGCGAGCCTACTGTCCACCAAAACATAATCAATGACACTAAAATTCGTCCCGGAAATGCAAGTAAACTCACCGCGTCCCGCATCATTTCCAAACCTTCCATTTCCAATGACTAGACCAAATTCTCTGCAAATGCCCAACAACCTCCTTCCCCATTGGTTAACTTTTCTTTTCACATCTTGGCTCCTCCTTGGAATTTTGTAGCTCTCTGGAATCCTCAGTGCCGTCAAATCATTTCCTGAAAGAGAAACAAGGGGAATTTCTGGTTCTTCTGACGTATAAGCATTAAAATCACCCATCAAAACAAAAAACTCTTCACTATATTTTCTCTGTAAATATTCCAACTCATTTTCAATCAAAGTCCACGCATCTTCTTTCATATAACTACTATTCTGTGGAGCAACATATATGCAACCCAGGACAATCTTTGATCTATCATGACACTTAAGGTTTAACCAAACAATGTTCTCAGATTTACTTTTTATTCTATGACAAACTTCGAAACTCTGCTTTTTCACAAAAACCACGACTCCGCCGTAAAAACGTGCATTACGGGAAATTTGCCGGTCAGCACGGAAAACTGTGCAATCTTTAACCGACAGATCCTCCGAGGGCGGGGTCCATGTCTCAATTAAACAGGTTACATCACACTTCAGAAAAGACTCATTTAGACACTGTTGTTTTTTACTCATTAGGCCTTGGACGTTCCATGTCATAAACTGAATTTGTTGTACACGGCCTACTTCCTATTCCTCGAAACTGAAAGGGCTCCTTCGTCTATTTCTGAGTGAGCGGCGTGGGGGTTCTCGACCAAGGCCTCGATTTGGTGGGTCACGAGTTACGTTCCGACGATCCTGCCTGTGACGATCTTCGGGGCTGATTATCTCTTCTAAACCTCGTTTACTCGTGGCTCCGCTCATTCCGGGTTTTTTACCGTCTGCCTGGCTAATAGCCTGGTTGTGTGTGAGACTACCGCTACGAATATCCGAGTTTACCTCTGACATTTGATCCCCACCTTCGCTTTCCATTTCCGCGTTTGATCCAGTGTACTCTTGCATTTGAGATTGCGCTAGTTCTTTTGCTTTATTTCTTCCATTATTTCTAATATTTCCTGATTCATGTTCATACGTGAACAATTCACCGTCTACAAATAAACGAAGGCCCCTGAATTTCACCTCACGGTCCTCTTTGATTGCTTTCTGCAAAAGTGGTTTCAGAGCGTTGCGAGCAATTCTCTCGGCCCGTGTATTATCCGGAGCTGGGGAGATACCGCAACTCTGGAAGCGAACTGAGTTTCGCAAAATCAAATCTCGCAAATATTTGGTTGTGAATTTCACTAAAACTGGACGGATTTCTCCTTGTTTTTTAGTGTTCAAGCGGAATGCGTCATTTATGTCCCATCTCCTGATCTCCATCTGTGGCAAACAGCCGGAAATGACCTCACTGATTTCCTCCGCAAGTGATCCCCTAGGTGGGCTTAGGGGTTTAAAATTATAAAAAATCAGGTTTGACTGTTTTGCTTCTTTTTCTAACCACTCTCCGCGCCTCTGCGATTCGTCTATCTTTTATTTTATTTTCTGGATATCCTCCGTGGTTTTCGATTGCGATGCCTCATTATTCTTTATTTGGGAGGATATGGTTTGCAGTTCTTCCGCTATCGACGCGAGCTTAGAAAGGCCCCCAAGCTGGTTTTCTATATTTTTCAGACGCTCTAAAATATCCAGATTTGTTTCCTGTTGAACAGACATTTTCGTTATTTAAAATTAATTGAAATTTACTTATCTCAAATAGGGGCAGGCCCACGCAAGCAGTGGCAATCACTTTGTGGTCAGTGGCCCGATGGGACGTGGGACCTGCCTGGCTTATTTCCCACCGTACTCCGACATCCAACAATCCAAGCCTTCTTTATTGCGTATTTATTTCACTTATTGCGAAACTTCAATAATCACTGACAGTCACTGTATTTCAAATGTAATTTATTCCAAACTTTAATCCTGCTTCAAAATTTTATCGATGCTCACAGGTCAAATGCATTACATTTGTAAATGTAAGTACTCCCTTTTGCTTTGTCAAGAACATTTCTTGCTCAGGTACAATGCTGTGCCCAAAAATTTCTTTCGGAGAGAGGGTATATTTTTTTGAGGGGGGGGGGATTGACAAAAAGACTTGAAAAATACAGATCAAATATTTGTTTATGTGTATTTTTGTTATGTTTTTACAAGAGGGACATTTGTTTGGTGGGGGGGATACTAAAACTCAAGGACACTGTATAAATCCTTTTTGTATTCCTAGCTTGTAGAGCTAAAACAAAGCACATTAAAAAAACTCCATTCTTCTCCACACCCTCAGACACTTCCAAATTCCAATCAATATTCATTTCACACAGAGTATGAGGAAAACTCAACCACATAATCAAAGACTCCAAAGGGGCTTTCACACTGCGTACGTAATTTTTCTATGCTAAGTGGTTCCGCCATGTATAAACTTTTAAAATTGCATAATTCCTTTCCAACAAGGCTAATGTATCAAACAGTTCGTGGTAACACGAACTGTAGTAAGGAGCGACCCGGCTCAATAGTAACTGAAACTCTAACAAAACGGAATTTTGAAACAAATAGTTATATCAAAATAAATAATGACGAAGACCACACACCCTTTCCATAATTAAATAAAAAAAACTAATTTTTTTAGCTGAAAGTAAGGTGCGACATTAAAGCTTGAAACGAACAGAAATTACTCCGTATATGAAATGGGTTGTCCCCTCCGCAATCCCTCGCTCTTTACGCTAAAGCTTTTAATTGATTTAAAAAGTAGAATTGTGGCAAAGAGTCAAACTTTAGCGTAAAGAGCGAGGGATTGCGGAGGGGACAACCCATTTCATATATGGAGTAATTTCTGTTCGTTTTAAGTTTTAATGTCGCTCCATACTTTCAGCTAAAAAAATTAGTTTTTTTTATTTAATTTCTGAACGTTTTTGAATTAATGCATGTTTTGTTTTGGCTCTCCGCTCATAAATTATTAAAATGAAATTTGTATGTTAATTCTTTTTTTTTGGCTAAATGGCTTTCTCTTAGTTTCGATCAGACGATTTTGAGAAATAAGAGGTGGAGAAGGAGGCCTAGTTGCCCTCCAATTTTTCGGTTACTTAAAAAGGTAACTAGAACTTTTAATTTTTAACGAATGTTTTTATTAGTAAAAAATATACGTAACTTAAGAATTAACTTACGTAACAAACTTTCATAACCTTATATTTTTATTATGTATACGAGGGGGTTTGTACCCTCGTTAATACCTCGCTCTTTACACTAAATCGTAAGTTTTGTCCCAATTCTTTAAGATTGACCCCTGAATCAGAAAGGCCGTAGAATAAATAGTTGAAATTACTAAAAATACTTTAGCATAAAGAGCAAGGGATTTATCTCCTCCTAAATACCTCGCTCTTTATGCTAAAGTATTTTTAGGACCCCTCATATGCGTAATAATCTCTGTTCGTTTTAAGTTTCAATGCTACTTCTTCCTTTCATTTGAAAAAACGTTTTCATGTTTATTTTTCATTGTTTTCTTATAGTAATGCTAGAGAATCCTGTGCCCTTTTCATTGAATTTTTCTTCCCCCATGATAGATTCCTCCAAGGAAAGATCCTCCGACATAGCCCCCTCTCCTCAGCCCCACCCCCAAAAAAATAAAATCCCCCTGAAAACGTCTGTACACTTCCTATTAACTATTACTATATGTAAACACTGGTCAAAGTTTGTAACTTGCAGCCCCTCCCCCAGGGATTGTGGGGGAATAAGTCATCCCCAAAGACATAGTTATTATGGTTTTCGACTATGCTGAACAAAATGGCTATCTCAAAATTTTGATCCGTTGACTTTGGGAAAAATATGAGCGTGGGAGGGGGTCTAGATGCCCTCCAATTTTTTTGGTCACTTAAAAAGGGCACTAGAACTTTTCATTTCCGTTAGAATGATCCCTATTGCGACATTCTAGGACCACTTGGTCGATACGATGACCCCTTTGAAAAAAAAAACAAAAAACAATCAAACAAACAAACACGCACCCGTGATTTGTCTTCTGGCAAAAATACAAAATTCACCATTTTTGTAGATAGGAGCTTGAAACTTCTACAGTAGGGTTCTCTGATACGCTGAATCTGATGGTGTCATTTTCGTTAAGATCCTACGACTTTTAGGGGGTGTTTCTTCCTATTTTCAAATTTTCTCAGGCTCGTAACTTTTGATGGGTAAGACTAAACTTGATGAAACTTATATATTTAAAATCAAAATTAAACTGCGATTCTTTTGATGTAGCTATTGATATCAAAATTCAATTTTTTAGAGTTTTGGTTACTATTGAGCCGGGTCGCTCCTTATGTACAGTTCGTTACCACGAACTGTTTGACAACTACAGAAGAGAGAATAATGAGGACTTTTTTCCCAAAACAGTGAACCAACAAAACCTATTTGATTATTTCGGCCCTATATCTAAGGGCCGTCTTCAGCAAAGAAAACAATAAACAATAAAACAGTTACAATAAAAATTTTCGGCTAAAAATCCATTATTTTTTTTGTAAGATAGCCTTGGCATCATTACTTCTTAACGAAAAGTTAAGCCAAGACTGTGTGATAAAAGCTAACATTTTACAAGCTAAAAAGGTTCATTCACTGAACTAACTGTATTTATTAAAAATGGGAATAATTTATTATTGCGATATTTGCCTTCTCTGCAGCTAATCTTGCAGTTCTTTTTGGATTGGGCTTGTTTTTTTTCGTTCCTATTTTTGTTTTATTTTGAATTAGATTATTTTCTGTAATTAATTTTGTGTACATAGGGTTGAGTGTGTATTCACCCAAGTCTCTATTTAGGGATTTATTATTATTTAAGTTTCGCTTGATTTCGATTGCCTCGCGGACAGTTTGTTTGATTCCTAGGTCATTGCTAATTAGAATTGTTTCGTCAAATAGAACATAATGGTTTGGATTTTAAAAAATACGATTACTTAAAGCTGAATCGAAAGATATGGAGTTATTTCTAGATTTTAATGCTTTTTCAATACTTTCTTTGTGTTGCTGTAATCTTGTTCCTAAATTTTGGTGGGTTCGACCAATGTAATAATTTCCACAACTACATTGTATTTGATACACCCCTCTTAGACGAGTAACTGGGGTTTTATCCTTACCAGAATTGAGAATATTCATTATACTTAAATTACAAAATTAAATTGCGAATACAACACGTAAATTGTTTTTTAAACAAACTTTTTTCAGTTTTGAAGTAATTTTCGGAATATAAGGTAGGTAAATCGTGCTTATAGGATTATTCGAATCGTTTTCTGGTGTGGGATTTAAGGCTTTAGAATAATGCTTCTTTAATCTTTGAGCAGTTAAATATAAAAAACAAGTTTTTTAAATGAAAGTAAGGAGCAACATTAAAACTTAAAACGACCAGAAATTACTCCGTATATAAAAGGGGCTTTTCCTCCTCAACGCCCCGCTTTTTACGCTAAAGTTTGACTCTTTCTCTTAGCTCTACATTTTAAAACAGTAAAAAACTTTAGCGTAAAGAGCGGGGTGTTGAGGAGGAAAAGCCCCTTTTATATACGGAGTAATTTCTGTTCGTTTTAAGTATTAATGTTGCTCCTTGCTTTCATTTTAAAAAAAACTTTTTTTTTATTTAATTTCTGAACGTTTTTGAATCAATGCATGTTTTGATTTTGGCTCTCCGCAGAGGAATAATTAAAACGAAATCTGCATATTTATTTTTTTTTGGCTAAATGGCTTTCTCATAGTTTTGACCGAATGATTTTGAGAACAAAAGGAGCGGGGAGGAAGCCTAGTTGCCCTCCGATTTTTTTGTTACTTAAAAAGGCAACTAGAACTTTTAATTTTTTACGAATGTTTTTATTAGTAAAAGATATACGTAACTTATAAATTAGCTTACCTACCGGACTTTTGTATTCTCATGTTTTTATTACATATATGAGGGGGTTCACCCCCTCGTCAGTACCTTTCTCTTTACACTAAAGCTTAAATTTTGTCCCAATTCATTCAGATTGACCCCTGAATCACAAAAGCCGTAGAATAAATAGTTGAAATTACTAAAAATACTATAGCGTAAAGAGCGAGGTATTAGGAGGAGGTGAGCCCTTCCAAAGCGTAATAATTTCTTTTCGTTTTAAGTTTTAACGCTGCTCCTTACTTCTAGTTGAAAAAACTTTTTCATATTTATTTTTTCATTGTTTTTTTTTTAATAATGCTAGAAAATCCTTCACTCCCTTCATGGAAATTTTTTTCCCCCATCACAACTTCCTCGATGGAATGGTTCCACCAACATATCCCCCTCTTCTCAACCCCTCCCCCAACCTAAAAAAATCCCCGTGAAAACGTCTGTATACTTCCCAATACCCATTACTATATGTAAGCAATGGTCAAAGTTTGTAACTTGTAGCCCCTCCCATGGGGACTGTGGGGGAGTAAGTCGTCCCCGAATACATATTAATAAGGTTTTTAAACTACGTTGAATAAAATGTTTATCTCAGAATTTTTATCTGCTGACTTTGGGAAAATAATTAGCGTGGGAGGGGGCCTAGGTGCCCTCCAGTTCTTTTGGTCACTTGAAAAGGGCACTAGAACTTTTCCGTTAGAATGAGCCCTCTCGCAACATTCTAGAACTACTGGGTCGATACGATCACCTCTGGGGGAAAAAATAAACAAACAAACAAATAAACACGCATCCGTGATCTGCCTTCTGGCTAAAAATACAAAATTCCACATTTTTTTTAGATAGGAGCTTGAAACTTCTATAATAGGGTTTTCTGATACGCTGAATTCTGATAGTGTGGTTTTTCGCAGTGTGAATAAACTTGATTTTACGGTTTACAGAAAACCTAAGCATAATAATAGATACCTTCACTTCAAATCTAACCATCCTCCATAGATTAAAAGAGGTGTGGTAATATCTCTTTTGGATAGAGCACTTAATATCTGTTCAGAAACATATATTAAAAAAGAATTAGATTTTATTACAGACATACTTTTCGGCAACGGGTACCCAATTTCTCTCATAAACACTGTTATTGCTCAAAGATTAAAGAAGCATTCTTCTAAAGCCTGAAATTCCACACCAGAAAACGTTTCAAATAATCCCACAAGCACGATTTACCTACCTTATATTCCGTAAATTACTTCAAAACTAAAAAAAAATTGTTTAAAAACAATTTACGTGTTGTATTCATGAGTAATTTAAGTATAGTGAATCTTCTCAACTCTGGTAAGGATAAAACCCCAGTCACTCGTCTAATAGGGGTGTATCAAATAACATGTAGTTGTGGAAATTATTACATTGGTCGAGCCCACCAAAATTTAGGAACAAGATTACAGCAACACAAAGAAAGTATTGAAAAAGCATTAAAATCTAGAAATAACTCCACATCTTTCGATTCAGCTTTAAGTAATCATATTTTTTAAAATCCAAACCATTATGTTCTATTTGACGAAATAATTCTAATTAGCAATGACCTAGGAACCAAACAAACTGTCCACGAGGCAATCGAAATCAAACGAAATATAAATAATAATACATCCCTAAATAGAGACTTGGGTGAATACACAATCAACCCATGTACACAAAATTAATTACAGAAGATAATCTAATTCAAAATAAAACAAAAACAGGAACGAATAAAAACAAGCCCAATCCTAAAATAACTACAAGATTAGCTGCAGAGAAGGCAAATATCACAATAAGAAATTATTCCAATTTTTAATAAATACAGTTAGTTCAATGAATGAACCTTTTTAGCTTGTAAAATGTTAGCTTTTATCATACAGTCTTGGCTGAACTTTTCGTTAAGAAGTAATGATCTGTAGGCTATCTTATAAAAAAATAAAAATGGATTTTTAACCGAAAACTTTTATTGTAAGTGTTTTATTGTTTATTATTTTCTTTGCTGAAGACGGCCCTAGATATAGGGCCGAAATATTCAAATAGGTTTTGTTGGTTCACTGTCTTAAAACACCAAAAACAAGAAGAACAACAGGGAATTTTTCAAGGTAGTGGGAAACAAATTAGAATGAATATTTCGGCCCTATGTCCAAGGGCCGTCCTCAGTAAGACAAATAAGAAAAAACAACTTACGATGGGATAAAATCTATAAAACTAAAATAAATAATTTTTCAAAACAGTCCCAGCATCCTTACCTCAGCGAAGTTCAACCAGGGCTGAAAAATAAATTGTTATGAAACGAGGCAATTCAATGAAATGAAAGAAAATGATTTAAAAACAGGTTTTTAATGCCAGCCTAGCTTTTTTCGCTGCTGATTTTTAAATATTTTGTAAGGTCATTTTTAATTAAATTTGTGTATAAAGTATTCAGTGAATATTCTCCTAAATCTCTATTTAAGGAAATATTATTATTAATCTTAAG
The DNA here is from genome assembly GCF_032884065.1 of Artemia franciscana. NCBI lineage: Eukaryota > Metazoa > Arthropoda > Branchiopoda > Anostraca > Artemiidae > Artemia > Artemia franciscana. The sequence goes on from NC_088882.1 coordinate 7,203,235, forward strand.
TCTGATTTCAATTGCTTCTTGAACTACTTGCTTTATGCCTAGATCATTGCTAATAATGGCGGATTCTTCAAAAAGTATTTTGTGGCTGGGATTTTCGAAAACATGGTTACTTAAAGCGGAATCAAAAGATTGAATCTTCTGTTTCTTTAAACCAACCCAGGCTATAAATTTAAATTAGTTGCATTGTCACAACGACGGTAATGAACTTCAATGAAGTTCACTTTTTGACTTACATACTTTAGATCTGAAGTTGACATTGTAAAAATTCAAGGGAGAAAGCACACAAAACTTTTGTCCTAATGTCCCAGTTCTGGGCCTCAAAACACTCCGTTAGTATGTCTTTCAATTCACTTGTTAAATTAGTTGCATTGCCACAACGACAGCAATGAGCTCCAATGAAGTTCAAATTTTGACTTACAACCTTTATAATCAGAAGTTGACACTGTAAAAATTCAAGTGAGAAAGCACACCAGTTCTGGGCCTCAGAACACCCCGTTAGTATGTCTATCTGTTCACTTGTACGACCACTCCAAACATTTGCAAGACCAAACCAGGCTGTAAACTTAAATTAGTCGCATTGCTGCAGTGACAGAAATGAGCTTCAATAAAGTTCATATTTTTGACTTACAACCTTTAGATATGAAATTGTAAATATATAAATAAACTTTTAATTTAATATTGAGCAACGAAAAATTATAATTCATAACCATAACCCAAGTCGAAATAAACAATACATACGTAGACATTATGTTGAAACAATGAAAATCAAAGGAGCTGTCCGGAATAAAAAGACATTAATTCTAAATCTTTATTGTAGTTTTATAACAAATCATTTGATTTTAACCATATAAAATAAACTTTCTACTTGTGCATGTCTTTCTGAGATTTTAATAGACAATTTAAGCAATAGCAATTATTACAAGATTATAATCATAACAGCTATAACAAAAATTATAATAACAACAATTAAACGATAAACGATTCAGAGTATCAAGTTCAGTGATAATGAAATTGGATTAATTTAACTGGGTAATTGGAATCTTACGCGGGCGTAGAAATCTAAATAAGTAGAAAGAATCAGGAGTTCATTTTTTAATGAAAAGACATCTATATTCAATTATGTGGTTTTTCGTAATAGCGAGCGCAAATTGAAAAATGGGAAACGCGAAGAGAAAATCTGCCAAAAAAAATAAGCTAAAAACACATGGGACCACAGGGGACCTAAGGAGGCATAAACTTTCCTCTGTTGCCTTTGGAAATCATTTTAACGTTTAAATTTTTGCGAACTGAAAATATTTAATCTAAAATTTAACTTTTAAAATGTAACTAAATAGTTTGGCTTATTTATTTTTTTTGCTTTATTTGGCTTTATTGACGAAAATATGCCACTACTCTAAAATATTTCAGAATTTTTGAAAAAAAATTATATCTTTGATTGAACTAGGTCTATGAATAGATCTAAGTTTGGTCCAAGGGGTAAAACGTGCTTGGATATGATGTCCTTGGTACTTAAACTATGACAGCTAGAAAAGCAGAAAAAAAAATACGAAACTCTTTTAAGACCATTGGCGTTGCCTTGCCATAAAAACAAAATACTAAGGGTCTGAGGTTTAACCCTCCCCAAGACAAAATATAGGCAATTCAATCAAAGCCTGTAAAGTATGCATTTCCTGCATAGAAATAATACGAAATTGTTGACTAGCATGCACTTTTTTTTAAACCATTTTGGACAACAAATTTGTTTTGGTAGGAGAGAAGAAAGCGGCGTAAAACGAAAGCAGATTGTATTTCATAGTTTTTTAAATCCACTGTAAAGTGGATAGTATGTTTAAACCTAAATGTTTTAAAATTTTTAATTAAAACGTTTTTAGTTAAATGTTAAATGGACCAACACAGCGGTTCAAAGTAAAAAGACATTAGTAGCCGCTTCTTATATTTTTTAAAATGAATTTAAACGATCGGAATCTTATAAAAATATATAAAAGTATAATTTCTCAATAGCATTTTGATATTATTCAATAGGGCTTTTCCTCCCCCAGGGATTTTGCAGAAATGAACGATTTACTGGATTAAGCGCAAGAAATAAAGGATTGAGAAACAATGAAAACATAAGAACTAAAGAAGCCAGGAAAATTAAAAGCAAAGTAAACTGGGAAGTGAAGGACCAGTTGGAGTAAAAAGATCAGTTTCCCCAAGATTGTTTCTAGGAAATAATTGTGTTTTTATTTAACAGAGCCTACTAAGCTACTTCCTTCACACCACCAGCACTAGGCTTGAAAATATATTTTATTATAATATATAATTTATTATAATATAATATTATATAATATATGAAAATATATTTTATTTATTATCAGATATTTACTATAGAAAAATTTGATTATAAATCTAAATTCTAATGCATCCTTAGAATTATATGTTGGTGAAAATAACCTCTAAATAAACTTCAAACTTCAAAAGTGAAAATAACGTCATATAAAAACACCAGCAAACCAAATATTTGAATTCTACCTGGTGCCGGGAATTTAGGAATAAAAAAATAAAAACAACTCAAAAAGGTATTCTTATATTAATATTACATGATTAAATTAGTATAATTAATTTTTGTAAAATTGTATTAAGTTCGTGTTATTTACGTTTATAAATTAATCAGACTATTTAATCTGCTTCCAAGATCTCGTCATCTACCGATGGTTTTATCTTGAAAGACAATATTTTTTTTAACATGATAAAACACTTCCTTCGAAGAAACCTTTCTTTGTAAGAACTCGTGAGCCCTATAAACCTTGAATCTCCCCGAGATGAAAGCATAAGCATTCCTAGGATTTATATCTATGTTTTTTAACAATTGTTTTAATAACATAGTAAAATAACAGCTTGAGAAAAAAATCTTCTCCTCAAGGCCATGGGATCGTGAACCACTAAAACTAGCAATCAAATCATGAGTATTTAAGCTCAGTACTGAATTTCTCATAAAGTTAATTTTATTTTGAACATGATAAAATACCTGCTTCAAATAAAGCCCTCTATCTGAGACCAATGAAAACTATGACCCTTAGGTTTTTCCAAGGTCTCCGTAGAATGTCTTCTCCATAGAATGTCAATTCTCCATAGAAATGTCATAGAATTCTCATGTCGTGTCAATAGTCCATAGAATTCTCAATAGAAATGTCAATTCTCCATAGAATGTCTATGGACATTCTATGCAATCCCATAGCTTTTTAACAGTTATATTTTTGAATTATGCTAAAATACAAGCCTCGATGGGAATCTTTTCTCACGGACCCGTATGTCTTAAAACTAGAAATAAAATCATAAGTGTCTTAACAACCTGTGAATTGATTTTTTTCTTAGTATCAGTACTCAAACTAATTCGTACAAGTATCTAGTCCTGCTAAGTGATAGCCGTACTTACTTAAGATATACATTTTTATTGTCTAAACTTATATACTTTTTCATTCCTTTCATAGTTCAATCCCAAAGTAAAACAGTTCAGAATAGGGATGAAACCTTTTAATTGACAGTGAACAGATATAAAGATATTTAACTGGATATTTCGAACACATATACAGTGTCCATCATAAGCAGTAAAACTCCATCATCAGAGTTTTACTGCTGATGATGAACACTGTATATGTGTTCGAAATATCCAGTTAAATAATTTTATATCTGTTCACTGTCAATTAAAAGCTTCCATCCTTATTTTGAGCTGTTTTACTTTCTTCGTGGAAAGGCAGTGTGGTCTTCGAAGTTATTTAGTTCAATCCAAATCACTTTCGTTCCATAAAATGCTAAAATTAGCTTCTTAAAACCTGATCATATAAATAATTCTTACAGCCCAAATTTGGTAATGAAAATGTATTAAATTAATTGACTTTTTTTCTCTCTGCGTCTCATCAAAATCAGCTCGTGATTATAACGTTAAAGATCCGTACATTGCACTCTTTCTCGCTACAGTATTAACTGTCTGTCAGACTGGTTATGGTATAGGCAGCCTCTAGAATTCCAGTTTAGTTGCTTAGAAAACTGTCGCATCATTTCATAGCTTAACACGACAGCTAATATGTTTTTTGCACCCATGGTTGCCACCTGAGTTAAAATAACGGAAGTAGTTAAGGCGTTTTCTCATAAACAATGTCAAAGAAGTTTTAATAGCCATCACATTCATTTTTGTTAGCCATATAGCAAAAGCAAATTTTAGATCCTTGGATAAAACATTTACTTGGCCAACAGACCCGTGGTGTTTCTTGAATTCCATCCCATAAATTATTAAGATCATGGGGGAGGGGGAATCTAGCAATCCAACAAATCTGAGTGAGGTGACTCCAGGGAATCCTTGCACCCCTAATACTGTTCAAATCAAGCTACCTAGATGATAAACCGAGCTTCTGGGTAGCCCCGAAGTAAGCAGCATCCAAATTTGACATGGTGGTCGCATCCAATGTTAGGTTACAGATTATATTGTAGCGTTGGAGGAAAAGATAAGGGTTTCCTATATCCTTGGAAAGATATTTTAAAAAACTTAATTAAATGATGCATATATTAAGAAAAATTTTCAGATCTTTAGATAAAAATATACTTGGCTAGCAAAGCCGTGACGTTTCTTGAATTCCATCCCATGGATAATCAAGATGACGTGGGGATGAAGAATGTAGCCACCAAAAAGATCTGGGTAGGACGACTCCAGGTTATCTTTAGGCACCTAACAATATTGAAATTGAGCTACAAAGTCAAAAAACTGAGCTGCTCGTAAGCCCTGAGGAAAGCAGGATCTGAATTATATGTTATCACACGGTACAGAAGAAGCCGCAGGGTTAGAGGGAAAATAAAGATTTTTCTACAGCAATATTTAGAATCAAATGATGGATAATGCGCTACAATTTCATGATGTGCTTCAGTTACGATAACCACCGCATTGAATATCTTACTAATTCCATGTTGTAGTAAAAGAAAATTTATGTAGTAAAAGAAGATTAGAGAATCTTCTCTAAAAAACAGAACAACACTATCTTACGTTATTTAGTAAATGTTTGAGGTAATTATAAAAATCATTTTAAATCATGATGGTTTTTTATTGTATTTGTTTTTTTGCCTTTGCTTGGGCTAAAATAAAACGACCACTTATGGAAAAAGAGCACAAAGAAATCGTATATTTTCCAACACTAGTAAAAAAAAAAAAAAAAAAAAAAATCGCTTTCAAAATGTCCCTGAATTTAGCGAAGCTTCAACCTTTAAATTAAATAAAAATAAATAAAATTAAGATTAAATTTAAGATTAAGATAAAATTTAAATAAGATTAAATTAAATAAATTTAAAGAAATGAAAACTGTAATTATCCTAAATTTAAACCTATCTTGAATTTTTATAGTTTTGCTGGGTGATGGTGCACTGTTATAAATATAAAATATAAATATAGGTATTAATTTTTTAAATTTGTTTATTCAAATATAAATTCTTAAATGAGCAGATTTAGCCTTTAAGAAATAATTATACGGATATAACTGAAAAATACGAATTGGTTATTACCCTACTTTGCATTCGAGAGTTATCTGAGCTTTAAAAGGTTCTATTAACAACTGTTGTTGGGATTCAAAGCTATTAATAGGCGAAAGAGTCAAAAATGAGGAAGAATTTTCCAGAGTGACATGTGATACGCCAACAAACTAAATTGAACAGTGCAAAAAGCTATTTTGACTTAATACTTGGGTTGGCTCACGAGAAGAAAAATATACAAGCAAAAGAACTAAATCCTTTTTAGTTTTACTCTGTACTATCCGATATTTGCCCAGTTCAGTGGCAGATCAGTAGACCAAAATGTAGAGAAGGGGCTAGTCAAGGAAGGAGTTTGTAACTATGATTTTACGATTTTTTGGTTCAACCGTTTCCTGGGTTTAACCGAACTGTTTAAGTGTTAGCAAAACTCTGGATTATTAAACTGTACAAAGAAGAGAAGTTCAGCCCCTTAATAATGACATTTTAAACAAATAACGGAAAAACTTGCACAAATTAAAACTACAAACATGACTAAAGGGGAGTATTACCCCACTCCCACGCCACTTGGATCTGAAATGGCATTAGAATTGATAGTTTCTGTTGCTGCTAAAAAAGATAACCCAAATATTCTCCCTCCTTGGATGCAAAAATTGTTTAACATAGAAAACTGTTTGATAAGTTGATGACCAAAAACATAATTTTTGTAGTTGATCCCCTCCCCAAAAGGAAAAAAAGTGGTGGTAACTTCCCTCCCCTTAGGTCCTGGGGAAATCTCTTCTTGTCATCAATAAAGAAAAAATTCTATAAAATAAGTTTTTCAAAGAAAAGTAAAAAAAACTCCATTAAAACAAAAATTAGTAAAAATAAAAACAAATAATCTACCAAGCGTATAACTACCACAAATCAGCATCAATAAATAACTGGATCACTAAACGAAAATAAATGACAATTTACAACCGAGTCAAACTCAAAACGAGCTGAAAAAGAAATGAGTAGAGTTTACAACCCCTACACATTTTCAAGGACAGAACATAATTTGCAAACGTCTGAAAAAAAATAGAAATGAATGGGCATATATGCTTATATCTATTCCATAAAATATTAATAAGTTTGATTTATCAAACTTATAAAAGTGAAAATATTTAATTTTTTTCAGTAAAGGGCAAATTATGTTCTGGCTTTCAGAAGGCATAGGGCTTTTGAGCACTACTCATGTTAATTTATACCCCATTTGAATTGGACTTGATTATTTATTTTAATTTCTGCTTGTTTTGTGTTGATTGATGATGATTTTTGGGATCTTTACGCTTGGTAGATTATTTGTTTCTATTTTTAGTTATTTTTAAGGCACTTGGTATTAACCAAGTGACATATAGCAGTCGCCAATTCTGTCGGTCTGTCTGTCTGTCGGTCTGTCCCGGTTTTGCTACTTTAGGCACTTCCAGGTAAGCTAGGACGATGAAATTTGGCAAGCGTATCAGGGACCGGACCAGATTAAATTAGAAATAGTCGTTTTCCCGATTTGACCATCTGGGGGGGAGTGGGGGCCCGGTTAATTCGCAAAAAATAGAAAAAATGAAGTATTTTTAACTTATCAGCGGGTATTTGGATCTTAATGAAATTTAATGTTTGGAATGATATTGTGTCTTAGAGCTCTTATTTTTAATCCCGACCGGATCTGATGACATTGGGGGGAGTTGGAGGGGGAAAACCTAAAGTCCCGGTTTTGCTACTTTAGGCACTTCCAGGTAAGCTAGGACGATGAAATTTGGCAAGCGTATCAGGGACCGGACCAGATTAAATTAGAAATAGTCTTTTTCCCGATTTGACCATCTGGGGGGGGGGGGAGAAGGGGCCGGTTAATTCGGAAAAATAGAAAAAATGAAGTATTTTTAACTTATGAGCGGGTGATTGGATCTTAATGAAATTTGATGTTTGGAATGATATTGTGTCTCAGAGCTCTTATTTTAAATCCCGACTGGGTCTGATGAGATTGGGGGGAGTTGGAGGGGGGAAACCTAAAATCTTGGAAAACACTTAGAGTAGAGGGATCGGGATGAAACTTGATGGGAAAAATAAGCGCAAGTCCCAGATACATGATTGACATAATCGGAACTTATTTGCTCTCTTTGGGGTAGTTGGGAGGGGGGGAGTAAGTCTTAAAAATTAGAAAAATGAGGTATTTTCAACTTACGAACGGGTGATCGGATCTCAATGAAATTTGATGTTTAGAAGGATATCGTGTCTTAGAGCTCTTATTTTAAATCCCGACCGGATCTGGTGATGGGGGCGGGGAGTTGGGAGGGGGAAACCTAAAACTTGGAAAACACTTAGAGTGGAGGGATCGGGATGAAACATGGTGGGAAAAATAAACACAAGTCCTAGATAGATGATTGACATAAACGGAACGGATCCGCTCTCTTTTGGGTAGTTGGGGGGGGGGTTAATTCTGAAAAATTAGAAAAAATGAGGTATTTTTAACTTACGAATGGGTGATTGGATCTCCATGAAATTTGATTTTTAGAAGGATATCGTGGCTCAAAGCTCTTATTTTAAATCCTGACCGGATCTGGTGACATTGGGGGAAGTTTGGGGTGGGGAGACCTAAAATGATGGGAAACCCTTAGATTGGAAGGATTGGGATGAAACTTGGTTGGAAAAATAAGCAAAAGTCTTGCATACGTAATTTACATAATTGGAACGGATCCGCTCAATTGCGGGGGGGGGGGGGTAATTCTGAAAAATAAGAAAAATAACGTATTTTTAACTTACGAAGGAGTGATCGGATCTTCATGAAACTTCATATTTAGAAGGACCTCGTAACTCTGATATCTTATTTTAAATCTCAACCGGATCAAACGTAATTGGGGGGGGGGGGCAGTTGGGGGGACCGGAAATCTTAGAAAATACTTAAAGCGGTGAGATCAGGATGAAACTGGATGGGAAGAATAGAAACCTGTCTAAGATACGTGACTGACATAACTGGACCGGATCTGCTCTCTTTGGTGGAATTGGGAGGGGGGAGGTAATTTTGAAAATTGAGGTATTTGTAACTTACGAAAGGGTGACCAGATCTTAATGAAATTTGATATTTAGAAGGATCTTGTGCTATAAAGTTTAACTTTAGGTTCTGACCTTCTCACAAGTGCCAAATGAGCTCTTGGCTCTTCCGACCTCGTCCAAATGAGCTCTTGGCTCTTCCGACCTCGTACCATATGAGCTCTCGGCTCTTCCGACCTCGTCACAAGTGCCATATGAGCTCTTAGCTCTTGTTTTTAATGGTGTTCTTTACTTTTCTTCAAAAAACTTATTTTATAGAAAAAGTTTTATTTTAATTAATGACAAAAAGAGACTTCCCCAGGACCTAAGGGGAGGGACGTGTTTTAATTAATATCTGCTAGTTTTTTATTGACATAGTCTTTTTCATGGAAATAATTAATAATATTTTATAATTTTTTAGTTCTTTCCTATAAGAATCCATAGTTTGGGTTGCTATTTGCATGTTGGAGAAACTTTTTCAAGAATTTTTTATCCTGACACAAACAGTACTATTAGCATTATTTTTAATAAGTGTTCTTCTTAATTTAAATTCTCTAAGGTGTTTTCTACAAGGTGTGGCTTGTGAGATGTTTTAAACAGGCCAAACTGGCTATTTAGGTCTACTTCTGTATTACTAGCATTGTTTCTAATAAGTATTCTTCTTAATTTGAATTCTCTAAGGTGTTTTTTATAAGATGTGGCTTGTGAGATGTTTCAATCTGGCCAAATTGGCTATTTATTAGTTAATTATTAGTTAACATGCTAGGTTTTGGTAGAGGACAATAGAGTTTTTTCTGCATTTTCTTTTTTCTTTATTTTAGGGTATAAATCAAAAGGAAAGTTGCAATTTATTACAACTGTTAATTAGTTGCATTAGTTAGTTAATGATTAGTTTGCATGTTAGGTTTTAGCAGAGGACAACAGAGCTTGTATGTGTTATCTTTATCATTTACTTTATAATCTAAATTTAAAGTAAAGTTGCAATTTACTGCAACTATTTATCAGTTGCATTAGTTCGATAATTATTAGATAATCATGCTAGATTGTGGTAGAGGACAACACATAGGGGAATACCCTACAGATATGGAGAGTACCTCCATAGGAGACACGGACCAAGAAGGACCTTGTCTCTGGGGGTCCATATTAGAAACTGGGGCACCCTCCCCTGGGGACATAAATACAGGTGGAGGAGGAAGAAGGCCCCTCAAATGTACATTCGACAGGGTCCACTGGCGTGTCCACACGTCACATGAGCTACAAACATTCTCCCAGTAATTGGTTAAATTGCATGTTAATGCAGAACACAATTGTGGGAGGATCCTCTATAGGAGGACAACTGCGACAGGGCGTAAGATCCAGATTTATGGACAACGGCCTCTGTAAAGGGCTGTCTCGACCCTTTTGGGGTACCTGCAAGACTGGGAAACTTGCGGTCAACTTTTCCCACTTTAGGAGGGGCGAACCTTGGGGAAATGATAGCCTAGTAAACAACACAGCACTCAAACGGGACTCTGATTATTGGGTATTTTTCTGGGTTTGGTTTGTTTTGATGGGCGTTTTCGGGCTGAAAAACCTCTTCCTAGCTAATTTATCTACAATGGGCTGCCTCCCCGTAGTAGCATAATATTTGCAGATATGAATATATAATGAGTCAGAGGTAATAGGCTTGGATCTGTCTGTGTAGGATTTCGACTCATGTTGATTGAAGAGCATCGCCAAGTGCTGAAAACCAGGTTGTGACCAAGATGGGCCCTGGATTGCACAAAGCCTCCAACTTACTGGAGGTCCCAAGGACTTCTTGCTGTCCGGTTCTAAGCCGGCTTAAGCGCTTCGGTGTGGACTTGAGAAGATATGTTGGTCCCCGTCCTGCACTGGTATCCGGGATCATTGCTTTTCCTGCGGCCAAAATAATTTCAAAGATTTAAAGAACACGAAAATTGGAACTTGGAATGCTACGACGTTAAAAAATGAACGTCGTATCTTCATTTTGACTGACGAATTCAAACGGTTTGAACTAGATTTATTAGGAGTTTCAGAAACTCATATCCCAGGGTTAGGAAGCATGAAATTAGGTGACATAGAATTTGTTTACTCAGGCAGGAAGGATGGGGTACATAGACAGGGAGTAGGGCTCATGATGAATAAGGAAGCTGCCAAGTCTTGTTTATGCTGGGAAGGTATTAAAAATAGAATACTAATTGCTCATTTTATGACTAAAAAGTTCAGAATATCAGTTATAGTAGTATATACCCCTGTTGAACCAACTGGTGGAGATACTAGTGACTCAGATGAATTTTACTTACAGTTACAGGAGCAAATAGAAAGGGTACCAGGTAGAAATATGGTGTTTTTGCTAGGAGATTTTAATGCCCAGGTTGGTGGAAATAGGGATAGATGGTATCCTAGCCTAGGTAAATTTGGTGTAGGAAAAGAAAACAGTAATGGCTATAGACTTTTGCAGTTTTGTAGGTATAACAACCTAGTTATAACCAACACGGTGTTTGGTCACAAAATGGCCCATAAGTTAACATGGTATTCACGTGATGGTAAGACAGCAAACCTTATTGATTATGAACAAATACAGCGTAGAAACAATAGGGAAAGTTTTTTCAAGACAATGGAAATTATTTATGTAGATATTTCGGCCCTATGTCCAAGGGCCGTCTTCAGCACAATACAATACTATATATATATATAAAAGAAACTTACATCAAATTGTGAGAATTAAAACTGAATATAAAAACACTTATTAAAACAATTTTTTTTTTAAATATAGCTCTAGCATCCTTACTTCAGCGAAGTTCAACCAGGACTGGCGAAAAGAATGAAATGAAGAAATATAAACTCATTCAAACTAAAGAGAATAAAATGATTAGATGCAATTTCTTAAAGCTAATCTTGCTTGTTTAGCAGCCTGTCTCAAAGGCCTTTTCGTAGTTGGTTCAGTACTATTATAAATTGGTTTAGTAAAATATTTTGTTAGATCATTTTTAATTAAATTTGAGTATAAAGAATTTAGTGAGTATTCCCCTAAGTCCCTGTTCAAAGAAATATTTTTATTTATTTTGAGATTAATTTCAATTGATTCTCGAACCACCTGTTTTATTCCCAAATCATTACTAATAAGTGAAGAGTTTTCAAAAAGTATCATGTGGGACGGATTATTAAATATATGCCAACCTAGAGCAGAATCAAAGGAATTGTTGGAACCATTTGAAATTAAGGCCTTGTCTATGTCATTTTTATGCTGTTGTAACCTTTTGTCTAGATTCTGATGGCATAAAAATGACATAGACAAGGCCTTAATTTCAAATGGTTCCAACAATTCCTTTGATTCTGCTCTAGGTTGGCATATATTTAATAATCCGTCCCACATGATACTTTTTGAAAACTCTTCACTTATTAGTAATGATTTGGGAATAAAACAGGTGGTTCGAGAATCAATTGAAATTAATCTCAAAATAAATAAAAATATTTCTTTGAACAGGGACTTAGGGGAATACTCACTAAATTCTTTATACTCAAATTTAATTAAAAATGATCTAACAAAATATTTTACTAAACCAATTTATAATAGTACTGAACCAACTACGAAAAGGCCTTTGAGACAGGCTGCTAAACAAGCAAGATTAGCTTTAAGAAATTGCATCTAATCATTTTATTCTCTTTAGTTTGAATGAGTTTATATTTCTTCATTTCATTCTTTTCGCCAGTCCTGGTTGAACTTCGCTGAAGTAAGGATGCTAGGGCTATATTTTAAAAAAAAATTGTTTTAATAAGTGTTTTTATATTCAGTTTTAATTCTCACAATTTGATGTAAGTTTCTTTTATATATATATATAGTATTGTATTGTGCTGAAGACGGCCCTTGGACATGGGCCGAAATATCTACATAAATAATTTCCATTGTCTTGAAAAAACTTTCCCTATTGTTTCTACGTTGTATTTGTTTGTTATGGAAAGGCAGTGTGGTCTTCGTCGCTATTTTTATTGATTATGTTATTGTAAACCGAGGACTAGCAGCATCAATACAAGATACTAGGGTGTATAGGAGTGCTGCTATTGACGTTAAAAGTAAAGATCACCATCTACTAGTGTCTAAGGTTAATTTAAAGCTGAAATTTCGGAAGGTTAACTACCTCCCGGAAAGTTATCATGTTGGTAGACTCAAGGATGAAAATTTGAGAAAAAACTTCCAGGAACAGTTGATTTCTGTACTTGAGAGTTTAAAATTTGACAATGTGGAAGATGGATGGAATGATTTTAGAAAAACATTTTGTGAGGTTGCTGATGGTGTCTTATGTAAGACTGCTAAGATTGCAAATAGGAATATTAGTGAAAAAGCTTTAGGTTTAATAGAGAGTAGAAGGGGTTTGTACAAGAATTATCTGAGTGATAGGTCGTATGAAAACAAAAGGAATGTAGAGAAAGTGGACAAAGCATTAAAATATGAACTAAGGAGATGTGAAGTGGAGGCCATGGATAAAATTTGTTAGGATCTGGAAGATGCAGCTAGACGGCATAATAGTGAAATATTATACTGGCATGTTGATAAATTGAAAAGGAGTAGTCAATCCGGACTAGTCCCAGTTAAAGATAGGAATGGGGTCACAATTAGTGATAAGGAAAAAGTTAAAGAAAGATGGGTGGAACATTTTAAGAATGTGCCTAACCTATATACATTTGCAGGAAAAGACATAGATGAAATGAAAAAGTTTGTGATACCTTGGATGTGAAGGAAGACTTTTTTTGTGAGGAAAACCAGGCGCTGATAGTGTAATAAATGAGTTTCTTAAATATGGTTAGGAATAAGCTACTAAAGATTATGAACAGGAATTTTGAAAAAGGGGTTTTAAGCACAACGGGAAAATTTTTTAACTGGAAGATGGAATTAAGGGCTAAAGAAGAGGCCTCATTGTCCTCCAATCCCTTTTGACTCTTAAAAAGGGCACTAGAACTTTTAATTTCCAATCAAATCAGCTCGTTTAAAATATCAATATTACTAGCTATGATAGAGCAGCGATAATAGAGTGATTTTTTATTGGTAACCAGCATAAGCACAGTGTATTTATATTAAAGATTTTAAAACAATATTTATTTTTTAACCATAATGAGCAAATTGCATAACTGAGAGAAGGAGTTGATCTACTCAATAATTCTAGATATATAGTTACTAAACTGTTCAGCTGTGCTGAACAAAATAGCTGTCTTGAATTTAATTGGAAGCATTTATAATAATAAGAACAATAATAACAATAATAATAATAATAATAATAATAATAATATATACTATCCACAAACATTCAAAGTATAAACAGTGGAGTAGAGAGAAAAAAAAATGATAAGCAAAGCAAAACAAAGGCACACGCAGCTCATCAATAGCAAGCACAACAAATCTAATATAACAAAGAAAAATATCTTTGTTATCTTTCAATATCTTCAATTATCTTTTCAATTATCTTTCAATATCTTCAATATCTTCAATTTCAATATCTAGTGATCTTTCTTACGAAACAGATGAGCCATGCCTGATAAAAGCAAAAGCACAGGGGTGCAATAAGCGTTACAAATCATGCACAAACCGTTACGGTTGCAAGGGCTTTTGTTTGGGGATATTTTCCCGTAAGCGACGCGTAGGTTTTTCCCAACTTGATTCACTAGGGATGAACAGTTATTGGAATGTGCTGTGACAAAACACAGACCAAGCCAACTGACTAAAGAAGAACATGGTAGAACGGCAGTCCCAGCAACGAGTGGAGCGACCGCATAAGGGCTGTTAAAACAAATAGACTAGCATTTAGACGCATTAACTGACAGTCCAATCTTAGATAGTAAAATTTCTTAATATCGTAAAATTGGAAAGCAGTCCACGGCGAGGCCGGGCAACAAGTAGAACATCGCCTGCATATGCAACATATGACAAACCATTATTACCGTAAAAAATAGAACTTTTAAGGGGATGTATTCACGATGCAAGCGCATGTTTAAATATACCAGGAGACAACACGGCCTCTTGCCGAACTCCCTTATTAATGTTTACCTGGTCAGATATTTGGCCATTCCAGGTAACTTGAATTTCAGACTTTGAATACCAAAAAGACAATAAACATAGTACATTAGGATTAAGACGCAAGGGCAAATAGACACCTGAGATGCCACACCTGAAGACGCAAGGGAAAATAGAGTCTGAGATTGCACAATATTATTGAAAGCACCAGAAATGTCAACAGTAAGACAGTATAAAGACATTTTCGTTTTTACGGCATCTTTCATTAGCCGGCTTAAAACATGATATGCATTGGAGTAACTGAAACATTTCCGAAAACCAAACTGAATAGACGTAAGATCACATTTCGGCTCAATTTCTGGTATTAATAAATGTTCAAGCAACTATTAAGTTACTACTAAGCTATTGGGATTTAAGAACTATTTGCTTTCTTATTGTTTATTAAGTTACGGCCACTACTAATAAAAATCTTAATTTAACCAAGGTATTCTATTTACTCAATCGAATGGGTTATGCACTGCCTAATATAAATCGTTCATATTCCTACAAGTCTTATATGATGTATTTCCCAAAAACTGTTTGCTAAACTTTTCTTTAAGGGAGTATCAGAAGGACAAAATATTTCCACCTACGCTGATCTTCTTAGCCTACATCGATCTTTTGAACTTAAACCTGAGAACAGCTAAGCAAACTGTTTTTTCTTACAGTTGTGTCAGATATGGCCTTTCAGCATGACAGTGAGAATATTAGTATTGCAGATAATTATATTTACTGAGTTTAATTTGCACTTTTTAGAGATATAATGTGCCACCTGCTTATTCAGAAACATACATTCATCCTCAGAAATGAATTATATATTTCAAAAACATTTACAAACAAGCCTCGTACGCTACATATATTTTCATTGTTGTGTCATAAACGCTGAAATGTCAGATATGGCCTTTCAGCACGACAGTGACAATATTAAAATTGCTGATAATGATGTTTACTGAGTTTAATTTGCATACACTTAAGCTTAATACACCTTAAAAAATATAATGTACCATATATTTATTCAGAAACATACATTCATCCTCAGAAATGAACTACATATTTCAAAAACGTTCAGGAACGAGCTTCGTACGCTACATGTATTTTCTATATTGTCTCAGAAACGCTGAAATGTCAGATATGGCCTTTCGGCAAGTCAGTGACAATATTAACATTGCTGATAATGATGTTTGCTGAGTTTAATGTGCAGGCCTTTAGTCTTAATGCACCTTAAGATATACAATGCAGCATCTATTTATTCATAAAAATTCATTCATCTTCACAAAAGACCAACATGTTTAAAAAATATTCACAGACGAGCCTCATACGCTACATATATATTTTCTTTGTTTTGTATATCTTCACGGCAAACTCCTTGATTTACTATATACATTTAAGGTGCCTAAATCATATAAAAACTCAAAATATAGGAATATATATATCCAATAATTAAATAAGGAATATAATTATATAATTATAATTATAATTATATAATTATTATACAATTATATAATATATATATATATATATATATATATATATATATATATATATATATATATATATATATATATATATATATATATATATATATATATATATATATATATATATATATATATATATATATATATATATATATATACTATATAATTTTACATATAATTTTATATATTAATCTATATATATAAAAATAAGTTGTCTGTCTGTCTGTGGATGTGTGGATGGATGTGTCAGGTGACGTCACCTGAAAAAACTGGATCAGGTGACGTCAAAACTGAAAAAACTAAAAAAAGGCAAAAACTACAAAAAAACTAAAAACTAATAAAAAAAATAAAAAAGCTAAAAAACTAAAAAAACTATAAAGGTAAAAACCAATAAAAAACTAAAAAAAAACTGAAAAAACTAAAAAAAGGCAAAAACTACAAAAAAAAACTAAAAACTAATTAAAAAAAGTAAAAAAGCTAAAAAACTAAAAAAACTAAAAAAAAACTAAAAAAAGGTAAAAAACTAAAAAAAATAAAAAATAAAAAAAAAACTAAAAAAAAGGAAAAAACTGAAAAATAAGTTAAAATAAAGGTAAAAACCAATAAAAAACTAAAAAGAAAAAAAGGAAAAAACTAATAAATGACGACACTCAAAGAGAAAGCGACCAGGACAAAAGGAATGTTCGATTAGCAATCAACAAAGCACCGGGACACAGGGAGTATAAATGACGACCAGGACATAAGTAAAAAAAAAAACTATCTATATATATAAAAATAAGTTGTCAAACTAAAAAAAGGCAAAAACTACAAAAAAAACTAAAAACTAATAAAAAATAAGTTGTCAAACTAAAAAAAGGCAAAAACTACAAAAAAAACTAAAAACTAATAAAAAAGCTAAAAAACTAAAAAAACTAAAAAAAGGCAAAAACTACAAAAAAAACTAAAAACTAATAAAAAAAATAAAAAAGCTAAAAAACTAAAAAAACTAAAAAAAGGTAAAAAACTAAAAAAACTAAAAACTAAAAAAAACTAAAAAAAAGGAAAAAACTGAAAAATAAGCTAAAATAAAGGTAAAAACCAATAAAAAACTAAAAAAAAACTGAAAAAACTAAAAAAAGGCAAAAACTACAAAAAAACTAAAAACTAATAAAAAAAGTAAAAAAGCTAAAAAACTAAAAAAACTAAAAAAACTAAAAAAAGGTAAAAAACTAAAAAAAAATAAAAAATAAAAAAAAACTAAAAAAAAAGGAAAAAACTGAAAAATAAGCTAACATAAAGGTAAAAACCAATAAAAACTAAAAAGAAAAAAAGGAAAAAACTAAAAAAAATTTTCATCTAAAAAACTAAAAAAAACTAAAAAAGGTAAAAACTAAAAGAACTAAAAAAGAAAAAAATAAATGACGACACTCAAAGAGAAAGCGACCAGGACAAAAGGAATGTTCGATTAGCAATCAACAAAGCACCGGGACATAGGGAGTATAAATGACGACCAGGACATAAGTAAAAAAAAAATTAACAAAACTAAAAAGAAGGTAAAAACTACAAAAAAAACTAAAAAGAAAAAAAAAACTAAAAACTAATAAAAAAACTAAAAAATCTAAAAATCTAAATAAACTAAAAAAGAAAAAAAAAGGAAAAAAATAAAGGAGAAAAACAAAACTAAAAAACGAATGTATATACAGACCGGTACACCGGGATACAAATGACGACCGGGACACAGGGAATATAAATGACGACCGGGACACAGGGACACAACTACAACGGGGACACCGGGGGAAACAGGGGGATATAAATGACGAACGGGACAAAAAAACTAAAAAGAAAAAAAAACTAAAAACTAATAAAAAAACTAAAAAATCTAAAAATCTAAATAAGCTAAAAAAGAAAAAAAAGGAAAAAAATAAAGGAGAAAAACAAAACTAAAAAACGAATGTATATACAGACCGGGACACCGGGATACAAATGACGACCGGGACACAGGGAATATAAATGACGACCGGGACACAGGGACACAACTACAACGGGGACACCGGAGGAAACAGGGGGATGTAAATGACGACCGGGACAGGGAATGGTCGATTAGCAATCACCATCAACAAAGCTCAAGGGCAATCATTAGAATCATGAGGTATAGATCTGAATACAGATTGTTTTCCCATGGACCATTATATGTTACATGTTCAAGAGTCGGTAAACCTGACAATCTATTTATATGCAAAGACAATGGGACAGCAAAGAATGTTGTATATTCGCAAGTTTTACGTAGTTAAAACCATATATATATATATCTATCTATATTCACAGGTGGGACATAGGGACACAACTACAATGGCGCGTAACTATTATGGCGCGTAACGACTTACGCGCGCGGGGGGGCTTGGGGGGGGCGCGAAGCGCCCCCACCAACTAGGTGTTGGGGTGGCGCGAAGCGCCACCCCAACAGCTAGTTATATATAATTATTATATAGGACATTCAAAAAAATAGGGCTTCGATTGGATCTACAACTAGACTCTTCCAGTTTGGACTCTTTGTTGGCAAGATCTAATTCAGACTGCCAAAATGATCATAAAAAAGGCAAAATTGCATGCTAAAACAGAAGAATTTGGCGGAAAAGACATATTGTTTGGCGATCATTAGCTAAAGCTCTGATATAAACTGCCAAATAGGACATTCGAGTAAAAATTGGGCCTTCTTTGGATCTACTACTAGACTCTTCCAGTTTTTGACGCTTTTTTGGCAAGATGTAATTCAGACTGTCAAAATGATCATAAAGAAGTGAAAATTGTAGACAAAACAGAATATTTTTGCTGGAAAGACGAAGTATTAGGCGATCATTAGCTAAAGCTCTGATACAAACTGCCAAATAGGACATTAAAAAAAAATTGGGCCTTGTTTGGATCTACTTCTAGACTCTTCCAGTTTTGGACACTTTGTTGGCAAGATGTAATTCAGACTGCCAAATTGATCATAAAACGGTAAAATTGCAGGCTAAAACAGAAGATTTTGGCGGGAAAGACAAAGTATTCGGCGATCTTTATCTAAAGCTCTGATACAAACTACTAAATAGGACATAGAAACAAAAATTGGGCCTCATTTGGACCTTTTGCTAGACTCTTTCAATTTTTGACGCTTTCTTGGCAAGATCTGATTCTGACTGCTGAAATAAAAACAAAGAAGGGGAAATTGCAGGCTAAAACAGAAGATCTTAGCGGGTGGGGCCAAAATTTTGTGAACATTAGCTAAAGCTCTGATATAAACCGCCAAATAGGACATACAAAGAAATGGACCTCATTTGAATCTCCTACTACGCTTTTTAATTTTGACCCTTTCTTAGCCTTCTCAGTCAAATATCTTGCAATAAAACTTTGAATGATTGAGTTACATTAGCTTAAAGATAAACTGGATTCAAATAGATGTCGCCTGGCTAATTGAAAAAAGACTTATGTTTATTGTTTCAGCAGCGGCGTGTTTGGAATTTCTTTCCAGGGAGGGGGGATGAGTTGAAAGCTGACAGAAGACTAGAATCTTACCAGCAACTAAGTATATTACTGTCATAGTCTACTATTATAGCTTGTTTATTACTGTGCTACTAAAAACGGTAAAATAACACATAAACGTTAAAATGGGGATATATCCATTTGTCTAGACAGTGAAAAAAAACAGTTACAAAAGTCCATATGTTTTGGTCACACATACAGCGACCCTCATCAGTAAATAACTAAATTTTAGTATTTCTACTGATGAGGGTCGCTGTATATGTGATTGAAATATCTGGACTTGTGTACCTTTTTTTCACTGTCTAAATAAATCGATCTTTATGTATTTGATCCGTTTATGTGTTCGTCAAAGAACGGCAGTGTGTTCTAAGAAAATGATGCCTAATTTAAGGTGTTATGTCGAAAATACGGTAAAATAATGTGTTCAATTAACCAAATTGAAGAATTCTATTCTTTGTTTATCCTTGAATAAGATACCAAACAACATAAGCACTGAAAATAATACTTATATTTTCATCCTTCTTGATTTCCTCTGGAAGTCGCTTCAAACGTATTCAACACCTTTCAACCTACCTTTTAATATCTGATTTCGGTGGTATCTTTTGAGTTCCTTTAGCGTGATAAGTGAATGCTCTGCAAATGTCATGTTAACAGGAAGAATACAATTCAGAGTGAATGTATGCTTGGAAAAAATTGTTTGTCGAACATACCAAGAGTTTCAGAAACATTACTAGGATGGAGAGACGCGCCTATAGACCTCTATTTGGCTTGCCAAGCAGTTAACTCAGCAAGGATGCTAGTTTCAGAGAAACAGAACTGCTCGTATTTTTGTAGTTCTGTCACAACCTTGGATCTTCTAGACTCTTCCGGTTTTCAAACGTAGTCAACATCCGCTCTGACATTACATTTGTCGGACATGTGTGCAAGACCTTTCAACCTACCTTTTGATATCTGGTTTCGGTGATATGCTTTGACTTCCTTTAGCGTGATAAGTGAATGCTCTGCAAATGGCATGGTAACAGGGAGAATACAATTCAGAATGAATGTATGGTTAGAAAACATCGTTTGTCGCAAGCACTGACAGTTTCAGAAACATTACTAGGGTGACGAGACTCGCCTATAGACCTCTATTTGGCTTGCCAAGCAGTTAACTGAGCAAGGATGCTAGGTTCAGAGAAACAGAACTGCTCGTATTTTTGCAGTTCTGTCACAACCATGGATCTTCTAGACTCTTCCGGTTTTCAAACGTAGTCAACATCCGCTCTGACATTACATTTGTCGGACATGTGTGCAAGACCTTTCGACCTACCTTTTGATACCTGATTTCGGTGGTATCTTTTGAGTTCCTTTAGCGTGATAAGTGAATGCTCTGCAAATGTCATGGTAACAGGAAGAATACAATTTAGAGTGAACATATGGTTGGAAAAAGTTGTTTGTCGCACATACCAAGAGTTTCAGAAACATTACTAGGATGATGAGACGCGCCTATAGACCTCTATTTGGCTTGCCAAGCAGTTAACTCAGCAAGGATGCTAGTTTCAGAGAAACAGAACTGCTCGTATTTTTGTATTTCTGTCACAACATTGGATCTTCTAGACTCTTCCAGTTTTCAAACGTAGTCAACATCCACTCTGACATTACGTTTGTCGGACATGTGTGCAAGACCTTTCAACCTACCTTTTGATATCTGGTTTCGGTAGTATGTTTTGACTTCCTTTAGCGTGATAAGTGAATGCTCTGCAAATGTCATGGAAACAGGGAGAATACAATTCAGAATGAATGTACGGTTGGAAAACATCGTTTCTCGCGCGCACTGACAGTTTCAGAAACATTACTAGGGTGACAAGACTCGCCTATAGACCTCTATTTGGCTTGCCAAGCAGTTAACTCAGCAAGGATGCTAGTTTCATAGAAACAGAATTGCTTGTATTTTCGTAGTTCTCTCACAACCTTGGATAGATTTGTTGCGTCCGAAATGCTGTAGCTCGGTGGTTAAGAATCTTGTATCGAGCTATTCATATAGCTGCTGGAGACAAAGGACAAAGACAAAGTCGTCGTGAAAAAGAGAAGAGTCTGAAGAGTGGAATCACTGACGTTGCCGTCTTGGTATTGTGATGGGTGTTTTAACACTTTCTGGTGTCTGGACTGCTGCTTTAAATACTCGACATGCTACTACCTCCATCAAAGCCAATTCTAACTAACTTGTTCATTTTTAATCCGAACTCTAAGCAGAGTGTAATAATCTATTTTGCAAGACCTATGCTATTCAAGTCATTCGCATTGTCGAAAAGGAAAAAAACTTTCTTCTGTTTGATGATCGTCTTAGAAATAGATTACAAGAACAAGCTGTTCTTTGAAAAATCATCACTCATCTCATAAGCCAGTATCGAAAAACAATTCGCAATTTTAGCTCTTTCCAAAGTTGCGTTCCAAATGGGATTACCTACACTACCGACGATATCATTCCGCTTTAGAAGAGATGTGTATTTCGCGCTTTAAGTGGATGATTCGAAAAAAACCCACAATTTCGTATTTCCGCAATCCATTATCGATCGCAACAACCCTGTGAATACTCTTTCATTTTCAACACTTTTTTTTATAGAGAACACTTTTTTCATAAAGACCCTGCAGGGCTAGTTCATGAAAACCATAAAATAGAATAGCCTGGACAATTGGTCTTAACATTTCTCGGTTTTTAATCGTTTCCTCGTAATCTTCCAAATTTAATTGCTCATCAATTGGAATTTTTTTCCTTCCTGTGTTTTAATAAATATCATAGATTTTTGTACTGCAGTAAAATAATATTGTCTTTCATCACGACGCTTGAAGTCAGCGAGAGCATCTTTAAGGTCAGTATATGGCTTCAAAATTTGTGAGTCTCATGTGAGCCTTTACTCGTCTCAGGTTCGACAAATAGCAAGCAATGCACGTCTTTATAGAATTCACGTTTTTCTGAAGGGCTGAACACCAACCATGATTACTTTTGGATCCTAGTCCTTAGAAAACCACGATGTTTTGTCACTACACCCTCGATATTCTGGTTAACTATTTCAAGAAATTGAAACTCTTTTCCTGGTTTCTAGTGTCTACACATTAGAACTATTTGGCATCAAAAATCTGGTCATGGTTAATAAGGACTCCGGCCTAGTGTCAAGCTTGGTGATTGTTTACGCAGTCTGTTTGTGAATGAGGTGTCTTTTGAATTTTTGTCTGTTTTGTGAAAGAGATTATTAATCCTTTGGCTAAAAAGTTAGTCTAATGTCTCAGGCAAGTTTTCTTGAAAAGTTGGTTTCATCCACGAATTTTTTTATTCAAGCCTTAATTTTTTTCAGAGATTGAAACACAAATAGAAGATTGTTCAATCCAGTGACCAATATGAGTTTCTTGTGGCTCTGTTAATCTACTTTAGCCCTATTTTTTTATTGTTGATAATGGCTCCAAACCATTCTCCCATGTCCTCTTCACTTTCTGCTGGTTTGACTAATTTTTTTTCAACGCAAAAGCTCTGCCGCCTATTTCCTCAGACCATGACCAAAAAAAAACCTAATTCATATTCTTATTTTTTATTGAAATTTAACTGTATTTTCTTAACCTTAAATTCCAAAATGGGTTGTCCAGCTGGAGCATTAACAACTATCTTCCTAATTAAAAGATTTGTATTCTGCATCGTCCTAAGTCATATGTTTCATTCCTCAAACTCTACTTTTAGACTTAAGAACTAGAATAAGCATTTATCACATGTTCCTTTTATTGTTTAATTTTTCTTTACCGCAGGACATGTCCCTTATTATCCAGAATTACAATGACGATGATTTTTATCAAAACTTCAGGATGACTCGTTCAACTTTTTCAAAGCTCTACTTCTGTGTTAGGTAAGGTGTCTTCTGAGTTTGTTTTTTTAATTATATTTTGAAAGAGTTATAAAATATATTTCTAAAAAGTTAAATATAATATAGACAAGATTTGTCTATATTAGGTAAGGTGTCTTCTGTATTTCTTTTTAAAATTTAATATGTTTTTAAAATGTAGATCTTAAAAGCCCTACCTTTGGCTTAGGCAATAATAATAATTTATTTTTAACCTGCTACAAAACAACATACGCAAAGTACTAGGAAAAAAGAAACATTAAGAAACTTCTATATACATAAATATAATGCACAATCACTAACGGCAAAACAATCTAATTAACGGAAGGAAACAACCTACAGAAAAAGAGTATCATCAGCTAAAACCGTATTTAGTCTTTTGAATGACTCAAAACAATGGCAACAATACTAACAATGGCATGCTTATGGTAAGAACGAGGCGAATAAAAGAGGTACTTTAGGTACCGAAAGTACATCACTTGATTTTAGTTGCTTCTTCTGAGCAGAGGATAAATACCAGACATAAATAAAACGGAGTGGTCACAAAATGTAGTATAAAGACGGGCGACTGCTCGACCTGAGTAACGACCACGATTAGCGACTTTTATTCCGTAGCCTATCTGAAGCTTTTGTTTAATGCTGACATGACCTTTTACACGGAGTCCAGAGAGCGTACTGCAAATATGGATACCAAGCCACTTAATAACATTCGCAAACCAAATTTTTAGAAGATCCACATTGCAGTGTCAAAACTGCAGCTGGTGATTTTACATTGAACGCCAGTTACTTACATTCATCAACATTCAGAGTTGATCTGATATTAGAATAAAGACGAGAAACAAGATCAACTGAGTGGACCAGGTCTGATCTATTTCTGCTAATCAACAATATAGCATCTGCGTAAGCAGCGTAGGAGATATGGGTGTAGTCTAGAAAACAAGTAGATTTGACATTAGTCAACAGATGATCAATGCACATTCCGAATAAATATGGGGATAAAACTCCACCTTGGCGACTGACTTAGCGGAGATATTTCCAAAAACACCTGGCTGCATCTTCAGTCTAACATAAGAATCACCATAACCTTATATCTAAAAGCTTCATCTATGTGCTAATTAAGGTATTTCCTCTGTATCAGATTAACGACGCTTCTTGACTACTAAGGTTCCTGCGTCGGCCCTGCAGTGCATCCCTGCAGCATGACTCGATCTCTGGGTCCCGTATTACGGTATTCCTCTGTTTATTTTGAAATTTTATTTTTAAAAGGCTCTATTTCTGTGTTAGGTAGGGTGCCTCATGTGTTTGTTTATATATATATATATATATATATATATATATATATATATATATATATATATATATATATATATATATATATATATATATATATATATATATATAGGGTGTTAATATGACGAATATATGATGATTTTTTTTTTACAAATTCAAAATACATACCTTCTTTATTCTTTACTAATGCTATAAGATACTCAAATAAAAATTTTATCTTTCTAGGATTATTGCAACCAGTGCTGACTGAGTTTCAAAGTTTGGTAAAAAAAAAAAAATAACGTTATTTTGTCCTGGTATTTCAGTCTGGTATAAAACCACCATAAATGCTATAAGATAAGTGAATAAAAGCAAATATTCAATTAGATGAACATTAATTTTTAAATGAAAGCATAAATTAATAACAATCAGTCAGGATAACTTCTTTTTAGAGTATTTTTTAGAGATACAATCTTCTATGTTCCTGCACACAGCGCAGAAAATACTGGTTTTGTTCTTCTTTAGCCGTGATAAGTGCATTGAAATCTTGCATTAATTTAACATCCTTTCAGCAGTACCATTCACAACTCAAACAACTTATTCTACTTTTAGCTTCCAGAAAAGCAGCACTATTGTTCCATGATGATATATCATCCTTTAGAAAACAGTCGTCGATCTACAGTTGTGATAAAAATTGTTTGCTCTTTTCCGATTCAAAGTCATCCTCTGTTTTATCTGAAAAAAAAATTAATAACGAAAAAATCAATAACAAATAAAAAATATCACAAAGGTCAATTTAACTTACCAAACAACTTTTGAGTCAGTTCTTCCTCTGATGGGTCATTGCGGTTGCTAAAATCTGAGATTCTGTCCCTGTTGAAGTTGGCAATCATTTTCTTCTTAGTTTGACTGTCAAGTTCATCATCAAACAGTGACAGAACGACTATATTCACATAAATACAGCAAATGATGGCTAAACTTGCTTATAGAGCCTTCAAAATTATTCCGTCAACTTTTTCGTAGATCTTCCATATTTCAGTACATCTTGAAACCCAAATCTTGCCCAATCAAGCCCAAATCAAGCCCAAGTCAAGCCCAAGTCGTACATCTTCAATCCCAAATCTTGGTTGGGTGCTTTGGTCGCCACTGTGGATTTGAGCCAAGGTTTAACATACAATATCACGATAAACAAGTAAACTTCTTGTACAGCCTTTTTGTCCTTCACAGATATTCTGCATTGTGAGTGAAGGAAACATATTTTTAAAGAATAAATTGCTCTAGCCATCCAGCGTGCCTTATGCATAGCACCAGGAGGCCTTAGTTTCAGTTTTTTCTATGTGTCTCCTCCCAAAAATGTTACGGACAGATCGATTAATTTGCAGTAGTCATCTCTCACACAATCTTTGTCTAATCCTGCCTTACAAAATATTAACAAAGCTTGAATATCTGTCTCGGCAACAAGTCCTGTTACGAAATTAAGAGATGGTTCGATGTTACTAGAATCGATGTTTTTCTGATTTTCTCTTAGCTTTTTGAACATTGGAATATCGGAGCTACTAGCAATTTGCTTAATCTTGGTTTCAAAGACAGCTTTTAGGACTAATTCATAAACATGATGATGACAAAGGAAAAGCAGCAATTCACTTCCTAAAGTTTGCTCCAAAATAGCATAAGCTCCATTGAAACGGCCAGTATTGGAAGCTGTTGCGTCACAGCACATTATTTGTACGTTATCGAAGAGATTCCAGTTAAAGAAAGATGTTGAGATAGCTTTTGCTTGATGTTTTCCAGAAAAACTTTCTAGTTTTGGCACTAAAAGAAGCTGTTTTCTACCGTGAAACGAAACAATACCTGACATGCGTTCTTCTTTTGAACTTCGTACGAGGACTTCCATTTCAAAATTCTCAAAAACATATTATCATAGCCAAAAAACATGAGAAAAAACGAGAACATTGAAACTTGAAAAACATGAGATTTCGCATGAGAATTTGCTTTCGTTTATATTTTGAATTCAGTGTTCAAACGAAATCCAAATTTGGCAGCAGATCATTATATCAATCATTTCTATTTAAACTCAGCTTTCAACTAATAGGCATGTATTCTGCGCTCCTAATAGTGTCTGGTTTTTACTCACTGGGGTTTGGAACTGGTTTGGTGATGTACCTACAAGGTAGATTCACCTAATTACCATATCCCATTTACTTCTTACTAGAACCTTACTCCCGAACAAGTTTTGGGGAGTCTACAACGAGGAGGAAAAACTAGCCACTAATGAGCCCGAAAATGGGTGAAAGAAGTCACCAGCGAGTAAAAAAAGCATATATAGGAAAAAACAGAGTATCATCAGTTAGTTCGCTCGTTACTAAGGAACACAGCTAATATCAACTTCCAACAAAGATAACAAAAATAAATCATCGGACTAAGGCTTCATAATAGGCATTCCCCCATATTCTTCAGAAGTTCTACCGCTGATGGTCCAACCCTCTTGAAGCCACTCTGAGATTGCAGACATGCGCCTAAAGATTCAGATGACAGAGAGTTTCTATTGTCTGTCTTGATGTTTTATAGAGTGCTGAACAACCTTTCCACCACAAAATTTGAAAAAGGAAGTGAAAGAAGATACCTTCTGAAGGCTCTTAAATCTCAGTGATCCACAAGGCGTTTTCATTGACACAATTTTCCGCTCGAAAAGCAGAGGACTTTCTAGTAGCTTAAACGAAACTTCTAGTGTACTGATGTTCCTCAATCCACTCTCTATTCTCTTCTTGTCCCAGTCTGGACTGCTGTAAAAGTGGAAGAACGGTAGCAGCGTAGGGGGTTCCATGTTTGCAGCCTTACATGGTTCAAGCATGACCAAGTGCTTAAATATAGGGGCTGAAAAATCAAACCTAATCTGCACTTGATTTATAAACTCCTGGTAGAACTCCCTTGCTGTTCTGAGAACAATTTGGACATTAGCGTCCTCGTATGTGAGGTTTCTTTCTTCGACATACTCTCGAAGAATTGTAGCTGCCTTAAAGCCAATATAGATATCCGTAATTGGCCAGTATCCAATTTCAGTGCTTACATCCAAACACATTATATCAAATCCTTTGATATGATCGGATAATATGAAAGAAGAAGCGAAAGTACGAAGCAACCCTTCCGTTTCCATTTTTGAGTTTGAATATAAGAGGGTTTTACGGCTGGAAGGTCTCATTGTATTCTTCTTCTTGTATCTGGAATATGAACCGGTCCGAAAGTATATCAAAATAATGCGGAAAAAAGGGGCTTTTGAACTTCAAGGTTTCCGGAAATTTGGGAAATTCCGGAAAAGATGAGGGGGGCTGTACCCCCCGGTCAACCGTTCCAAATTTATGCATGGCTCAATATTCCGGATTCCCCCTTCTTCCACTCCCCCCACGACTATCGGACCGAGTAAAGTTTTATTTACAAGTCAGTTTGATCGGGTCTTTGACGCACCGATCCCTCCATTCTAACCGTTTTTGGAGATTTCTGGTCTCCCCAAAACAGACCAAATTAAAACACTTTGAAAAGTAAAATAATACACTTTGAACACAGTGACTTAAAATTTAAATATATTGGCACTTTGAAAACAGATTTGTCCCTTTGTAAACAGATTCGGTATGGCCTGCTTTGGCCTACATCTTAAAAGCCATCCTCCTATATTGTGAAGCCGATTTTACTGGCCCTCGAAATCGTTATTTTGATATAGACTAGGCTATTAGTCTGACAAATACCGAATGTCTATAAGATCCGTAAGAATAATGTATTCGAATTTGTACTATAGAATTCTTGAACTTGCAACAGGTTAAGAACTGGTTTCAAGTTAAAACATGTTATTTTGGTAAAGAAACAGATAATAGAAGTATAAAGGCCGCCTAACTCCTTAGAAGAGGTCAGTAGCCTACTTCTTGGGTTGCACACGTGCAAGCATGTATAATTGTCTAGTTCCAATAAACTTGGTATTTACCCTAAAAATAAAAAAAAAACTTTCGCGTAAGGTAAACTACATCCTTATTCTACACAAATTATCCAGTGAACCTGATCTGGTTAGATCAGATGAAGTTATGAACTAAGAATCAAATCAAACTTTTTTCGAACACAACAGTGATGAGTGACGGGACAAGCTGCCGACTAAGTCATTAATTAAGGTTCGTGGGATTGAAATTCCCCTTTTATGGGCAATAAAGACACATTTTGCAGTTTGCCACAAAATTGCGAAAGATCATAAACTTCAAGTTGGACAGAGCTCAAATCAACAGAAATCGGGAGATTATATCGAATGAAGGTAAACATGAGAAAAAAACCCTGAATATCTCAAAAATGAGAGAAAACCTCTAAAAACGTGAGAAAAACATGAGAACATGAGACAAATTTTTTTCCCATGAGAAATCTTCCGAACACATGAGATCTCATGGGAAAACATGAGAAGTAGAAGCCCTGCTTCGTACATCCAACCCGGGTAATTGTTTCCCATCTCAATGGACTGTGACTGCGTCGGGTACATTGTTTTGTAAGTTAGATTTGATTGCTTCTGCCCTTGATTTTCTAGTTTCAGTACGAACTGGCTGAATCGATGATTTATTAAATTGGAAATCATTGCCGTTCAGACCAAGCGCTTCTACCACTGCATTAAGAATGTAAACGGAGTCTCTTATGCTTAACTGGCAATGATCTAAAGCTGCAACTAGTTTAGGCGTAATGAGGTTCTTTCTACCTCTTTTTGAACTTTGTTTGTGGCAAGGAGCGGTGAGTAAGATGAGCTCAGAATTTAAGATCTGTTCATTGTCTGAATCTTCTAAACTTTCTATGTTATTTGTGGTGGAAGTAGATGCAACAGCTAGTGATTCTCTTTGTCTTACAATCCGTTCATGTTCTTTCAATCGTCGTTGTCTAGATCTTTCCTTCTTTTTTTTCGCCAATCTTTTATCGACACCACCCAAGAATCCCGGTCGACCTGGCTCTCTCTGTTTCATTAAAAATAATTTATCTGTCTCTGTTTTCATTCTTTCCAAGGTATCAGCATGTGCAATATCAAACAAATTATCAAGATTTACTTCTAGTGAACAACTGCCATGATAATTCATCTGTATTTATCACAATGTTAGTACCAAACACTTCCTGCCGTGACTCTTAAATACATCATGATCTGTCCCAGTTCAATTCTGGTCAATAAACTATTTCATTTTCAATATTAGTTTTTGACACTGTAGCAAATCAGTAAAACGAAAATAACGAATTCTTTAATCAGTGGTGAAAGCTGATGACGTAATAATCTAATTAAAGGAAAACTTTAAGTGTAATAAATCTTTGTAAATAAGTTGATTTAAATCAATCACCCTCTTTATAGCTATTTCTCTGTTCTGAATATATTCTAATACAAAAATTTCTTTTTAGGCCCTACCTGGAGACTATCTATTCAGGAGACCTTGTTTTATCAATCCCATTGAATGAAGTCCTGTATGTAACCTTGTTCTACATGGCTAGTTCATCATCCATACGAACAGTTGCTCAACGTTTTGGACGTTCTGAGTCAGGAATCACGTTCGCCATCAACGAAGTTTGCAGAATTTTGGAGAAGATTCAGCATGAAAACATAAAATGGCCAGATCCCACTTCTTATCCCCTAATTTCAGCTCAATTTCATGCCAAGTCTGGGTTTCCAGGTGTGATTGCATGTATTGGTTGCTGCCAAATTAGTGTTGTTAAAGTCAAGAAAACAAACCTCGGGCGAAATTCTTGGATAGATTACGAAAAGGGTAATGTAGACCTTTTAGCCATGGTATTGCCAGATAAAAGTTTTTGCTTCACGTACATTGGATTTCCTGGAAGTGGCAACGGCTCATATGTTTTCAAAAACTCAATTTGGCATCAAAACTATCTGGTAAATCGCGAGATATATTTCCCTAGAGGTACCGAAGAATACCATTTGATTGGTGACCATATGTTCCCTTTATATGAAAATTTGCAAGTTCCATTTAAGAATCCTGATGATTGTAAAATTAATAGTCAGCAGATAATAGTCAGCAGGCAGCATATACATCAGCAGATGAAACAGAAGATACTGTACAATAAAAAATTCTTAAAGGCAAAGTTCACTGTTGAGCAGTCTTTTAGGGATCTGGTTAACAGGTTCCAGCGTTGCCAATCTTACGTAATCCATCGTCGCCAGGCTGTAAAAGAACAAACCATCAAAAATTATGCTCGTATTGTGACAACTGCCTGTGTATTGCACAATATGTGTATACAAAATGGAGATTTGTTTCAGTACCAGGACTTATCTCAGGTAGCGCTTACTGACACCATAACTGATTGGCCTACCATGACAGATAGTTACATCAGTCATTACTCTGTTCTCACTCAAAGTGGAACGGAAAAGAGGAATAGGATAATGAAGATATTAACTTAAGTTTATGTGTGCTAGACCACCTTACAAGTCTTGTTTGATATTTTTACCAGTGTTCAGTAAGAACAATGTCCCAATAAGTTGTTTGTATGTCTCTTGTTTGAACTCGTGTTTGATCATATTGTTGCATGTACACTTAAGTGTACAGATGTTGTACACGTAATTAACTCAAACACATCGTGTTCACAGAAAATGATGAGGCTCTTAAGGTTATCCCTTTGGACAGGGAGTGGTTCCTTCTTCTTAACCCAAATCTGCCCTCAGGTCTGATTTTGCTTGAGATTTCATTTATATTCTCCAACTGTTGAAAGAATAAATTATTTCTATTTTTTAGATGCTCATGTGTTTGAATTTTCAATCTCTAGTTAAGTTAAATTCCTTATTATGTATTGATTATAAGTAGTATATTGACTTGTTGGCTCATTTTTACATACGCTTGCATTTTGCTCTCCCAAACGGTTTAAACTGCTTCTTTGGGAATTGGCCCTTCAGGATGTTCTGGGTTTATTTTCTCTTTTGTTCACTAAATGGTAGTGCATGTTTCACGACGAGTAATTTCCAGTCCGGTGTCCTTTTCTATCTAAGTCTGTGGTTTTCAACCAATTTTGGGCCATGCCCTACCTAGGCATTTCAAAAATCCCGATGCCCCCCTCGTAATATCGAATTCCCCTCGTAATTTTTGTTATTCAAATGTTACGTGTGTTCACTTGAAGGGAGCTTAAAAGGTCATTAGCTTTGCGTTTGTTTTGGGTCGTTCTCGAGCTATATTTTATGCAGATGAAAAATATTGCCTGAATACCTTTGTGCAAAATTTGTGCAATGTGTAACGTCATTTCAGTTTTATCATGTATCTTTTTTGCTCTTTAAATCCGTTTAAATGAGATGTCATTCAATTTGATTTTTCTCAAAATTAAGGTTCTAAATATAGTCAGATGCCTGTGACGCTTCAAAGTAATGTCACGCTCTAATGGTGGGACATGTGCCCCATCATGGGGAATAATCTGTCTAGGTACAGTGAAAACGACAAAAATTAAATCCGGTTCGAGTCAGAAAAAAATTATACAACCACTAAAAATTAATATTAACCTCAAAATGAAGGTTTTATGTTTTACATCGGAGGAGAGGAGGTTGTTGACCACTTGGATCACATATTTTTATATTAGGTAGACTAATTAGGCCAACATTTAAGTCCTAACGTAAAGATTACATGTTTTAGTTATATTCAATTCAAAATCACTTTATTTAATAAACATGCAACGAACAGAGCCGATTATTAGTTTTTATTGTCATGCACACACGAAAATCCGTTGACAAGTCAAAATTGACATTCACAAAATTATAATGTATAAAATTAACAACAAGAATTGTCGACAAGTCAAAATTAACGTGCACAAAATTATAATATATACGGTTAACAACAATAATGCGGATTGAAAAGTTGACCCAGCATTAAACAACTCAACAAACGAGGGCACAAAACTAAGCTCATAACGAGTATGTGACACAGTCAGAGGTTGGAGTTTCGGTAAAGGCTCTGCAACGGCCCTGATTGGCCCTACCCGTGCCGGTTGATGTTAGGGCGGGAGGATAGTTCGGTGTATAGGGCTGGACAGGATTATATTACCAAAGGATAGGGCGAGTTTTAGATGATGGGATTGAAGGGTTTGAAGCTGAAACTGATTAAGGAGAGATTTGTACGGTACTTCTGGGGCTTTTGAGATTACTAGGAGGGCGCGGTATTGCACCCTCTCAACCCGGTCCAACTGTTCCCTTGTCAGTCCGAAATGTCTTACAGAACAACAGTACTCAAGTTCCAGCTGTGTCAACAGTGACAAGGAATACATAATCTGTTCTATTGCTATAGCCTCAACAGGGAGAAGGAATACATAATTACTTATGTTTTGTCCGTTGACATCTATCAGAAAGAAAACTAGCAATTAAACGCACAAGGAATAAATGTACACCTAGTCCAAGAAGTGTTTTTTACAAGAATATTGTGGTAAATTAAGTAATGAGAGGACGTGTTCGGCATATTTCCAAACTGCCTCGGATCAATTTTCTCCTGAATACGGTCTTTCAGCCATGCTCCGACAAAACTCTCATACACTTTGCTAAAAATGGGTGTCATGGTGATCGGTCGGACACCCGAACAATCATTGGGCGCATCTTTTGTATTGGTGCGATGAACCCATTTTTCCAAATTGATTGATACTCACCTGTTTTTGTCACCAGATTAAAAAGGAGTGTTAGGGGGCCACTAACATAATTTGGAAATGTTTTGATGAGATCTACGGGAATATCTACAGGGGTAATGCTTGTTATTTTAAGCCTTTTAATTTAAAAAACACCTGGGACTCTGATATTAAAGGAAAATCAAAAGACTCAGGAGAAGGGGTGGGTACTTCCCTTCTCAGTAAAGGCCGGAATAATTGCACAATGTTACTCAGATATTTATTAAGGGATTTGGCTGTTACGACGTAATCTTCATCAACGCCAAAATCGACTCCTTTTTCCACCTTGGCTGTCATCCTTTTGATTCGGTTGTACCACTGACTTGGTTTGGACTCGAACAGATGATTAACTTCACGTTCTATATATTTTTTCGTGTGTTTTTGTGTGACTTTTCTTAGTTTGTTTTTCAACCTGTTGTCTTTTGGGTATTACCATGACGGAAAAGCCATCTCTTTTCCATTAGCATTTTCTCAACTTCTTGTGTAATATATGGTCGATCTGACGAGAAACGTTTTGTTGACTTCTCAGGAAAACAGGCCTTTTAATTTTGAAGCAAAGTTTCTTGGAAAATGATAGCTTTTTCATCAATACTTTTAGCATCTTGAAATTTTTCCCATTTCGCGCAGCTTAACCATTGACCAAAAGTCAGAAGTCCCTCATCTGTGATTGGTCGACTGATAGTTACAGTTGTATTGTAATTGATTTTAATGGAATTGGTGGGGTTAAGTTCAAGAGAAAAGTGGTAACTTCCTCCAGTTGGAGCCCTGGTTGTAGGTATGTTGTACAATTCGGAAATTCGGTCAAGGGAGGTACCACCTTTGGTTGTAAGAAAATTGACAAGCTGCCTCAGGCTAATTCCGGCGTCCAGGTGATGGAGCTTTAATTCATTGGCATCGCCTATCATGAAAATTCCGCATTATGGGTATTTGCCCAAAACAAAATCCGAACTGAGTTGCAGCTTTTCTTTGTATGCTTGGCAGTATTCACTCGTCTGACCCGGTGAGTAATAATACACGCATAGAGCAATACCAGTGAATTTCCGTGGGAGACGTCGTGGTTTTAGAATGACCCACATTATTTCGTTCTACTCAGTTAAAAAAGGGACATCAAGTCTAGCTGCTTTTAAAATTTCACGGGTATAAATAAGAACTCTTCCACCTTTTTTCCCAGTGGGTAGTCATCAGGTCGCATTTTTATAAATTCATCAAAACCACCTATTTTCAGGAGTTCCGGGTGATTATATGAAAGGGCAACAGTCCCTTTTGTATAAAGAACAATTTTTGTTCATTTAATGTTTCGTTAAGTCTACTTTCAAACAGAAGGACTTTTTTTATATCTTGTGTTTTTCTTGCTATGTTTCTCATCTTTCTTCAAATTTGTTCTTATCCCATTGGGTTTTGGATATTATACCACTTTTAGAGACAGTATTTTTTGAAATCTTCTATCTTTATTATTCAAAAAGCTTTCTTAAAGTTTCAGTCTAATCCCCCAACATTTGTCTCGAAGAAGCACAGGGGCAAATAGGCGCAAAATGTCGGTTAAATTGTCCCAAATTACTTTAGGCTGTTTATTCGCTTAAGTCCTTGTTACTTTCATATTTTTAAATATTGTCCTTTAAATTAACAAAGCTCTTAACTCCAATGAATGGGCCAAATTCCAATTTGCTCTTAGTGTCCTTAGTATTACGCTTTTAAACTACCAGGAAAAAGCAAGTCACAAAACGTATAAAATTATGGAGGTTTCTGGTGGGATATTGCACTAGACTTTACATATACTTCTTTTCACTTCTTTAAACCTTTTTCGAAGATTTACATAAAGGGTTTTTTTCCCCATTTAAACCATAGTCAAGGAGTAAAGAGCAAAATAATTTGAGCGTTTGTAACAAGAAAAGGGGGTATGATTGGCAAGAATTAGGCTCTGCACCATTGCAAGCTAATAACTTAAGATAAATACTAAAAGGGGCTTTGGTGGGTTTCATCCTATTTATCGAAATCCCCTAAAACTGGCTTTTGAATTAACATATTACAATTAATACTAAAAAGATAACAGTCTTTCTTCTTGTATCAGCCTTTAAAAAAATCAAAATGACACTTTTCTTATTTGCATTAATCGAATTAATAGTTACTACTCTTGATTAGGCGAAAGATGGCAGTTTTTGGAGAATATTTTTATTTTAACCTTTCATTCATCGCAATAAGTTGTCTTTAATGATTTTTTTTGCTCTAGGGCTTTCCAAAACATTGAAGTCCAAGAAGAATAAATAATAAAAGTACTACTCTCTTACAAAATTTTAAATTATGTGCAAAATTTTAAGTAGCAATAATGCGAACAAATGTAAATTATATTAATTATACACTTAAAGTTTGTTTAATATCGTTCAGCATTCAAAGAGGTACAGGGTTGAATATATTCTTCTCAATCTAGGGGGTTAATTTTGCATTTCGGTAAAAAACCGAAATGGTATTTTTCTATGAAAATACCCTGAAAAGGGGTTTTCGAAATTTGGGAAGGGTCAGTGTCCCCTTTGCCAACCCTTAGCATTCAGTTCCTATGGATGATATTTCGGAAATATTTATATTTTGTATCTGCAACTCCTCAAACATGTCACTTGTAAAATGCGCATTGGGCTTTATGTGACAGAAATGTATTTTTTTTTTTTTGTGGGAAAGGAAAGCCAAAGTGAAAAGTTAAAAAAGTGCAATGTCAAACTTAAATTTTATTTTAACGGAAATTTATTTTGACTTCTTAAGTTTCATCGCCCAAATTGGACAAAGCTTATTTGTAAGTTTTACTGTGGAAATCTAAAAACTAAAAAAAGTTAAAATTAACTTAAAAAATAACAAAGTTTCCCAGATGGAACTACTGTATAAAATGGAAACATGAGTGGAAAAACAATCATTACTTTGCTGTTCATGCAGCCTGAATCTACAAAACTAATCAATAAAATTACTCGTCCCGTTTCCCTGCATTTGTAAAACTAGGGCTTGACCTAAAACTGAGCTTGCTTCACTTTCTTAGAGAAGAAATTTGTATCCTAAAATATGACGGGCAAAAAGTTTTGAGAGACTTATAAATTATTTTTTAGTCAGAGAAAGCTACTTGGGGGATTTGCTCCTCTTAATTCTGTTATGTTACGGTGACGTAGCGTTTCCAGTAAGTTGTTACTTGTTTAGAATTCTATAAGTACACCGAGATATCTCAAGTCATCTTATTTGACCCAGTTTTGCAAATATATATAGCATAAACTACGTAGCAGTAATTTTTTTTTCAGTTAAAGTTTCAACTTCATTATTGGCTTCCACAAAAAGACTACTTTTTGAAATAATAGCTCCATGGCATCTCCACTACTACTACTATTACTATCAACTACCACAGCACCAAGCCGCCTGAGGCCAACACAGCTGCGCATGCTCCTCCTTTATCCCAGTCTATTCTAAGCCTCCCTCTTTAAACCCTCCTAAAAAATTCTCATTTCCTTTGAATCTTTCATCATGACATCCTCCCACCCTAGTCGAGGACGACCTTCTTTCCGTTTAGCCCTAGATGGTTGGTCAAAAAGGACAATCTTCGGCAATCTGTTATCCTTCATCCGCAGAACGTGTCCTAACTATCTCAACCTTTATTTCATTATAGCCCTAGAAAGCAGGATTGAACCACACTCTTTGGACAGCCTACTGGCTGAAATGCGATCAGTCAACCGAGTACCCAGAACAATCCGTAGGCAGTTTCTCTGGGAAACATCTTGTATATTTTCATCCGCTTTTCGGAGTGCCCATGCTTCAGAGCTATATTTGACCACTATCATCGCTGTAGCTTCTAATATTCTAATCTTAGTTTACAGACTTATCTTCCTATCCTTGTAAACTTTCTTTAATTGTAAAAAAAAAAAACCTGAGCCTTGGCTATTCTATTTTTAACATCTTCACTGTTTCCACCGTTTTAACTAATAATACTACCAAGTTATGTGAAGCTGACCACCTGATCAATCTCTTTGTTACCCAGCGTCACCTTTTTATCTTCACTTACTCCTAGTCTTAGTGACTTAGCCTTAACATTAATTTTCAAACCTATTTTAGCACCTTGAAATCGCAAAACCTTTAAAGGATTGATTTTGCTCACATTTTCATCTAGGATGCTTCAATCATCAGCGTAATCTAAGTCCAGGAAAGTCTTTCCTCTCCATTGGTTTCCGTGGTCTCCCATTGCCTTTCCTGTGCTCCTTAAGACAAAGATCTTCAAAATGATCCATATAAAGGGGGATAGAACACAACCCTGCTTAAATCCTGATTTAATACAAAATCAGCTGCTAACCTCATTTCTTATTTTACTGCAGCAGTATTATTCTCATGCATAGCAGTAATCACTTTAATGTATTTGTCTTGTATACTATATAAGGACAAGACCTTTGCTAAAGCTCTTCTATCAACAGAATTGAACGCTTGCTCATGATCTATAAAATTGAGGACCAAAGGCGTTCGACAACTAAGGTGCTTCTCAATTATTAACCTAAGAGTAAAAATTTGGTCGACACATCCACTACCTTTTCTAAAACCGCGCTGTTCTTCTCTTAAAACTTTGTCTACAGCATCTCTAAGTCTGAAAAGTATCATAGTACTACATAATTTGCTACCTTCAGAGACCAGACTAATGCCTCGATAATTACGACACTCACTCTTATCATCTTTCTTATTTTGATTAAGGTTTTCCTAAATCGTTAGGTACTTCCCCTTTTTCGAAAATCATATTCAAAATCTTCAGTAACTTATTTTTAACCCCGGAGTCACCATATTTAAGAAACTTATTTACCACACTATTAGCACCTGGAGCTTTATTATTTTTTCAATCCTTTTAGTACTGTCGCTAATTCTTCCTCACAAAACAAAACAAAACAATTTGCTCGGATGACATATTTGGCATATTTCTATGCTAGTTTGGCAACAGTACAAATTTCTTTGAGAAGAAATGATTATTATCTAATTTAGGTTTTTGTCAATAAGAGTCTGGGCTAGAAGGAATCGTTTTATAGGTTATATAAAAGATTAAAAAGCTGTAAGTTATTGAGATACTTATGACTGGATAAATTTTTTGTGGAGGTAATTTATGACTTGATAGGTTTGATGGTTGTCCTGTTATGCTAGGCTAAACCTAGCCTCCCTATGAAAACGGCTTCATTTTTAAAATATAATTCGCAAAAAAAATGTATGTGTCTGAAAATGAATGTTTCGTTTTCCTAAGCCTATCCTTTGTCATTTTCTTTTGCTATCCTAATTGCCTAAAAGTATGGTAAAATGGTTGGCTATTTGCAAAAGAAACTAGTAAAGTAGCTTGGCAGTGCTCTTAGTAGGCTACTTTGATGATGCCTAAGCTCAATTAAATTTAAGCTTAGGCTAAAATAGCAGTTGGGTAGCCTAATGGCTAGGCCTGAGTGAGATTAGTTGAGCACAGTTTTAGAAAACTTTATTTTTAACATTTGAACAGAAATTACTCTTAGGGTTCTAAACCATTAGTTTAACCATCATAACAATGCTCTGTTCTTTAATCAGTCCTAAAACCACATAACTACTGATCTAGATGAGATTCCTACATCAGCTGCAAGTTCTGTCCCTGCTGGTTTTTACACACTTTGATGTAGGCTAGGCCTACTTTTAAAGTAGTATTACATGAAAGTACTTTTCCACAATTTGCAGAAATGAACATGCACACAACATGCCAAAACAGTTTTCCAGCCCACACTTTTATTCACATAATCTAACAAGTCAACTGGAGAACAACTGGTTTCAAATAGGGATCCAACAGCTTACTTACATTTAAACCTTCAGATACCTGTATTGAAAACAAAAGTAAATACATAAAAAAAAATTACCTTTATGCACCTGTAGCCTATTTGAAACAAATAGGCTAAAATTAAAATATCAATAAGTAAAAAATGTCTGCTCTTCTAAACGTATCTGGCAGTAAACATTTGAGTAAAAATCTAGTTGAGTGACTTCTTGCTATCTCAGAAAGGGTTTAGGTTAGGAAAATGAAACTTCAGGGATGTATCTACAGGCTAAATTATATCCTTGCAGGTATTTTAAATTACCCACCTCCACTTCATCTCCCTCTAGAGGGCTCTGAAATTTTCTCACATGACAGGTCTATACCTATTGAAATTTTGACAAAACAACATGTTACCCTAATTTTCAGTTACCAATTGCCTTTTCTTTGCCTTTAGTTCTGATAATGCAATTCCTCTTATTTGAGTAGAATTCTGAGCCATATCAATTTTTTTTTCAAAATTTAGGAAATGTATTTTCATATCTTTCAAACCTCATAAATTGAGATTGAGCAAAGTTGTGAAGCTGAAAACAATTTTGTTCTCCTTCATTCAAGCTGAAGATCTATTTTGCAAGGTTTCACTTTTATAACACACATATTGTTGAAGGTCATCAAAGGTCAGGGCCCTCTAGAGGGAGATGGAGTGGAGGTAGGTACTTCAAAACACCTTCCCAGGACATACTTTAGCCTGTAGACCCATCCCTGAAAGTTTAATTTTCCTAACCTAATCCCTTTCTGAGATAGCAAGAGGTCAATCAACTAGAATTATTCCAAAATCTGTTCTTTTTTACTTTAAGCCCCTCACCCTCTAGTAGAAGTGCTCCCACTAAAATAAATATCCTATGGAGAATTTTTGCTGTGGAATATTTCAGGAAAGCCC
This sequence comes from Artemia franciscana, assembly GCF_032884065.1. NCBI lineage: Eukaryota > Metazoa > Arthropoda > Branchiopoda > Anostraca > Artemiidae > Artemia > Artemia franciscana. The sequence continues at coordinate 7,243,262 of NC_088882.1, forward strand.
AACTGCAATGCAAAGGTTTCTTTAAAAATAACAAATAGCATTAATGTGAAGAGTGAGGTGTTGAAGAGAGGGCAACCCCCCTTATATTTGAAATAATTAGTTTGAGTATTTGTTAGAATGGAGACTGCTGCAAAGCAGAATATTTTCCATACTATAGCACTTAGAAATGCTAATTCTAGAACTGCATTCCATTTTTTAGCTTTCTAAAATCCCCCTTCAACAAACTAAAAATGAATAAAGTGTGCAGGGTTTTGGAGCCAAGGGAAATGTTGGGGTTGTACAATATGAGTGAAATTATATTTTAAATACTATTTCTAGTCATCACTGTTAATTTATGTATAGCAGTTGAAGTATAAAATAGAACAAAAGTCTGTATAGAAGTTGGAAGATAATTAAAAAAAAAACTTACACATCAATTAATGCTAATATCCACTTTCACTTTTGAATTGAAACTAGCCAGTGAACTGGTAAATCAGAGGGATTAGTTGAATCTTACAATTATGTTCTGTTGATTTGAAGAAATGCCTTCCAATGGAATAGAAATTATACAATTTTTCAGTTTAAGATTAAACTTGTTTTAAAAGATTGTTTGGCTGTGGGAAGGCCTTGGTGAAACAAATTTAATTGAATAGTGATTCTCACAAGTGAATATTACCTATAGAAAGTAGAACAGTTCAAAATAGGGATGACGCCTTTAAATTGACAGTGAACATCCCTATTTTGAACTGTTATAGGTTTCATCCCTGTTTTGAACTGTTATACCTTTGTCATGAAAAAGCAGTGTGGTCTTTGAAGTTATTACCTATAGAGTGAAGTAAATTAGTCCATGAGCCCTGCAGGCAGCAGGGCATGGTCTGTATTCTATGTTTCTTGAATAATTACTTGGCCTGAAGCCTAAAAGAGCAAACAAAAAGCAGGTCATAAACATCAACTAACAAACCAGAATACAGACCTTGCCCTGTTTTATGTGGGGTTCATGGACTAATTTGTTCCTTGTGCATATAAAGTAGGTGTGGAAGCTGGGTAGGGACATGACTGTAAGATGCAATAGATACAGATGTCATTAACTGTTTCGGAAATCAGCAAAGGTTATCTTTCCATGGTTGATTCTGGTGTGCCTACTATATACAAAGAGTTTTGTGCTTCCTTGTTTTGGTGGCTTTCCATCAGTTATCCATCAAGGGTAAAAAAAAGTGACCATGTCAGGAAATAGGTTTGCTAGGACCATAAAAGAAATACTGTACCCTGTTGGATTATTGACAGGATTATTTCTTTAAAAAAATACCCCAAAAAACAACCATTCAAAAATTAAACTGTCCCTCAAAATTTCATCTAATTATTGATAATAATCTCTTTATTTTTAAAAAGAGCACATGGAGTCCTAAACAGGCTCCTTTTTGCTCCCAACTACTCAATAACACTTGTTTCTCACAACCATCAAACAATTAAAAAATACAACTTCAATTATAGTTAAATACTTAATACAAGATTAACTTGTGGAATGTGCATGTTCTCAAGCTGCCTGTTCCCAGTAGTGTAAGGCCTACAGGCCAGTTGGTAGTGATACATCTCTTCCTGTTGGCTGCTTCTCTCTTCTGCACAAGTTTACACAATACAAAAAAAAATTATCATTATAAAAAATCTCAAAGCACACTTAAATTTGTGAACAGATCAACTGTCTCTATAAATCAATGGAAGCTGGTAAAGGAATATCCATAATCAGGTTAAAATTTAGTTTAAGTTAAAAAATTTTAGATAGGGTATGCAATTTATATATTCCAGGAGTACTTGCAGTGCATTTGAAGAGAAGGTGTTGCAAAGTTTCTCCTGTCAATTTGCAGAGTCTACAATTTGTGACACTATGTTGGTTCCATCTGTATTCTTCTTGTTGCAGTATTACTGCTAAACTTTTTTATTTTAAGATGTAGCTGAAGTCCAAGCATTTTACTCCCTAGTCAATTCTTTTTCAGGGGTGGCAGCTTGGTCAAAGACAAATTTGTCAGTTTTCTTTGTTGCTTCAACTAAATTAATATGAGAAGGTTGAACTTAAGGGGTTTTTCACTCAAAATTATGATTAGGTGTTGGTTATCCTTAGCAATTATTGTAATTATTTATGCAGTATAATTTTTTTATATATATATTTATTAAGTGGCATTTAGGTGTCTGCATGCTACTTATTCTCCAGACTCTGTTTAAACTGGTTACAACAAACTAATACTTCACTGAATTGCTCAAGTGGGAATCCATGTGGTTAGTCCCTTGGTCCAATTTATGCATTCTCATGCACTCCAATTACAGCTGCATGTAGTCTTTTGGGAGGAATTTTTGATTTTGGAACACAAATATCTGAAGCATTTGAAGGTCCTGCAGCCAGCAAGTATATATTATAGAAATAAGTTCCTGATTGTTGAATAGAATATTTTTTGCTCTATTTTTTGATACCCCACAACAACAGTGTCAAGCATAGCAATCTAGTGTGCAAACCCAAAACAGGTTTTATAATTATTTCAGAATTGTAAAAAAAAAAAAATTGTCAGCTTTAAGATTTGATTGGATTGAAATATTTACCAGATTTTTATATCTGTTAAAATGAAAACTGCCAAAATTACTAATTCAGGAATGTCAGACAACCTCAAATGTTTAACATGGGAGGTATAGGAGGATTCCTTGAGAACCTGTCCTGCCTTAAAGTAGGCTCAGTTTATTTCAGGCTCTTTGAAAATTAGAGCCAGAGCAGGAGGAGGCTTTCTATAAGGATGGTGGTTTCTAATTGCATCTCTAAGTGTGATTGAGTACTTCTGAGGAAGCTGTGGGCTAATAGACCTTGCTGTCTCTGTGACAAGACTGTCCACTTTTTTGATATAGTGGATGCCTACATGGCTAGGAATATGCTGGAAAGCTACTGCTATGTCAATTTTGGATAAAGAATCAAACTGTTCTCTTATCTCCTGCAAATCAGTGTCCCTTGTATTCAAGGTTAAATTTCCCATTAGTGTAAGAGCAGTTTGAGAATCCAAGAAGATTGTTACTTTGCTGAACTGGGAAGCTATATATTTGACCACTTTTAGAGATTCAACTGTTGCAACCAGTTCAGCCATGAAAACTGAGGAGTCCAGGGGGAAATGCTTTTGAATGAACAATGTGCGAATGAAGAATGATGTGCGAGATTATTCCTGTAGCAGCAAGTCTATTCCCTACTTGAAATCCATTAGTATAAATGTGCAGATTATCTGTGAAATTTGTTGCCTTTTTGTAAAAATTTAGCCATAATTATTTGTCATGGGATATTCTCTTTTTTTTTTGTCTTGTGTAAGCTCGAGGCCGACATTTGGATGGTGAAACTTCTTAATCAATTCTTTAAATCTGGAAGCTTTGTTGAATTTGAGAAAAAGTCATATTCCAGTGCAGGATTTTCAATGTTTTAAGGTCCATTATTTTCTTCTAGATTTGTGATGTCAGTCACTGTGGCATGCAAAGGAGAGGAGATTGTCTTCCTTTTCTCTTTCCATTTGCTTTGTTTGCTTTACTGACTTTCTGTTGGCTTACTAAATCTTCTCTAACTGCCTCTTTGTCTTCACGTTTTGGGATGAAATGGGGATGGCTATTGCACTTTTTAGGAGCTGAAATTCAGAAGTTGCAGAAGCCCAGGTGCTTGGGCCAACAAGTGTTTTGATTGCTTTCCTAGTCATAATTGCTTTCACTTGCTGTGTTTCCTCACTGGATTGAATCAGATGGCCAACTGTTAAATGTGTTGCAATTTTTCAACTCGCTTGATTCTGAGGCTGCCTGTGATTAGAAGATTGTGTGTCTTTTCCTTGTGTTTTTTTGTGTTGAGGGTAGAGGTGTAATGCCATGTATTTGCTGTTTTTGATGAAGGCCTCTGCTATGTTCTGAATTTCTATTGCCAGGTTGACTCACTATCTTTTGGGGGATTTGGTGTGGAGTGACCTGGTGTTGTTGTCAGTCTTGGAGCTAATTCTGACTTGGGAATTTTTGCTGCTACCACAGAGTATTGGCACTGATCTGTTTTTCTGAAGAAACAGAACAAAATAAACAGGGCTTGAATGAAAAAGAACAGGTCAATAAAAAACAGGAATACCTGTTTCTATTTCTGTTCTGTTTTTTGGTGAAAACAGAAAACAGCTGTTTTTGTTCATAAAACAGTTGTTTTTCAAACACTTAAAGTTTTGGCTTATTATCAAAAATTTAATTATGGCTTCAGTTCCTCAAGCCTTAAATCTTATCATTTAACAATTGTACTTTCCCCTCCTTTGGATATTATCTTGGAATACTACTTTTGCACAAAGTAATTGGCAATTAAAAATGCCTGTTCATTCAACACATTAAGAGTAGTATGCTAAGATGCTTTAGATTGGTTTCTGGCTGGTCTGGAAAAATCTCTTCATTTTGAGTTATGAATATGAATGGGTCTTCAATTTCAAACCATTAACAGGAATGCCATGGTCACTTATAAACTGTCAGATGTCTTGTAAGAATGGCAGTTGAGAGTTCAGTACTTCTCTCTTTCATTACTTTTGGTTTATCAGTTGTATACTGTTCAATGCTTCCACTATCCCCAAATTTTTGGGGACTTCCTTGAAAAATTTTGCAAATAGGAGCAGCAAAAATGCTTGGGCCTAGGAGCATCAAAGCTTTAGATCCAGCCCTGATCATAGCCATCATATAGCAGAACATACTGAGATCATTGGTGAGGAAAATCATGGATCCAAAGCAGGGATTTTTCTTCATCTTGAATACTCAGCAGGCACCTCAGTAACAAGTAATGTAGTGATGCAGTCAAATGATTCAAGGAGATGAGACAAGACTGGACATTCATGCAGGATACAAGGATGAAAGCTTTTAGGACCAGCTGATTTATTAGTTTTAAGGGATGTAAGCTCCTACGGAACCAAAGCATCATTAACTAGAATTGATTTTTTCTCATGCAATACATCATAAACAGGAGAAGAGGGAAAAACAGTACTAGAATCAGAGGAAAAGATAGATGAGAATTTCAACTCAGGATCAGCCACAAGTTCACTATTCTGTAGGATATCAGTGACTGAACACCTGCTACAACATTTTAGGAGGCACAAATGGTCTCATATAGCCTCAGGCTATGCATGAAAAATTAAATAATAACGGATTTAAAAAACAAGATAAAATTGAAAAAAAAACAACAAAATATGATTCATTGATACTTGCTGTAAATTATAAGGCAAGAATTTCATTTTTTTTTGGGGGGGGGGGGTATTTTTGTATCTAGTCTAGTACTGTATGAGACCATTAAAGAGGAGCTAGGGATTGTCAAAATATGAACAAGACTATAAAAATAAGTATTAAACTAGCAATCTAAAATGTTTCTTTTTGTTCTAGGATGTCTTCTTCTGAACAGCTGTTATTCTTGGCTTTTACCAAATACAATTCTTTTGCTTCACAAAACTTGTCCAAGATGAAATATAGCCTAAGGAGAGTCTTTATTAGGACAGGCAAAATATATATAAAAATAAATATAAGGACAGATGATAGTCTGTGATTTAGATTCTTTGCTCTAACTTTAAGATCTTTTATCCAAGATTAGACAACATTTCGTATGATTAGGCTTAACCTATAAATGTAATTCCAATATTAGGGTCCACTGTTGACTATAATTGGTTTAAATTATCCATTATTGTTTATTGGTAAAAATATTTCAGCTAGTCACATTCTTATTGAGAAAAATTAGGAAAAATCAATGGTGAAACAATCCAATTTCTATGTTGTATAACAAAGGTTTTATTAGGATTTAACTAGTGTTAACAAAAGTGCTGGATAGTAAATACTATCATGTAAAAAAAGGTATCAATATACACAAGATTCCATAATTGACATAGGGATAAGGTGAACACTTTGTTTTATTATTTTTATGTCCTCTTCCCAAACATAATAATCAATTCACTAGCAAATGCAACACTTACCCCCTTGTTCAAATTTACAGAATGTTTTATTAATCAGATTATCATGTTTCCTTCCGTTATTTTACACTTTGTGAATAAATACATTATATGGGACCCTCAGGAGGTGTGTGAGGGTAATCGGGCTTAATAATTAAGTTATCATGTTTCCTTATATTATTTTATACTTTTAAAAGTTATTTCTAATACAATTTTGATATATTACAAATTCAATAACACGCATAGATAATTAACAGGCTAAGAAAATAACCAGTTCATTATAGTAGCTACAATGTGTGAATAAATTTATGTAGTGAATAAATACATTGTATGGGACCCTCAGGAGGGGTGTTTTTGCAAGTTAATTGGGGGAAATTCTAGTTTTGGGGCTTTTTGCTATCTTGTTGTGCTTTACTTAGGTGGATTAGGTGGATTACTTAGGATTAACTTAGGTGGATTAGGTGCATAAATGTAGCCTATCCAAAGCCTGAATAATCTATTACATATTGTTAAACAATTATTGAAATTGAAATTGTTTTAACATATTGTTAAAACAATTACATATTGTTTATTAATTATATGTAATTAGTTTATTGGGTATAAATTTTGTTTGTTTTTATTGATGTCTTTTAGTTTTACTGCTGATGATGAACACTGTATATGTGTTCGAAATATCCAGTTAAAATTTTTATATCTGTTCACTGTTGGTTCAAAGGTTTCATCCGTATTTTGAACTGTTGTACTTTCGTCATGGAAAGGTAGTGTGGTCTTCAAAGTTAGTTAAGTCTGCCTCTCTTCTAGGTGTGTTCACTCATGTTAATGAGGTTCATTTGGATAGTTCAAGGTTGATTAGTAAAACCTATGTTAATAATTGGATCGTGTCCAGGTTTATCTTTATCTCTGGATTTAGGGGGGACTGAATTATAAAACATTATAAATGGGGATGAAAGTAGTTGTGATGAAGTAAAATTATATGGTTCTTCAAAGAGAATTGTTTTCTAGGTGTAATTTTAATGACTAATTTGATAGGATGTGCAATTGATAAAAGGGTGACTAATTATGCTCAACTTTTTTTTCTTCTTTTTTTTTTACTATTGATTGTTGGATTTCAAGGAAAGAGCAAATTATTGAATATTAAGTCAGTGGTTGGATGGTACATCATTTCGTAGTTGTGTTGTTTTTTTAAACCCCTTTTGAAGTGAAAGTTTATACATATATATATATATATATATATATATATATATATATATATATATATATATATATATATATATATGATGTTTTTTTTACTTTGTAGATTTATTTGATTATCTTTCCTCCATATGATGCCCTGGTATTCAAAGGTGATGTGGTTGTGTTAAGATTTTTATTTTTGTTAATAAATTACACATTTGATCATGGATAATATGAACCTTGTTTGAGATCAGGAGCCTTTTATTTATATTTAGGAAAGATGAATTTTAATCAAGAGATTAGTTCAAGATTAACCACTGTCCAAGTGTTTGGGGTCTTACCCAATTCCTTATCATATACTATCTCCAACCATCATGGTTGGTTTTCTGACAATTTGCAAAGAAGCAGAATCATAGACTAGGGGTAATTTAGCAAGTATTCCGATTGTATCCTAAAGTTAAAAGTTTTCTAAAAGAAGCAAATAGTAACAAAATAATAGGTAGCACTGCTACTCTAAAAATAACATAAAATGGTCCCATATATCCCAAGGCTACATACCAAAAATAGCATATAGGGGAGGGGCAACATCCCAATAGTCTCATAGCCATATTTATCATGCCAACCTAAAAACAGAATGTTACAAACGTCAGTTGTAATAGGATTTTCCATATCTTGATTATATCTTTGAAAAATTGCATAGCCTACATTTGTTACAGGGCAGTTACTGTTTGTTGGTATATGGCATGCGTGTTTGTAACTTGGCCTATAATTTTGTGCAAACAGAGTTTTATTTGTTTACTATGATTGGATTTACGATTTTTTTTTTCATTAATTATATAATATATTTGAGCCTTTAAAAATTTTTAATGGGCTCCTCTAATTATAGTTATTAAATAATTGGAATAATTTGTGTGAACAAGAGCAATGATTAGTTTTACTGCTGTCAAATAATTATTTGTTTATTGTTTATTTGCTTATATCAGTTTTTATGTATAATTTTTTTATTTATTCCAGATAATATGGATGGTGGAGCCTTTGGTGCTGCTAAGGCAGGAAGTAGTGTTGACCCATTAGAGTTTGTCAGAAGACCTCAAGTCATTGCTAGGATCTTATGTTGGGTAAGCTCTTTCTCAGTCCTTTATGATTTGGGAGTAACAAAAAGACAAGGTGTACAGCATTGATTTTTACAGCCCCTATTGATGGTATTGATCTCTGTTTTGTGGCCCATCAGCCAGGAAGTGCAATGATGGCTGGGGGCCAGTCATCCTGTGCTTTCACACACTTCCTGTTTACCTTCCCAAGATTTTTCCAGAATTTAGAGGTGGGTCAACTGTGACTAAGATTAAAAAGTCACGCCACTAACCCCATTCCAAACCAAATAATCAGCAACACCAGGACTTGAATCCCTGTCCTCACAGACAAGAATTTTAAGTCTAGTATGATAACCACTTTGCTAATATTTAGGAGTATCGCTTCAAAACTATGGGATCAAAGGTACCCTCCCATAGAACTCAAAAGGTGTTACAAATTGAATTGCCTTATATATTGTCTTCTAGCTTATCACTCCATAAAATGTTAACAAGGGCATGGCCTGTATTATATATTTTAATCTCTTTAGTCTTGTCAACAGTTCTTTGAAATCCACATGAAAACGTTTCTTAGTTATTCGCTTTGGCAAAATCTTGGGGGAATCAATTATCTATAATTAAAAAAAGTATTGGTGTGGAAGTTGTCCTCATCTTAATGTGCAGGATTTAGTAAATAAAGCTAAACTATTTTTATTTTAGTTATTTGGTATAGTCCCAATTAGATTTGTGAGTACTTCTTCAGAAAGATGAACATTTGACAAGGATGAAAATGTCCCTCCCTCAAGAACTAAAAAAATAATGTTATAAGTTTAATCGAATTACATCATGAATTGTAAATATCAGCCAGGCTGTTACCCCTATAATTGTTTGATCTATAATGTTTAATCCTATCATGTTAATCTTTTTATTTTTGATTGTCCAAGAGTTAAAACCTACTATGTTTTTTTTCTTTCAGAAACGGTTCTTTGTAATTCTTGTAAAAACTCCTCTCAGCTACTTGTCTTGATAAAAATCTTGGAGGAACTAGCTTAGAAAATCAAGCTTGAAGCTTAGAAAATCAAGCAGGATTCCTCTTTGGAATCCAAAATAACTTAATTGCTGTTTTTTTAGACAAAATTACTGAGCCTTCACTCAACATTCGCGACCAAATCACAAAATTTGGTAAATTCTGAAGTTGCTAGAAACAAAGTTTCATAAGACCTGACCTAAAGTAATATCTTAACCTGACTTTCTTCAAAATACAACCCACTACTCACTCAAGTTTTTTCGAAACTTTATGAAGGTTTTTATTTGTGTGTGGCTTAAAGTTAAAATTTGTCCATGCATTTGTGTCCAACAGTTTGTTAATTTGAGGAAAACTTCCACCTCTCATTACCTTGTGCGCTTGGTACATATTATCCTATTTAAGGTCGAGTCACAAAATGCTTGGATAAACCCTGTCTTGGTCAACTTCTAAAAAGGACTTGACCGACCACAACATCCTAATTCGTTTATTACTGGATAACTTTTAACTTTACCCTCTCTTAGTACATATTGTATCTTTCAAATAGATGACCAGTTGTAAAATACAAAAATATTTTCTCTAGTCTTCTCCCTGTTTACTGTGGAATAACTCAAGGAACCTTATTGGGACAACTCTTATTTCTTGTCATGATTAACAATATTGGCAAGAAATTCCCGCAAAGATTAAAATGTGTGGATGACTTGTCGATCCTTGAGGTAGTCATAGGAATATTAAAAATGACCCCTCGAAATACTAGCCCAGCCAATAATCTAAATATGAAACTAAATTCTATTACATTAAATTAATGAGAATAAACTTCTTGAAATCTACTCCCGTTTTTCTTGACTCTATCCCTCCCTTCAGAAATGCTAGTGAATCATGTTAAACTCCTTGGTACCACAATTCCTAATAATCCAAAATGGGACATGCATGTTTGAAATGTTGTTGAACAGGCAAATGTTTCCCTATCCGTAATCAAACTGTTAAACAAATTTAATTGTCCCAAGATGCATTCCCTCCGTGTTTACCTATCTTTTGTCAGGCCGTTACTGAAATCTGGATATCCAGTCTAGCATACGCAACTTTTAAGTGAACTTCGTGACAAAATTGAGTTGGGACTAAAGTGTGAACTCAGGATCATTTACAAGGACTGCAAAATCCTGCACTCCTTCCTCCTTAAAGCCTTAGGTATTACTACATTAAAAGAAAGAATGTAAAAAGTGTGTTTGCGTCTTGCCTAGTCCGCCATATCTAATCCCCTTACTGAAGACATTTTCCCCAAACCCCTTAGAGCCTGACTCCCCTGCTTAACATCCATAGTAATCCCAACCTACTCTTCGATCCATGCTGTTGCAGAGAGGTTCCCGAAAGTTTTATCCTCTTTTTTTCCTGAGCACCTTAATAATGCCTGATATATGTCCTCCTGCATTACTTATTCAAAATGAACTCCTCCATTGCTTACTTTAGTCATTGAATGTATGGTCATGATACCTGTGTCCACTGTTTAATTTATCACCACTTTGTTTTGCTCTTTTTTGGTGCTTATTTGAGTTCTATTTCCATTTTAATCCAGTTGTTTGCCCATTCCTTAATTTGAATGTAAATATTTATTTTTGACATTTAGTAGACATTTTGATTTCAATTGTTTTTATTTTACAGTGTTTAATCTGGAATACGAATTCGTCTATTTTTTTTTCGCCTGTGATAGTTGTTTGTCATAATGAATTATCATTTTATCCCTCCCTCTTCCTTTTTTGCCATTTATCACATTAAGTTAATTTTAGTTATTGACATATGGTGTTTTGATTGCATTTACCAGAGATGAAGCGAATTTGGCTCTTGCAGAGCTTTTGATAGCCTTTTGAAAATAAATCTTATCTTATCTAAAACCTTGGCACTAGGCTATCTCTAATCAAAAGGGACATACTCTACAAAAAAGTCTTGACAGAGGTGGTCGTCTTAGAAAGCCTAAAGAGAAAAATCAGGCTCCACCTGGAACCTAAAAAGAATGCAAATTAAATTGTGTCATATATTTTGGTGGAGAGATTCTAGCTAATCACTCCACTAAAGATATACCAGGCCCTTGCCACAATATGGTTTTGATCTTTTTACTTTCGATTGGCTTGTCGGAAACCTAAAGCCGACTAAGGTTTTTCCGAATATATTTTTTTTTAATTTATGTGAAAATGCTTTTTTAGTAATTTGCCTTAGTGAAATGTTGGCGATACTATCTCTAATCAAAAGGGCCAAATCCTAAAAAGAAATTTTGGTGGAGGTGTTGTTCTTATTTCTCTGTGCAGACTCGACTGAACATAGATAACTGAAATTCTTTTTATTCCAGCTATTTGCTATAATCATATTTGGGAGTATCTCTTCAAAAGGATGGGCATTTGATAAGGTACAGAATCGCGAGGTCTGCTTATTTAATAAAGATTTGAATGCCTGTAATTATGGCACAACCATTGCGGTATTTGCATTTCTGGCTGCCATTGGATTTCTGGCTGGTGAATGGTTTTTTCAACAGATTTCTTCAGTAAAGATGAGACGCAGATATATCATGCTTGATTTTGGATTCTCAGGTACCTTTTTTAACTATAGATTAACGTGTCTAGATACAAAATGTTTTTTTTGTGATTTTTTAATGTGGTGAACTAGTTACTCAGAATTTATACAGTTAGCAACGGGTAGTATCTTGAGGTAAGGGTTAGTAAATGAGCAGGTGGTGAATTTGCTCCTTTTTTAGGTCAAAACCTGAAAAGAATTCTAGGCCCTAATTTTAAATTTCTTTTTAAGGGAGGGGATTTCATTGGCATTAGACCAATTCAAGAGAAAGAATTTTCCCCGTTCGCCTCCTTGTGTGCAGGCATAATAGACAGCACAAGGATGGAAGGATGGGGGCTGTTATAGGCTTGTGTTACTTGAAATTAATGCAGAAAAAAATCATCTGCCTAACCGGGTTTTGGGCGCTCAAACCCCCTGGACACAACTACAGGTGAGATCAAAGGGATTTGCTTGTTTACCATGGAATTTACAAGTCAGACTTTCAAACCAAAGCTTTATGATACCTAAATGTGTTGCGTAATGGAATTAAGGGAGTAGTTGATTATACCAATGGCGTAACAGTGAGAAAGGGTTGTACCTATTTTATCATTGGTGTACTATTTTCTTCGAAAATTGTACCTCGGTAGGTACTGCTTAAAAAGTCCGTAGTACTTTTTTTTGATGGTACAATTTATTGAGAAAAAATAATACTATTAACACAAAAATTATTCTCAAGCAAATTTTGAGATCGAAACGAATTTGTTTTTTCAATATTAATGCAAGTTGAAAATCTTTTATGACATTACGCCTTGATTCGCTTTTGAAAAAGCGAAATTATTTTGTGGTTTTTAAGAATGTTGTTTTGGGGGCTGTTTGCTGGTTGAAGGGTAGCAAGCCTCCAAGTCTTGAATAGTTTCGGGGGTAATCATCTGCGCAAGGGTTCACTGCTTTTGCATCAGTATCTGCAACAACATTTTCAGAGGTGTGTAGATTGTGCCACCGTCCTTATCTCGTTCTGTACTGGGGTCGTTTTAAACGTCCTCCAAACAGGGGAAAACGCAATGATTGTGGAGAATTTAGGCCGATTACCGTCTCAAGTACGTTTAGCAAAGTGTTGGAATGGTTGGTTCTCAGCGAAGTTATATTGAAGTGTGTAATAGACCACATGCAGTTTGGCTTTTGAAAACATCTCAGCGGTGATTTTGCCCACAGACTTCTAAACCATATTCTTGCCAAGGCTGAACCACTTGGGTTGTCTGTATATATATGTATATATAGATATATATATATATATATATATATATATATATATATATATATATATATATATATATATATATATATATATATATATATATATATATATATATATATATATATATATATATAGTGTTGATATTTCTGCTTCTTTGATTCTGCCATCCAGTCTGCCGTCGTCCAGACCCTCCTAGATGCTGGTGTGAATGCTCATATAGTAGCTATGTTATCATATTGGTATTCCAATAGCAATATAAGAGTGAAACTTGGACTTTCGAACTCAGTGCACAAGTTGAACTTAATAGAGAATTTCGACAAGGTTCGGCTTTAAGTCCGGTATGTTGCAGTAGTAGCTACAACCTAGTAAAGAGCAAACCACAGCCTATAGTAACTAAAACTTCAAAACATGTTTTGAAAAAAACGGCCTAGTGAAAAAAATTGCCATTTGACACTGATTCAGGAATGGTAACTATTTTTCGGTTCGTCTTGAAAGTAAAAGTTTATTGGGAAAAGAAATTTATGGTGAATTTGAAAAAAACCTGAAACCTCTCGGAAGTGATGTCAGAATAAATTTGAATCAGCATGGTCTCCAACTTAAGACATGGAAATTACAGTCCCCCTCCTTGAGCAACAGGGAAAATTACTTTTTTGCGCATGGGTAGCACCGACCTGTCTCCACTTTTTTTTCTTTCAGCCCTAACGGGTTGACAGAACATCATAGAGATGCTTAAGGGCTCATTCAAAAGCTATTTCTCATATCCACATGCTTTTTATGAATTCTGTTCTCTGCAAGTGTCATATGGCACCAAAAATGACACTCTTTGTGCCATTTCTCTGGGCTAGCAGGCTACCAGAGCATCGTAAACAAATTTTTAATAGCTTATATAAAATATTTTGCTCGTATCTTCGCTCTTCCTAGAAATTTTGCCATCTGCAAGTTCCAAATGGCCCTAAAATGGCACTTTTGGTGTCATGTCTCAAGTGCAAAAGCTGGGGCTAGTGGGCTAGCATAACTTTTAAAGGTGATTTATGGCTGGTTTGAAAGGTATTGTTCTTATCTACGTGCTTTTTACCAATTTTACCATCCGTAAGTGCGACATAGCACTGAAAACAAAACGTTTGGTGTCACTTCTTAAGTGAAAAAGTTCCAAAGCATAAAACGGCACCATTGCAATAATTATGTTCTAAAGCCCTTAACTGGAGGTATATAAGAACCCCTTACATATACTCACGTAAGCTTATGTAAGTTTCATAAATTGTCTACTTCTCTAAAAGTAAAAGATTATTGCGAAAATAGTAACTAAAACAAAAAACTTTTTAACTAAAAATCTACTAATTATCTTCACTTGAAATTCACGGTTGTATAAAGAGAAATACCCGGATTTTGAGAGTTCAGAGTTAGGGTTCAGAATTTTATCCACCAATAAATGAAATTGGAAATACAGTGCTCTTATTCCTCCTCGAAAGGCTCCATGGCCAGAGATGCAAGGGGGATACAAAAAAAAAATACAGTATAACCAACTAAAAAAAGAACAGTAGCCAAATAACATATAAGATGAAAAAGAGAACACACCTGAGGCATGGGAGTCAAAGCGCAGAGAAGACAACCATATACCATGAATAAACCCTCATGGGACATCAACTCCTCAGAGGAAATGGAAAAGGAACAAGAGTTCATTCTATATTGCTCACTATTTGTATTATAGCTAGCAATACCAAAGTGCTATCTAATAAGTCAATCCAATATTTCTGTATGCTGTTCAATGACTGTGGTTATTAAAAAAATATTTAATCTTTTGCTTTGTTTTTAAGACAATTTTAAATGGATACTGAGAGTTACTGATGTCAAAACTGGTCTAACACTATGAAAAGCTTTGCAAATTAGTGTGCTGTTGACAGGCTATGTACTCACTTTTGATTCCCAAATCAATATTCCTGTTTTTTTTTTTTCATACTTGGCTTCTGTGTTTTCGGGAAAGTACTATTTTTCTATAATCCCAGAAACCTAGGGAAGCATAAGTAGTACTATTTTTATTGATATATATTGGATAGGCTCTGAAGTAATGATTTTGTCCGTTTTAATTTTCAACTTCGCTCTTTACCTGTTTTGGAAAAACTTGGTTTTTTTAAAAATTGTTTAATACTTGGACTTCTAAGGTTACAAAACAAATTTCTGATTGGTTGAACCTTGATCTTTGTAATTTGAATCGAATAAGCTATTCTAGTATGCGGAAGATTTACTTATATTGCATTTTTCTCTAAGTGTATTACAGGATAATTTAGATAAGCTTGTATCTGGCTATAGCGCTATTGGTCTACAAGTTAATGGCCAGAAAACCAAATTTCTGGTTTTCAACCCGACGAAACGGGATTCGTTACCACCAACTGTTTCAGTAGATAGTGCTACTGTTGCACCATCTTCTTCGCTTAAATATTTAGGTCTTCGATACGTTTGAGGTAAGAATTCTTTGCCTTGACACCCTGTGTTAAACCTACGAGTGAGTTACAGAAAACTTGCCCTGCTAAAGTACTCTTACAATCGGCTAATTTTAGTAAGGCTGCATAGAGCAGGGGCTTTGCCACATTTTCTTTACCTCGCCCCTATGGGAAGGCTTTACAGAAACCGAGCGACTAAGGTCAGATCTGTTTTTGTAAATATTAGAAGTTTTCAACTCTTATACCGCTCTTTGAGGTTCATTTCTCTTAGAGAGGTATCGAATTCCAGAACCCTGTGAAGTTGTAGCAGAACTCGAAAGCAATGCTAGAAAAGGTGCACTTGGGACCTTTAGGGTTTCCTACCGTTGCACGTTATCTACGAGCTGTGAATGTATATATTACGATGGTACCCTTGGAATGAAATTACGATGTACCCTTGTCATACTTCCCAGCCTTTTTATTCCAGAAACGGCATCAAAAAGTACATTTTTTGGTATCATACACTACCCCTGTCAGAAAAAAAGTAGTATACACTTAGATCTTTAGTAAAGGGTTTTAGACCACGAAAATTCGATTGACTATCTTAGAATGTGTATTCAATGGCATTTTGACCCTCTTTGTGCCAAAAATGATGTTTTATGGGGCAAAATGGCAGAAGATGACAGTTTACTGCGGTTATTGTTATGTATATGCTTATGTTTATACATATGTATATGTTTATGTATATGTTTGTTACTAAAAAAGGCTGTAGATACTGTGATTTCTGTTAAAATTAACCTTCTCCCGATATTCTATGTGTACAGGATCGATACGGTCTTTCCTAGGAAAAGGAACAAATGAGTGTTGTTTCTTGAAATAGTGTTTGTCGTGCTGTCCTTTTTTTCTTTTTTTTTTCTTTTTGTACTCCACCATTTTAAACTTATACTTACTACCGTATTTATTTTCAATAAAAAATAAAATATCAAAAAATAAAATCTATGTAAAAAAATCATAGCAAAAAAAACATACAAGTATTATGTAAATGGATGAATTACAAGAAATTACTATAAAAGATTAAATGAAAGCCAAAACGAACAGAAATTAAATAGACAATTATAGGAAAAAATACATACAATAGGAAAAGAAAAAGGTCTTTCCTAGGAAAAGAAATAAATGAGTGTTGTTTTTTGAAATAGTGTTTTCCGTGCTGCCTTTTTTCTTTTTTTTTCTTTTTGTGCTCCACCATTTTTAGACTTATACTTTCTACCATATTTATTTTCTATAAAAAAAATAAAATAAAATATCGAAAAATAAAATCTATATAAAAAATCATAGCAAAAAACATACAACAAGTACTATTATAAATTAATGAATTACAAGAAATAAATATAAAAAAAGTAAATGAAAACCAAAACGAACAGAAATTAAATAGACAATCAGGAAAAAAATATACAATAGGAAAAGGAAAAGGTCTTTCATAGAAAAAGAAACAAATGAATGTTGTTTCTTGAAATAGTGTTTTTCGTGCTGTCCTTTTTTTTCTTTTCTTTTTTTCTCTTTGTACTCCACCATTTTTTTTTATGGGTGGGCTAAGATACAATATTTATCTATCTGTATTACTATTTTTTGTCTCTTCGTGGTTTACCATATCTATTTCATTCTTTCAGCTTTTTGGACATTCCTTTATTTTGTTGGATTTTGTTACTTGACCAGTCAGTGGTCTAAATCTGAGACACCTGAAGGGGGTAGCGTGATTACTAATGGACTTCAGGCGGCCATTGCTTTCTCTTTCTTTTCTATTTTCAGCTGGGTGAGTTCAAGCTTTTTCATTCTACTATAGTTCTTCTTTTCTTTTTTCTCATTTTTGCTCTCTCCTTCTGTTCTATTTTCAGCTGAGTGAGTTTAAACCTTTTCATTTTAGTATATCTCTTCTTTTCTGTTTTCTAATTTTATTTTCTCTTTCTTTTCTATTTTCAGCTGGGTGAGCTTAAACTTTTTCATTTTAGTATAGCTCTTCTCTTCTGTTTTCCCATTTTCGCTTTCTGCTTCTGTTCTATTTTCAACGGAGTGACCTTAAACTATAATCTTATTATAGCTTTTTTTCGGTTTTCTGATTTTGCATTCTCCTTCCTTTCCATTTTCATCTGACTGAACTTAAAATTTCCTTTTTTATAGCTCTTCTTTCCGTTTTCTGATTTTTGTTTTCTCTTTCATTTCAATTTTCAGCTGGGCGGGCTTAAACTTTTCATTTTACTATAGCTCTTCTTTTCCGTTTTCTCATTTTGTTTTCTCCCTCTTTTCTATTTTCATCTCGGTGAGTTTGAGCCTTTTCATTTTATTTTCGCTCTTCTTTTTCTCGTTCTCATTCTTGCATTCTCCTTATTTTTATTTTTCAGTTGGATAAAGCAAAGATTATACATTGTAGGGAAATGGAAAAAAACAAAGTTTTATTCTCTACTTGGAAATTTTTTCCCGCCTATTCCAGGGTTGCAAATTCAATCTATCAAAGGAGTTTTATTTCAGAGTATATTCATCAGTCATAACCCAAGGGTTGCCAAAATCTGCCTAAAAAACCCCCGAAGTTAACAAAAGATAAAAAAGAATTCCCTGCTACCGAAGCAAATTTGATGTTTTAACCTTAAGAATGCAAGTACAGAGTAGTCATGACATTGAAAGTTGTCTCTGACTTTTTGAAAAATGACAAAATTTTAATGACTGTCCCTTGCTTTCATATTTGTCTTAAAACATTTCAATTTTTCTGGTAGCAAGTATGTGTTGGTATAAAATGTATTGCTCTGTTCAGTGTATTAGGAGACATAAATTTATATAGCCTAGTTTATATTTTAATAAATTAATTTAATTCATTTACTAGTATTATAATTTTACGCTTCTTGGTCTTCTACAGAATCTTGTTCATACAATTTTGTGCCGAGACCATGCCCCATTCTATTTCAAACAACCATTAACCATATCATCACTGTTATATAGTGAACATAAAACTTGTAAACGGGCACATGATTGGTCAGTCAATAATTTATCCGGTTAAAATGATTAAATTGATTTAAATGATTAAATGGTTAAATTGTTAAAATGACAACTGTCAGGTAGGTTAAAAAACACTCTGAAGACTCAAAAACTTGGCATCTTTTTAACTTAATTATATTATTGACGGTAGGCATTTAGTAGGCTGGTTTCTCAAAACGAAAGGGTATGTCTCTATTTTTACATTTTACAGGGATAATAAAATGTAGTTATGATGGTTCTCGTGGGCCTTGGATTGTTCTTGCTTCAGCTAAATCAAAGATTCATTCTGGCACAAGCCTACACTGTATAAAATAATGATTAGTAATAAAATTAGCTGAATTATACCTAATTATTTAAGGTAGTTAAGTTTATTAATAAAAATAAAACTTAACAAAATGCATACATGTATATAAATAATGCATGAAAGACAAAGTAATTCAACTAAATTTTCTATGGATTATTCTTTATGGTTGATTGTGTGTGGCTATGCTGTTTGACCTATGTGATTGTATGGATGAGTAGGGTTAAGGCCTCATTCAAGTGCTGGTCTATATTAATCACTAATTTAGGAAAACAGTCTTCCTTTTCTCCTTCTGTCTCTTTATTTTTTTTTTTTTTTTTTTTTTTTTTTTTTTTTTTTTTTTTTTTTTTTTTTTTTTTTTTTTTTTTTTTTTTTTTTTTTTTTTTTTTTTTTTTGTGTTTGTGCTGTAGCATTGGTGATTTCTCTTTTCATGATATATATATATATATATATATATATATATATATATATATATATATATATATATATATATATATATATATATATATATATATATATATATATGTATATATATATATATATATGTATATATATAAATACATAATTGCTTGCTGAGTTGCTCCTGAAGTCAGGGTAACGACCAAAAAAAAAGTATCCAAATAATCCACTATGCTCCTTCACACACATCAAACAACTAACGAAGAAGAAGAAAAAAATGACAAATAATAGAGTAGAACTCATAAATAGGACTCGTTTTTTCTTTGACTTTATTTCTAAGTTTTTCAAACCGTTTAAATTTCTAAACCATTTTCAAACCATTGCTTGGTATAAAATTGTCAATACTATATTTGGTAATAAGGTTATCGAATTATCGTTGTTGATAGAATTACCAATATCATATTTGGTAATAAAAATATCCAAAGCTATGTTGGATGATAATATAGAGTAATAATATTATATTTATTACTGACACTTTTGATAATTATTTCATGTTAGCTTGCAAAAACATTATTATTAGTAGAAAAGTATGCTAAATTTCGCTTGAAAAATCATTGAGATCTACTCAATAAAACCAGATGTAGGATCGTTTAAATCATGATAAATGTTCTTACCAAGGCACATGGCATATATGCCTTATCCAGGGTTATTACCGGGATTTACAGCATCACAGCACCTGTCTTCCCTAATCGAATTATACTAAATAAATATATAGTAATAATATAATATAAATAAAATAATATAATAAATAAATAAAATAATATAATAAATAAAAATAAATAAATAATAATAAAATAATATAAATAAATATAGTAATAAACTTTCGTTTATTACTAAAAATTTGGTTTGCCTAGTTTTCGAATAAAACCAGAACTGTTTTTACTTTTTGTTAGGATTTCTGGATTTGCGCCAAATCCTGGATTAGGGATTTCTGGGATAATGCTATCAGAGTGCCAGACAGGCTTTAGATTTCTGTAAGTATATGATTAGCGATTTAATAATCAGCACAAAGTAAGGAAACAATACAACAGCTGTTCAAGTTCAAGCTGCTCATTTGGGTTTCGTTTCCAGAGGGGGACCCAGGCACAGAAATTGCAAGGGCGTAAAATTTCAAATAAATTTTATTTAAATAAAGTAGATGGCGCATTTGGCAGTAAGTATAAGCAAATTGAATCCGAAATTCTCATTTTCCCCATATCTTTTCCCATATAAAGTAAGGAAAGTCAGATTTAAATAAAGGAATTTTTTTTTAATGAATAATAGAAATTAGTTTGGCCCTAAAATTTTAGGTAAACAGAGGGAGGGGAGTGTAATCAAGATTTTGCCCTGGTGTTAGAGAGCCTAGAAATGCCAATGTTGGTCCCTAAAAACTGTGAAACTTTTAAGAGTTGGATCTTCACCAATGTAGCATGAAAAGATAGTGAGCATGATAGTAGCATGAAGGGAGTAAAAACTAATGGTGCCACTGCAGTTTAGGGTTTGGCTACTTCATTAAAAAAAAAGGTTGAAGATTTTGAAGAAAATTGAATATTAGATATCAGCAATGCAATAGGATTAGAGTTCAATTTCTTTGCATGTGACTATTGAGGAAAATTTTTCTATTTTGTTGTATTGTTGAAAATCCTGTCAGCACAAAGTAGATCATGGCCAGTTTGGGGAAATATGGGTAATTTAACTAGGCTAGTTGATTTTAAACTGGTAGGACTAGTATAGGCAAGATTGTGCTTTCTTTACCTTTCCTTGGTCTCACCTCTCATCAACAGTTGATTTATAATGCAAATGTGAGAAAATTAATAACACCAAGACCTGTAAATTGTGTATAAAGCAACCGTCTCGAACAAGAAACTTTTATTTTAGTGTTTAGTACGGAAGAGGCCATCAAGTAAACGTTTTTTTTTTTTTTTTTTTTTTTTTTTTTTTTTTTTTTTTTTTTTTTAAGTGCCTGAAACTTCTATTATTAAGCAATTTTCATTAAATTTGAAATTATTTTTTTAAATTTTAATCTAATTTTTATTAAATTTAACACTATTATTAAGCAGTTTTTTGCTTGAAACTTTCAAGCAATTTTTATATGAAATCAAACAGTTCGTGGTAACGAACTGTAGTAAGGAGCGACCCGGCTCAATAGTAACCAAAACTCTAAAAAATGGAATTTTGATACCAATAGCTATATCAAAAGAATCGCATTTTAATGCTGGTTTTCAATATATAAGTTTCATCAAGTTTAGTCTTACCCATCAAAAGTTACGAGCCTGAGAAAATTTGCGTTATTTTAGAAAATAGGGGGAAACACCCCCTAAAAGTCATAGAATCTTAACGAAAATCACACCATCAGATTCAGCGTATCAGTGAACCCTATTGTAGAAGTTTCGAGCTCCTATCTACAAAAATGTGGAATTTTGCATTTTTTGCCAGAAGGCAGATCACGGATGCGTGTTTATTTGTTTTTTTGTTGTTTTTTTTTCCAGGGGTGATCGTATCGACCCAGTTGTCCTAGAATGTTGCAAGAGAGCTCATTCTAACGGAAATGAAAAGTTCTAGTGCCCTTTTTAAGTGACCAACAAAATTGGAGGGCACCTAGGCCCCCTCCCACGCTAATTATTTTCCCAAAGTCAACGGATCAAAATTCTGAGATAGCCATTTTATTCAGCGTAGTCGAAAAACCTTATAACTATGTCTTTGGGGACGACTTACTCCCCCACAGTCCCCGTGGGAGGGGCAACAAGTTACAAACTTTGACCTGTGCTTACATATAGTAATAGTTATTGGGAAGTATACAGGCGTTTTCAGGAGGATTTTTTTGGTTTGGGGGGAGGGGTTGAGAAGAGGAGGATATGCTAGGGGAACTTTCCATCGAGAATTTGTCATGGGAGAAGAAAACTTCGATGAGGGGAGAGCAGGATTTACTAGCATTATTTAAAAAAAAAAAATTAAAAAATAAATGTGAAAAAGCTTTTTCAGCTGGAAGTAAGGAACAGCAATAAAACTTAAAACAAACAGAAATTATTACCCATATGAGGGGCTCACCTCCTTATAATACCTAGCTCTTTACGCTAAAGTATTTTTAGTAATTTCAACTATTTATTCTACGGCTTTTGTGATTCAGGGGTCATTCTTAATGAATTGGGATAAAATTTAAGCTTTAGTGTAAAGAGCGAGGTACTGACGATGGGGCGAATCCCCTCATATATGTAATAAAAACATGAGAATACAAAAGTTCTTTACGTAAGCTAATTTATAAGTTACGTAAATCTTTTACCAATAAAAAGATTCGTAAAAAATTAAAAGTTCTAGTTGCCTTTTTAATTAACCAAAAAATCGGAGGGCAACTAGGCTTCGCCCCCGCTCTTTTTTTCTCTAAATCATTCGATCAAAATTATGAGAAAGAAATTTTGCCAAAAAAAAAAAATGAAAATTTCGTTTTGATTATTCCTCTGCGGAGAGCCAAAATCAAAACATGCATTGATTCAAAAACGTTCAGAAATTAAATAAAAAAAACGAGTTTTTTTAACTGAAAGTAAGGAGCGACATTAAAACTTAAAACGCACAGAAATTACTTCGTATATGAAAGAGGCTACTTCCTCATCAACGCCCCGCTCTTTACGCTAAAGTTTTTTACTGTTTTAAAAAGAAGAATTGAGAGAAAGAGTCAAACTTTAGCGTAAAGAAAGGGGCGTTGATGAGGAAGCAGCCTCTTTCATATACGAAGTAATTTCTGTGCGTTTTAAGTTTTAATGTCGCTCCTTACTTTCAGTTAAAAAAACTCGTTTTTTTTATTTCAAGTGTAAAATCGCATGGTTAACCAGTATTTAAAAAAGAAACTTACTAGTAGCTCTTTTTTATTAATTATTAAAAAAATATTGAAGAATATGTTTTTCCAAGAAAATTAAAAATTCAAATCAAAACTTAAAACGAGCACAAATGAAACCCTGCCTATGCACAGAAAAATGTGTGCGTATTTTTTTTAAGCACCTGAAACTTTCAAGCAATTTTTATAATTTGTTAAGAATTTTGGTTATTGTAAAATCAGATATTTTTATTATTTCTGTTTTAGCTTTGTTAGGATGTTAAGATATGAGGATTTTGTGTTTTTTTGTAATGGTGATGAAAGTAAAGCAGAAGCTATAGCGGAAGATTTTTTCGCAACCTCAGTGCAGTGATTACTGTATTTGAGATCGGAGTCCTTTTTTGTTATTTTGTTTGTGTTGGAATATTAATTATTGTGTTTATGGAAAATACCTAAGAAGGGAGTTAATTCAATTGATGTTTATGCCTTATGGAAGTGATAATTAATTTGCATTGCTTCCCCTCATTGCGATAAGTAAGTTTAGTTAGTGTTTCTGATGCTCAGCTCCTTCCTTTTCTTGAAGATTTGGAACAAAGGTCAGTTGAGTCATATTTTAATAATAAGGTCAGTTGAGTCATCATTTAATAATAAAACTGCCTTTTTTAACCACCTTTGTATTCATCTCTTGTTGTTTATCTGATTGCTCCATTTTCTGTAGGTTCTCTTCTTTTTGTAGGTTCTTCTTTAGGTTCCCTTCTTTAGGTTTTCTTCTTTTTGTAGGTTCTTCTTTAGGTTCCCTTCTTTACGTTCTCTTCTTTTTTTTTGTGTGACACTATAGATAAGAGGCTTTTTCCACTGACAAACTAGATTTTTGTAAAATGTCAATGATTGTCAAAAATTGTCAATGATGATTGTCAATGAAATTCAAAAAATGATTGTCAATGATTGTCAAAAAATGAATGTCAAAAATTGTCAATGATATAAAGAACGGTTGTGTTAATTCACGAAAATGTAAGGAGGGTGACAAAACATGATTTCTCAAACCTCTAGAGGGGTAATTTGGCAGTTTTTTAGTAAAAACACTACAGAAAGCAATTTTTCAATGAAAATGTCATTGAGGGGTGTTTTCAAATTATTTTTTTTTGGGGGGGGGTAAATAATCCTGGGAGGGAGTAATATTTTTTTTTCTAATACTGAATCGCAACCTTTTCCACGGAATTTGAGTTTAGTTCAAAAATAGATCAAGAGTAACACCGATCACATTTACCAAAAAAAATATTATGTAAACGACGCGTAAAAAATATTACGTGTAAAATACGCGTCGCGATGCTGCGGTATTAGGTAAAAAATACTTGGAATTTATCATAGAATCGGCAAGTTTAAGTTCAGACAATACTAAATAGTGGTGAGTGAGAATATATTTTTTTAAGGAGGGAACAAAACTTTTTTCTTATGCAGGTTGGTTTGAAAATTAGGAATGGGTGAGTATTTTCTTAAGTGGGTGAAATTTTTATAAGATAAAAAGTTGGGAAGGTTGGTTGTTTTGGTAATGGTATTTAGAGATCTTTTTTTCTTTTTTTTTTGAAATTAAGGGTGCATTTAAGTATATATTGAAGTGAAATGGTGTATGAACCATAGATTATAGTGGCTTTTAGTGCTAATAAATACCAATTAGTTTAGGAAAAGCTTTTGTTTCTTATGCTAATAATTACACTATTCTTTAGCAATCCTTAGTTACAGATTAAAGTGAGCATATAATTTTTTTTTTCATAATTTAAGCCTATTTCATGTTTGTTCATAAAATTTTTTTTCTTGCGTTCTTAGGCTGGTTGTACCTGGTTTGCCTACCAACGTTATAAACTTGGTGTCGGTGACACTTTTGCGCCAATTGAAACCCAGGGTACAGCCCCTGGGGCTGCACCATGGACTCAGACCCCAACTCAGGATGGCAACCCATATAATGCTGGTGGCTATCCTTCATATACTGGTGCTTACAATGCTGAGTCTTATCAACAGCCGCCGTTTGCAAATAATGGCGGTACAACAGGGGGTGTTAGCTACCAGCAGGCTACGTATTAAATTCAAAAACCTGAAGAATGTTTGTTGATCTCATGCTATGATTGTATACCAAGTCCCGCGTAGCTGTTTTGTGTGTGATATTATTAGATTGGATTTTTTTTTATGGTACTACTAAAATTTATTAGTAATATCTGAGTTTCTCTATTTTTGTTATTTATTTATGGATTCTTTATTTTCACTTTAATTATTTATTTTCTATTGACCGTACTTATTTCTCCTCTGCTTTATTGCATCTTATTTTGGTCGGTTTTCTCCTTCCGGCTCTGTCCTCATCAAAGAAACTCCCAGTTTCTTTTTAGCAATTGTTTTTTTGGAGGAGGAAGATGATTGAAAGCACCTTTTTGATCGAGTTTGGAAATGGCATTAAAATTAAAGTTTTAAACAGGTGGTTGATTCAAAGAATAAGTACACTATCCTTATGCAATAGCACCATCTGTGGCATTCCAGATATTTGGTTTTGATTGTGCGCTATTTTGTAAAAAGTTTTCAACAATTTTTAACAAATATTACGCACAGATTTCTTAGCCTTAGACCAAAGTTGCTCAACTGCTCGAACAGTTAAAATTTGAAGAAACTACAATTTGAAAAAAGTAGAAAATTTAGATTCGAAATGTAATTTGTCTTAGACTGTTAGGTCTAAGATTAGAGGAAATCGTTAAAATCATACATATTTTATTTATTTCAAGGGGACGGCTGCAATCGCAAATCACTGAATTATCGAACAGGTGGGGGGCCAGGTCCCTCACCCCCATTTGTTTTTCCCTGATTACTATACTCACACATTGTTATATTTCGTGGAAAATATTATTATGGAATCAATGTCTACTTAATTCCACTTTGAAGGAAGTTCAAAGATTACCATCTATATAAAATGAGGAAAACTCAGTCAAAGCAAATTAGAAAGCAAATTCCTACTTATAGTACAGCGTTTTAACACGTTTAATGAAGAATAAATGAATAATGTTGACAAATTGAAGCAATTTTATTTTTCAGTCAATGCGAAACCTGTCATGTTGACAGGTTTCAATTACCCCCCCCCCCCGCTTTCTCCATTTCTTTGCATGTAAGATAGGTTTATTTTTGAGTCATTGGTACATACTCCTATGTAAGTGTTCATACAAAAAGTGCATATTTGAACTTTGGATGTATTTGCAAATTAGTGTTCGCATAAGTGGGATCACTCAATCTAAAAATGATAAATTAGGGTTGTATTGGTACAAGATTTTTTATTTGAACTAAACATTGTAATAAAGAAAGAACAATGCCATTCGATTCCCTATTCAACACTTTCCAAACATCGCACTCACGACCTTGACATCGTAACATTGACCTTGACATCGTTACGGTAGCCGTGTGGTTCTTATACTGGGGGGCCTTTCGCCCCGAGTCAAAGTCAAAAAACATTTGCACCACCAAATCAATCAGAGGAGAAAGCCAGTTTTCTGTAATTTAAGTTTTGCTGATATTCTTTTTATTGTCTTTCTGATTAATATTTTAACTGTTATATGTTAAATTCTAGTCAAAATTTGTGTAATTATCTAAGTGGCAGCCTTTTCACGTTAAGTGGCATTTTTAAAGTAATTTTTGTATTCAGTTTGACAGTATGTGTTTCTAGTTCCTATCAGAGACTATGGGAAACTTGTAAGAGGGGAAACTAGCACTAGTACCGAAAAAAATGTCGCCAACGCCATCTAGCATTTGGCGACTCATTTTTTACCCTACCCAAGACTATTCTTGTCTTTCTGGGTATTCCAAACTGAAAAGGAAGATAGAGAAGACAGAATTGTCTCCCGTAGACTTACCAAACTTAAAGACATCTAGCCTGTATAATTTGCAAAGATCCTCTAAAACTAAATTAGGCCTACTTTGGGCAGACTGAATTTTGATTTTAAAATAATTCTTAAAAGCAAAAAGAAATGCTGATTCTCTTGAATCCAGCTATTATCATATATAATTGCAGATTTGTATATTTGCTGGCCTATAATTGCAGGCCTACTTTGAGCAGACTGAATTTTGATTTTAAAATAATTCTTGAAAGCTAAAAGAAATGCTGATTCACTTGAATTCAGCTATTATCCTATATAATTGCAGGCCTACTTTGAGCAGACTGAATTTTGATTTTAAAATAATTCTTGAAAGCAAAAAGAAATGCAGATTCACTTGAATTCAGCTATTATCCTATATAATTGCAGATTTGTTATATCAATTACCAAATTCTCTTTGAAATTCCTTACCTATTAATGAAGTTGCAACACTGAATGGGATTTTTATTTCCTTTCTTCCTTGGTAAGTCATCAAAGATCCAAATCTTGTAGGTTTCCTATTATCTTTAACTTCTACTTTGTGTTAATTACTGTGGCTCTAATAAGTTGTTTACCTTTTTTCTCTGGCTTAGATAATTTGAAAATTACTGTCGCTATAGTTGTTTATCTTTTTTTCTGTGGCTTAGATAATTTGAAAATACTATCTTGTTTAAGTAAAAAAAAGTAAGATATCAAACTTTACTTATCAAAAAAAGTTACAAAACTGCCTCGTTCTCCTCGTCCATACCTCCCTCATAATAGTCTAAAATGCATGAAGGAAAGGAGAATATATGGAGATATTCTAACTTGAATAGATTGAACTGTTTAAAATTAAGCATAACCAATTAGCTGGTAATCACTGGGGTAAGGGTATTTCTCTTTTATGTCTTATTGTACCTTGTATTAATTATTGTGACTGTAGTCAGTTGTTCTTCTTTTTTCCTGTGGCTTAGATAATTCGAAAAATGCTGTCTTTTTGTATAAAGAAAGGCAAGATACCAAATGTTTCGTGCCAAAACAAAGTTACAAAACGGCCTCCTTCTCCTTGTTTATACCTCCCTCATAACTGTCTAAAATGCATGAAGGAAAGGAAAGGAATGCATGAAGGAGATAGAAAGGTTTTAAATTGTTATACAATGTAGTAGCTATTGGAGATGTACTAAGTGGTTTCTCTATTTTTTGGCTTACAAGACATGAAAATGCTATACTTTCCCCATACGTTGGTGACTTGGAAAAAAAATTTAAGTTTCTTGCCAAAACAAAGAGAAACTCCTCCCTCTACCCTGACCCTCCTTTATAATAGTCATCAATGAAAGAATGTTTTCAGTATAACGAAATTGTCCAACTAGAATGTGTGGAACCGTTGGAAAAAAATTTAGTGAATTAGCAGATAATTAGGGGGGTAGGTGTCTTTATTTGTTATGCCAGAACTCTTAAGGTGTAAATGAGTCAAAGTAAATTTACTATGCAAAAAACTTTCTATCTTTGATTATTCATATTACAAATTTAAAAATTTGCCAAGAAAATTCTTTGTGATAAAACTTGCTTACGTTTTGCGCATATAAACTCTTGAACCGCTAGGAAAATATACTTTTAAGCAAGTGCTCTCCAAATTTCTGGATTCCTCAAAAAGAAAGTTGGCTTATCCAGAAAAAATACCGACAAATGAAAATTGTCGGTTTTCTATAGCTTTATTTTTATTTGAAATTTTGGAGATCCTAGCTTTTTTACAAGGATATCCAGGAATGGTAGAAGCACTGCCTTTAGTGTTCCTGCAGATTGGGTGTCTTTTAAGGCCAAATAATTCAAAACGATTTGTGACATAAAATTATATTATAAGACATAAAATTTATAACTATATAATATCAAATATTATAATTAAAACATTAGAATTATATTATATGACATAAAAACATTATATTATAATATTAGTCACCCTATTAAAAAAGTAGGTTCAAGCCGCTAGTTTAAAAATTTGCCAAAAATTATATGTAATAAAACTTGCTTATGTTTTGCGATTATAAACTCTTGAACCGCTAGAAGAATATACTTTTAAGCAAGTGCTTCCCAAATTTCTGGATTCCTCAAAAAGAAAGTTGGCTTATCCAGAATAAATACCGACAAATGAAAATTGTTGGTTTTCTATAGCTTTATTTTTATTTGAAATTTCGGAGATCCTAGCTTTTTTACAAGGATATCCAGGAATAGTGTAAGCACTGTCTTTAGCGTTCCTGCAGATTGGGTGTCTTTTAAGGCCAAATAATTCAAAACGATATGTGACATAAAATTATAGTCTCGTATTACCAAGCCCTTGTATTACTAATCCCTTTGCGCCCCTACAGGACGAAAATATTATCCTGCACCCCAAAATTTGTAACTCAGGTCGGTGGGAGGCAGTCCCTCTTTCTCAATTTCTGATAAATGTTGGCTATTTAAATATTGGTTGACCCTTAAATACATAGAGATTTTGTAATAATTTGGTGTTCAAGAAGATTTTATTTATTCTTTAAATTAATAAGCAAGTGCTTCCCAAATTTCTGGATTTCTCAAAATGAAAGTTGACTTCTCTGGAATCTCCGCAAGCTTAACATTCGTAAGTACATGGAGTTTAAGGCCAACTAAAAATTGTCGATTCTCTATAGCTTTAGTTTTATTGAAAATTTCGGAGATGCCAGCTTTTTTACAAGGATATCCAGGGACAGTGGAAGCCCTGTCTTTAGCGTCCCTGCAGATTGGGTGCGTTAATTCAAAACGATGTGTGACATAAAATTATATGATATTAAATTTATAATTATATATAATATTAAATATTAGAATTGTATTATATGACATAAAAAATTTAATATTAGTCAACCTATTAAAGAAGCAGGTCCAAGCCACTAGCTCAGTGTGTTTTTTAGGTGATGTTTGGTTTTTAAGATAATTAGAAGTTCGCATTTTTTTTTTTCAAAAACTTGTTCTATATCTTATTTATAAATATGAATCTCATCGGAATTTAAAGCATTTAATATCAAACTTTTTAGTAATCATTAGATATCACATGAAACGTATTGTCTTTTAGTCCTCATATAAGTGATAAAAATATATCTATATTTAATGAAAGAAACCAGAAGAGCGCAAAATGGTGCAAAAATTGAACTTTTTGGGTATACAGTGTAGAAATTTTTGTTTATAAACCCCCCCCCCCCTCCAAAAAAAAATGTATAAACGCTCTTATTGTGCTGTCAATCTTTTTAAGTGTAATTACTATGTAGAGCATATTCAGTAGGCGAAAGAAGAAGAAGAATAAAGGAAGCGTGCAAAAATGGGTCATGCTATGGGTCCATATCCTATGTAGAGCTTATCCAGTAGGCGAAAGAAGAAGAAGAATAAAAGAAGCGTACAAAAATGAGACATAAATGAGTTATGCTATGGGTCCATATCCTATGTAGAGCTTATCCAGTAGGCAAAAGAAGAAGAAGAATAAAAGAAGCTTACATGAACGAGTTATGCTCTGGGTCCATATCTTATGTAGAGCATGGGTCCTATCCTATATAGAGCATATCCAGTAGACGAAAGAAGAAGAAGAATAAAAGAAGCGTACAAAAATAGAATAGAATATGATTTATTGGCTAAAATAGCACACAAGCTAGCATAAGCACGTCAGAACAATTACAATGATCAAATAAATGTTAAGGGATAAACATAGTTACAAAGTTAAATCAATTATTAAAATGCGAAACAAAATAGGGAACGAAAGAGTTTTGGTACCTCATTGTCAACATTTGGGAACACAAGTCAAGTTGAGTATTTGGACCTCTACGAGCATTAAGTCTTTTATTAGGAAGGATTGGGGGGTTTTCTTTGAAGGGGGGAAGAAGACGTCGATGATAGTCAGAACTAAGGCACTTGTGTCCAAAGTTCATGGTAAGGAAGTGACGTCGTGATTCCAATGTATCACGAGATACATTGTGCCAACGTATACAAATGAGACATAAACGAGTTATGCTATGGGTCCATCAGACCTCCTCCCCAACTACAAGTAATATTTAGATCTCTTTTCTAAGACTAAGGACTTTCTGTCGTCCAAAAACTATTGCACAAGACATATCTTATAGTTTGTTGTTCTTGGTTTACCGTTTGCCCAATTTATTTCATTTTGGCTTGTCGCCAGTTTTATTGTTTCGTACTGTGAAATAAAAAATAGGTGTTTTTATCTTGTTTATTCTGTATTGTTTATTAGCAGGTGTGAAACGAAATGTAATAAAGCTGTAAAGGATAGATAACAAACTAAGTCTTGTTTGCTTAGTTAAAGCAGGTATTGATGCATCCGGAAAATCATAAAGGATGAAGCTAATTTTTTGGCCCTCTCAGATAGGCAAGTACGCCATTTTTTGTGGGGGGGGGATAATAAAATGAATCATTAATAATTGCAATGAGAAATGCTCAGAAGTTCGGAGAGATTCATGCTATTTAGCGCAGAAATAAACAAAAACAAATATTAATTGTTATCCATTATGTGGGTTACATTTTATGATGAAGCAATTGCGGATTTGTGTATATTTTATCAATTTGAGCAGCAACATCTGAAATGAGCTGCAGAACAATAAAGTCAATTGATAAACAACAAAATTTTCATGAAAAAAAAAGAGGATAATTTGAGTCAGTGAAAAAAAGAACAATAGTATGCAAATTTTTCGGTCAAGACCTCAACTCAACCGTCCTCGATGCAACAAAGGGAGTAATAAGTAAAAAGTACAGGTAAAGGCGTGGATAAAAAAAAAACAGACACCGCAATAAAAATGCCCTTTCTTAGGCAGAGCTTTAAGATGTAGGCACTTTTTTTGCAAGACCAGGGCACTTCATATAGAAGTTGTCATAGAAGCTTCAAAATGGCCTCATTCGATTGAGAATTGAAAGGGCTAGTGCCCTTTTCAATAGTTGATAGTGATTGGAGGACAAATAACCCTTCCCTCACGCCCATCACTTTCCCAAACACATCCAAACCACATTTTGAGATGGCTATTTTGTTCAGAGTAGTCAAAAGGTCTAGAAATTATGCCTTTGAGGATGACAAACCCCCCCTCCCATAGCCCTCAGGACAATGCATGTAAGTTGCTCCCTGGAGGCATATAGTTTTTTATAGGAAGGGTGGTTGGATCAACTTCAGAAGGGGCTCATTGGAATGGTAATCGGAAGTTCTAGTGCCCTTTTTAAGTGTCAAAGTTATCGGAGTGCACTTACCTACCCCACACACGTCGTATTTTCTTGAAATACATCCAATAGAAATTGTTAGATAGCCATTTCATTCAAAATAGTCTAAAGAGCATATAATAAGGGTTTGGGGGTTGAAATGAGCCCCCCAGAACCGGGTGGCAAGGGTTTTAAGTTATGCCCCTGGGACATCAACATATTTATGGAAAAGATAGCCGTATAAACTTAAGAGGAGAATCAATTGGTTGAAAATTGGAAGTTATAGTTTCCCTTTAAGAGTAAAAATGATGGAGGGCAACTAGGCCCCCTTACTTCCGACTACCACTCTTCACCAAACTTATTTGATTAAAGTTGTTAGATAGCCATCTTATTCAAGATACTCTGAAGAACGTATAACAAAGCCTTCAGGGTTCACAAACCCCCCAGAGCCCTGGGGTAAGGCTTGTAAGCTATGCTTTGTGGGTATGTAAAGTTTTCATGGAATGAATGATCGTATAACTTCAGATTCGGCTCATTTCGTTTGAAATTGGAAGTTATAGTACCCTTATTAAGAGTCAAAAGTGAATAGAGAGCAACCATGGCAACATATCCCCAAGTTCATCCAATCAAAATTTTGAGATAGCAATTTTGTTCAGGATAATTGAAGGGTCCGGAAATTATGTCTTTGAAGATGACAAACCCTCCATAGCCGTCAGGACAAGGGTTCTTAGTTATGTCCTGGGAGCATATAAGGTTTTTCTTATAGAAAGGATCGTCGTATAAACTTCGGAGGGGGATCATTTGATTTGTAATCAGAAGTTCTAGCGCCTTCTAAAAAGTAAAGTTTATCAGAGGCTATCTACCCGCTTCCACACGTCGTGTTTTTCGGAAATGTATCCAATAGAATTTTTAGATAGCCATTTTATTCAAAATAGTCCAAAGATCATTTAGCGAGGTTTTTGGGGTTGACATAAATCACCAAAGCCTGGGGCAAGTGCTTTAAGTTATGTCTCATGGAATTTAAGGTTTTTATGGAAGATAATGCTGTATAAACTTTTATGGTGCCTCATTTGGTTGAAAGTAGGAAGTTCTAGTTCCCTTTTAAGAGTCAAACTACCCACTTCCCCTCTTTTCACCAAACGCATATGAAGAAAATTATGATAGCCATTTTGTTCAAAATAGTCTAAAGAACATATAACAATGTCTCCTGGGTTAAACAACCCCCCAAAGCCCTGGGGAAAGGGTAATAAGGACCCCTGGGAGCATATAAGGTGTTTACGGAATGAATGGTCATATGAACTTCAGATGAGACTCATTTGATTTGAAGTCGGAAATTATAGTGCCCTTATTAAGAGTCAATCAAAGTTATTTGAAATCTCCTCCACGCCCAACAATTCTAAAAAAAAAAAAAACATCCAAACAAGTTTTGAGACATCTATTTTTTCAGTATTGTTGAAAGGCTCAGTAATTATGCGATTAGGAATATAAACCCCGCCCCCGAGGTCTCAGGTTAGTTAGGCAATTTGTTCGTTGTTTACTTATAGTAAATGTTATTGAGAAAAGATACGACTGTTTGACTTCAACTTTTCCAAAATACAAAGGGAATTAGAGTGAGCCTTTCAGGGAGTGTTGAATGAAATCAAAACATGTTATGCTTATATAGGTTGTCAAAAGGATGTAACCTAGGAATAACTGAGTATATTAATTTGGAACTTTCAGGCAATGATAAGGGGGGGGGGTGATCAATTGACCGTTAAGGCAATATTTGCATGCTACTACTACCGCAACTACCTCTGCCTCTACTGCTACTGTCACTAAGACTACTGCTTCGGTAGCGAGTATTACTAAGGCTGAGGAAATTGAAATAAACATCTGAGAAAATATTGAGGGGAAGGTTGATGCAGGCGTGTCAGCAATATTTTTGGAAGGGGTTATCGTATCAAGAGGAAAGTTCAGGGACATCATGAGTGGGATGTTCAGTTGACCAAAAGGCAAAACGTACCCGATATTACTGTAATTAATACTTCTGCTACTGCTGTTACTACTACTACTACTAATAATATACTGTTACTGCTACTACTGTTCCTACTACTATGATACCAGTATAATTAATAATTGAATTTAACACAAAAAGAGTTTGAACTTTTCAATTAAAAGTCAAACAGAAATGAGCTTTTGGAATATTTATACTGCTTTTAAGTTTCAACCTACTTGCACATGAATAACCAAAGAAAAACTATTCAATTTTTCGAATATACCAAAATTACTTAATGTTGGGCAAAATATTCCAAAAATCACCTTGTTTTACAAATAACCTTAAAAATCACCAAATTCTGAAGAAATGACAGTTTTAATTATAAACCACTTGGCAGCCCTGCCTAGGGGAATCAATGTCCCCCTAAGATTCACTGTCTTTATTAGTTACGTTTATGTGTATTAACCCTCTCTCACCTTTGTTTGTGAGATTGAAATGTCATCCTAATTTAGGACTAGCACAGTCCTTCCCGAGTAATAAAAATTCAACTACTGTGTTATCAAAAGTCCTTAAATTCACCTACCTTCAAAATGACCTATTTATATATATATATATATACTACTGTTACTACTACTAGCAACTCTCTGCAACACCAAGCTGCTTAACGTCAACACACTTGCGCGTGTCCCTCCTCCACAATCTATGCAAACCTTTACCGTTTAACACATCCAATGAAGTTTCAATTTCCTTTAAATCCTTCCTCATGACCTCTTTCCACCAGTTGTGTCAATTTACCGAAATGTAGCGAGGGGCTGTGGAAAAAATTATTTTTCAAAATCTATATGTATCAAAACCAAATTCTATTCTATATATTAAATTTTATATATATATCAAAATCCATATATAGGGGAAAAATATAGATGGTGGGACAAACCCCTCCCCCCCCCTCCCCGCATTATCATCTCTAAGTCCCATCCTATTTGAAGATGACCTGCTTTCGTCTGTCAAATGGATGGTCAAAAAGTACAATCATGGCAATATGCAATCCTTCACTCGTAAAAAGTGGCCTAGCCATCTTGGCTGTTCTTTAATTACCATCCTAGATGTATGCTTATATACTTCACTAAATAAAATAAAAGGAAATCATTTCTGACGTATTAAATCGGGATTCTGACTTGTTAAACAGGGATAGCTAGTCATAATTTTAGTTATGTAATTCTATCCGTTGAAGTGTGGTTTAGTCACTTCATCCATGCATCCACTTTTACGAACAACCTTTTTATTCTCATTAAACTTCTAGACTTAACTCATACAAATACTTTGTCTTTGACTGGTGATTTCACCTCCAGTGTCATTAGCATTCTAGCACAGATAACTGATCAATAAATCATTAGCATTTAGGAAGTACATTCACCCCAAAATTTATTTTCCTTTTCTCAAGATCAAGGGCAAGACAGGCCTTTCTCTGGAACGGTTCCTTAGGGGAGGACAATGAACTGAAATGTGGAATTCTGATCCATTACCGGTGGAATTGTTTCGCTGAGTTCTTGGTGGCCAAAATAAGACTGAAGTTTTAAAATAACTGTATCGTTTTTTTCTTTTTTAACATTTTTATTTTTAAGAATTACCAGTTAATAAAATTTTTTACAAATAAGCATGAAATATGACTTCTCTTAGGTGGTTTTCATTTTCTTGCAGATATATATTATCTTTTGCAGGAGAATTTTACTGTAATCCGTTGTTAAAATCACACTTTTTGTCATTAAAACAACGTTTTCTGTCTTTAAAGTTACGTGTTTTGTCATTTAAAATAACGACGATTATTTTGTTGAATTGAGGTCAAGAGAATTTTCGTATACTCCATCATTTAAATAACTTTTCGGTCATTAAAATATCGTTATTCAGCCAATAAAATATTGGTGGGTCAACTCAACAATAATTTTTTTCAGTTGACCTGCAAGAAGGGCGAAACGCTTTCCTGCAGATTATAGTTTGCCATCATATACCTTGAAATTATATAAATAACCTGCAAAAAACAAAGAAGTTATTGATATTTTTAACTCGTCAATCTTCTTTTGGGCCACCCAGTATAATAAAACAATAAACCTTTTTTACAAGCTTAATAAAAAGATAGAAGTAAGAAAATATAATTCTAAAACCATAAATAAACACGTAAACGAGAATCTTATATCAATCCGAAAAAGTAAGAGATTTTCACTCCAAGTAGGTGAATATTTAATGAAATGACTTTTAAGACATTTTGAAATAATACAAATAACATTTTTCTGACAGGGAACTTTTCCCCAAACCTCTTACTATAACCGCACGGAAACCTTATCACATTGAAATATATACTGTTCTAATTACAGATGGGATTGGAAGCTCGCATCGCTTCGATAATACAAAACGTGCTATGGTACCTGAATGAGTGCCCCCAGTAGATTTTCCAGGGGCGAGGCCAACCAGGACCTTTGTTTTTTAGCCGGATTTAGATAATAGTGTTTATCATTTTCCTGTTTTATTCTTTTCCCGAGGGAGCTACCTCCCACTCGGCACTCCTACTTGTACCTATGGTAGCAGAACTTAAAATATACAGTAACAGAAAGGCTGAAAAATATCTTTCGGAATGCCACCTCTTTCCGCTGCCTCGGCTCTATCCTAACCCCACATAGTTGTGAAGAGACAGACATTGCAGCACGAGTAAGAAAGTTTGAAGCACGAGATGCATTCATAATCACAAAGAAGTTCCTTTAGAGAAGGCATGAGGTCGGAATAAAATCTAAGATGAGCGTGTCTGAGGCCTCCGTCTGATCTTTCCTGTATCACGCCTGTGAAGCCGAGGCAACCAATTCCGAAGACCCTCGTTCCCTTGAATCACTTTACCATCGCTGCATGAGGCATGTTCTAATTGTAAGCCAATTAGTTTTCTCTTGGTAATCATAATAAAAACCATTTAATTTTTTTAGACAAATACTGTGACGACTAACTGAAATCATATCCTAGGATATCTTCATATGCGACCCCCTTACAACTTGGAAATGGAGACCTGGTGGAAAATGACTTGGGGTATCCTTGGGATGGCTTTCACCGACACTAATGTCTTAACCGAAAATATTCGTTGAAAATTCCAGAAGAGGCTATCGGGGACAGATCATATTGCATATTCGTCAGTTGAACTTTCGTCAAATGGTGCCACGTAGAATTTATATTCGTCTGGTTCTTGCCAAAAGGAAAACAGTAATTAGTAAGACTGCCAAGAGCCAATTATCGGAATGAGAAGTCTTTTTTTTTTTTTTTTTTTTTTTACGCAGCCTAGATGTGGAAAATGAACAGTACCAACGTAAAAGATGGAACTTCCCAACTGTATCCTTCAGTGAGAAATGAGGATTTAACGTATTTGAGAAAAAAATTATTAAATTTCAAAAATTCTTGAGAACCAAAGAAAATAGTTGAAAAAGTGATCGTTACGATTGGTAGAGCTTGCTTAGTTTGAAGGAAGGTAAAATTGTTACATTAAAACTTTGGGACTAATATAGCTGAGCTAACCGTCATTGTCATCTCAAAAAAAAAAAATTGAAATGGTTCTACAGCGCATGAAGTGCACCGTCACATAAGGTAATTAAATAAATAAAAAAATTCTAACTGCAAGTAAGAAGCGACATTATAATTTAAAACGAACAGAAATTGTTCCATATATGAAAGGGGTTTTTCCCTCCACGCCTCGTTCTTTCGTTAAAGTTTGACTCTTTGTCACAACTACTTTTTAAAACAATAAAAAAAAACTTTAGCGTAAAGAGTGAGGCGTTGAGGCAGCCCCTTTCATATACGGAACAAACCCATAATGTAGACAGACACTAATCAGAAGCTCCATGCTTGGGAACGACGTGTCTCTTCTAACATGTTTGACCTTTTGACGAAAAAAAAAACCAGAAACAACAAAAAACTCGATTATTACAAAAGAAAATGAAAACAATAAAGTGAATAAGATTAGTTGAAAAGTATTAGCGTGACATGTCGGCTTTGGAAATATGAAAAGCGTTAAATGACTTTTTCCAAAGCTTAGGCTTTTAAATCTGCCAAACTTGTCGAAATGTGGTTATAACGTATTTTGAGTGAATTAAAACAGTGGTTCCCAACCTTTTTCGGTCCGCGTACCCCTAGTCAAGGCCCAAAAAGTTTGCGTACCCCTTTCTTGAGAATTGTTGTTTTACTTTTTTCTTAACTAAAATCAGATTTTCAAAAACACGAGATTTATTGTCCAATATGACGGTGCTTAAATGTACGTACAAAATCAATGAGAAACTTGAGGCTGCTTTTTTGCTAAAATATTATCAAATCTTGGCTCGATGTCACTAACGGCAATTATAAGGTCATTTTGTACACTCAGTCTGTTTCTGTGTTTGGTTTTGATCAATGACATTGCCGAAAATGACACTTCACAAAGGTAAGTGGATCCGAATGGTAACAAAGCAGACATGGCGATTTCACTTAGTTCCTTGTATTCTCCTTTCACCTCCAGCCAAAACTGGGAAACAGTTACATTTTGGAATTTCAGTTCTAAGGCGCGATCACTGGCAAGTTCGATCAGATTCTCTGTAAGCTTGTCACTAAGACCGGAGCTTGAGGTCACGTCTTCAACAAATGGATTTTGGATCCAATCCTGCGTTCTATCTTGGTTCATAATCGATGGGAAATATGACACAAGTTCATCTCGCAACTTTGTCAGATGCTCCCGAATACAATCACAGATTGTGTTGAGGTTATCAATTTCACTATCGTCCGCAAACTTGTCAAGGGTCGGGAAGACACTAACGCTGTTTCTTTGAACCTTTTTAAGCCAGAACTCCAATTTCTTGATGAAAGCACACATCTTCGAATTCAGGGAGAGTTCGTCCGTCCGGAAACCTTGCATTGACAGATTCAAGTCATTCAGTTTGTCGAAAATATCCGCAAGATAGGCCAGCCTGCAGACCCAGTCCTGGTTTTCAAAAAGTGAACTGAATGCAGATTTTTGCTCCAGAAGAAACATATGAACTTCTTGTCGAAGCTCGAAAAGTCTGTTTAAAATCTTCCCACGAGACAACCAGCGAACTTCTGTGTGCAGAAGTAAATGTTGATGTTCTGAACCCATCTCTTGGCACAGCAACTTGAACATTCTTGAGTTCAGTGGTCGGGCTTTGATGAAGTTGATCACTTTTACAGCCTCGTTGAGGGTCTCGTGCAGATGTGCGTTCATCCTTTTCGATGCAAGAGCTTGCCTGTGAATGATGCAGTGCAACCACTTCACCTTTGGATTTTTCTTCCTTATCCAGGCCATGAGCCCATTATTCTTCCCTGTTAGGGCGGCAGCTCCATCACTGCAAACTGATAGACACCAGTCCCACAAGATGCCCCCTTCTGCGAAGAATTTGTCAATCACCTTGAATAGTTCTTCTCCTGTTGTTCTTGACTGTAGGTTTTGACAAAACAGAATATTTTCTCTTATGTCAGAACAATCTTGATATCGAACAAAGACGATCACCTGGGCTTCACCTGACACATCCGTGCTTTCGTCAAGCTGTAACGCAAACATCTTCGTCAACTTTATTTGCTCAATAACCTGCATGACAATATCGCTTGCAATGTCTTCTATCCTTCTTGAAATGGTATTGTTCGACACAGGTATAGACTGAAGGGCAGTAGCAGTTTTCGTGTCAAACATTATTTCACTGACTTTCACTAGTGCTGGTAATATCAGACATTCGGCGATGGTGTGCGGTTTTTTCTGTTTCGCAACTAAATATGAAACAGCATACGAAGCCCGGAGAGCCTTTGAAGAAACTGATGCCACTTTTGCAATTTCCAAACAATTACTAGCGAATGCTTCTTGTTTACGCTTGAAAAACTCTATGGGCTTACTGACATGAGAAGGGTGCACAGTACTGAGATGCCGGGTCATATGCGCAGGTTTCATGGAACTGTTGGCCAAGACTTGACCACAAAGAACGCACTGTGCATTCACTGGATCAGACTTTGTCGCACTAAATCCGAGCCCTAGGTATTCTGACAAATATCGACGCACTTTGACCGATGATTCGTCATATTTCTTCTTCTTAGGTGCAGGTTCAGAGTTTTGGGTACCATCATTCGGCTTCTTGTTATTCCTGATCAGGAATCTATCCATCTTTGTTTGCAACCACAATTCACGAACTTCGTGTTTCAACAGATGACAAGATACTGAACTCGCTGACTTTAAATCGAGACCTTACGGCTATGGAGAAAAATTAGCATCGAGACCTTACGGCTATGGAGAAAAATTAGCGGGTTACTGAAAGCGAAAGTTTTGAAAATGAGTCTGAAATTACGTACAATGGGTTATGTTATCTTATTTTGAGGGAAATGTTGGAACTGAGTCAGAAACAAGTTTTAAAGATGTAGACTAAATTAATTTTGGGACCTTCGCGTACCTCCTGCGAGGGTTTCGCGTACCCCCTGGGGTACGCGTACCACCGGTTGGGAACCACTGAATTAAAAAACTGAAAACATGACAGGGATAAAAGGGAACATGTGTATCCCGATTAAACCGATCGATCGGACGCCCAAAACTTTAGTAGAATCGATATAAAACTCACTTTTGACAGATGTATCACTTAACGCCTTTCATATTCCCACAGCCGATCTACCGCCGTTATGTACCGCATTTTTGCAGTACGTAACTTAACCGCACGGAGACAGTAAGACATTACGCTCATTTGACCAACGCAAAGCTGCTAAGAATGACAATTTATATGGTAAATTCCACCTACCCCGCCAAAACAATAATGATAGAATGGAAAACTGATTGTTATATGATTTTATTGTTTTATTATTTTATTTTTATTGTTATATGATTTATGAAAGAATGTTCTCTTTTGTAAATGAATAAATAAAAAAACTAGTTTTTTTAACTGAAAGTAAGGAGCGACATTAAAACTTAAAACGAACAGAAATTACTCCGTATATGAAATGGGTTGTCCCCTCCGCAGTCCCTCGCTCTTTACGCTAAAGTTTGACTCTTTGCCACAATTCTACTTTTTAAAACAATTAAAAACTTTAGCGTAAAGAGCGTGGGACTGCGGAGGGGACAACCCATTTCATATACGTAGTAATTTCTGTTCGTTTTAAGTTTTAATGTCGCTCCTTACTTTCAGTTAAAAAACTAGTTTTTTTTATTTATTTTCTGAACGTTTTTGAATTAATGCATGTTTGATTTTGGCTCTCCGCACATAAATTATTGAAATGAAATTAGTATATTAATTTTTTTTGGCTAAATGGCTTTCTCTTAGTTTTGATCAGACGATTTTGAGAAATAAGGGGTGGGGAAGGAGGCCTAGCTGCCCTCCAATTTTTCGGTTACTTAAAAAGGCTACTAGAACTTTTAATATTCAACGAACGTTTTTATTAGTAAAAAATATACGTAACTTAAGAATTAACTTACGTAACAAAGTTTTATATTCTTATATTTTTATTATGTGTACGAGGGGGTTTGTACCCTCGTTAATACCTCGCTCTTTACACTAAATCGTAAGTTTTGTCCCAATTCTTTAAGAATGACCCCTGAATCAAAAAGGCCGTAGAATAAATAGTTGAAATCAATAAAAATATTTTAGCATAAAGAGCGAGGTATTTATCTCCTCCTAAATACCTCGCTCTTTATGCTAAAGTATTTTTAGAACCCCTCATATGCGTAATAATCTCTGTTCGTTTTTAATTTCAATGCTATTCCTTACTTTCATTTGAAAAAACGTTTTCATGTTTATTTCTTCATTGTTTTTATGGCACTTGGTATTAACCAAGTGACATATAGCAGTCGCCAATTCTGTCGGTCTGTCTGTCGGTCTGTCGGTCTGTCTGTCGGTCTGTCTGTCGGTCTGTAGGTCCCGGTTTTGCTACTTTAGGCACTTCCAGGTAAGCTAGGACGATGAAATTTGGCAAGCGTATCAGGGACCGGACCAGATTAAATTAGAAATAGTCGTTTTCCCGATTTGACCATCTGGGGGGGAGTGGGGGCCCGGTTAATTCGCAAAAAATAGAAAAAATGAAGTATTTTTAACTTATCAGCGGGTATTTGGATCTTAATGAAATTTGATGTTTGGAATGA
Organism: Artemia franciscana; assembly: GCF_032884065.1. Lineage (NCBI taxonomy): Eukaryota > Metazoa > Arthropoda > Branchiopoda > Anostraca > Artemiidae > Artemia > Artemia franciscana. The sequence continues at coordinate 7,285,390 of NC_088882.1, forward strand.
TATTGTGTCTTAGAGCTCTTATTTTTAATCCCGACCGGATCTGATGACATTGAGGGGAGTTGGAGGGGGAAAACCTAAAGTCCCGGTTTTGCTACTTTAGGCACTTCCAGGTAAGCTAGGACGATGAAATTTGGCAAGCGTATCAGGGACCGGACCAGATTAAATTAGAAATAGTCGTTTTCCCGATTTGACCATCTGGGAGGGGGGGGGGGAGAAGGGGCCGGTTAATTCGGAAAAATAGAAAAAATGAAGTATTTTTAACTTATGAGCGGGTGATTGGATCTTAATGAAATTTGATGTTTGGAATGATATTGTGTCTCAGAGCTCTTATTTTAAATCCCGACTGGGTCTGATGACATTGGGGGGAGTTGGAGGGGGGAAACCTAAAATCTTGGAAAACACTTAGAGTAGAGGGATCGGGATGAAACTTGATGGGAAAAATAAGCGCAAGTCCCAGATACATGATTGACATAATCGGAACTTATTTGCTCTCTTTGGGGTAGTTGGGAGGGGGGAGTAAGTCTTAAAAATTAGAAAAATGAGGTATTTTCAACTTACGAACGGGTGATCGGATCTCAATGAAATTTGATGTTGAGAAGGATATCGTGTCTTAGAGCTCTTATTTTAAATCCCGACCGGATCTGGTGATGGGGGCGGGGAGTTGGGAGGGGGAAACCTAAAACTTGGAAAACACCTAGAGTGGAGGGATCGGGATGAAACATGGTGGGAAAAATAAACACAAGTCCTAGATAGATGATTGACATAAACGGAACGGATCCGCTCTCTTTTGGGTAGTTGGGGGGGGGGGTTAATTCTGAAAAATTAGAAAAAATGAGGTATTTTTAACTTACGAATGGGTGATTGGATCTCCATGAAATTTGATTTTTAGAAGGATATCGTGGCTCAAAGCTCTTATTTTAAATCCTGACCGGATCTGGTGACATTGGGGGAAGTTTGGGGTGGGGAGACCTAAAATGATGGGAAACCCTTAGATTGGAAGGATTGGGATGAAACTTGGTTGGAAAAATAAGCAAAAGTCTTGCATACGTAATTTACATAATTGGAACGGATCCGCTCAATTGCGGGGGGGGGGGGGGGGGTAATTCTGAAAAATAAGAAAAATAACGTATTTTTAACTTACGAAGGAGTGATCGGATCTTCATGAAACTTCATATTTAGAAGGACCTCGTAACTCTGATATCTTATTTTAAATCTCAACCGGATCAAACGTAATTGGGGGGGGGGCAGTTGGGGGGACCGGAAATCTTAGAAAATACTTAAAGCGGTGAGATCAGGATGAAACTGGATGGGAAGAATAGAAACCTGTCTAAGATACGTGACTGACATAACTGGACCGGATCTGCTCTCTTTGGTGGAATTGGGAGGGGGGAGGTAATTTTGAAAATTGAGGTATTTGTAACTTACGAAAGGGTGACCAGATCTTAATGAAATTTGATATTTAGAAGGATCTTGTGCTATAAAGTTTAACTTTAGGTTCTGACCTTCTCACAAGTGCCAAATGAGCTCTTGGCTCTTGGCTCTTCCGACCTCGTCCAAATGAGCTCTTGGCTCTTCCGACCTCGTACCATATGAGCTCTCGGCTCTTCCGACCTCGTCACAAGTGCCATATGAGCTCTTAGCTCTTGTTTTTATAGTAATGCTAGAAAATCCTGCGCTCTTTTCATTGAATTTTTCTTCCCCCATGACATATTCCTCAAAGGATAGATCCTCCCACAAAGCCCTCTCCCATCAACCCCGCCCCCCAAACCAAAAAATCCCCATGAAAACGTCTGTACACTTCCCAATAACCATTACTATATGTAAACACTGGTCAAAGTTTGTAACTTGCAGCCCCTCCCTCAGGGATTGTGGGGGAGTAAGTCATTCCCAAAGACATAGTTCTTATGGTTTTTGACTATGCTGAACAAAATGGCTATCTTAAAATTTTAATCTGTTGACTTTTGGAAAATATGAGCATGGGAGGGGGCCTATTTGCCCTCCAATTTTTTGGTCACTTAAAAAGGCCACTAGAACTTTTCATTTCCGTTAGAATGAGCCCTCTCGCGACATTCTAGGACCACTTGGTCGATAAGATGACCCCTGGGAAAAAACAAAACAAAAAAAAACAAACAAACAAATAAACACGCACCCGTGATTTGTCTTCTGGCAAAAAATACAAAATTCCACATTTTTTAGATAGGAGCTTGAAATTTTGCTATAGAGTTCTCTGATATACCGAATGCGATAGTGTGATTTTCGTTAAGATTCTATGACTTTTAGGGGATGTTTCCCCCTTTTTTTTAAAATAGGGCAAATTTTCTCAGGCTCGTAACTTTTGATGACAAAGACTCAGTTAATTGAAACTTATATACGTAGAATCAGCGTAAAAATTCGATTCTTTTGATGTATCTTTTAGCATCAAAATTCCGTTTTTTAGAGTTTCGTTTACTATTGAGCCGGGTCGCCCCTTACTACAGTTCCTTACCACGAACTGTTTGAAAAGAAAATAATTCGGTATTTCGGGGCTTCTGACATTATTACTCCTTTGCGGAAGTTAGGCTCAAAATTGAAAAAGGATTATATTTTTTCTCTGGGCCCCTTCCACCTCTTAGTTCGTTTATTTTCCCGTTAGTTTTCACCTGTTTTCGCTTTATAGTTGTGTTATCTCTTAGCAGTTCTTTCGTTAGTTGAGTTATGGTTGTGGTATATATGTTTCATCGCTCGTATAGTTGTGTTATTTTCAAATTATACTCCATAATAGAGAGGCTCCGAACACCCAGCATTGTATATTAAGCTCTTAATTTGACGTTTTTTTCTAACGTGACCAGATTCGTCCTGCGCCCTTTTCATTGAATTTTTTTCCCCCATGGCATATTTCTCCAAGGAAAGATCCTCCCACATCGCCCCCTCCCTCAACCCTACCCCCAAAACCAAAAAAATCCCCCTGAAAACGTCTGTACACTTCCCAATAACCATTATTATATGTAAACACTGGTTGAAGTTTGTAACTTGCAACCCCTCCCCCAGGGACTGTGGGGGAGTAAGTCATCCCCAAAAACATAGTTATTATGATTTTCGACTATGCTAAACAAAATGGCTATCTCAAAATTTCGATTCGTTGACTTTGGGAAAAAATAAGCGTGGGAGGGGGCCTAGATGCCCTCCAATTTTTTTGGTCACTCAAAAAGGGCACTAGAACTTTTCATTTCCGTTAGAATGAGCCCTCTTGCGACATTCTAGGACCACTTGGTCGATACGATGACCCCTGGGAAAAAACAAAAACAAAAAACAAAACAACAAATAAACACGCACCCGTGATTTGTCTTCTGGCAAAAAATGCAAAATTCCACATTTTTGTAGATAGGAGCTTGAAACTTCTACAGTAGGGTTCTTTGATACGCTGAATCTGATGGTGTCATTTTCGTTAAGATCCTACGACTTTTAGGGGGTGTTTCCCCCTATTTACCTAAATAAGGCAAATTTTCTCAGGCTCGTAACTTTTGATGGCTAAGACTAAACTTGATGAAACTTATATATTTAAAATCAGCATTAAAATGCGATTCTTTTGATGTAGCTATTGATATCAAAATTCAATTTTTTAGAGTTTTGGTTACTATTGAGCCGGATCGCTCCTTACTACAGTTCGTTACCACGAACTGTTTGACTACAAACGCTGATAGATATTTTTGTTTGATTAACTTCATAAAGATGCTTAAGTGAAGTTTCCATTCTTGTATGGTATATTAAATTGATCAGTGCTTTCATTTTGTGTTGTAGTTCGTGCTACTGAAAGAAGAGTAAAAAAAAAGAAAAGTAAACGATGCGGCATTTAGACTTTACAGTCCGTACCGGCGGTGCTGATCTCCGTTTCTTGGCCCTTCAGCCAGGAAGTGCAATGGGGGGTTGGGGGCCAGCCAACCTGTGCTTTCGCACATCCTTCCTGTTTACCTTCCCAAGATTTCTCCAGGTACCCATTTAGAGCTGGGTCGACTCTGGCTAAGCTTACAGGATCACGCCACTGACCCCCGTCCCAAACTGAAGAATTGGGTACACCGGGATTCGAACCCACGTCCTCTCAGATACAGGATCCCGAATCCAGCGCACCAACCCACTCGGCCAGGGCGGCCTGAAAGAAGAGTATTGCTTTGAAATATCAGCCGTTAAAGAAAAAATATTTTCTCCTTTAGGGAAAATAAGGGTTATTTTTTCAAAATCTTTCAAAACTTAGAAGCTTTCTTTCAAAATTATTTCATCGAAATCTTTCAAATCTCGTCTTAGAAGCTTGAATTTAATTGTTCTTGGTCTTGAACATCTTGAAGCTCAACTCGGTAAATCCATAAAAGAACAAAAAATGGACTAAAATCTGCGTATATTTCATAACCTGAGGTAGACATCAGTGCCAAAACAGTTTGAATGATCAAATTCGAATTAAATATCGGGCCATTGTAATTCAAATTAGATTATATAGTATTTCCATTTAATTTGGATTTCTCATTTTTAAATAATAAATTTCATAATGATTTTTTATGCTCAATTTTATTAAATTTTATAATTCAATTTTACAATTGATTTTGAATATTTATATCTTAAAACGGGTTTTGTGAACTTAGATCTGCAACAATTCTATGAGTGTGTCAAACTTGTTTTTGCGATCTGATTTGATTCACGGGGTATTCAGAACTTTTTTGTTAGATGTATTACGTCCTAGCTCCTCGCATAAAAATAGTTGATAAATAGAACTTCTGATTTCGGAATTATTTTTCAAGTTATATTTAAAAGATAAAAGCCTTTCCTGTAAAAAATTCTCTTGTATAATCAACTGACCCTAAATAACAGTAAAGAAAACAACCTGAAGCACAACTTTAAGTATTTCTCCTACTCGTATAAAAATGTATGCTGAGCAACATATCACCTTCTTTCATGATCAGAACACAGGCTTATGAACAGTTTGGCTTATGACCCTCCTCCTGAAAATAATTGTAGCGGAAAAAATGTCACTCAAGCCATGGATCTTATTGGTTTTGACTCATTACGACCTTGGAACGCCCCTGGTCACCCTTTGAACCTTGCTGACCAAGGTGAACCGAGAATAGCCACCTGGAATGTTTTAACCATGCTGAACCTGAGATCCAAAGACCTTCTTTTGCTTGCGATGTTGAAATTGACATACTTGGAATGAAAGAAACACATCTGACTGGATCAGGCAATGAAGAAAATGCCAGTACAGGTCACAGGATTATTTAAGTCAGGCCAAACCTGATCAGACCAGGCAGCAGAAGCAGCGGTTTAGGTCTGCTCCTAAACAAGGAGACGAAGAAATGCCTCATATCCCACAACCCAATATCGGATAGACTACTGACTGCCCACTTAAAGCACAAGCATGGGAATATGTCGATGATTGTGTCCTAAGCACCTACGAATGTTTCTCCAGTGAACAAAAAAGACAATTTCTACTGAGCTCTAACATTTGCTTTATCTCAGAATTCCCCTCCCGATGTTTAGATCATTATGAATAGATTAGCTGCCGAAAACTTCTTCTGCGTCTGAAGGGCCAGCCTTGAGAAGGACGCCACCCAAAGTTGGACATCCAGAAACTAAAAATTGAGACATTTCACCAAAAGTATTAAGTTGAAATTCAAAATATTTTGGATACCTGAATACCCTTGTTGACCCTGACACGTTCTGGTATACATATAAAACGGTGTACTAGAGGTTGCCACTTAGTTGCAAGATCTTTTCAAAGAAGACTTGGCTATTGCACTAGCACTGCAAATTGTTAAACAACGCCGTAATGTGCGACTGGCTAGAGATATGCTCTCCTACAGACGGCTACACGGGATCAGAAACAAAGTTATTTACCATAATAAACAACAGTTTGTCGATAAAAAAAAAATCTGAAGAGCTAAAAGACGCAGCACGAAAAGGTGGCATCATGTCTCTCCAAGCATGTCAAAAATCTTAGTGATGGAAAACCACCAAAGATAAGTACATTTAAATCCATCTCTGGTGAAATACTAGAAGATAAGAACACGCAGCTTTATCAATGACTTCGTAAATCCACTAAACGCCAAAAGGATCGGCGTTGATCCTGACCCAACTGCGTCTGCTCAGCAAACAACATATGAAAATTCACCAGAGCCTCATCCTCCTTCAATAGAATAGATGCAAAATGCCCTCGGAAAATAAAGAACAATAAGGCACCAGGAACCTGCGGGATCAACGTCAAACTGCTAGTTTGGAGGACCGGTTGTCGTACTTTGGCTGACCTAATTGATACCTGAAGAAAGGATGGAAGTGATGATCCCTCCTCTATGGAAGCGTAAAGGTAAACGAAGCGATTGGTCGAATCCCAGAGAAATATCCTCTCGTCAATTCCTGGCAATTTATTCACCATAACGTTGCTTGATAAAAGTATCCAATTCATCCTTAAGTGCCACCAAATTCAGAAAGCAGGTTTCACGCCCAACAGATCCATGACCGAGGAGATATAAATTATTCGCCAGGTTATTGAGAAAGCCCATGAGTTCTAGCGCACAGCGCATAGTGCCTTTATTAACTTTTAAAGCAAATTTTGACTCTGTCAACCGTGAGTCACTTTGGCTGATACTATAATGAATGGGTCTCCCTGGCAAATACTGCCACCTGTTCAAGCCGCTCTACAATGGTTCAAAAAGCTCTGTCCAGGTTACTGGTCGCCGAAGCCCAGTAATGGAAATAGATATTGGTGTAAGGCAAGGCTGTGTTGTTGCTCTTGAACTTTTAAACATGGTGATTGATTCTGTCATGGACCAAACGACGAATCGGCTCCAATTCGGACTGAAATACGGAGATGCAGTCTTATTTGATTACGATTTTGCATAAGATATGGTACTGATATGTACCACTGCAGCCAAACTCCAGTCGTTCATCGCAAAAACTGCGTTTATTATGGCTCGATTATGCCGTTCCGTATGGTTAAAGCCCATCAGCCAAAAAACAAAATGTGGATCTGCACCTTGACCGTAACGCAAGTCTTTCTCTATTGTGTTAAAACTTGGACCGCTGCTGCTTCTCTTCTTGATGCTATGGATGTGGCCCAAACAGACTTGTTAAGATAAATCGAATGGATCAAGTGGTACGATTTCGTCTCACAAATCTGATTAGTGACAATAACGGATCATACTTCCAACTCTCATCAGCTCGATGTAAGAACCATAAGGCGGTTCGGCCACTTAGTTCGCATGCCAGAAGAAGCCCTCGCAAGCACACTTTTTAATTCCGACCCCTCCCCCCTGAACATGGGTGGAAGTGCCCCCATAGAAGAACCCGGTTCGGATGGAAGGACATCCGCACACAGTGCCCCTCCATGATCGGTGATCATCTCCGAGAAGCAGTCAAGATTGCGCAGAACCTTTCGGAATGTACGCGAAGAATCACATCTCTCTTTATACTGGACCATCAGCAGTAGCTTTGCCTCTTTCTTCTCCCATTAGTAGATTCAGGTCTAGTGAGTAAATTTTGTCCCTCCACCTAGATGGTCCGTCCTCTATTTTAGCAGCTGTTATCGTCATTACCATCTATATGTGCAGTTGGTATGGAATCATTTTTTTAATATTTTTTTTTAATAAATCCTTCTTGTCTTGAAAAATCTCAGTCTAATTCATGAGGAAGTTCATTCAACTTAAAAATAAAATTTTCTTTTTCTCAACATCAATGGCAAGACAAGCTTTTGTTCGGAAAAATTCCTTAGAGAGAGACAATAAACAAAAATCAGGAACTTGGATCAATACTGAATTACAGCGCACGGTAATGGTGCTTTCACACTGCGCCGTAGAATATTTCACATTAGCATGTCTTTAAGGCTTTAGGCTAAGTTCTGTAGGATAAATCACACTTGGCCTTGTTGGACAACCGTCTAGGGCCAAACTTAAAGTATGTTGTCCCCAAATTGGGTGGGAGGATGTTGTGAGGAAAGATTTAAGGGAAATGGGAACTACCTGGAAGGGTGCAAACTGAATTACAACTGAATTACAGCGCACGGTAATGGTGCTTTCACACTGCGCCGTAGAACGTTTCACATTAGCATGTCTTTAAGACTTTAGACTAAGTTATGTAGGATAAATCATATTTGGTCTTGTTGGACAACCGTCTAGGGCCAAACTCAAAGTAGGTTGTCCCCAAATTGGGTGGGAGGATGTGTGTGAGGAAAGATTTAAGGGAAATGGGAACTACCTGGAAGGGTGTAAAGAGAAAGTCTTTGAATAGATTGAGTTGGAGCAGGTATAGCTGTGTTGGTCTCTTGGTGATTTGGTGCTACCGTGAGTTGCTAGTAGTAGTAGCAGTATGTAAATATTATGGAGCAAATTTTGTCCGTAACTTGGGCAGTGCAAAGTAGGCTTGAGCTCAACTTAAATTTTATGTTATGTCAGTGTATGATGAGCCATATTAAAGCCAAGTATTGGATAACAGTAACAAAATGAAATTTTTCGAAGCAATTTTGGAAATAAATAAGAAACTTTTCCCAGAATGCCTTTCATACTTAATCAGAGCTTAATTTCCATTTCCTTTCCAAATTTTTTATTTTGACCAAGTTTGCTTACGACAATTTTTGACATCGATACGATGGCCAATGAATTTTTCCACTAGCCTAGCGTAAAAGGAATTGTTTAAGCAGGAAAGGTCGTGCTTCATGTAACGTGATTCCACAACTTAGTATTGGAAATTAGATACGTAGTGCAAAAGTCGGTCAATTGTGGTCTTAGCCTTTAATAATCTTCTGAGTGACAGAAAGAGTAAATAATAAAGAACAGTGTACAAGGGAGCTGTAGCAATGTAATCCCTCTCAGGGTTTACTTAAGGAATTTTTTCAATTAAAGATTTGGGGTAGGAACTGCTTTTCATTTGGTCCTAGATGGATGGCAAAAAAGGATTTGACAATCCGTCACCCTCTATTCGCGAAGAGTTCCCTAGCTATCTAAATCTTTCTATTATTTTAGCCATAGAAAGTCGATAGAACAAAAAAATTAGTACGGCTTATAGTTTGAAATACGGCAGTCAAACATGGTTTGTGGACTTATTCTTCTAAACTTTTTCCAACTGTGAAAAAATGCCCTGAACCCTGACTACTCTTCTTTTAATATCTGGACTGCATCATGTATATCCACTAACACCTCTATGAAACTGTATATTCACTGTATAACGGTATATTCATAATAATTCTAAGAAACGGTATATTCACATAATAATGGTAAGAAATGGTCGACTCTACTTTTAATATCTGGACTGGCTCTAGTAACTCTAAGAAAGTGAAGCTGTCCACTTGATCTTCTTGTCCATTATCCCCTCTTTACCTTCATTCATTTGTATTCTAAACACCTTAGTCATCTTAAAATTAACTTTCAACCTATTCTTTCACCCTGATCTCTAAAAATCTTCAAAAAGCATTCATTTTTCTTACATGTTCTTCTGTGTCTATATGATCATCAGCATAGTCTAAGTCTGGGAGAGTTTTACTTTCCCATTTGATTCCATACCCTCCCAGAAAAAGTCAAAAGTAGCCTGGTTTCTGGCTCATAACATGAAGTACTAAAGACATTGAAAATGAGACCTGATTTTTTGAATCGTGGCATAAAAACTTGGACAGCTATCTATGTTTTAAAAATAAGAAAAAATCAGAATCCAGTTTTATTGGAAAGGACCATCGTTTGTAGTTAGTGGGTTTTTTCTTCTATTGGGTATCGAATTTAGAAAGTGGAAACTTCGAAACAGCCAAAAAGAAATTCTCGAAAATTTTGATTTTCAGGGATGATTAGACCTAAATTTTCTTTCTAAATTTAAATTTTGATTTTATGGGGAAATTTTTTTGGATTTGATGTCCTTGGTGCATGAAAGATATCCTTGGTTTCAATATGAAATGAAACATATTCATATGAGCTAGATCAGTTTTTTTGTATTCATTTATTGTCAGTTAAAACTTAACATAACCACATCCCTTCCAAATGCCACGGTATTATGTAGAGGAGGATTAATCAAGGAAACATCCCCTCTCCCCAAAAAAAGAATAATAATTCGTATGTTAATTCAGAAGGATTAAAAAAAAATAATTGCAACATCATGTTCCCTGCTACCACTACCTAACACTCAACTCTTTCATTTACGCACATCAAGTAAACTAAAAATACAAATTTCAATTATTTAATACCATTTTATTTTATATTTTAAATATCCTATTAATTTACACCATTAAAAAAATTCTGTATAAAATCAGTTCCGTCAATTCACAATAATTTAGAGGGGAGAGGCAAAATTTGTTACTCAGAATCTCAGTGTACAATTTTGTAACTTGTTTCAATCTTGCCCATGAAAAGTACAGAAAAAATGGTATTTTTCAAAGTGAATACCCAAAACAGTATCTTTCATAATCTAGGGGGACAAAAGAATCTAGGTGGGATGAAGGCTCCTTATCCCCTCCCATTTGACACCCCCCTGTTAAAGATCGGGTTAATCAACTGAGATATTTTTGAATTTTAGATGGACATCTGTGATTAAACTGTACGTTATTTAGAAGACATTCTCTGCTGCAAGAATGAACTGGGAATTCATTGTCTATGGCAAATTTTGATAGAAAACGACAACTTTTGACAAAACAGTGTTGCAATATGAAATCTGGCAGGTACGTTACAGGAGCCAGTGTAAACAGGAGGCTTTTGTCTGTTTTTAACAGTATCTCACCCGCCGGAGAAACAAGTTTTTAAACTGTAATCTGAAAGAGAAGTTAAGCGAGTAGCTGGTCACAGAAACGCTTAATTTCGTCAGGCGGACGTGAAATCCACTGCTTAAAGTAAAATTCAACTCCAGCCAGAACCTGCCTTTCACTAGATTCCTCAAAAAATCTTTTGAATGTGAATTCCAATGTATAATGAATGCCAACATTCAAGGCCGTATCCAAGGGTGTTTGGTGGTTTGATCCGAAATATTTATCCGATCCGTAAAAACGTAACAAAAATGAATATAAACAAACTTATGATGCGTTTTTTAAAGTTTTTGTAACCCCCTCTCCAAAAAAAGTACTTCTCTAACCCCCTCCCCCTCGAACAAAATCTTGGATACGGCCCTGCCAGCATTACACTTTTATGAATATTAACAGGAGGCTTTTGTCTATGGAAAAAAAAAATTGCCGGCTTAAGCAATGAATATCTTTCATCTTAATCTGTAACAGAAAAAAACCGAGTAAACAGCTACAAAAACAAATTTTTTTTGTTAGATGACATAAAATCTGGCTGCTAAATGAAAATTCAACTTCTTTCAGAGCTTAGCTTGTTGAGACATATTGGAACATTACATGGTGGTACGCATTCACCTTACCGAGCATCTTTACGCCAATCATGGCACACTTGGTTCCGTATACGGCAAACTTTCACTATGCGTGACGTGTTCCACCTAGGGCTGTTAATACACAAACTTTAGAAGATATAAACGTATTTTTTTTTTTATCCATCGGGGCAATTTTCTTGCTTTATTTTATTTTCTTAATAATAATACAAAAAAAAAGTATTTTTCTATGGATATACCACAAATTTAAAATTTTTAAAGGAGATTGGGGGGGGGGAATTCATAGGAGTGATTAATTTTCCCCCTTTCTCTATTTGACGTACCTGGCGCTGCCTAGGGTACACAACTTTGGAAAGTGGGCAGCCCTTTAGTCCCAAAACCAAACAGAAGTATAATTTGAACCCAGTACAGATTTCTTTTTTATAGGTATACACTTAATGGTGGGAACAATTCAAAATTTTCTCACTCATAGTAATATACTCTCAGAATGTGCTGTATTTGCGAATATTTCTAGGTTTATATTCATTCAGCTTTTTGCTTACAAAGGTAAACTTCTCAGATTACATGTGACTATTTTAGTTGAGTGAGTTTGCATTCAGAGATATTTAAGGATTTCGTAATTTTTTTACGACCACTCATAAAAATAAAAATGAAATTTTGTTGTGGTTAGCTGTGACAGAGAAATGGCTGAGGGGTCTTATAAAATTGTGTACACCATGTTGTTTGTCCCACGCTTGGCCGATATATCCCACATGTAATTCAAAAAGGCGTGGCATTGCTGAATGTTATCTACAGGAAACGAAGAATGCCACACATGGCGGAAAAAATGGGATTCGGACCTGTGCAATAAAATTCAGAGAGAAATCTTTTCAAAAAGTCAATTTTTTAACTAGTCATTAGTGTGTAAATATTATTCATTTCTCTGTAACCGTGGTTCTATTTAATTTCATAAGACATTATAGTCTGAAGAGCAAATACACAAACAGAAAGCTTTTTAGAAAGGAGAGGAAAGTTTAACAAACGAAAAAAAAACAATTATGCAAAAAAAATTGTAAAGCTAATAAGATTTATAACGGCCATGCCACAAATCACACCCACTATGTAAACACTCTGGTTATAAGTTATGATGTAGCAGAATAACATTATATTATAAATGTTTAAAGTAAATTTTGACGGTACCAGATTTAAAGGCTCCGTGGCCTTTAACTTTATAGTGGCCTGGTGTCAAGAGCAGCCCTGTATTTGAGGATAAGTATTGGCCACTGTGTAAAACACTTAAAGGGTCAAAAAGGGTAAAATTTTCAATTTTATTGCACTTGAGTCAGGTAAGTGGCAAATCCAGTCCTGTTGGAAAATAAAATAACTTTTTCCATTGGAAGTACCAAACTAAAATAATCTTACTTACTCGTAATTTTAGTGGAAATAAGGCGTTTCCACCTTCCCTGGCATCGAGGATCTTCAAGACTTGTTCGGACTATATGGTGCAGTCTGCTACCAGCTCCACTGCAAGCAAGAACCATTGGGTTTTTCCATCTGTGTCCAAGCCTTCTGAACCCCCCCCCCCCGATAGGCTCAAGATCTGATTGAGCTAGGTTCCAATGGTTTCTTCTGCCCTCCTTGGTGTCTCTTCCATGAGCCAAGGGGCTCAGCTAGAAGGATTTGGTGTTGCAGGTACACTGGTGGATTCCATAAGACATGGCCCAATCATTTCAGTTGGCGTTCCTTGATCGTTCCTTGATTTCTCTTGATGCTGCACATTCGTTGTGTATCCACTTTTGAAATGTGATCACACAGGTGTATCCTGAGTATACTTCACACACAGGTAAGCTCCAAAATGTGTTTTCATACAGTTTCTGCACCGACCAAGTTTTGCATCTGTAAAGAAGGATGGTTCAAATTAATGTCAAATAAATTCTGACTTTAGTGCTTACAATAATTTCGTGCCGGTTCCACAACGATTTTCAGAGGGAATCAAAGACAGTCTGTGCTTTCTGCAATCACTGTTGTATATCAGTGTCTGAAGACCTATCAATATAAAGCTGGGAGCCAAGGTATGTGAAGGTGTCGACCGGATCCAACTTCATTTTGCTAATAGTTAGCGAAAAAGGATCAGCTTGGCTTATTGCCATAGACTATGTCCTCTCAGTTATGACTTTCAGCCCCATGCAATCTGATCATGTCCCCACATCATCAGCATGGTTTGGGCTTTCTCTGTGCGTGGGAGGATTCTGACATCATCAGCGTGGCCAAGGTCTTCCAGAGAAATTTTTTATTAAATTTGAACTCCTGGAAAAGAGAGTGGGTATTCTCAAACACCCAATTAATATAGTAGTTGAAATGCGTAGGAGACAAGACACAGCCCTGTTTTAATCCAAACTCAACCAGGAACTCATCAGTCTATTTTCCATAAGCTCGAACTCGGCTCCTTGACCCCTCACGCCGTGTTTTAAGCAGTTTGACAATTTTAAGGACACTATATCATTTTCTACAGTTTTCCAAAGGGTTTGGCGAGTGATTGAGTCGAAGGTGGCTATAAATCCAGAAATATCAGAATCAACTGCAAGTTATACTTTTCAAAATGCTGGATAATGAGGTGAAGTGCAAAAATGTCGCCAGCGCAGCCTCTACCCGGACCGAAGTCGAATTGCTTTTTCACGGGATCTTTTCTTCCTTGATCCCTTGAAACGCTTAAGGAGAATAATCCCAAATATGCTTACCGTATTGCCGGTTGGACTAATTCCCAGATATTTTTTGCTCTCAGTTTTACCAGCTTTCTCATAGACCGGAGAATAACTGATGCCTTCAAATCCTTTGGTGAAGATTTGGTCCTTCCTACTTCTTCAAGGATACCATGGAGCTGCTTTGCAGTGATCTGGGGACACGGTCTGTATAGTTCTGGTGTAGAAAATTTCGGCTGGGGGCTTTGTAATTCTTCAGGACCTTAATCGCTTTGAGAATTTTTGTTCTTGTTGGGGCGGCCAGCACGACATTTATACAATTTTTTTTAACACTAGGGGTAAACCATCAGAATCTAATGATGGGATGGTTTTCAAAAGTGATCTTTTCATCTGGCCAAACTCCCTTCAAACAGCTAATGACTTTTCTGATCTGTCCAAAACAACTTCGGATATCGCAGCTTTCTTACCAGTCGACTCCTTGAGAATCTGGTAGAGCTTGCGGGGTCATGAGCGCATATTGCTTTCTCTAGTAAGAAAGCAGTCTCTTTGCACATATCGCAGTCGTCTAGACGATCAGAGTGCTTGACCCGTCGGCGCAACTCTTCTGTAATATCTTTAGACTTGACTTACTTGACTTAAGTCTCCTGCCGGGTATTGCTCAGCGTAGAGAGTGACGTCTGCCTCCTCCACCCACTTAGGTCCATGGCGAGTATTTGCTCTTCGCCCTGTCTGATGTTTGCCATCGCCAAGAACTCGGACAGGCTGTCGGACCAACGTTTCTTCGGTCGGCCGCGAGGTCGTTTCCAACCAACTTTGATAGGGTTGAAGTCATAGATCATCTTTGCGGGTAGATGTGGTGGCATTCGAAGCAGATGCCCGAACCATCGTAAGGTTCGTTCGGCTGCTTGAGTCGAAAACCAAGACTGCTTTGTGAGCTGCAGAAGCTTTTCATTGCTGACGAAGTCGGACCATCGTAGGCCCTCAATCCTCCTCAGGCTCTTTGCATGAAATACGTCTATTTTCTTGAGGGTTGCAGCTGATGCTTGCCATGTCTCAGCTCCATAAAGCATCACAGAGCCGACTAGAGCGTTGAAGATCCGCAGTTTCGTTGTGCGACTAATATTTGGTTTTCGCCAGAGGTGACGATTCAGTCTACCCATGACAGAAGACGCTTTAGATAATCTTGCCTGCAGCTCGGGGAGAAGTGAGCCATTCGAAGAAATTACGGAGCCCAGGTAGGTGAAGTCTTTAACAACCTCGATGCTAGTGGTGCTGTCCAGGCTAACTGGAGAGTTAACAGCAGGAGAAGACGGGTCTATGGCCATAATTTTAGTTTTGTTCCAGTTTATATGCAGTCCTACTTTGGCAGCCTCTTCTCGCAGAATTCGGAGCACTTCCAGCAGCTGCTCCATGGAGTCCGCCAGAATGGCCAAGTCATCGGCAAAATCGACATCTGTGATGGTATGATCTCCGAATTGGAGCCCAAAACTGAGACGTGAAGTTGTTTTTGTCATAACGTAATCTATGATGACATTGAAGAGCTCTGGGGCCACTGCACATCCTTGGCGCACCCCTGTCGTGATTTGAAAGAACGGGCTGCGCCGACCATTTAATTGTACACAGCTCTCCGTCCCATGGTGCAGCGCCTTGAGAAGTCTGCAATATTTCTCGGGTAGGCCAGTCAACTCTAGAATCCACCAAAGAGCTTTTCGATCGACTGAGTCAAATGCAGCACGGAAGTCAACGAAGGCAATAAATGCTTTCTGTCGGAACTCTGTGGTCTTCTCTACTATTTGTCGAATCGTGAAAATCTGCTCGATGGTTGAACGATCCGACATAAAAACCAGCTTGCTCCGGTCGCCGGATTTTTCGAATGATGCTCCGACATCGATCCAGCAGAACCATTGAAAACAGTTTGCCAGGGACTGACAGTAGGGTTATTCCCCGGTAGTTGGAGCAGTCGCTTCTCGAGCCTTTTCTCTTCCATAAGGGGATGATGACACCCTTCCGCCAATCCTCGGGAATTATCTCTGTTTGCCAGATTGTAGAGAACAGGGTGTGTAAAAACAGGAGCATTGCAGGACCTCCATATTTTAGCAGCTCTGAGTTTAAGCCACAGATACCAGCAGCTTTATTATTCTTGAGTCTTTTTACTGCATGTTCAATTTCTGAGGGACTGAAAGGCTTATCTGGAGGAACGTCTGTTCCAGGGCTTCGACTGCAAGGTTGGCTCGTACTATCATTAGGAGGCGCAGACGGACCAGTATTGTTGAGGAGCGAACAGAAGCGGTCCTTCCAACGCTCAAGACAAGAACCTTCGTCGGAGAGAAGTGCACCATCCCTGGACAGGACGGGACCCAAGGTGGGAGTTTTATTTTCAGTGAGGTCTTGGAGATGCTTGAATAGGCTGCCCATGTCTTTCTTTTTTGCAGCTAGCTCAATTTCATCGGCTTTCCTTGAAACAAACTGGGTTCTATCCCGGTGAATGAGTCTGTTCCGCACTCCATTGAGCCTCCGATATGTGGTCATGTCCCCAAGAAGTCTTGCCTTCCGTCTTTGCTCTATGACTTGCAGTGTTTCATTAGTTAGCCACGATTTCTTTGGATAACTCCTCTTGCCAAGCACTAGTTGTGCTGCTTCACTGGTCTGCAATTTAAAATGCTTCCGGAGAATTTCGCTGCTATTAAGTGAGCCAAGGGCCTAGAAGCGATTCGACTTCTCGATACTGTACTTCTGGCGAGTATCTGGTTCCTTTAGTTTCCCAATATCTGCAGCGACGGGTTTACTTTTCGATCGTTGTGCATGGAGGCGAAGCCAAAGATCGGCGCACACAAGCCTATGGTCTGCGTTTCCAAGCTCTGCTGATCTGTAAGTTCTGCAGTTCTTCACCAATGATCTCCAGCGTTTGGAAATAATGACGTAGTCAATCATCTTCTTTGTACGACCGTCATTACTATACCACGTGTACTGATGAATAGTTTTGCGTTGGAAGTAGGTGTTTGCAATGTAAAGGTTGTGAGATCGGCACAGTTCAAGTAAGCGGAGCCCATTTTCGTTAAGTGGGTCGGGGGATACAGGACCAACTGTGCCAAACCATAAACCCATATCATCGTGCACTGTCGCATTAAAGTCGCCAAGGAGAACAGGTATATCATGGGGGGGTACTGTTGCAAGGCATCTGAACAAAGCAGAGTAGAAATCCTCCTTAGTTGCATCATCAGAATCGTTGGTCGGGGCATAGCATACGATGACAGTCATCTTGCCATGCTTGGGTCCAAAGCGGGCCTTCATTAATCTGTCAGATACAGCTTCATGTAAAAGTAAGGCCTTTCTTGTAAGGCTATTTAGTGCAAGGCCAACACCATTCCTTCCCGAGCTTCCTCCAGACCAGAGCAATGAGTCACTGTTACCTATTCGCTCTTTTCCGCTTTCGGTAAGACGTGTTTCTGCAAGACCTGCAATTGACACTTTGTTCTTGCGAAGTTCTTCAGAGAGTAGGTTCTTTGACGCAGGTGCATTCAAAGTCAAGACATTCCAGGTGGCTATTCGTAGCCCCCTTTGGTCCATAAGGTTTAGTCTGTCAGTCCTTCTGACGTCGTCAGCATGTCCATTGACGCGCGATGGTCGAGATCTTAAAAGGGAATCCGGGTCCGAGGCTATATTGTCACTTTTCGTAGCAATTAATTTTCGGGTGGAAGGTCGCTAGCCCAACCGACCCTAAGCCTGGAATCTGATTAGAGCTAGGTTAAACCTAGGTACTGAAATTCCTGGGGTGGGCTCCACCCGCCACATGAGGTTGCGGCCGTCCTGATCGGAGTGTTTAGTTAGGGGAGAAACCCCATATCCAGAGGCACGTGGTCAGCAGACAGAGTCTGCCTCATTCCGGACGAACTCCATTCACCTCCAACTATCTTTCCATTCACCTATCCAACGTACTATCTTTAGGGCCACTCAATTTTTTCGTTCGCTCTCCAACAGGGGTGGTAATCTATTGCTGTCGTTTTACTCCTATTCTGCTTAGTATTTTTTTGATGGTCTTTCTCATCACTGTTTTGAAGGTCTCCCATCTTTGCTCATGGTCGTGATTTTCCTTCTCTATGTATGGTGTTTCCTGAACTTCTTTATAATGCAGCTTACCAATGCCGATTTCGGCTTTTGGTTTATTTTTTAATGAGCTGCAAGACGTATAAAAAGTCCTTTTTTAAGCCGTATAAAAAGTCCGTATAAAAAGTCCGTTTTAAGTCCGTTTAAGGTTTCATTATTCATATGATTTCCAAAGTAAATTAGCTTAATTGAGTCATAATTTTTATTAAGTTTCAATAATGATAAGTTGAATAATAAGAGCCAATCAATTAGATTGATTTGGGAAATTCCTAGTAAAAGGCTAACAGTTTTGGCTACTGAGATTGGCTTTCGCCTGGAGTGCCCATGTTTTCTTGGTTTTTGCTAACCTAAATTGTAAAAATAATTAGCCCACTTTATCTATTTTCTACCATTTTTTACTGGAGCTTCGCTCGTATCTATCTATTTTGGCTCATTAAAATCAGCCCATCATATTGTTTGAATGAAGTTGGTCGGACATAGCCCAGCTTGTAACTAAGCCCAAATTAAACGAAATTGCGAAAATAATAAGCCCATCTGCTACGATTTTGGCTATTTGTTACTGTAGCTTTATTTGCACCAACTTATTTGGTTGATTTTCATAAATTGCATTAGCCAAGCACATTTTCTGAATAAAGTTGGTAGGAAATTGCCCAGCCTGGCAGCCTCGCTTCAACCGACCACCATAGGGGCTGATGTGCCGGTTACAACCCTGGGACCGTTAAGATGTTTTATCATACGATTTTTTTTTTTTTTACTATGATAAGTGACGCCATGACTTACTACGCGGACAGAAGTTATTTGCTATTCTAGTTACTGTGTATTAATTAGGTGAGGGGCTACAAAAGTGAAACTAAAATATATTGGAGCTAATAAATCAAGTGAATTAACTTTCGATGTTACAAAAATAGAAAAGAGGCTGAGGCTGACAAATGTCTATGTAGCATGATAAACTTTGCTGTTGCACCACAAATCAAATTTATGAGTTTTTAATCGGATTTGCTTAACATCATTCTTTAATAAAGTACCAAGATCATCAAAATGAAAGAATTTTTTCGCTCCCGGGATCCACATTAGGTCTATGAAACTATGAAACCTGAAGACTAAGATTTTCTAAGTTTTCTTTTTTACTTCGAAATTATCAAGCTTTTAGGGGAGAACCACATTTTCGACTGTGTTGACACACTGTAGCGGAAATACGAATAAAAAAAACTATATAGTTAAATTCGACAACGCTTTTTGTTCTTCAATTTCCAAACATAGTGTTGATTCCCAAAAACAGTTACACCCTCAGAGGACAACCACACATTCGTAAACTGTTTCGTGCCGTGTGTTTTCAGCTTATTTCTTCATGGTTTTTACCCTTATGTCTTCTTTTTTAGTTTGGTGCCCGCTACTATCAACTGCATACCTGAATAGGGAGATCTTTTTTACTCAGGCTAGTCACTCAATTAGGTTTCATTTTTCACTGTACTTGTCACTTCAAAAATTGGTAAAGACCAGGAAGATAGAGGACAGAATGAATGCAGAAGACAACCTACATAGGCCACTTACCACACCCCTACGCAGGATTTTGAGGGGAGGTAAATAATAAAACAAATACAGGGAGGGAGTAGTAATAAATAAAAATATATTTTAAATGAAATATTGAATAAGAATGGCTCAGAAATTCAAGAAAATTAGGATTTTAGGGACTAGGTATCAAGCCTCACCCCCTCCCCCCTGAATGCGTTTACTGTACTTTCTATGACTATCAACGGTCTTGGGGTAACCAAGTTTCAGTTTCTCTTTGACATCATGAATTGTGCGCTGTCGTATGTTCCAAGTTGATCCTGCAGATGGGTGTTATAAATTACCTAGCACAAGATTAAGGTAATTTGAATATTTCGGACATCAAAATTGCGCTTTTGGGTATTTTTTCATACCCAGCATCACAACACTTATTCTTTTGATATCATTTCAGCCTTAAGCTTGTGTGTTGGAGAAAGATTTACATTAAAAAAAGTTAAATGCTTTGCGACCTTTCGCAAGGTGGTAAAAATGAGACTATTATAGAATCAAGAAAAAGGCAAAACAAAAGGACTTAAAAGTGAAGAGAAACATTAAAGAAGAAAAATGAACATTTTGACGAGAACAGTTTGACATAACTCAAAATATTACTATGTAAAATATTTGGAGCTGTATTTTTGACGAGAACAGTTTGATATAACTCAAAATATTACTATGTAGAATATTTGGAGCTACATGGCCTCTTTTCTACCTCCTCTCATAAGAAAAACGCTCATATACTAGGCAAAAAAATATTAAAAAGCTGCTTAAAAGCAGGTGCAAACACATGTAAGGGCCTCTGGTTCTCTGAGCCCCACCCCGAAACAACAATAAACTAGATTTTCTTACGATTTTCCTTACACTTTTTCGCATGTTTCACTATAAGACACCAAAATTCTAGCCCCGTAAAAAAATATTTGCATATATGCAGATATCGCGTATGAAAAAAAAAACTTCACGAAGATTTAGAAGGATCGATGACTTAAAAGTTAAGTCATCATTAATATCAAAAGAATTCAGAAGGATCGAGGGGACCAAAGTATCTTTTTTCTATTTCTCCAATTAAAATACAAAAAAAGAAGATATTTTTTGGTTGAAGTACCATAAAAAGGCTGTTTATAAAAATTTCCGTGGGAAGAAGGAATCTAAGGGACAAAGACCTCTTAACCCCTCCCAATCGAGGCCACTGGGGTAAAGATATCTTTGAACTCCCTGTTTATATTTGACTTATCAAAAATTTTCGTTTCAAATAACTAGTTTTTCATAATGGCCTACAATATTAGATAAGCTTTCAAAGCCCAAAAACATGGAATTTTCTTGCTTTTTTTAGTTTCCAATATTTCAATCAATTGCGGTAGATTAGAAGCACGAACACAATGTCGAAATCGGAAACAATTCCTTCAGAAAAAATTAACTGGCCTAAGATTGATTATTTAGATTCCAAAACGATCGATTTCCGTCATTCAGTTCGTCCTGGAGAAAATTCGAATGTTTGAAGAAGTAAAAAACTTGGAACTTTGCGCAGGGGAAAAGAGCCTTGGTTCCAGGGAAACTTTACTTCCAGTTCCTCCTAGGATGTGAATAAATCTGTATACTATGGGGAATTACTCAGCTAAATATCAAGAGGTAGGCAAGAAAAGAATTGCTTATATTAATTTTAAATAATTTAAACCCTGTCCCTTCTTGAAAAAAATTATCAAAACAAGGTCATATAGCTACATCTTTTTGGCAGTGGTGTCGATTAAAAAACTTTAGGGGGTCCAAATGTAAGTTTCAAAATTTAAGATTGGGGCATTTGTCGTTTTAAAAAAAAATTTCAATAAGATAACGATGAAAAATATATTTTTCAATGAGAATATCCCCAAAAAAAGGCTTTTCAAAATCTATAGGAATAAAATTAAATATCTAGGGGATAATATATACCCTCCCCCTGCCCCTAATCAACGCAACTGCCTTTTAGATAACTTCTTAGATAAAATTTTGCTGTGTAATCTAATATCAAGAGAAAAGTATGAAAAGAACATTTCGTAGTTAATTTTAAGTATTTTGAACTCTCCCCCCCCCTTCTTGAGAGGAAAAATATCCAACAAAGTCACAATTATAATTTGGTCTGTCTTTTTTTTTAGAAATTTCGACAAACCTATAGAACTTAATTATAAAAAAGGAATGAACATTTCTCCTTTTTGATGAAATTTTCTGTGTATGAATAAATGTGAATGCAAAACAACAGGATTTAAGTGTGAAAAGAACGTACACTAAATAAAAAGAGCTTAATACCTCCCCCCACCTCGAACTCTCCGATTCCCGCTCGTAGCCCTGATCAAGTCATGATGTGAGCATATTCGGGAAATTGTAAAGTTAGTACACTTCTAAACGTTTTATGAAAAAGGACTAATATTCGCTTCCAGTCCCATTTTCCATGTTCTTGGCCAAAAGAGGAGCCAGGGATCTTGTTTCAGGAACATTAGGGGAATATGTGTACTTAAGCTAGTTTCTTGGTAAAGCAAAACTTTTCTGACATCTGTCCTGCTGTTTCTTGAAAGTCAAGGAAGACTAGAGAAAGAAAGAGTCCTTGTTAGTCCTAACAAGGACTAATAACTTAAATGCTTCGTCTTCAAATATGAAAAGAAAAAAAATGCACAGATGTAGGGAAGGAAGACGAGTACATGGAATCCAGAGAATTAGCGCACAGACCAGCATACCCGACATGAGGAGGAGTGTCGGAGAAGGAGGCTCTAGATGGTTTGAATTGATTCTGAAAGGGATTCCGCGTAAGTTTTTTTTAAATATACAAAAATGGATGAGACAGGTTTTCAATCTTTTTTAATATTTTTTTAATTCAGCCTTTTCATAGCTGTTCTTGTGTCTATTTTTTCCTACTGAATAGAAAATGTTATAATATTACAACTAACTTTTATTCGTATAGTTAGCCCCTGTTAACAGACCTGACGAAGTTACAGCTGTTCATAATTAGGGAATTTTAAAAAAAACTATCATCTACCTCTCCCTTGAGGAGTCGATAAGCCACTCTTAGGGGGTCTAAGAAGTATATGACAAATCTCAAATATACAATTAGGTACATAATGCTTGATTTGTGCAGTTAGCAAACATGGACTTAAGCGATAAATTAAAATCGAAAACGGGTCGCACTGAATCAAAAAGATAATCATAGAAGTGGGCTAGAAAACTGTTACGGGCAGTTCTTGGCGAGCAAACGCAATCTGCAGCACCTCTATTACCATTAGCAGTACTTCTATAGTGTGATTGTACTATGTCCAGCGCTTCTTCATTGCAATACCTCTGTCAAAATCTGTAGTACAGTATCTGTTAAAATCTATACTACTTCTGCTTTACTACCGTTTGCAGTACCTCTGTAGTTACCGTTTGCAGTACCTCTGTCTGCTGTGCAACCATCCCCAGTGCAGTAAATCTGCAGTATTTTCATCTCTGTCGCCTCTGAACTTTATAAGTTTTGCTTTAAAAAAAAAAAAAAATCAGAAATCCAGAACAGCTCTGATTCCAATATCCTGTGTCATCGCCATGGCATCCCACTTTTGTTTGAATTGATTTAAAAAATTAATAATAATGATAATAATAATGAGTAGTAGACTGGAGGAAGGAAGAACTTTCTCTCGGGACTCGATCCTGGTTCTTGATATACTTGCAGCCAGCCTTAAATCATTTACATTAATTAATTTAACTTAATTAATTTAAATTAATTGATTAATTAATTAATTAAAATAATTAATCAATTAATTATTGTAAGCCTTAATTTAAGCTTAAATTAAATAAGGTAAAGTTCTTATTAAACCCAACGTTCACTTACTAGGAGAATGCTATCCCATCATAGTCATCTATCCATTCTTTTAGACAAAGGTTAATGCAAGTATTGAACCTTGAGATGTGATTAGGTAAAGAAAAAAAAATATTTAACTGGTTTATTATATTGGTTTTATGGGTTGTATTTTGTTTCTATACGGGTTTCTATGGGTTAATACGTTTTCGATTTGAGTGCTGGTTGTCGTATTATAAATTAAAAAATTGAAGATATTAGTGAAATTACTATGTTAAACAAATTCCGAAATTAAGACTGACCCCTTATTTTAACCAAACGCTCCCTAAGAGTTTCAAGAAACAACATAATATCTCACGTTCAATGTAAAAATCATAGTAAAAAGAAAAATATATATAAATCATATAGGGAGACTAGTGGGCTAAATTAAATTTCAAAGCTATGCAAACTTTCAATGCTTAGAAATGAACAGGAATTCTCAGAATAGATTTAGATTTTTTTTTCTCGTTAGTCCTTAACTTATACTGGCCGATCTCTACCCCCCCCCATGCAGTGAAAAAAAATCCCCAAATATTTGATATTGCTTGCGGTTTTTGTACTATCAAATGAATGAAAATCTCTTCCTTTGTTATTTTTTGATTCATCTAGTTTTCAAGAATGTCACTTTACTGATAATAATCCTCTCGTAATTTTGTTTTGGCAATAATTACCCATTTTTTTCGTTTTAGCAACAAACTATTCATTATTTGTAATATTCTAATCTAGAGATGGAATAAAGTCCATATCTATATGTATATTGTTATATTAGCTTGATATGTTTTCTTTATTTTAGATCAATGACCGATATAAATGACTTTTACTGATTAGCGAAATTTGACTTTGACTTCCTGGGAAAATTCACTTGTCAATGGGAAACTTTATTCTATTTGGGGAAATTTGATAAAACTAGCATCTTTTTTTATCTAATTTGTGCTACGTTTGTGAACTAGGTTACGTCAGCGCACTTTATTAATATAATTGCAACGAAAATAAACCAAAATTATGAACATCCCAGTATATATTAAATAAAAAAAATTTTTTTAACTTAAAGTAAGGAGCGACATTAAAACTTAAAACGAGCATAAATTACTTCGTATATGAAAGGGGCTGCTTCCTCATCAACGCCCCGGTCTTTACGCCAAAGTTTGACTCTTTCAACTCTACTTTTTAAAACAGTAAAAAACTTTAGCGTAAAGAGCGGGGTGTTGACGAGGAAGCAGCCCCTTTCATATACGAAGTAATTTCTATTCGTTTTAAGTTTTAATGTCGCTCCTTACTTTCAGTTAAAAAACTTGTTTTTTTATTTAATTTCTGAACGTTTTTGAATCAATGCATGTTTTGATTTTGGCTCTCCGCAGATGAATAATTAAAACGAAATTTGCATATTCTTTTTTGACTAAATGGCTTTCTCAGAGTTTTGATCGAATGATTTTGAGTATAAGAGCGGGGGAGGAGGCCTAGTTACCCTCCGATTTCTTGGTTAATTAAAAAGGCAACTAGAACTTTTAATTTTTTACGAATGTTTTTATTAGTAAAAGACATACGTAACTTACAAATTAGCTTACGTAACGAAACTTTGTATTCTCATGTTTTTATTACGTATATGAGGGGGTTCACCCCCTCGCCAGTACCTCGCTCTTTACACTAAAGCTTAAATTTTGTCCCAATTCCTTAAGAATGACCCCTGAATCACAAAAGCCGTAGAATAAATAGTTGAAATTACTAAAAACACTTTAGCGTGAAGAGCGAAGTATTAGGAGGAGGTGAGCCCCTCATATGCGTAATAATTTCTATCGTTTTAAGTTTTAATGCTTCTCCTTACTTTCAGTTGAAAAAACTTTTTCATATGTATTTTTTCATTGTTTTTTCTTTAATAATGCTAGAAAATCCTACGCTCCCTTCATGAAAATTTTATTCCCCCACGACAAATTCCTCCAAGGACAGTTCCCTCAACATATCCTCCTCTTCTCAACCCCCCCCCCCCCCCAACCTAAAAATCCCCCTGAAAACGTCTTTACACTTCCAAATAATCATTACTATATGCAAGCACTGGTCAAAGTTTGTAACTTGTAGCCCCTCCCACGGGGACTGTGGGGGAATAAGTCGCCCCCAAAGACATAGTTATAAGGTTTTTCGACTACGTTGAATAAAATGGCTATCTCAGAGTTTTGATCCGGTGACTTTGGGAAAATAATTGGCGTGGGAGGGGGCCTAGGTGCCCTCCAATTTTTTTGGTCACTTATAAAGGGCACTAGAACTTTTAATTTCCGTTAGAATGAGTCGTCTCGTAAGATTCTAGAACCACTGTGTCGATACGATCACTCCTGGAAAAAATAAACACGCATCCGTGATCTGTATTCTGGCAAAAAATACGAAATTCCACATTTTTATAGATAGGAGCTTGAAACTTCTACATTAAGGTTTTCTAATGCGCTGAATCTGATGGTGTGATTTTCGTTAAGATTGTATGACCTTTAGGGGATGTTTCCCCCTATTTTCGAAAATGAGGTAAATTTTCTCAGGCTTGATGGAGCTTATATATTTGAATTCAGCATTAAAATGCGATTTTAATGCATTAAAATGGGTCGCTCCTTACTACAGTTCGTTACCACGAAGTGTTTGATAAATAAAAAAAAAAGTTTTTTTAGCTGAAAGTAAAGGAGCGATATTAAAACTTAAAACGAAGAGGGGTTACTCCGTATATGAAAGGGGCTGTTCCCTCCGCAGCGTCCCGCTCTCTACGCTAAGTTTGACTCTTTCTCTCAACTCTACTTTTTAAAACAATAAAAAGCTTTAGCGTAAAGAGCGGGGCGTTGAGGAGGGAACAGCCCCTTTCTCCGCATATGAATAATTAAAACGAAATTTGCATATTAATTTATTTTTTTGGCTAAATGGCTTTCTCATAGTTTTGATCGGACGATTTTGAGGAAAAAAAGAGCGGGGGAGTAGGCATAGTTACCCTCCATTTTTTGGTTACTTAAAAATGCAACTAGAACTTTTAATTATACAAACGTTTTTATTAGTAAAAATATACGTAACTTACGTATTAACTTACGCAACAAACTTCTAAATTCGTATAATTTTATTGCGTATATGAAAGGATTCGCCCCCTCGTCAATACCTCGCCCATTACAGTAAAGCTTAAATTTTGACCCAGTTCCTTAAGAATGACCCCTGAATTACAAAGGCCGTAGAATAAATAGTTGAAATTAATGAAATTACTTTAGCGTAAAGAGCGAAGTATTAGGAAGAGGTGAACCCCTCATATGTGTAATAATTTCTGTTCGTTTTAAGTTTTAATGCTGCTCCTTTTCGTTAAAGAAATTTTTTCATATTTATTTTTTCATTGCTCTTTAAAAAAAATGCTAAGAATCTTGCACCCCCTTCATGGAAATTCTCTTTCCCCATGACAAATTCCTCCATGGAAAGTTCCCCCGCATATCCCCCTCCCTTCAACTCCTCCCTCCCATCCAAAAAAATCACCCTGAAAGTGTGTACGCTTCCCAATAACCATTGCTATGTGTAAACACTGGTCAAAGTTTGTAACTTGCAGCCCCTCCCACGGGGACTGTGGGGGAGTATGTCGTCCCCAAAGACATAGTTTTTAGGTTTTTTGACTATGCTGAATAAAATGGCTATCTCAGAATTTTGATCCGATGACTTTGGGGAAAAACGAGCGTGGGAGGAGCCTAGGTGCCCTCCAATTTATTGTTCACTTTAAAGGGCACTAGAACTTTTAATTTCCGTTAGAATGAGCCCACTCATGACATTCTAGGACCACTGGGCCAATACGATCACCCCTGGAGGAAAAAAGCAAAAAAAAACAAATAAACACGCATCCGTGATCTATCTATCTTGTGGCAAAAAATACGAAATTCCATATTTTTATAGATAGGAGCTTGAAACTTCTTCTGTAGGGTACTCTGATACGCTGAATCTGATGATGTAATTTTTATTAAGGTTCTATGACTTTTTAGGGGTGTTTCCTCTTATTTTCTAAAATAATGCAAATTTTCTCAGGCTCGTAACTTTTGATGGGTAAGACTAAACTTGATGAAACTTAAATATTTAAAGTCAGCATTAAAATGCGATTCTTTTGATGTAACTAATGGCATCAAAATTTCGTTTTTTAAAGTTTAGATTACTATTGAGCCTGCTCCTTACTACAGTTCGTTACCATGAACTTTTTGAGGAACAACGGAATAATTTAAAATTATATCCTAGAAAATGTTTAGCTACATGGGCATTGTTGCTGATTAATTATTTTCTTAACAAAACCTGACATCTTGGAAAAACTCACTCGTTTTCTTTGAACTCTATTCTGTTTGGGGGACTAAAAGGAAACTAGTAAATTTGTTCCACTTGTGGTATCTATAATCGCAGTGAAATTAAGTCAGAAATATAATCTTCTTAGAGTACGGAAACAATGAAATAATCGTAATTATAGCTTCAAAAAATTTATCCGCTTTTAAGAAATTTTATTCACGTTTGGGTGGCTAAGAGGAAACAAGTAGTTTTTCAATTTCAGGGTTTGAAATTACTATTTTACCCTACTCATATTTTAAACTATTTTTCAAGTATAAATTCGTGTTTTTAGATTTGGAATTAAAAATGTGAGAGGTATCCTTGTATTTCCTGGAAGTTTTAAAAACCTGCAAGCCATTCAAAAACTTAAAATTTTTGCGGAACATATAGAACAACTTTGATCAAGCGATTTTTAGTGAGATATTTTTCACTATATTTTTGTGATTTTTTTTTCTTTGCAATAACTAAGCAAGATTTTTTTCTATAAACAACAGAATATATGAGGCTGAAAATCTAAATATCTAAATAACTTTTCTTTCAATCACCTTTTTTTTCAAGAGCAACAGTTCTTCTAGACTTTCCTTTAGTTTTTCTAGTAAAAGATAGCAGACATCCTTAGGAATTTCTCACCTGGAAATACACAAAACCTGGAAATGATTCAAAAATAAAAAAGACTCCTAAACCTTGACCCTTTCCAGTTGAAATTCTTTCTAATCGGAGACCAAATGAAGGCCGGCCAAGAGGTGGCGTAAAGCATATCCTGGCCAAAAATTTCTCTATACCACCCACATAGAAAATGTAATGTAAACAAAGACTCGTTCAAATTTAATAGGCGTATTTATGTATGTGACCCTTATGACATAAGAGGGTATCTAACAGAATTGACTTATTGAACTTTTGGAAGTTTTTTTTTCAAAAGCTGAGGGTGATATGCCATAAGAGCACATACCAATACCAAATAATCCACATTTCAGCGCTATTTCCAGTTATACTAAGTTTAAGAAATTTCTGAGACAACACTGGCTAAGCATGACAAAATAAGAAAAAAACGAAAATATTTACAGTAAGTGAAAGTGAAAAATACAATGTAAATATTTTGATCGAGAGCTCAAAATACAAAAATGAAAAAAAGACCTTAAAAAACAGCCACTAAAATAAATAAAAATCAAACCGTAAAAATAAGCACTAAAATAGAAGTAAGACCATTTCCAAAAAACGGTAAAGGGGGAATCCTTTTTTACCCTTTTTATTTATCCTATAACCATTGCCTGGAAAGGGCCTTACTTTTATTTCAGTGCTGAATTTTACGGTTTAGTTTTTTATTTATTTAAGTAGTTGGTTTTTCAAGGTCTCTTTTTCATTTTATTTGCAGACTCCTTTAAATCTTTACACTGAATTTTCATTTTCAATTACTGAAAATATCCTCGGCTTTTCTTCTTTTTGAGTTTTTTCTTACCTTGTTATTAAAAAAGAAAGGGAGAGAGAAAAAATCAAACAAATATTTCACCGTATAGGACCAGGCGTCTTCAGCGTAGAAATAAAAACAAAAATAACTAACAAACTGGAAACTAAAACTAAGGAACATATATATAAAACTAAAATAGACTTACATAAAATGTATAACGTACAGTTCCTAACACGAATAAACTATTGTAGCTGAAAATTGTATATGTAAGTAATTGTATGTAATATATTTTACTTTAGATTATTTTAGTTTTACATATGTTTTTGTTCAATTTTTTTTTGTTCTCTTGGTTTTCATTTACTGGCCATTTTCATTTACCCGTCTGTCATCTTTATATTCATTTCTTTGTTTTTACCATGGCTGGCCAGTTTGGCTTTAGATCTTCTAGTTAGGTAATTATTCTATTTTTTTATTCAAATAGTTTTATACTCCATTTTGGACCTTTTTTTGCTTTTTTTTGTCACAAGAATTATGGAAAAACATACCATTTGGTTATACCAAATGGTAATGGTATAATTAATTATAATTTGGTAATTATAATCAATAATTACCAAATGGTAATACCAAATTAAACATACCATTTGGTAATGCAAAGCTAAGTTGATATTGCACATTCCAGGCATGTTCGCAAGTTCGCTCTTTGCTAGAGGGGGATACTCATTGGTGTCAACAGAGGGGACATACCCCCTGGAAATTTGGACTATTAAGTAATAATAAGGAAACCAAAGAAAAGAGAGCAGTATAGGGAAAACCATGGAAAAATGTGTTATGCCGTTTTTGGCTGCCTACCAATAGATTGTGACCCTTAATAAGGAAAATATAAGTTCTAATTTGTCACTGAGTGACCCCTTTCCTGTTTTCCCCAGACATTTTTGTTTATGATTTGGTTACAATAACAAAAAGAAAAATCAAATTCTTCATTGTAATGAATGGTCAGAAAATGATGATCCATGTCAATAACGAAAGTATGAGAGCCTAACTACTGATAACATTCAATCAAAGAATCAGCTTTTTATAGTGATCCTAAATGTGTATCTTTTTATTAGTAATGAGTGCAGTTATTAATACACAAGAAAGTTCGTATAATTATCGAAAACACAAGGAAAACAACTTAATAAGGGGAAATTTCGGTTTAAATATGCCATCAACTTTTGCTTGCATTGCAAAAGTACCCATGAGCTGAAATATGAAGCCACTATAATCAAAATGTTTCCCCTGGATGGAATGCTGGGAATCATACATTTTGTGTTTTATTATCATTTTTTTCCAGAAGTGATTGTATTTATCCAGTTGCCACTTTGAAAAAGATTTTATTTTTTACGGTTATGAAGTATAAAGGTGTAAAATAGATTGTTTTTTTTTTGTATTCAAATTGAATTAAAAATATTGAATTAAAAAGTTTTATTTCATTTTCTTAATCTTAGTTTTAATGTTTTAGTTTGGACAAACTACTTTGATAATGTGCTACTTTTTACAAACACCGAGTCTAAAGGCATTAAATATTTTGGTGTTTGATAAACAAGTTCAAAACTGTCGATATTGTTAAAATATATCCCTCCAACGCTTCGGCATTGATCAACAGAATTGAATGCTGGGAGTTTATATTTTAGTTTTTGTAAGTAGGCTATTGTTTGTGTATTTTTTTGTAATTACTGACATTTTTAAACTGTATATACTTTTACTTTAATTGACATACTTTTTCCATTGCCCTTAAAATGATGTTTGTCTCTAAGCTTCATTAAATAGAACATAAGTTTTTTTTCAAATGAAAGTAAGGAGCGGTATTAAAACTTAAAACGAACAGAATGTATTGCTTATATGAGGGGGTTGCTCCTTCCTCAACACCTCGCTCTTCACGCTACAGCTTTTCGGCACTTCAAAAAGTTACTTATTGTTGGAATTAAACGACCTTTTGTTTCAAGAGTCATCTTTAAAAGGATTGGGACAAAATTTAAACTTTAGTGTAAAGAGCAAGGTGTTGAGGAGGGGGCAACACCCCTTAGATACGTATAGTTTCTGTTTGTTTTAAGTTTCAGTGTTGCTCCTTACTTTCAGTTGAAAAATTTGTTTTTTTTTATCTAATTTCTGATTGTTCTTTTAAATACCGCCAGTATATCTGGCCCTGCATCAACGGAAAATTCCCCTCCCCACAGAAATATCCTCTTGACAATTCAATCCTGGCAAGAGTATATTTTGGACAATTACCTTTAACATCTCCACGCGTAAAATCAAATCGGTGAAGAGAAAGCAAGACATATAGACACAAAAAGACACAATAGAAATTTTGTTTAGGAATACTGGCAAATTCACTTAGTGTAGCATTTTCCCTGAAAAGTTCACCCTCTGGAAAATTCCCTCTCCATGGAAAAGTCTACCCGTGCAAAATCCTCCCATCATAAAATTCATCCTCCCCTCCCCACATCTAAAATGCATGCACCCTTCCCAATAACAAATACTATACGTAAACAATGGGCAAATTTTATATCTTAAAAACCTTTCAGCGAGAGGTATTTGTTTCAACATCCCCAGGGGATGTAGCGGTCATTCTTATCTCTAAATATATAAATATTGGGCCTTTCGACTATGCTGAACAAAATTAGCCATCTCAAAATTTTGATCGGGCGATTTTGGGAAAAAAGTGGCGTGGATGGAGCCTAGTTACCCTCCAGTTTTATGGACACTTAAAAAGCGCATTACAACTTTTTATTTCCGTTAGAATGAGCCCTCTCCCCACGTTCTTGGCCCACTGGGTCAATACGATAACCCCGGGGAAAAAGAAAAAACAAATAAACACGCATCCTTGACCTTTCTTCTGGCAAAAATAAGAAAATTCAACATTTTTACACATATGAGCTTCAAACCTCTACATTAGGGTTCTTTGATACAGTGAATCTGATCTCTCTGATATGCTGAATCTGATGGTGTAATTTCCATTAAGATTCCTTGACATTTAGATAGTTCTCCCCCCTCCTTTTTTCACGAATCAGGAATATTTTCTCAGGCTCGTAGCATTTGATGGGTAAGACTAAACTTAATGAAACTTATGTACTTGGAATCAGCATAAGCCAATTCCTTTGGCTATCTATTGGTGTCAAAATTCCATTTTTAAGAGTTTCAGTTATTCGGGTTGCTCTTAACTTACAGTTCGTTACCATGAGCAGTTTGATTACCAATTAAAATTCACACAGAGATCATTGAAATATTGATCGTTACTTTCTGAGTTACCAAAAGTATCAAACAGCTCGTGGTAACGAACTGTAGTAATGAGCAGAACTCTAAGAAACAGAATATTGATACCGATAGTTAGATCAAAAGAATCACATTTTATTGCTGATTTTAAATATATTAAATTACAAAGCAAGTTTGTTTAAATGAAAGCAAAGAGCGACATTAAGACCTAAAATGGACAGAAATTACTTCATATATGAAAAGGGCTTTTCCTCCTCAACGCCCCGTTCTTTACGCCAAAGTTTGACTCTTTCTCTTAGCTCTAATTTATAAAACAGTAAAAAAAAACTTTAGCGCAAAGAGCGGGGAGTTGAGGAGGAAAAGCCCCTTTCGTATATGGAGTAATTTCTGTCCGTTTTAAGTTTTAATGTCACTCCTTACTTTCAGGTAAAAAAAAACTTTTTTTTATTTAATTTCTGAACGTTTTTGAATTAATGCATGTTTTGACTTTGGCTCTCCGCACATAAATAATTAAAACAAAATTTGCATGTTAATTTTTTGGCTAAATGGTTTTCTCTTAGTTTTAATTCGAAGATTTTGAGAAGAAAAGAAGCGGGGGAGGAGGCCTAGCTGCCCTCAATTTTTGATTACTTAAAAAGGCAACTAAAACTTTTAATTTTTTGCGAACGTTTTCATGAGTAAAAAAATATACGTAGCTTACGAATTAACTTACGTAATGAACTTCTGTATTCGTATGTTTTTATTACATACATGAGGGGGTTCAACCCCTCGTCAATACCTCGCTGTTTACACTAAAGCTTAAATTTTGTCCCAATTCCTTAAGAATGACCCCTGAATCACAAAGGCCGTGGAATAAATAGTTGAAATTACTAGAAACATTTTAGCGTAAAGAGCGAGGTATTACGAGGAGGTGAACCCCTCATGCGCGTAATAATTTCTGTTTTGTTTTAAGTTTTAATGCTGCTCCTTACTTTCAGTTGAAAAAACTTCTCATATTTATTTGTTCATTGTTTTATTGAAATAATGCTGGAAAATCCTGCGCCCCCTTCATTGAAATTCTCTTCCCCCCATGTCAAATTCCTCCATAGAAAGATCCTCCCATGTAACCATCCCCCCTCAACTCCCCTCCCCCCCAAACCAAAAATATTCACCTGAAAACGTCTGTACCCTTCCCAATAACCACTACAGTATGTAATCACTGGTCAAAGTTTGTAACTTGCAACCCTTCCCAAAAGGACTGTGGGGGACTAAGTCGTCCCCAAAGACATAATTATTAGGTTTTTCAACTATGGTGAATAAAATGGCTATCTCAGAATTTTGATCTGATGACTTTGGAGAAGAAATGAGCGTGAGAGGGGCCTAGGTACCCTCCAATTTTATTGGTCACTTAAAACAGACGCTAGAACTTTTAGTTTCCGTTACAATGAGCCCTCTTGCGACATTCAAGGACCACTGGGTTGATGCGATTATCCCTGAGAAAAAAAACACGCATCCGTTATTTGTCTTCTGGCAGAAAATGTCAAATTCATCATTTTTGTAGATAGGAGCTTGAAACTTCGACATTAGGGTTCTCTGATACGCTGAATCTGATGGTGTGATTTCGTTAAGATTGGAAGACTTTTATAGGGTGTTTCTCCCTATTTTCTAAAATAAAGCAAATTTTCTCAGGCTCTTAACTTTTGATGGGTGAGACTAAACTTGATGAAACTTATATATTTGAAATCTACATTAAAATATGATTATTTTGATATAACTATCGATACCAAAATTCCATTTTTTAGAGCTTCGGTTACTATTGAGCCGGGTCACTCCTTACTACAGTTCGTTACCACGAACTGTTTGATAATTTTCATCTAGTTTAGTCTCACCCATCAAAAGTTACGGGTTTGAGAAAATTTGTTTTATTTTAGAAAATAAGGGAAATACTCCCTAAAAGTCATGGAATCTTAACAAAAATCTCACCATCAGATTCAGCTTATCAAAAAACCCTATTATATAAGTTTCAAGCTCCTATCTACAAAAACGTGGACTTTTGTGCTTTTTGCCAGAAGACAGATCACGGATGCGTGTTTACGTGTATGCTTTTTATTTTTTTTTTTTTTTTTGCTTTTTCCCAGGGGTGATCGTATCGACCCAGTGGTTCTAGAATGTTGCAAGTGGGCTCGTCGTAACGGAAATTGGATTTTCTAGTGCCCTTTTTAAGTGTCCAAAACAGTTGGAAGGTACCTAGGCCCCCTCCCTTGCATATTTTTCAACAAAGTCACCGAATCAAAATTTTTAGATGGCGATTCTGTCCAACTAAGTCGGAAACCTATAAGTATGTCTTTGGGGGTGACTTAATCCTCCACAGTCCCCGGGGGAGGGCAGATGTGCCATTTAGGTCAAATCTTGGGGTGGGCATGGGGCATTTGAAAGAAATTGAGACTTTTATTATGAATCTAACCTAATTTCAAAGTTTACAATGATTCATAGCAAATAGCGTAATTACTCCAAGGGTCGTCAGGTAATTACGTTCTAATAGGCGTGCAGTTAGTTCAAATCATTTGAACAGAATGGATTATGTTGGACCCCTGAAAAAAAACAAAAAAAAAACAATAAACACGCACCCATGATCGGTTTTCTGGCGAAAAAATACGAAATTCCACATTTTTGTAGATACGAACTTGAAACTTCTACAGATGGGTTCTCTGATACGCTGAATCTGATGGTGTGATTTTCGTTAAGATTCTATGAGCATCTTCCCCTATTTTCCAAATAGGGCAAATTTTCTCAGGCTCGTAACTTTTGATGGGTAAGGCTAGATTTGATGAAACTTATATATTTAAAATCAGCATAAAAATTTGATTCTTTTGATGTATCCATTAGCATAAAAATCTTATTTTTTAGAGTTTCGTTTACTAATGAGTCGGGTCATTTAATTTGTATTATTGTTTATATATGGAGCAGAGCCGTATCTAGGATTTTCGTATCCTTAGTTCGTATCCGTTTTCGATTCTGTATCCGTAGCTACAGTTCGTTAATACGAACTGTTTGATTCATCTCGGTTCGTAGCACTTTTGTTTGTTTTGAGTTTTATGTCAAATGTCAGTTAATTTTTACAATATTTCATTTTTTTCATTAATATGATTCCTTTTGTTTGACTTTCTTTTTTTTAAGGTTTAAATTTGGTTTTAAAAGGTTAAAATTTGGTTTAAATTTGGTTTTTTTAAGGTTTTAATTTTTAATTTTTTTTGGTCTAAATTTGCCAGTACTACTGACCTACGAGTTTCATTCATAATAGTATTAGTACCATGGTCCTATTGTATATTAAAGCTTAAAATGGACATAAATAATTCCGAAATTAGATGATTATATGATTAAAATATATGAAAGACATTGTCCCCTCCGCAGAGCCCCGCTCTTTACGCTAAAGTTTAACTCTTTGTCAAAACTCTATAAAAAACTTTAGTGTAAAGAACAAGGTGTTGCGGAGGGGGCAATCGCTTTCATATACGGAATAATTCCTGTCGTTTTAAGTTTTAATGTCGCTCCTTACTGCAGTTAAAAAAAG
The DNA here is from genome assembly GCF_032884065.1 of Artemia franciscana. NCBI lineage: Eukaryota > Metazoa > Arthropoda > Branchiopoda > Anostraca > Artemiidae > Artemia > Artemia franciscana. Next base: position 7,321,368 of record NC_088882.1, read on the forward strand.
ATTGTTTTTTTATTTAATTTCTGAAAATTTTTGAATTGATTCACGTCTTGATTTTGGCTCACAGTACATGAATAATTAAAGCCAATTTGCAATTGTTTTTTTGCTAAATGGCTTTCTCATAGTTTTGATCGGACGGTTTTGATAAAAAAGAGGGTGGGGGAGGAGGCCTAGTTCCCTCCAATTTTTGGCTACTTAAAAATGCAAATAGATTTTTTTTTTTACGAACGTTTTTGTTAGTAATAAATATATGTACCTTACGAATTAACTTACGTAGCGAACTTCTATATTTTTATATTTTTGTAACGTATAGGAGGGGTTTGCCCCCTTGTCAATACCTCGCTCTTTATACTAAAGCTTGAATTTTATACCAAATCTTTAAGAATGACCCCTGAATCCCAAAGGCCGTAGAATAAGTAACTGAAATTACTAAAAATTCTCTAGCGTAAAGAGCAAGGTATCTTGGAGGAGACGAACCCCCTTATATACGTAATATTTTTTGTTCGTTTTAAGTTTTAATTTTAATCATTGCCTCCAGGTGAAACAAACATTTTTATTTATTTCCTTATTGTTTTTTTTAAATAATGCTAGAAAATCCTGTGCCCCCTTAATGGAAATTCACTTCCCTCATGATAAATCCCTCCGTGAAAAGATCCTCCCACGTAAACCCCTTACGCAACCCACCTCTACCCCGACGTGAAAAAGTCCCCCTGAAAAAGTCTATACGCTTCAATAACCACTACTATATGTCAACAAAGGTTAAAGTTTGTAACATGCAGCCTCAGATCTGGGGACTGTGGGGGATTAAGTGGTTCCCAATGACATAATTATTAGGTTTTCGACTAAGTTGAACAGAGTGGCTATCTCAAAATGCTGATCCTGTAACTTAAGTGAAAAAATGTGCGTCGGAGGGGGCCTAGCTGCCCTCCTATTCTTTTGGTCACTTAAAAAGTGCACTAGAACTTTTAATTTCCGTTAAAATGAGCCCTCTCGCGACATTCTATGACCAATGGGTTAATGCTATCGTCCCTCGGGGATAAAAGCAAAAACAAAAACCAACAAATAAACACGCATCAGTGATTTGTGTTCTGGCAAAAAAGGCAAAATTCCACTTTTTTGTAGATAGGAGCTTGAAATTTCACGGTAGGGTTCTCTGATACACTGAATCTGATGGTGTGATTTTCACTAAGATACTATTACTTTGAGACGGTGTTTTCCCCTATTTTCTAGTTATTTCTTTTTCTTTTATAAAATTTTTTCACCTGGAAGTAATGAGTAGCATTAAAACTTAAAACGAACATAAAATATTACGCATATAATAGGGGTCGCCTCACTCCACAATTTTATAATTTTCGACGAAAAGCGTTGTTGAATTTAATTATTTTTTTCAATTTATTTTCACTTTTCAACATGCTAACACATGCTTCATAGTGAAATAAACAAAGCAAAAATCTTAAAAAAATAATAGTTTTCACACATAAATAATACCTAATATTGGCTCATTAGAGGGGTGTCTTGTTATCGTTGCCTTGATATTCCCCCAATTTTGTTGTTTCCAAATCATTAATAAACTTCGTAGTGAACGATCAAAGCAACTTGGAAAATAGAAGTTTTCACACATAAATAATACCTAATATGGGCCTGGGGGACAAATATTTCTCATTATCGTTGCTTTGGCACTCTAGATATTCCTCAATTGTCTTACTTTTTACAACTCACTACTAAAGCTTGAACAGCATAAGAAGAATTCAAACATTAAGATTTCCTAATTCGATGTTTGCAAAAGATCCTAAATTATATAATTCTCTTTTATTTTTATTGGTCTAAGACCCGAAGTTCCAGAAAATCCAGGGGCCTTGTAGTAACCTTTAAAGTGAAGTCACTTAGATCATCGTAAACTTAAATTCCTATAATAATTTCGTCTTGACCAAGAACATTCTAACCAGCTTGCTGATAAAATTTAGTTTTATGATTTCACGTTAACTAGTTTTTTTGAATCTCAGGTTTCAAATATAAAACCAACGAATCAGAAAGTTTTACGGTTTTTATTATAGCTCTCTGCTTTTTTGACATAACAGCTCAATGTAAACTCGTATTTCTAATGATTTCTAACAGTTAGTGAAAATGTGGTGGAAGGTGAAGTGCATTAATTAGTCTGATTACATAAATGTTTTGTTTGTGTCGTTTTCAGCGTTCTAGTTTCTTTGTTTGTCTGTGTTCTGGGGTACCAGTTAACCAGTTTACGTTACGAACCAGTACATGTTTACGAAAATTGAGTGGGACAAGGGTTTTTGTTATTTTTTTGTTTTTGAATGAAGAAACAACAATTTCTTTTTTGAAAATTTAGGAGGGCAGTAGAATTAAGCGGGAGGTCATCCGTGTTCCTCCAAGGGGACCCGCTGGGCTATTTTACTTCCCCGAGTTTTGAGAAATGTCGTTTTGTGAATTCTCATTAAAAAATGAAAAGAATCCTCTCCCTCCCCACCTGGATAATGAAAAATACCTTTTCTGTTAGTTCATTTAAAAAATAGAAACAAATTCCTGCCCTCCTGTCTTGACTCCCTTAATTTTGGAAAAAAATGTAGGGATAGGATTACCCCTCTGCCTCCATGGGTGCCTAACAGATTACGTTGCTCCCCTATATTTTGAAAAATACTTTTGGCATGGAATTTTAATTGAGAAAATTGAAATAATACCCCCTTTATTTTGGAAAATAACTTTTTAGATCTTTACTAAAAAGAATGTAAAATATTCCTTGCCCCCCTCCACATTTTTTTTGCATTGGTGCAAACTCTTTGTGTTTACTGCACACTTATAAGTAATTAAAACAAATTATCATGGACCAATCAATCTAGGATGCTGGTTCAATAGTAACTTGAAATCAGACATCCGAAACTGGGAGATATTATATACCAGAAAAAGCATTAGGTCAGATTTCTTAGAGACAGCGGGTACAGAGTCGTAGACAGGGTTTTCAGCACCGGGGGACGATGCTGATTTTCGCCTTCTCCCCAGACGATCATAGTATTGACGAAAAAATCACTTTGGCGCTCCCTCGGAGGATGCGTCTGGGGACAGTCTTCCCCTTTGTCTCCCTTAGCTGCACCACTATGGAGGTACAATAAAAATTAGTGAGTCGAATCAAGGTTGAATATGCAGGAATTTATGTTGTAAAATGTTTAACGAATATGTTCTGTAATTTAGACTAAAGTATATGAAATATTAAACAGCACTATATGCATTGTTTTATAAAATCTAAATGATAAAATCATGCATATGAAAGCCGTATGTCTGACTCGTAAAAATGTAACAAATAAGAATATAAATACATTTTTATGCGTCTGTTGATTTTTCTTTTGTAACCGCCCCCCTCCCGTCAAAAAAAAATCCTGGATACGGCCTTGCTCCATATATAAACAATAATACAATTTAAATAATAAAATTTTAAGTTTAATTTTTTCAATTAGTTCAACTCGTCTTGATATTTATGTTATTTACAGTTTGTCAAATAGCAAGATAGAATTAAAATTAGAAACTGGTCAGGCACTTACACAGTTTTCTTAAGGTAGCAATACTAAAAAATAAATAAATGATAATATCAACAAAAGGTGCACAGAGGTTTGGAGAAATCTAGGATTCCTGATGAGCATGGGCCCCGAATCCTCTCTCGTCTCTCCTGCGAATGCCCTTGAACCTAATCGATATTGGAAAGTAAAAAGAATTAATTTAGCCTTCTTAAATAATAGAGATTTCGACAAAATGAGTAAACTGCATTAAGCCTATACGCAGGAATGGAGGAAGTACTCAGGGGAGGGGTCTCGAGAGTGGAACCTCCACTGAATTTTCTTGCACTTATTATTCAAATTATCCAAAAAACTATTTAGCCCCACCCCCAAGCAAATTAACTGTGTACGTGCCAGGCAGCAATTTCTGTCAATGAATGTTGAGTACCGATTTTGATTAATGAAAGTAATAATTGAAAATGTGTGTTTCTTATTTTGAATTAATTCAGTTTCTTATTATTAGAATTAATTTAGCCTTCTTAAATAATAGAGATTTCGACAAAATGAGTAAACTGCATTAAGCCTATACGCTTTTGTATAGTATGTATTTGTGTAGTATGTATAGTATGTATTTGTATAGTATGTATGTATATAGTATTTGTATGAGTAACAGCATTAAGCCTATATTAAGCTTTTTAATTAATTTAGTTTCTTATTATTAGAATTAATTTAGCCTTCTTAAATAATAGAGATTTCGACAAAATGAGTAAACTGCATTAAGCCTATACGCAGGAATGGAGGAAGTACTCAGGGGAGGGGTCTCGAGAGTGGAACCTCCACTGAATTTTCTTGCACTTATTATTCTATACTTATTATTCTAAAACTATTTAGCCCCCACCCCCAAGCAAATTAACTGTGTACGTGCCAGGCAGCAATTTCTGTCAATGAATGTTGAGTACCGATTTTGATTAATGAAAGTATTAATTGAAAATGTGTGTTTCTTATTTTGATATCAAAATATGCCATGAATAAACAGTAATAATTCATAAGAATAAAAAACTAAATTCAAACATAAAAATATTCTGCGAATATACAATAATAAAAAAGAACTAAATTCAAAGTCAAAAATATTCCAATAATCTATATCAAGATTGACCATTTTAGTTTATACTAATTAAAATCAACTTTTTTTTTTTCAATAATTTCAGAATCACGCATGAAAAGGTTCATTATCCCAGTAGACCGATAAAATTTACATTCCTTATCAGATATTGCTACACAATTTATCTTTTTAGAAACCTCATAATGGTTAATAATATGGGCTATCTAGAAAGATTCTTTTTAGCTTTAGCATATTGACCTCCGCGACATTACTCTTAGTGGGAGCCTGTATCTTCTTTTTTTTTCTGTTTTCTGAGTTGACATGAGTTTCTAAGATTCAGACTCTTCTCGGACTGCTATGTAATAATGTTGGGGTGATTTTCAATTTTTTTGGAAAAACTGAGATAATGAATGGAATAATTTTGGTAAGTTTTAGTTTCTGTGCTTGTTAGTATTTAGATAAGTGTTTCAACAATAACGAGTAGATGGGTGTGGAGGCGATTACCCTTTTGCCTTGAGGGACACATAATTGATTCTGTTGCTCTCCCATATTAAAAAAAAATGCTTTCTTGGTGGAAACAAGATCACCTTACCGGTAAGGCAGCATTCAGGGGGTTACCAGGTTTCACCCCTCCCCTACCCCCCCCCCCCCCCCCCCAAAGAAAAGCATGGGAACCATTTGTTAATACATTTTTGAAAGTTTTTATGTAGAACTTAGTTCGAAAAATTCCCCCCTCCGAATAAAATCCTGAATATGGCCTTACTTACGAGACAGGCGCACACGCAAGTTTTACTGAATCCCAAGTTCTACTGAATTTTTGGGCATTTCTTATTCAAATGTGTTTTATTATTATAACCTCCCCTCCGAAAAAATTGTATATACGTGCCTGTTACCAGTAGTAACTACGTAGCTACCAGAAACAAGGATGCATTATTACCTACAAAAATTCTTTATAGCTTTAGCATGTTGACCTCCAGAACATCAGTCACGGCGGGAACCCGTATCTATTTTTTTCCCCTATTTACTAAATACAAATAAGTTTCTAGGATACAGTCTGTATTTGAATTGAATTGCCATGTGATAACGAGTAGTGTCGTTTGGGGGGGGGGGGGCAAGAAAGGGTTAGTCGCGTCTCAATAATTAAGAGAGCCAAAATTATTATAAAGTCCATGCGCCTTGACTCTCCAGATGTAGACCCCTCTCCCCCCAATAAAAATGCTGGAGCTACACCCCTGATGAATTCGGTGGGAGATTTTGCCATGTTTTTTTTATTATTGTTTTTAAACTGAGACGATGACTTGAATAATTTTGGTAAGTTTCGGTTTTTAGTACAGGTGCACTTACTTGTACTACGTGGACCTTACCTCAACAGGACTTACTAGGTAACCACAAGAAACAAGGATACATTACTACATTGACGTAGATCCACGAAGAGTTTGGGAGGGGGCAAAATGTATGTTTCAATATCTGGGGGGAAGGGGTATTTTGAGTATTTTTACGATTTTTGATGAACATACCAAAAAGGTGTTTTCGAAATCTAGGGGAGAAAAATTCTAGGGGTCAAAGCCATCCCCTACCCCTTCCCCCAATCGACGCTATTGTATTACACTTTAGAAAGATTTTTTTAGCTTTAGTATGGCAACATCAGCTGTGGCGAGAATTTTCGCGTTCTTTTTTTGTCCTTTTTTTCAATTAAGATATTAATGGGAACCTGAGTCTTTTTTAAAAATTAACTTTAGTTCGAAAGAATCAGATGTATTAGAAAGGTTATGTGATAACATTGAGATGCCCCCCCCCCCTCCCAAAAAAAAAAACAACAACAAAATAACGGAATAATTATAGTAATACTGGCGATATAGTAAGACAGACCTACATCTATCTAGATAGATAAGGGCTTGGCTGTATACAAGGCCGTATCCAGGGGGGGGGGATTTGATCGGGTTTGAACTCTCCTCTCAGAAAACATTTTTATCCAACTCGTAGAAACTTAACGCAAATGCATATAGACGAATTTTGATTCGCTGATTTTTTTTGTAAATCCCCCTCCCCTAAAAAAATAACCCCTCGCGAACGAAAATTCCAGATATGCCCTTGCATATACGTGTATTTCATTACTGCCCTTCCCCCTCTCAACGAGAAAGAAGTCCTGCGCTCTACCTATTACCTATAACAACATAACTACCAAAGACAAGGATTCATTACTATCTTAGAAGATTCCTTTCAGGCTTAGCATATTGACCTCTACGATATCCGTCTCGGTTGGAGCCCGTATCTAATTTTTTATTCCATTTTCTAAATAGACACAAGTTTCTAAGATTCAGAAATCAGACTGTCTTTGGAAAGCAATGTGATAATGTTGGGGTGATTTTACCAATTTTTGGGGGAGAAATATGAGAGAATGAATGGAATAATTTTGGTGAGTTTTATTTTCTAAGTTAAATTTTTATCCGAATAGGCATGGGAACAGATGGAAATACCAATACACATGCTATTCCGGGGGGGGTGTCAATTCATAAATTTAGAGGAGGGGGATCAAAGTTTTCCCCTTTTTCATAAAGGTACCAAACAATGTATAATTTAAAAACCAGGAGGGGCAAGGCAACATATAAAAAATAAGAATACCAAATAAAATAATTCTTTCAAAACTTCTATAGGCAATTCAGGTTATATTTTGACAGCTACTGGATAATGTTGGGGTAGTTTTGCCAATTTCTCGGGAAAAAATCTGAGAGGACGAATGGACTAATTTTGATGAGTTTTTCCTTCAAAGTTCAATTTTATCCACACAGGCGCGGGAACAGGTGGACATACTAAACGACGTGCTATTCTAAGGGTTTCAATTTAAAAAAAATGGAGGAGGGGGACCAAGATTTTTCCTTTTTTATGAAGGTGCCAAAGTAATATATTTTTTTAATCTAGGAGGTGAAGGGGGCATTTAAAAAAATAAAATACCTAATAAATAATTCTTTCAAAATTTCTATAGACAAATCAGGCTATATTTTGGCAACTATTTGATAATGTTAGGGTGGTTTTGCAAATTTTATAGGTAAAAAAAAACCAACAATAAATAGATTAAGGGTAAAATTTATACTTTAAAACATAACATTTTTTGTTTCACCAAATATTTTCAAAATGTTGAATATGTTATCAAACTACTGAATATTTCCACAATATAAATTTAAGGGAAAACATAAATTTAAGGTTTTGCACTATCTTGTACAATATATACATACATAATAACATAATAATATATATAACATATATAATAACATACATAACATCTAACATACATATATAATATTTTTTGAATATACAATATATAACATACATACGTTTGTCCAACTCGTAAAAACGTAACAAAAAGGAGCATAAACAAATCTTAAATGAGTTTTTTAAATTTTTTTTTGTATACCCCCCCCTGATAAACAACTTTGTCACCCCCTAAAAAATCCTGGATGATGTAACCTTAGTCATAAATGTCATATATCCTAAGCAGGAGTGCCAATTGGGGGGAGGGGCAATTATCTCTTTTATTTGAAATTTTTTTTATACAAATTAGAAAAAAGCAACAATAAATACTCCCCGAACATTTTCCCGAAGGATTAGGCCAACCTTTGTGCTGTGAAAGTATTAACTGTGTCTTTTTGTTTCAAATTCTTAAATATTCCCGGTGATTATTTTAAGTAATCTGTATTAGCAAAGAATCCCTCTTATTCTCTTTATGTATGCGTATTTTTGTGTATTTTTTCCATGGTAGGTTATTTTAGTGGCATTAACTAGAAAGGGTAGGCTGTTCTACACCTGGCAGCTGATTTGGTTAGCCAAGCACATTATTTTAGACCTAAACAAGACCTTTTTTTATCGCTTTCCAAGAGGAAGTGCGTACAATCTTTTCCAAGAATCCCAGAAGCGGTCATCTTACCTAATTATAAATTTCTCAGAACACAAAATTCTATGTTTGGCACCCCTTCTTGATTTAATAGTCCTAGGTGGATTCATATTTCAAAACAACATTTTTAGTCTTGTCAACCATTAAATATGTTGAAATAAGAAACCACAGCGCTATAGTATTTAGATGAAAGATTTTAGGTTAAGGGGTTTCCCCGTTTTTGGATTGCAGTTCTAGAAGAATGGACCAAGCAAGAATATTAGACAAAGGGGGGTGGAAAATTAATAGAACCAAAAATGTGTTGATTGACCTTGAAGCTTGGATGGATCTCTTTACTTTTAATCATTTTTATTTACATTTTTTTCTACCTCTGTTTACTGGGAATATTCTCTGTATTTTAATAGGGGATAGCTTTAGATTTATTTTGGCTATATTCATTGTGCCGCAAGGGTGCTGGCAGAAAATTTTCCAGGGGGGGGGTAGATACCAAAATAGCAGTGGTGGTTGGGTGACCGTTTAGGTGGTTTAGGGCAGAACGAAAAGGCTAGGGCACTAGGGCTTTACCGTGAAGAGGACGAATTTGCTATCAATTTAAAATTCTGAGAAGCTAATTGATTTAGAAGTATCAATAACTATATTTTAGGTTTTCAGGTTGCAAAAGAAGTAATTCCACACGGTGGCACTACTGGATTCAACCAAGTTGATTCGCTTTGTTTATAATGAAATTAGGCTATGTTTGGTGATCTGTAATTCCGTATCAGCTATGATGAAGGGGGCTGAGTCATTGTTTAGGTGGGGGCAGGGTAGATTCCTACAAAAGTACATTTTAATGGACAAACTGCTTACTCTTCCTGATGCTTCAGGTAAATGTTGAAAGAGTTAAGGGGAGTAGGAATTAATAGAAATGTTTCTCTATATGGCTAAAATTTTACATTCCCATATCTAAAAGCACAGAGGAGAAAAGGGCAAGGCAGGTCATCATCAGCCCCGCCAGTAAATTTTTTGGGTGGCAAATACTGCTAGAAACTTAGTTTTCGGTAATTTTAAATGGCAATATTTTTCTTTCTCTATTTGTATGAAGTACTTCAGCCTATTTAAACGAATGTACGTAATGTATGTATCGATAAGAAAATCCTATTATGGAGGTTTTGATGGCTTTAGTTATGCAGAAGATCAAAACTCCACCCATACAAACAAATTTCCATCCATGCAAACAATAATACTCCTCTTCTTCCAACCGAAATTCTTTAGCAGTAAGTTTAACAGGACTTTTCACCAAAATTACTATTCATCGCCAATTTTTTAAGTATATTCAAATTTTATCCAAAATTGAAATTGCAAGTTTAAACGTAGCATGGTACTAATCAACGTACAATTATTGATTTATATATTTTAAAAGCAATTAATCGGGGATTTAAGGGACTGGTACCTCAAATTATATCTTGGTTAGGCCTGGGTATGATTTGGAAAACAATAAAAAAAATATTTAAAAAATAAGAGCTTTTCAACTAAAAGCAAGGAATAGACTTGGAAACTATTTGAACAGAATATTCTTTGTATGAAGGGGGTTGTCTGCTCCTTAGCTTCCTACTCTTTACTGTGAATTTTTTTTCCAAATTAAAAAAAAAATGGAAAAAAAGACTTTTTAAACACCAAACAGCTTTTGTTTAATGAACGAAGTGTTGAGGAAGGGACAGTCCCATTTACTTACAGATCAATTTATGTTTATTTTAAGTTTTGAACTTGTTCCTTACTTTCGTTGAAAAACCTTTTCTATTTGTTTAATTACATTTCATGAAACTGTAAAGTTTTTTGAATAGCACAGAAAAACTTTGAATGTTTCAATGGCCTCTATTTGTATTGCAATGGATAATCAAACAATTCTTTGTAACAAACTGTAAGTAAGTAGCGACCCGGCTCAATAGTAACCGAAGATCTAAAAGACGAAATTTTGATACCAATAGATGTATCAAAAGAATTGGCTTATTATGCTGATTCCAAATACAAAAGTTTCATTAAGTTTAGTCTTACCCATCAAAAGCTGCGATCCTGATAAAATTTGCCTGATTTTTGAAAAAGGGGGGAAACACCCCTTAGAAGTCATACAATTTTAGTGAAAAACGCATCGTCAGATTCAGCGCATCAAAGAATCCTACTGTAGAGGTTTCAAGCTCATATCGGTAGAAATTTGGAATTTTGTAATTTTTGCCAGAAGAAAGATCACGAATGCATGTTTATCTGGGTTTTTTCCCATGGGTGATGGTATCGATCCAGTGGACCTAGAACATCAGGAAATTGTTCATTCTTAGTTCTAGTGCCCTTTTTAAGTGACTATGAAATCGGAGGGCAACTAGAACCCCTCCCACGCTACTTGTTTTTCAAAAATCATCCGGTCAACATTTTGACATAGCTTTTTTTCAGCATTGTTGAAAGGCCCAACTATGAGAGAGAGAGAGAGAGAGAGAGAGAGAGAGAGAGAGAGAGAGAGAGAGAGAGAGAGAGAGAGAGAGAGAGAGAGAGAGAGAGAGAGAGAGAGAGAGAGAGAGAGAGAGAAAAAGAGAGAGAGAGAGAGAGAGAGAGAGAGAGAGAGAGAGAGAGAGAGAGAGAGAGAGAGAAGTCTATTATCAAATACAAGACAATACTAAATATAATTCAAAATTGAATCACAATACACTTATTCCCCCTCGAAAGGCTCCATGGCCAGGGGTACAATGTTTCTGGGCATAAAGATGACCCCCTAAAGCCCCGGGAGAACGATTTTAAGTTATAAAATTTCCCCACTGTTTTATTTTTTATTGGGAAGTATGCATATATTTTGTTGGGCGAGAGGGTATATTTTTCAGGGGAAATTTTACACTGGGCAAATTTGCTAGAATTCCTATACGAAATTTCATATCTTGCTTTCTCTTTACCCATTCAGTTTTACGCGTGGAAATGTTAAGGGCAATTTTCCGGGGTACATTATCGGCAGAATTGAATTATCCAGAGGATATTTCTATGGTGAGAGGGATTTTTTCATGGAGGTGGAGCCAGGTATCCTGGCGTTATTTAAAGAACGATCATAGAGTTAACCAAAAAACGAATTTGTTCAACTGAAAGTAAGGAGCAACATTAAAATTAAAACGAACATAAATTATTGCGTATATGAGGTGATTGCACCCTCCTCAACACCTCGCTGTCTAGACTAAAGTTCAAATTTTGTCAAAATTCTTTTAAAATGACTCCTGAAACACAAGGATCTTTTAATTAGAAGAATCGGTAACTTTTTTTTAAAAGTGCCGAAAAACTGTAGCGTGAAGAGCAAAGTTTTGAGAAGGGGGCAAACCCCCACCAAATACGTAATACTTTCTGGTCTTTTTAAGTTTTACTGTTGCTCCTTATTTTCAGTTAAAAAAAAAAATTAATTTTTTTTTTATTTCATGATACTTAGAGACAAATTTTTATAAAGGCAATGGAAAAAGTATGGCAATTAAAGTAAAAGTATATAAAAATGAAAAAGTAAGTAATTACAAAAAATACACAAAAAAACAACAGCCTAATTACGTAATCTAAGATATAAACTCCCAGCATTCAGTTCTGTTGAGAAATGCCGAGGCGTTGGACGGATATTATTTAACAAAATTGACAGTTGTGAACTTGTTTATCAAACACCAAAAATATTTAATGCCTTTAGATTCAGTGTTTTTAGAAAGTAAAGCATAGCAAAAGTAGTTTGTTCAAATAAATATTAATACTAAGATTAAGAAAATCAGGTAAAAATTTGTAATTCAGTATTTTTAAATTAAGTTTGAATACCAAAGACCAATATATTTGACACCTTTATACTTCATAGCTGTAAAAAATTAAATCTTTTTCAAAGTGACAACTAGATAAATGCAATCTGGAAAAAAAATGATAATAAAACACAAGAAACGTGTCCTTTCAGGGGGAAAGCACAGAAGTTCCCAGCATTCCCTTCAGGGGAAACATGTGGCTTCATATATCAGTGGGTACTCTTGCAATGCAAGCAAAAGTTGACGGTATATTTTTACCGAAATTGCCCCTTATTAAGTTGTTTTCCTTGTGTTTTCTATAATTATGCGAAGTTTCTTGTGTACTAAAAGCTGCACTAATTACTAATAAACAAATACATATGTAGTATCACCATAAAAAACCTGATTCTTTGATTTAATTATTATCAGTAGTTAAGCTCTTATACTTTTGTCATTGACCAGGATCGTTATTTACTTACCATTCATTACTATGAAAAATTCGAGTTTTTTTGTTGCTCCGACCAAATCATGTAGAAAAATGTTTGTTGAGAACTCGAAAGGGGTCCCTCAGTCACAAATTAGAACTTTTATTTTCTGATTAATGGTCAAAATCTATTGGCAGGCAGCCAATAGTGGGGCATTCTCTTCTTCCAAGCTTCCTTGTTTTTATTTTCAAATGCCTTAAATCTTGATTCTGATTGGTCAATTACAAGTCCCAGGCTTTAAAAAAACAATTATTCAACTCAACAAATTACAAGCGAAAAATATCAAATACTGGGTTAAAGTCGTGTGTAGTTTTACCACTAAGGGTGATAGTAATGGCTCGGCCATTAGGTTTCAGAAATACATACAAATAAATCATATTATATTTATTACTCATAAATATTACATATTATATTTATTATATACCTATTATGTTATGTACATATAATATAATATATACATATTATATATATATATATATATAATATATATATAATATATATAGTAATAGACGGAGGGACTGAATATACAGTAGTGAAAATTCTTTCTATTTCCGAAAAGGCTTAAACGTAGGCTCACATAGCTACATTTTCCTGTATGTTTTTCGTCTTCTTTTTTGGCAGTCTCGTATGTCTCGACGGCCTTAAGGCTGTGTTGTTTTTCTGTTATTTCATCTAATCCGTTGAAAAACTCAACTGCTAAAAATAACAAACTGGCTTTTTACCTATTCCTTTGTCCCTAGTTGTACCGTGGAGTGAACTGGAGTGAATATCTGGAGTGAACTGGTTTTCAAATTGAAAACAGTGTTTCTTCTCTTTTCAGTATCTACTCGCTGTTTTGCAAGATATAAATGGCTGATTTTTCGCTTTGATCTGTCGATTTCTTTTTGTTTCGTATCAGGCTGTAATTTATGGTACTTCAACTCACTCTACTGTTGTTGCTTTTATGTCTTAATGTTTTTTCTTCTTCTTATGTTTTCTATTTACGCCCCGTCATTTTCATTTTACTGAAGACTCATATGAAGTCTTCATATGTCATACATAATTATTTTGTCATACAAATGTCATACAAATATTCTTATGTCATACATAAGACTAATATCATTTTATATGAAGACTCTCAGTTTAACAGCTAGGTAAATAAAACTTTAAATTTATGAGTCCAGGATTTTAGCTTCAGTTGTGCTCCTTATGGTACATACACATAGTTTCTTTTTGATCACGAAAGTAAACTGGCAAACAATTATAATGTATGCCTGTAAACAGTGTTGCCACTAGGGTCAGTTTAAGAGCCGCCCCTGACCGAGTGGGTTGGTGCGCTGGATTTGGGATCCTTTGTCTGAGAGGACGCGGGTTCGAATCCCAGTGTACCCAATTCATCAGTTTGGGACGGAGGTCAGTGGCGTGACCCTGTAAGCATAGCCAGAGTCGACCCAGCTCTAAATGGGTACCTGGAGAAATCTGGGGAAGGTAAGCAGGAAGGGTGTGCGAAAGCACAGGTTGGCTGGCCCCCAACCCCCCATTTTACTTTCTGGCTAAAGGGCCAAGAAACGGAGATCAGCACCGCCGGTACGAACTGTTAAGTCTAATGCTGTATCCTTCACCTTTTTTTACCGTCAGTTCCTAAAGTGCTACAATTACCAAATTTGTGTGCTATAAAGCGATTTTTGTTGCTTTAGACAAAAATTGAATGTAAATTCAGCACTAATATACCTTTACCAAAATATACCTTTCGTGTCAGTTTAATAACTCAGAGTGTATACTACAGTGCTAAAAATAATAAAGTAGTGCTACAATAGCACTTTTGTGCTAGTGGTGGCAACCCTGCCAATAAATCATTTTTCAAGAATAGACTGCAGGGTCACAAGTTGCAGCCCTGTTCTCTGCTTGAGCCAAAACAAAATGGGTGCGTACCAGAAGCCAATTATAATTAATTATATGTTGTAACCTTCATCCTAAAATGGGTCAAACCTGTATTTATATGGTCAGTAAAAGAGGCTAATATTTTGGTTTTATCTGCATTTATCATACAAAGAAAATAGCAATTTTATAATAATTTGAAACTCAAATAATTTTAAATTGGTGATTATAGTTTAGGCCAATCGTTTTCTTGAAGACACAATAATAAAGGCCTTAGCTGATGTAGTAGACAGAGAACATAGACGTGAAAACGATAAGCCGGCCTTTACGGAAAAGGTAGGGTTTACTTGGTTATTGTCGTTAATTTGTGAAGTCAAATTAACTGCCTCAAGAAAAAAAACTTTAAACGACCAGCCATTGAAAATACTATCAAGTAGAAGCACCAATTCTAGAAAATGTAAGGAGGAGGGGGATTTTTCTCAAGTTTTTTGAAGAAAGATGCAAAATACTCTAACGTAGGGAATAAACTTTTTTAAAAGTCTAGTGTAGGAATTTTTTTTTATTTCCATTTTTAAAATAAAATACAACAAAATTTACCGTCAAAATTTTAAAAGGGCAATAGTCCCCGCTTCCCTATGATTGGTGCCCCGTTATCAAACTCAGCTTGTTATAATTTGTTTAAATGTGCATAGAAATTATCACTACAAATCTAGTAATCAAATTATTTGGTTTGTTGGTCGAACTCCAAAGTTATAAAATTAACTGTTGGTCTGTAAAGTATGTAGAAAATCAATGTAATAAGTAGTGGAGTCATAGGCACTATAGAAAATACACCCTTATTTGAGCACTAAAGGTATTCGACGCTTACATGATTTGCATAATCGGTTTACCTAGCAACTAGATCCGGTGAAAGACCTACATATTCCTGTCTGGGCGTGATTAACAGGATGAATTAAATCGTTTTATTTGATTCCAGATTGGACCAATAGAATTTATGAAACAGTATTGAACTTTATTTAACAGCATCTATATTATGTGCATAGTGTAACCGCTTGTATAATCATATTCATGGGAATAATGTGCTTATATCAACAGTTTTTTTTTAGAGGGAACTTAAGATCATCCATGTTCCAACCTCGAAGGTGCCCACTGCCCCCCTCCGACTTTGTACCCCCCCCCCACCCCTTTTATTTTTTAACTCTTATTTATTTTTTAATTAGTAGCCTTTTCAACCTTTTTTCATGTCTTGAAAGAAAAT